>NC_064643.1:700901201-701526201 GCF_023864345.2 Schistocerca serialis cubense
AGGTGTCTGAAACTCTACAGTCTATTTAATTTATGAAAAAATGAATGAGCTGTTATGTTTTAAACTTTATGTTTAGAAAAAAAAAATCAAATTTTGTAGTTAATTATCTCAATTTTTAAACAGTTATTAATAGATTTGGAAAATTCTATAGTTTCATACCTGTAATTATGGTTTGTATGCTGTGCAAAATTCATCAAAGAATCTCTCTTTCTTGTGAAGAAAAATGTACCTATAGCAAGAAATGAAGCCAATAGTAAGCGAAAAAATGATGAAATTTCACATGTAAAAAAATTTATTTTGTTATGCTTTTGAACTTCCACTGCTATGAGTGTGAATCCCGAATCCTTCCTGGTCATGCTGACAAAGTTTTATGAATTTATTTGTAAAGGTATAGACAGTGGAAATTAAAATGTCCTGTTGTGCCTCTCCTTCTCCAAGTCGGGCTGTTTGAAGTCCTACCTCCCCTAAGCAAGTTGTTGTGGTACAAGCTCTTCCATAAGAGTCCACGTTAGACTCACTACTGGTGAAGCACAAGTCCATCTATAAAAACCACACTCTCGTAGCCGGTGACGTGAACTGACAGACAACTACTAGAATAGTGACTGAGCTCATAACTTAGCTGACTGCGCCTGTGACTGAATGTCTCACTGGGGTGACTGTCTGTGACTGCCTGGGCCTCCCGACCTGCGGCGGCGATCTAGATACTGGTGGTCGAGAGGGTGTTGGCGGCACGTTGCTTGCGAGTCTGTCTTTGGCCTATTTCCTGTACTGTCGCAGGATAATGCGTTTGATTTGACATAAATCAGGTCTTGCTAAAAATTTGTTTTCTCGAATGCCCCTCCTATGTCTCTTAAAAAGAATTCTTGTTTCACTGGATTAGAAAAGTGCCTACAAAACAAAACCGAAATGAAGAACATACACGGTGCAGTAACTTAAGGATTTTTAATAGAATGAAGCAAACACATGTTAGTTTCACTGAATTTGCTGGGATTAACAATATCTTACCGACTTAACTTCATAAAAATTATCGCAGTAAAACTAAGCCTATTTTTCCAAGTACCCTGTCTGCCTAAAGCATTTTTCTAAAGGCAGCAATGCTGACAGGTGGTTTCCAGAATAACTTCAGTAGAAAATAAATTCAGCACACGATTTAATTAGAGCAGTCAGAATTATCAAACATTTGTATTTTGTGCGTTCATTTACTATGTATATGGTTGATATCAACGTATTCAGTCCATCATATTTTAGAATTACTGTTTCAGCTACACCATATAGCGAACGTGCTAAACATGTAATGTTCTCTAGGTTGGGATGAAGTATTTCAATTGCTTTCCTGTCTATCATCAGCTACGGGGCAGACTTGCCTTTATAATTTTAATTTATTGCCATGAATTACGTCGAATTCTACCAGCATTTACAGAGCCGAACCGGGGTGGTTGAGCGCACTATGCAGTATACAAATTTCGTTCGTAAGATTAGTCGTAATTAGGCGTAATTCGTACGAAAAAACCAATAAGATACACTATCGTGCAAGCTATTGCTTGAGCTACATCAATGAAAGCTTCGAAATATGTATTTACTCCACAGATGCCAGAATATGCAAACATGAACGCAGAATGCATTTACATGGAAATCCTGGCTGTAATAAAGACCAATATCAATATTTATTTTCTAGCGTTTTTCTCGTCGTTCCACACAGAAACGACAACGAAAGCCTTCACAGGAACATATGAAACGGCCGACATACAAGTTTTATTATAATTAACTGGTGAAAAAATGCGATACGAGAAACGAAAATTTTCCAATATTAATATGACTCCGCAAAGGTGCCGTTTTCAAGTCAGTTGTAAGTGATTGATTACGAACTGCCACTGAGATCAGTACGGGATACCGACCTCGATGGTAATCATTTATTTGAGATATTTGTTTGAGACGTTTGCCATTTAAATGGGCTCAAATATCACCCATGGCCTACCTAAACAAGAAAAACAACTTTACTTCAGCACGTCATATACTGAGGTGACAGAAGTAATGGGACACCGCCTAACATCGGGTCAGACCTATTTTTGCCCAACGTAGTGCAGCAACTGGATGTGCCGTGAACTTGTAACGCCGGAAATGCATATCCTCCTATTTCCATCTATTGTACTATTATTTTTTTCCTTGTTTTGTTACCTCAAGATATGACATTTCTGTCTCTTTATATATTGTAATTGCTTTACTGTTTGTATATATATATTTATGCATTTATGTCGATGTATAATTGGTTTGTTTCGCAAATATTATTTGTATTTTTACGCTGGGTCTTGCCTAGGGAAAACTGCTATCGAACGATTACATCGATAGGTCGTGTGAAGACTCAAAGTGTGTAGGATCTTTGGTAGTGTTAACTCTGCCGCGTGAAGCGCGGGCAGAACGGTCAGAGTCTGGCGGGAGTAGCGAGTGGAGCAGGTGTGTTGTGTGACGCTCCCGCGAGTTGCCGCGCTTTCGGGGTTGGGCAGCATGTAATTGCGCTCGACTCGCGATGATAGTTTCTGACATGGTGTCGCAGACGGGAAGCATTAGCTGGCGCACATCAAGAGCCCGTTTCGCCTGGTGACCGTGTCGAGAAGAAGGCGCGCCAACATCCAGCTTCTGCAACAGCGACGGCCGACAATGAGTGACTGTCGCCACCTCCTCGATCGACGGCTTCAAACCTTCAGTCAACCAACAAGGAAGACTAAAAGCACGTAAAGTTTCAGAACTGTACGGCAGACCTCAGCTTTTCAAATTGTTCCATTTGCCTCGCAAAATTACAGCAACTTAGCATGAACCTTTGTTGCTCATTGTCCCAATTGCATTGCCAAGCAGGGTCCCTTCCTTTTCCGAAATGAGCCCGAGGGTCGTTGAAATTCAAACGCCAGCACCATTCGATTTCACTGCTTTAATTTCAAAGTTCAGCTGGCTATAATATTTAGATTGCACAAGCACAAATTAAGATTGCGAGTTTTGTTACCGTATTTTAGTTACCTGTGACTGCAGCTCAGCTTGGTACGTACTAAATTTTACTATTGTTAATTGTTCAGACTCATTTAATTCAAGTTCAAAGTTAATTCTCTTATTTCTAAATTGCGTAGATTCAAGTAGCTTTTGAAATGATTGTTGAGGTAGTCCAAGACTAACCGTATTTTACTGGATTTCGATGTGCTTCAGAAAGAAAGCTCGCTATTAACTTCAGTCACTAAATTAACTTTCGATTTTCCGGTTTTATTAATTCTTTTGCTAAATTAAGTCAGAGTGTAGCGAAATTTATTACTTCTGACAAACTTTCAGTTTTCACACTACACGTGTCAACCTTCAGTTGCCACGCTTCTAGTGTTAATTATATGTGTAATAACCTTTCTTTTTTCAGTTGTTATAGTAATTGTCCTTAGGACTGGCGACCGTGATTTCCCCCAAATCTCAAATATCTAATTACCGCTAGTTAATTGTTAACGTAACGGCCGCACATTTACTTTCTTTATTAACTTTACCCCTTTTCAAAATTAATTTCCACCAGTTTCATTTGCATTTTTCCTTTCATTTAGATGTAACCCTTTCCTCCCTCTTTACCGACAGGTTAACTTCGGTGACGATTGCTTTTCCAAAATTCCCATTAGGTACACGCGGTTTCATTTTTCACTGTCATTAAGGTCGATAAGTGAGGGGGGAGGTTACAAACTCAGCACGTCGTTGGAAGCCCCTGCAGAAATGTTGAGCCATCCTGCATCTAAAAGCATCCATAACTGCGAAAACGTTGCCAGTGTAGAATCTTGTGCACGAAATGACCTCTCGATTACGTCCCCACAAACGTTAGATGGGACTCATGTCGGGTACTCGAATCTTTCAGAATATTCTTCAAACCAGTCGTCAACAATTGTGGCCCGGTGACAGGGTGCATTGTCATCCATAAAAATTCCAGAGTTGTTTGTGAATATGAAGTCTATGCACGGCTACGAATGGCCTCCAAGTAGCCGAACACAATCATTTCCTAGCAATGATCAGTTCAGTTGGACCAGAGGACCCAGTCCATTTCATGTAAACACAGCCCACACCATTAAGGAGCCACCACCAGCTTCCACAGAGCCTAGTTGGAAACCTTGGCCTCGTGGGGTCTACGCAACACGCAAACCCTACCGTCAGCTCTTACCAACTGTAATCGGGACTCATCCGACCAGAGCACGGTTTCCCAGTGGTGTAGTGTAAAACCGATATGTTCACGAACTCAAGAGAGGCGCTGCAGGCTATGTTCTGTTAGCAAAGGCAGTCTAGTCGGTCGCCTGCTGCCACAGTCCATCGGCGCTATATTTCGCCGCACTGCAAAATGGATATGTTGTTCGCACGTCCCACGTTGGTTTCTGCTGTTATTTCACGCAGTCTTGCTGTCTATTAACACTGACAAATCTACACAAACGCCACTGCTCTCCGTCGTTAATTGAAGACCGTCGGCCATTACGTTGTGAGTGGTGAGAGGTAATGCCTGAAGTTCGTTTCTGTTGTTGTCTTCGGCACACACGGTGGATTTCGGAATATTGAATTCCCTAACGATTTACGACGTTAAGTGACCCATGCGTCAAGCTACAGTTGCCACTCCGCGTTCAGATTCTCCTCGCGCGGACCATGCGAGGTGGCGCAGCGGTTAGCACACTGGACTCGCATTCGGGAGGACGACGGTTCAATCCCGTCTCCGGCCATCCTGATTTAGGTTTTCCGTGATTCCCCTAAATCGCTTCAGGTAAATGCCGGGATGGTTCCTTTGAAAGGGCTCGGCCGATTTCCTTCCCCATCCTTCCCTCACCCGAGCTTGCGCTCCGTCTCTAATGACCTCGTTGTCGACGGGACGTTAAACACTAATATCCTCCTCCTCCTCTCCTCGTGCGGCCAGAATCAAGTCGGAAACCTTTTTACATGAATCACCCGAGTGCAAATGACAGCTTCGGCAATGCACTGTCCTTCTATACCTTGTGCACAAGATACTACCACCATCGCTATCCCATGGCTTTTGTCACTTCAGTGTACATGCGTACCTGTTACTGGAGGTGGTGTACGCGTCGTCCTTGCACGTGGTTCCGATACTGCTTTAGGCTGCGCAGTAAGTTGCGAATTCTTTGAAACACCTTGTGATCATCTCGTAAGACTTTATGATTCAGTGCTCTAGTTCTCCTTCCGTATCAAGGGCAAAATTCCCCAAAGAAAAATCCAGACTGACGTCAGATGACAGGGAAGGCCAAGATGCTATCTACCTTGCACAGTTCTGAAGTGTTAGATGCCTTCCTCCAGAAGCAGGAATACCTGTCGTACGTAACGTCCCCTCAGAAAATTAAGAATGACTGTGCTGGTAAATTTCTACGTTATTTCATTTTGAAACAGCTGAGCAAAACTCAACGTACTCAAA
Source organism: Schistocerca serialis cubense (assembly GCF_023864345.2). Classification (NCBI taxonomy): domain Eukaryota; kingdom Metazoa; phylum Arthropoda; class Insecta; order Orthoptera; family Acrididae; genus Schistocerca; species Schistocerca serialis. Next base: position 700,906,615 of record NC_064643.1, read on the forward strand.
AAGTTTTCTCTTTACTTAATCTGATCATCACTAAACTGACACACAATACTTTTAGCGCAACGCAATCTGACTTTCAATATAGTGGCCTCTCAAAACTCTGGCATCTCTCTCTCCACACCCACCACTGCTGGCAGCTCACCTCCAACTGCCCAACGCTACGTGCTGTCCACATCCAACTGCCCAACACTACACAAGCGAAAATTTCAACAATGAGTCCAATCAGCAGCAGACTGCACACAGCGCAGTCAGCGATTTTCATACAGAGCACTACGTGGCGTTACCAACATAAAATCCTGAACAGCCTACTTACAACTATCTACCTTGCACAGTTCTGAAGTATTAGATGCCTTCCTCTACAAGCAGGGCTACCTGTCGTAGGCCCCTGTGCACCATCGTGGTTGTACCATCTTCAACCAGTCATGGGCCAGGTGGGATTTACTCGAAAACGTTTTATTTATAAACCATTTCTACTAACTATTTCGTAGTGAAGTCAGTAGCTCCTCTGGGTCATACGTTCGCACTTATCTCGCATGCTGTTCGTTCGCAGAGACATGTCTACTGTCTTGCTTTACTATCACTCCTGCCAGTTTTCGCTATTAATCATTATACACCATCTCTAATTTCCAATATAAGGCTTACAGTTTTTTATCACTAGTGTTATTTTCCACTACTTTTCTCATCGTTTGAAAGAACAGTAGATGTTAAAGCGTTCAAAGAAACCTTCGAAACGGTAGATACACCCCATCAGTCAAGAAAGTTTCAAAACTGGGTTAATAAAAAAATAAAAGTGCTTCGGGTACTTGAATTGCTACATTTCGCCTTTTGGTATGGTTCTTGTTGATAACACCACATGAGCTGCTAAGCCTAGATGTGGTTCTTAGACGGTTTCCATACCCAATTAGGTCAATATCAATACTGTCCTGATACGGACGTCCTCCGCAGTTACAAGCCACACAAAGAATTTAGAAAACGTTCTCATACCTGAACGAGGCATTTACTCTAGAGAGATAGGGTACACAGATTTCTTCTGGTGGAAGGGAACAGGGTGGGGGGGGGGGGGGGGGGGTCAGGGGAGACATTCTGCCACCAGCTGTCACCAGCGCTACCAAAACCCATATAACAGAGACAAGTCCGTAGAGAAGCGGCAAAAATGGAAATAATGAGAAGAAGAATAATGGGAACGCTCACGCACTACGGCCGAGCGACCACTACTTAACACTGCCTGCTCACATCTGACTGATTGAATGCATATCTGTTGTTTACAGTTGTTATGTCAATTTGCCACCATAATTACTGCACTGACGTCGCTTATACGCCAGAAATAAAATCACTCTCGGATATTTTGGCCTGACATTATGCAGCTGAAACCCTAGAATGGGTTCTGTACTGGCGTAAAATCCATTAAGCCCAGAGTAGCATACAAAGCAACGAAAAATATTTCCACCTGTAATATGTTTGATCCATCAACGCCCATTTTAATACTGCTGCAACTACATATTTAGTTACAATACTGTTCTTAAATGCAGTCGTTGTACACACACTAGAACTAGGGGTGATGCTTCTGCAATATTTACACGGAAGTCAGTTCTACTCGCAACAAATGTACACTAGCCAACGCTTGCTACTGCCATTCTCAGCGTGACAGGTGGGTCGTTCGTGAGCGCTTGATGTGACGTGACACATCATGTCGGGCACAGCAGAGTGAGTGCAAACCGACTTTAACCTGACAGGTGCGACGTGCACAAATACTACCGTCATTTACAGGGCGAGAATCAAAGATGTCAGCAAACGAGCCACCCGAACAAATAAAGAAATAGCCGCGTTGTTGACCACACGATTCTCTGAGTCTAGCGATAAACACGAGCATGGGCATTAGCATACTAATATCGTCATGTGTTGAAGACTGAGAATGGTGTAAAACCGACACCATCCAAAAGATGTCCAGCAGAGATACGGTTAAAAAGAACACTACGAAAATTTTAGGAGTTACTCATATTTTATAATACATCCTTAGTTAATTTACTAGGGAATTAATATGTGCCCGATAAAAGTTCAAACAGTGGTCATCCAGATGTCAATAGAGAGCGCTTATCAAATGCTATGGAGTGGTATCCAGGTATCTGCAGTACAATATATTAATTAGTCGTCAGGCATGCTACATTGCTAACGAACTTTCATCACTATTTCTGAGGCAAATAAGAACAGACACAGAAATGCAACAAATCTGCATGCAATAGGATTATAACAATGTGTAGCGTTACAATTATACATCTGTAAAAGTTTTGTATAGTTTCTTATCCTAGAAACTTCGTGATATTCGTTACATTAATTATGAGCAAACTGAAATGGCAACACATAAAATATAATAAAAATTCATTTCAGAATATCACAGTGTGTGGTTACTGCGTTGTCAGAGATATCTTCCGTACCTCAGCAATAGAGATAATCGTACTGTAGATGCAATCAGGTTGGTGAGTGGATGAGGAGAACATGAGACAAACCTATAGTTCCCGAAAAGGCTTGTCATTCTTCAAATTATCTGCAGGGACAATAGCCTGCTTGACTTACTGATCTAGACTTGTACCGTAGCCAACATGATCTTTCTATATTGGTGCTGCCAGCGGCTGAAAATAAGAAGAAATCATAGTCGTTGTCTTTCACGAGGACGTACAGATCTACTCTGTTGATGATTAACTTTGGCAACAACTTTGGTAAAGTATTCCGTTAATACAATAGTCCCAGGTTCGGATCTCCGGTAGGGGACAATTCAGGAGAATTTTGTCATTAGGGGGAAACAAACCTGGCATTCTACAGTACGGGGTGTTATACCTCTGAAACGGAGAGGTACGTCAGAGACACGAAGAAGAGGGATATACTAGGTTTCAGTGTAGTGCGCTGGCGGGAAGAAATTGACTTCTGATTTGTTTAGAACAGGGTTACCAGTACGAAATGAAACAGCAGTGAGTCAGGAGTGTGTGTGATAGTGGATTAGAAAACAAGGATGCGGATGAACTACTATCAACGGCATAATGAAAGCATCATCATGACAAGATACATACAAATGTATGACCCATTTAAGTAATAAGCTGCATATGTATGTATATATGTGATTTCTTGCTCTGAAGATGATGAAATTGAAAAAGTTGAATGATGTGATAAACAAAGTAATTCGACACATTAAGGAGACGTCAATATAACTGTGATGAGGAAGTGTATATTATCGTATTGCGGTACTAGCAACAAGAAGATAAATAAAATAGTAGGACTTGGAGCGTGTAAAAAATTGATATGGGAAGCCACCTGGCAGAAATTTGCAAAGAGCACAGTTCCATTCAAGAGCTCTGACCGTTATTTACTGTGTGTGCAGATCGTCTTTATTTGGTTCATCATTAGTTGTTTTGTAGCCCAAATAGCAGAAGCAAACTACTTCTATTAGTGCCAGATTTCTTAAGCCAAATTTCACCGCATCGCTAGTTTTGATCAGTCTACATTCCATCACCATGGTTTTGCTTCTTTTGATGTTCGTCTTACAGCCTCTTTGAAGGACACTATTCGTTTCGTTCAACGTCTTATTCAGAGTCCTTTCCTCTCTCTGACAGAACAAAAGTGTCATCAGCGAACATCAAACTTTTCATTTCTTCTCGTTGAGCATTAATTCCGTCTCCAAAATTTTCCTTTACTTTCCTTTACTACCTGATCAATGTAAACACTGGAAGATATCAAGTATAAGCTAGAACCTTGTCTGGGTCCCTTCTCAGTTACCGTTTGCCTTTCATGTCATTCAGACCTACTGCAGCCTGCAAATCGATTTTGGCTCCCTATGTTTTATTCCTGATACTTCCAGAATTTCAAAGACTACATTCCTCTGAACACTGTCAAGGTGTAAACTTGAGATTACGTTTCTTCAATCTATCTACTAAGACAAGTCATTAGTCATTACTGCCTCGAGTTATCTTACATTTCTTCGGAATTCAAACTGATCATCTCCGTAGATGACTTCTGTAAGTTTTTCTGTAAATATTTCATGTCATTATTTTTACTTTTAAATTAAAATTAGGGGAATATTCACACTTGTTTGCATTCTTACCAATGGAATCATTACAGTTTTCTTGAAGTGTGAGAGTATTTCGTCTATCTCATATATCTTGCGCGCCAGGTGGAGTAGTTTGTCGTAGCTGTCTCCCAGAAATTCTAAGGTAATTTCTTCTATTCCACGGTCCTAATCTCCGCTTGGGGGTACAGTATGGAGAGTTCTGGTTGAGCAGCTATTACATCCGTATCATAAAAATGTATGCAGACACTGGGACCAACAGATTTTGAGCTCCGCGTTCACTTCTGTCAATGGATTATCCTCTGTAGTGTCGCAGTGCTGAACTTTGTACAGCTAATATTGTTCACAAGCGAGGCCTCATTCACCCGTGATTGCGCTTTCAAAAACAGCTATGTCTGGAGGGAGTCCAATCGCCATGCGACCCACATCGGTGGCCACGAGAAACGATTTTCTGTCAACCTAAGGCCGGGAAATGTCCAATATCATCCAACTGCACCTTATTTGCTGTTTCTTCGTTTGACTGGCCCAAGTGACCTGGTGTTTCTGCGAGATGTTCGAGCACAGTTCATGATTGTCCGCGAAAGGATGTGCTTCCAATAAGACGGTTCACCAGACCACTTCTACATTAACGTCTGCTAGCATCTGAGCATCACAGCCAGCGAGTTCGCTGGATCTCAAACCTCTGGACTTTTTCCTCTGAAGTTACGTCAAGACGTTGCTATATATACCTCGTGTAGAAACGGTGGGAGGCCTGCTTGCCAGGGTCCAATTTGCCCGTCCTCTCGTACGGCAGACACCCGGGATCTTTGAGAGAATGCGACAGAATTTCATACACCGTTGCCATGAATGCATTGAGACTAGTGGTCGTCACCTTGAACAGTTAATATGATGTACGTTGCAGTTATGCGGCGGACGCTGTGTATGTCCATAATAATAAAAATGAATTCCCGATCACTGGTTCCCTAACTCAATATAATCGGTTGTGGAACAACTATCACCTATTTCAGTTTGACCGAAAAGATTTGAGACACCTTGTATATTCCTTCCATCTTTACCTTCTTTTCTTAGTACTGGCTTAGATGGTGGGGTCATGTTACACGCATGGGAGAAGCTAGTTTACCCAAGAGACTCATGGGTTCAGCAGTAGAGGGTAGGAGGAGTCGGGGTAGACCAAGGAGAAGATACCTGGATTCGGTTAAGAATGATTTTGAAGTAATACGCTTAACATCAGAAGAGGCACCAATGTTAGCACTGAATAGGGGATCATGGAGGAATTTTATAAGGGGGACTATGCTCCAGACTGAACGCTGAAAGGCATAATCAGTCTTAAATGATGATGATGATGGCTTACTATCTAAGCTCTTGGTATTAACACAGTTGATACTCTTTTCTCCAAAGATCTCTTTCTCCTAGTTATACATGCTTTTATGGCCTTGCACGGGCACTCTAGCCATTTCTGATTAGCCATATTGCCCTTTTGGCCAATCTCACCTTTTATATGTCTGTATTTCCTTTCACCTGCTTCATTTGCCACTTTTTTATATTTCTACTTGATTATAGTATGGGGTGTAATATTTGGTACCAGAAATCTGTATGTCGCAAAGTGCTACATTCGCTTGCAGTTCATTCCATACGTTTAGGCTCTGTTAGTAGCACACACTAGAGGGAACTGTTGAGGGTATAAATTTACAGCGAAGACAGAGTTTGGAATACATCCAGCATATAGGAGACCGTGGGATGAAGAGGTGCAGGTGGCGTACGCCATAGGAGATAGCACATAGCTTTCGATTTTAACTTGTGCCGATCATTCGCACAGGCGGGTCTGCCATCTAATTCGATCTAGGATAGGGTAATGCAAATACTGCTGAACACTATCTGTAAAATGCGGTGACGCGCAGTCCTCCATGTACTAGAATGCATAGTGTTCACTTACTGAACACTCAGACACTTACTTTTCATACCTTTCGCCCGTTCAGAAGAGGAGAGGATGCAAGATGCTGGACTCAGGCTGCATACTGATGTTTTCAGACTTCCTTCCGTTAACGCTATGCGATTTAAGACGAAATCTAGTGACGACACGGACTTGTTGATACTTGTTGATACGGTACGTTTCACAGACAGGAACAGCATGTGACCACCATACCTTGGTATAGTTTCCGACATATTTTGATACCAATACGTAGATAGTTATAAACTTTGTATTCAAAACAGAGACTAAGAGTAATTGAGAAGTGGAAATAAAATCTGAAAACTCTGTTCAGCAATATTACCCTAAGCACAACTTGTAGCCCAAGAGAAGATGATTCACTTAGTTTCATGTCTTAGTGGAATGTAGAGTCTTAAATGGTATGTTTGGAGATACGTTTAACATTAAGAGATACACCACTCGTGGTGGTGGTGGTTAGAGTTTAACGTCCCGTCGACAACGAGGTCATTAGAGACGGAGCGCAAGCTCGGGTTAGGGAAGGATGGGGAAGGAAATCGGCCGTGCCCTTTCAAAGGAACCATCTCGGCATTCGCCTGAAACGATTTAGGGAAATCACGGAAAACCTAAATCAGGATGGACGGAGACGGGATTGAACCGTCGTCCTCCCGAATGCGAGTCCAGTGTGCTAACCACTGCGCCACCTCGCTCGGAAGTACACCACTCGTATTTATTATAATTAAATCGACACTGATTTGGGACGGATAGAGTGAGTCAGCTGCCTCTACCGACATCGTTTTACGTAACCCGCAGTGTTGTATCTGGCCTTCATAAACCACGGGTGAGATTTTCACATTCCCTCGCTCGCTATGAATGAACTATTAGTCGTACAGAGAAAAACTAACAAGATCTTGCTATAGGAAATTAGCTGTAGAAAAATTTTGTATTGAGATGCGCTTTCGCTAGAAGTAATTTTCGAGTTATTCTCGGTGACCGTGCGGTTCTAGGCGCTTCAGTCCGGAACTGCGCGACTGCTACGGTCGCAGGCTCGAATCCTGCCTCGGGCATGGATGTGTGTGATGTGCTTAGGTTAGTTAGGTTTAAGTAGTTCTAAGTTCTAGAGGACTGATGATCTAAGATGTGCTCAGAGCCATTTGAACCATTTTCGAGTTATTTAAGAAAAACTTACAAAAGCGATCTTCAAACGCAAGCCCACTCCCACACTCGGCCCCAACGAATCGGAATTCGTAGTATGTTGTTCGTGTCACTTCCTCGCGGATGATGCTGCAGTATACAGAGAAGTTGCAGCATTAGAAAATTGTAGCGAAATGCAGGAAGATCTGCAGCGGATAGGCACTTGGTGCAGGGAGTGGCAACTGACAAATGCAATGTATTGTGAATACATAGAAAGAACGATCCTTTATTGTATGATTATATGATAGCGGAACAAACACTGGTAGCAGTTACTTCTGTAAAATATCTGGGAGTATGCGTACGGAACGATTTGAAGTGGAATGATCATATAAAACTAATTGTTGGTAAGGCGGGTACCAGGTTGAGATTCATTGGGAGAGTGCTTAGAAAATGTAGTCCATCAACAAAGGAGGTGGCTTACAAAACACTCGTTCGACCTATACTTGAGTATTGCTCATCAGTGTGGGATCCGTACCAGATCGGTCTGACGGAGGAGATAGAGAAGATCCAAAGAAGAGCGGCGCGTTTCGTCACAGGGTTATTTGGTAACCGTGATAGCGTTACGTAGATGTTTAATAAACTCAAGTGGCAGACTCTGCAACAGAGGCGCTCTGCATCGCGGTGTAGCTTGCTCGCCAGGTTTCGAGAGGGTGCGTTTCTGGATGAGGTATCGAATATATTGCTTCCCCTTGCTTATACCTCCCGAGGAGATCACGAATGTAAAATTAGAGAGATTAGAGCGCGCACGGAGGCTTTCAGACAGTCGTTCTTCCCGCGAACCATACGCGACTGGAACAGGAAAGGGAGGTAATGACAGTGGCACGTAAAGTGCCCTCCGCCACACACCGTTGGGTGGCTTGCGGAGTATAAATGTAGATGTAGAACACTGTACAGAAAATTCGCTAGTGTGCTAATTACATCCCACATTCAAGCATTCTTTGTCTTCATTGTCTGGCTTTATTACGCCACCGACTTCGTCGAGCACTTACAAACGGTAAAATTGACGTTTGTGGAACTCTGACCTAACAATTTTGTGAATTTTACATCAGGTTTTCTGACTACAAAACCACTGTGCTTGCAAGTGTGGAATTTGATGGAATTATCAACTTAACAAGCTTTAGCTTAAGTTTACAAAAGTAGTTCTCTCTTTCATTATAATCACGGGCACTTTCAAATTAATAATGTAATGAAATAGCCTACTATGCTGATGGCGTAATAGCCCAGTTAACAGAGGCCAAATAAAGTCGAACATCGGGAATACCTCGTGAAGTCGGAAATTTTGGTACAGTGTTAGGAGGGAGTGCCACGGCCAACATTTCAAAAATCCTAACTCGTGAGGGACGAATTTGGGGGTGGACGGGCGTTTAAAGGTCACTCTTGCACGTTTTTCTGGAACAGCTTTGAAATCTTAGCCTCCAGCGAAATCTTATTCGCGTGCAAATCATCTTTTTTTCTGAGTCATCAGTCTTTTGACTGGTTTGATGCGGCCCACCACGAATTCCTCTCCTGTGCCAATCTCCTCAGCTCAGAGTAGCATTTGCAACCTACGAACTCAATTATTTGCTTGATGTATTCCAGTCTCTGTCCTCCTCTACTGTTTTCGCCCTCTAGAAATCCCTCTAGTACCACGGAACTCATTCCCTGATGTCTTAACAGATGTCCTATCATCTTGTCCCATCTCCTTGGCAGTTTTTTTCACATATTCCTTTCCGATTCTACACAGAACCTCCTAATCCCTTACCTTAACAGTCCACCTAATTTTCAACATTCGTCTGTAATACCATATCTCAAATGTTTCGATTCACTTCTGTTCCCGTTTCCCACAATTCACGTTTCACTACCATACAATGCTGTGCTCCAAACGTAACTTCCCAGAAATTTCTTCTTCAAATTAAGGCCTATTTTTGATACTAGAAGAGTTCTCTTGGCCAAGTATGCCCTTTTTGCCATTGCTAGTCTGCTTTTCATGTCCTTCTTGCTCTGTCTGTCATTTATTTTGCTGCCTAGCTAGTAGAATTTCTTAACTTCATCGACTTCGTGACCATAAATCCTGATGTTAAAGTTCTCGCTGTTCTTATTCCTGATACTGCTCATCACTTTCGTCTTTCTTCGATTTACTCTCGGTCCACAATCTGTACTCAATGGACTGTTCATTCCATTCAGCAGATCATGTAATTCTTCTTCACATTCACTCAGGATAGGTATGTCATCAGCGAATCAGATCATTGAATTTTAATTCCACTCCTGAACCGTTCTTTTATTACCGTCATTGCTTCTTCAGTGTACAGATTGCACAGTATGGGCGAAAGACTACATCCGGCCTTACACCCTTCTTAAACCGAGCACTTCGTTCTTGGTCGCCCGCTCTTATTATTCCCTGTTGCCTCTTGTGCATATTGTGAGTTAACGAGCATTTCGCTCTCATTTAAATATATGGCCGAAAGAGTCAACCTTCCGGAATTGCGAAACGAATCCTATCGTCCAGGACCGTGTGCCACAAAGAGCGCAGATTCGCCACTAGATGGGGAAATTCACAGGCGTCTATTATGCTGAACGAGGCCTAAGCACTGTATTGTGCGAGTGAAACAGACGAGAACCTACACTATAGGGAAACCCTGTAGAAGCCGTTTGTGGCCAGGGAGACGTAGCAGTGTTAAATATGGTGGACCTAAGATCAGCCATAAAGGAAAAGATTTATGGAAACTATTTAATTCTGTAGTAATTCAGAGAATGAAGCCACAGTAATTTTAATCTACCATCCTTCATAAATTTTCACGGCGATGACAATAAAACTTGAGTATCTATCATACCTATAATAGTTTAGAATTTACTATTAAAGTAAAATTTACATGTTTTGTAACAAAGATCTGAATACTATAATCTGAACGCTTTGGTCAATTTTAACGATCGACATTTCATACAAAAGCGCATTATTAAACTGACAAGTGCTGTAAATATCAACTCTGTAACTTTATTTGTTTAAAAGATATAGTGGAAAATTACCGTCAAACCTCCTTGCCTATGGACGCCAGATGAAAGTTGATGTTGTCAAGCCCTGAATGAAAATTGCGCAACGGATAACTAGAGGGAGCTTGAGAGCGCTACCTAGAGAGCGTGCCCTTTCTGTACGATACTAGGCAAGGGGCTGGAGGGCTCACACGCTGATGCGTGGGTCCCTGCATTCTATATATCTTTTATTTTAAATGAATTCCTTTAACTTGACTCCTTTGTGATTTTTAGGGTATGTTAAAGATTGATGACAATTGATTATCAATTTATTTTAAACGTTATCATTCGACTTTACAGCGATTGCAGCAATTGTTCCTCTTTACAGACATTACAATTTTACAACTTATAGCTCGGGTATATTATACACTAATCTGCACGCACATTTCCACAGGCAAGACGGAATTGCGTTGGCCAAATGTATACCACCAAAGTCTCCCAATGTTTTACATGGGGCATCCACTTTGTGATGAGGATAACGGGCAAACTGGGGACCAGATACATTAATACAAGGGGGTCAAATTTACGAAATTAAAATAGAACATTCGTTTCCTTACACAGTCCGAAGCTGGAAATAAAAGAATTAGTGCAAATATCCAAATACCTCTCTTCCACGCCTGAATATCTAGACAGACGCACCGAGGGCACGTCTGCTCACTTACCCGTCTTCTGTACCACTCCCAGTATATAGCGGGCACCCAGAAGTCTTCCTGGGCCCCGGTGGAAGGGATGGTCGAACCACTTGGCCGTGACCAGCCTCCCCACCCCAAATCTTGTGACACTGGAACGTCTTTGACTTTTAACTGCCTGTGCCGTCTCACTGATCCCCTACCCAGGAGTAAGGTTGGCACTACTATACTACAGAAATACTTCCCAACTAAGATTTGGCCACGCTTTATGGAAAGGTGAGAGGAGGATTAGGAAAGTTCAAGTGCATATTCACATTTACGTACAAGAAATCCATAATACACGACACATATAAATACGTATTGTGAAGCCTGACATTTCTTTATACCCATCTACGTGGGTTCTGTTGCACCCGCGACCGGCCGCGTCGTGCAATAAAACTGGCGGCGGAGCCGCCTCTTTTGTATTTCCTGTTGCCAGCGAGCAGCGAAACCTGCTGCTTGTGGAGCGGAAACGACTGTACCGTTTCAATAGTAAATTTAAATTATCGTTATTTTCAGTTAAGCACCAAATCATCATTTCCTCCACACAAAACACAATGAACGATATCAGCATGACACCTTATGGAATCATTAGATAAAAGCGTATTTGTTGTAAAGTTTACTGCATAATAGTTACTTTTGTTCTTTATTTATTTATCAGAAAGCAGATTGGTGCAAAGCTAGCCGGCCGGAGTGGCCGAGCCGTTCTAGGCGCTACAGTCTGCAACCGCGCGACCGCTACACTCGCAGGTTCGAATCCTGCCCCGGGGATGGATGTGTGTGATGTCCTTAGGTTAGTTAGGTTTAAGTAGTTCTAAGTTCTAGGGGACTGATGACCTCAGACGTTAAGTCCCATAGCGCTCAGAGCCATTTGAACCATTTTTGGTGCAAGGCTACTGGCCATGACATTCAAAATTGAGAAGAAAATTGTATCGGTTTTACGTAAAAGAATTTAACGTTTGTTGTGTAATGGATGTTATTCTTACATTATTTAGAAGGTGAAAATGGTCAAGCTTTGTTTCTCTAAATATGTTACAATGTAAAATAATGTGGAATAAGCTGTAGTCAATCAGATGGACGGCTTCAGGAAAGGGAACTGCCCTAGTCAGTTGAGCGAGGATGTTCGGCGAGCGGGAAACGCGGCCAGAGACGGAGCAGAGGGACAGTGCTGGTGCAGAAGCGAAAGCGGACGGTCGGTCTTTAGGTAGCTAGGAAGTGAAACGACTTAGAAAATTTCAGGTTGTGTGGTATCGCGGGACATAATCTCTGAGCGATGAGCAGCCGAGCGCCTGGTGTGTTCTTTTCGCGTAGTTAACGAGGTGAAGTATTGGACTGGTAATTCGCGATGAGATTGTGGATGGTCTAACTGTGTCAAATGTATATGCGCTCTAGTGTAATAGTAATTCTAAACACGACCGCTTCCTGAACAGACATTATTCTAACCTAATCGCAACTGTGTGACCTACATCAGTTATGGGTGGTTAATTTAGTTCCCAGTATTATTATTGCTGTTGTTATATATATTACATTAACATTGTGTGTTTCATACAGTTTCGCAATCTTGCATCAGCCAGGCAATTTAACCAAAGGGTCACAAGTGTCTATTTAGGGCGTGTAATTCGAAACGTGTGGTTCAACCCCTAGACGAGTTTGAGCCAAGACATTTCGACGAAGAGGAACCGCATAAGAGTCCGAACATCTTTGGGATGTTGGCTCGCAATATTGGGTAGTACCCTTCTCTCCCTATAGCTCATACTATTTTTCTCAGAATTTCTAACATCTTGAACCGTTTTACATTGTCGGACGCTTTTTCCAGGACTTGTGGACGTGTCTTAATTTTTCTTTAGTAGCGCTTCCGTTATCAAACGCAAGGTCAGAATTGGCTCTCTGGTGCCTTTACCATTCCTACAGTCAAACTGATCGTCATCTAACACACATTCAATTTTCTTTTCGATTCTTCTGTATACTATTCTTGTCAGTAACATAGTGCATTACCTGTTCCGCTGATTGTGCGATAATTCTCGCACTTGTAAGCTTTTTAAGTCTTCAGAATTGTGCGGATGATATTTTTTCGAAGGTCAGATAGTATATTGCCAGACTCTTACATTCTGGACGCCAACGTGAATAGTTGGTTTGTTGAAAAGTTCAACTACTTTAAATTTGCTACAAAAACATTCTGTTCATCTTTTTCTGTAAAACCAATTGTTAGCGAATGATAAGCCAGAGAATATGAAAATCTCGCGCGTGGTTACGAATGGAAAAATAACATTGCGGGTTGCATAAAACAACATTTGAAGGGGCAGCTGAATCACCTTGCAGAAGTAACATCCATTTAATATATTTTACAAGGCGGTTGTTTCTTATTTTACAATAATTATTCGAAATAATATTTTCCAAAACGTGACTTGCTATTGAAATGAATTGTTATATTTCTTTCCAAAAGCAACAGTTTAAAAAGGCGAATATACGAGTATTAGGTTGTTAACTACAAATCTGATTATGAACTTCCCAGTGAAAGTTCGATCAGAAATAGATTAAATCAAATACTAAAATGTAGACTTTCACGGCCGGAAATGTCATGTCCATTATGATTATCCGGGCTGTTATGCCGTGGTCGGTCAATGAATTTTTTCTCATTTCCCAACGTTTCCTCCCCGTCTGCGGGAGACATCTTCAGGCGGCTCTGTAGCTCGATGGAAGGTCAAACACACCCGCTGGCTTGCTACTGACTGCCGCTAAATTCCGTGTCCGCCGCGCCGCGGCGTGACATCACGTGTTTTGAAAACGTCAGTGCAATTGGCCGCTGTCCGCTGCCGTCGATCGCCGTTGCCATCACCCAGTGGTGGACGGGTGGTACACATCTTCTTTAACACCGGCGTCCATATACCGTTTAATTTCATGCCCTCCTCCTTTCGATTGAAATTATTAGGGTATTTAGCGATTTCGACTGCCTCCCTGTAGAGCCTTTCGTAACAGGCAGCTAGTACCTGCGTCTCCTCGAAACGAATCTGGCTGGAAAGCAGGCTCAGCAACAGCTGATCGTTCCGTTTCTCCTTTTCCACAATTGTCCTTGTGCTCTTCGAAACGTTTTGAAACAGTTCTTTTAGTGGTACCCACATAAACACCTCCAAAGCTGCATGGGATCCTATACATTCCAGCTTTTTTCAGTGGTTTGCGAGCATCCTTGGCAGGCTTAAGGTATTCCTGTATCTTCTTGGTGGGCTTGTAAATGACGGTAATATTCCGCTTCGTCAACATCCTCCCTATTCTGTCCTTTAGATTATTAACAGACGGCAGGAAAACCTTAGATTTTGCAGTAGCCTGTACGTCACTATGATTTCTGCGTGGCTGTCTCAACGCACGTTTCATTTCGGCGGACGAATATCCGTTCATTAGTGCATTGTGGAGATGTTCCATCTCCGCGTCAAACAACTCAGGTACACAAATATTTATAGCTCTGTCCGCTAACGTCTTGAGAACTCCCCGGTTCTGTTGTGGGTGGTGGTTCGAATCCCAGTGCAAGTAACGGCTCGTGTGGGTGGGTTTGCGGTATACTGAGTGGCCCAAACTACCATTTTCGTTTCTAAAAACCAGCACAACGAGGAAATGTAATTTGCCGTCTGCCTCATCCTCCATTGTAAAACGAATTCTCGAGTTTATACTAATCAGATGTTCGTGGTAATGGCTTAGTTCCTCCCTGCCATGTCTCCACAGCACAAAAGTGTCATCCATGTATTGGAACCATACATATGGTTTTTTGCTGGCAGTACCTATTGCCTCTTCTTCGAATTTCTCCGTAAATAAGTTTGCAATTACGGGAGTTGGGGGGACTTCCCATAGCCACGCCATCCGTTTTCTCATAAGACTGTTCATTCCACTTGAAGTAAGTTGTCAAACAACACTTGAACAGTTCTGAAATATCGGCAGGAAAAATTCGATCCAGCTGTTCCAATACATTGTTAAATGGAACCATGGTAAACCGCGATACCACATCGAAGCGGAACAATATGTCCTCTTGTCGAAGTTTGTTTAAGAAAAAGGAATCTGGCTGTGTTTTCAACTCACCAATCAGCGTCTCAATGTTAACTTTCAGCTCCGCCTACAAAAATCCCGCGTATCCAATGAGAAACGTTATACTTTTCGCGGTGGGGCAATGTTTTTAATGCTCCATTAAATTTCGGGAATGCAGCCGCATAAATTCTGCTTCTTCTTCTAATATTTCGGCTGTATATCTTTCAGCCATCTTCAGAGAGAGCCGTACGACTGAAGCTCCAGCGCTCGCTACATCCTTTTAAACTCGCGGCCCGCGCCACTGCGCATGCGGCCACAGATGAACAAGGCGCCAGTGATGTTGATCGGCGGCAAAGACGTAACATATGCATGAGTTGCGTCTGTGGCTGCGCATTCGATCCATGCTGGGAGATCGATGTATTACTGGGAGCTGAACTGTAGCGACGTCTTTGTAAGTTCAATATTAAAAGTGCCGGATTCCATGATTTATCTAATGTGAAACCGCTGTCTCTATTAATTAAATTCTTCGCCAAGCGGAATTCAATGGCCTCTTTTACTACGAAGTCCAAGAAAGATGAAACAGAAGTCAGAATTTCGACATTTTCATATACCATAGAGTGACCAGAATCAATACAATGCTCTGCCACAGCCGATTTACTGGGTTGTAAGAGCCGAGTGTACCTGCGATGTTCCGTACACCTCTCTTGGACTGTACGATTCGTTTGTCCGATATATGAAAGGCCACATTCACATGGTATCTTGTAAACTCCAGGTTTACGGAGTAGTAAGTCATCTTTAACGGAACCCAGGAGTGCAGCCGTCTTCGCCGGTGGACGAAAAATCACTTTTACTTTATGTTTAGTGAGGATCCGTCCTATTTTGGATGAAAGGCTTCCCACATACGGCAGGACAGCCATGGATTTAAATGTTTCCTCGTCATCTTCTGCATTCCTTACGGACACCTTAGGTTTTATTTGTAGTGCCTTACGTATCTGTTGTGGAGAATACCCGTTGTCCTCAAAAACTCTCTTCAAATGTAAAAGTTCGTCTTTTAAGCTACTTTCATCAGATATGACGTGTGCTCGGTGTACCAAAGTTCTTAGAACACTACTCGTCTGCGAAGGATGGTGACAGCTATTTGCATGTAAATATAAGTCCGTATGGGTCGGTTTCCGATATACTGCATTACCCAGAGTGCCATCTTCTTTACGCCGAACCAAGACATCCAAAAATGGAAGACATCCCTCGTTTTCCACTTCCGTTGTAAACTGAATTTGTCCATGGATGGAATTCAGATGGTTTAAGAAGTCCTGCAATTTGTCCTCGCCATGGGGCCACACTACAAAGGTGTCGTCAACGTACCTCCAAAAAACTGTAGGCTTCAAACTAGCAGACTCCAGGGCCTTCTCCTCGAAATCCTCCATAAATAAATTGGCCACCAAGGGTGACAAAGGACTACCCATGGCAACACCGTCAGTCTGTTCAAAAAAGTCATTATTAAATAAAAAGTATGTGGAGGTCATCACATGGTGAAACAAAGCTAAAATCTCCTTATCAAAACTTTTTCCGATGAGATCTAAAGATTCAGAGAGAGGTACCTTAGTAAATAGCGGCACTACATCAAAGCTGACTAATAGATCAGAGGTGTTCAGTTTCAAAGATTTTAATTTGCCAATGAAATCTGCAGAGTTCCTTATATGATGATCACATTTTCCCACAAGCGGCCTCAATAGTGACGCCAGGTGCTTGGCACAATCATAGTTGGGAGAACCAATATTGCTCACGATAGGACGTAGAGGAACGTCTTTCTTATGGATCTTTGGGAGTCCATAAAGTCTTGGAGGCACTGCACCACTTGGTTTCAGTCTTCGTATGACTTCCGGTGGAAATGGGGAGGCATTCAAAAGCGACGCCGTCTTCCTTACCACCTTGTTGGTGGGGTCCTTACTGATCTTGCACCCACGCCAAAGGTTTTGCCTATACCTGCATTCATCAGTGCCGTTGAAGAAGCTGTTCGACCACTCTCTACGGATTCTGCAGATGAAAGAAGACGCGAAACTTGTCGAGCTGTTATGAAGGCTCGCCCACAAAGAAGCAATATATCTGTGGCAGAGAGGACTACACTACGTATGCTCCGCCAAGATACCGAAACGGTGGTTCTCCCTGCTGATAAAGGTAATGCCACTGTTTTAACGTCACGTGACGACTACCATGATAAGATATACAGCTTACTGAATGATAGTATGTACCGGAAGATCAGTAAGGACCCCACCAACAAGGTGGTAAGGAAGACGGCGTCGCTTTTGAATGCCTCCCCATTTCCACCGGAAGTCATACGAAGACTGAAACCAAGTGGTGCAGTGCCTCCAAGACTTTATGGACTCCCAAAGATCCATAAGAAAGACGTTCCTCTACGTCCTATCGTGAGCAATATTGGTTCTCCCAACTATGATTGTGCCAAGCACCTGGCGTCACTATTGAGGCCGCTTGTGGGAAAATGTGATCATCATATAAGGAACTCTGCAGATTTCATTGGCAAATTAAAATCTTTGAAACTGAACACCTCTGATCTATTAGTCAGCTTTGATGTAGTGTCGCTATTTACTAAGGTACCTCTCTCTGAATCTTTAGATCTCATCGGAAAAAGTTTTGATAAGGAGATTTTAGCTTTGTTTCACCATGTGATGACCTCCACATACTTTTTATTTAATAATGACTTTTTTGAACAGACTGACGGTGTTGCCATGGGTAGTCCTTTGTCACCCTTGGTGGCCAATTTATTTATGGAGGATTTCGAGGAGAAGGCCCTGGAGTCTGCTAGTTTGAAGCCTACAGTTTTTTGGAGGTACGTTGACGACACCTTTGTAGTGTGGCCCCATGGCGAGGACAAATTGCAGGACTTCTTAAACCATCTGAATTCCATCCATGGACAAATTCAGTTTACAACGGAAGTGGAAAACGAGGGATGTCTTCCATTTTTGGATGTCTTGGTTCGGCGTAAAGAAGATGGCACTCTGGGTAATGCAGTATATCGGAAACCGACCCATACGGACTTATATTTACATGCAAATAGCTGTCACCATCCTTCGCAGACGAGTAGTGTTCTAAGAACTTTGGTACACCGAGCACACGTCATATCTGATGAAAGTAGCTTAAAAGACGAACTTTTACATTTGAAGAGAGTTTTTGAGGACAACGGGTATTCTCCACAACAGATACGTAAGGCACTACAAATAAAACCTAAGGTGTCCGTAAGGAATGCAGAAGATGACGAGGAAACATTTAAATCCATGGCTGTCCTGCCGTATGTGGGAAGCCTTTCATCCAAAATAGGACGGATCCTCACTAAACATAAAGTAAAAGTGATTTTTCGTCCACCGGCGAAGACGGCTGCACTCCTGGGTTCCGTTAAAGATGACTTACTACTCCGTAAACCTGGAGTTTACAAGATACCATGTGAATGTGGCCTTTCATATATCGGACAAACGAATCGTACAGTCCAAGAGAGGTGTACGGAACATCGCAGGTACACTCGGCTCTTACAACCCAGTAAATCGGCTGTGGCAGAGCATTGTATTGATTCTGGTCACTCTATGGTATATGAAAATGTCGAAATTCTGACTTCTGTTTCATCTTTCTTGGACTTCGTAGTAAAAGAGGCCATTGAATTCCGCTTGGCGAAGAATTTAATTAAAAGAGACAGCGGTTTCACATTAGATAAATCATGGAATCCGGCACTTTCAATATTGAACTTACAAAGACGTCGCTACAGTTCAGCTCCCAGTAATACATCGATCTCCCAGCATGGATCGAATGCGCAGCCACAGACGCAACTCATGCATATGTTACGTCTTTGCCGCCGATCAACATCACTGGCGCCTTGTTCATCTGTGGCCGCATGCGCAGTGGCGCGGTCCGCGAGTTTAAAAGGATGTAGCGAGCGCTGGAGCGTCAGTCGTACGGCTCTCTCTGAAGATGGCTGAAAGATATACAGCCGAAATATTAGAAGAAGAAGCAGAATTTATGCGGCTGCATTCCCGAAATTTAATGGAGCAGTCTTTGCGCCGCGAAAACCTGAAGATTCACAATGTTTTTAATGTTTGCTACGTAACAGAGACGTGTATAGCCTCACGCTAATACTTGTAGCTGGTGTTGCCCTTTTAGTGTTATCGTAAGATCTATACTGTTCTTCTGGAGGGCTCTATCTTTTAACACGGGCTGGGGGCTGCTCTTGCCGATCGGAGGGCGATGTGGGGGTCCGTCACTTATCGTAGGGCCTTCTAGTCTACGCGGCTCTGCTCTCTGCTTCTGTTCTCGTTAGTCCCCTCGGAACTGCGTCTGTTTCACGGTGGGAAGGTATGACATGCATTTAGGCGTTTTTGTGTTAGTCTGTGGTATTCCATTTGCTCACTCATTGATCGTATTACTTTGGTCAATTTAATGTCAGGATTTATTCAGAGCAGAATATTACCGTCATTTACAAGCCCACCAGGAAGATACAGAAATATCTTAAGCCTGCCAAGGACGCTCGCAAACCACTGGAGAAAGCTGGAATGTATAGGATCCCACGCAGCTGTGGAGGTGTTTATGTGGGTACCACTAAAAGAACTGTTGCAAATCGTTTGGAAGGGCACAAGGGTAATTGCAGAAGAGGAGAAACGGAACGATCAGCTGTTGCAGAGCATGCTTTCCAGCCAGGAAACCACCATATTCGTTTCGAGGAGACGCAAGTACTAGCTGCCTATTACGAAACGCTCTACAGGAAGGCAATCGAAATAGCTAAACACCCTAATAATTTCAATCGAAAGGAGGAGGGCGTGAAATTAAACGGTATATGGACGCCGCTGTTAAAGAAGATGTGTACCACCCGTCCACTACTGAGTGACGGCAACGGCGATCGACGGCAGCGGACAGCGGCCAATTGCACTGACGTTTTCAAAACTCGTGATGTCACGCCGCAGCGCGGCGGACACGGAATTTAACGGCAGTCAGTAGCGAGCCAGCGGGTGTGTTGGACCTTCCATCGAACTACAGACCCGCTTGAAGATGTCTCCCGCAGACGGGGACGAATCGTTGAGAATTGAGAAAAAATTCATTGACCGACCACGGCATAAAGGCCCGGATAATCATAAGGACAGGCTAAATCAAAGTCAAGTGTTGCATGTTTCATAGAATACAATTTGAAAATCAAATCAGATGGTTTCATTAAGGTGCTTCGGCACAAACTGAGTTAATACAATGGTTCTGTGGTGATTATTCGTTAGTAACACCTTCCTTTATGTAGCCATTCATTGCATTTATTTATACTAACTTACCAGCTATGTTGCTTGGAAAACAAGAACCCCCTCAGTGACAGCAATCTACACTACTGGCCATTAAAATTGCTACACCATGAAGATGACGTGCTACAGACACGAAATTTAACCGACACGAAGAAGATGCTGAGATATGCAAATGATTAGCTTTTCAGAGCATTCACAGAAGGTTGGTGCCGGTGGCGACACCTACAAAGTGCTGACATGAGGAAAGTTTCCAACCGATTTCTCATACACAAACAGCAGTTGACCGGCGTTGCCTGGTGAGACGTTGTTGTGATGCCTCGTGTAAGGAGGAGAAATGTGTACCATCACGTTTCCGACTTTGATAAAGGTGGGATTGTAGCCTATCGCGATTGCGGTTTATCGTATTGCGAGAGTGTTGCTAGAATTGTTCGAGATCCAATGACTGTTGGCAGAATATGGAATCGGTGGGTTCAGGAGGGTAATACGGAACGCCGTGTAGGCTCCCAACAGCCTCATATCACTAGCAGTCGAGATGACAGGCATCTTATCCGCATGGCTGTAACGGATCGTGCAGCCACGTCTCGATCCCTGAGTCAACAGATGGGGACGTTTGCAAGACAACAACCATCTGCACGAACAGTTTGACGACGTGTGCAGCGGCATGGACTATCAGCTCGGAGACCATGGCTGTGGTTACCCTTGACGCTGCATCACAGACAGGAGCGCCAGCGATGGTGTACTCAACGACAAACCAGGGTGCACGAATGGCAAAACGTCATTTTTTCGGATGAACCCAGGTTCAGTTTACACCGTCATGATGGTCGCATCTGTGTTTGGTGACATCGCGGTGAACGCACATTGGAAGCGTGTATTCATCATCGTCATACTGGCGTATCACTCGTCATGATGGTATGGGGTGCATTGGTTCCACGTCTCGGTCACCTCTTGTTCGCAATGACAGCACTTTGAAAAGTGGACGTTCCATTTCAGATGTGTTACGACGCGTGGCTGTACTCTTCATTCGATCCCTGCGAAACACTACATCTAATCAGGATAAAGCACTACCACATGTTGGAGATCCTGTACGGGCCTTTCTGGATACAGAAAATGTTCGACTGCCGCCCTGGCCAGTACATTCTCCAGATCTCTCACCAATTGAAAACGTCTGGTCAATGGTGGCCGAGCAACTGGCTCGTCACAATACTCCAGTCCCTACTCTTGATGAACTGTGGTATTGTGTTGAAGCTGCATGGGCAGCTGTCCCTGTACACGCCATCCAAGCTCTGTTTGCCTTTATCCCCTGACGTATCAAGGCCGTTATTACGGTAAAGGTGGCTGTTCTGGGTACTGATTTCTCAGGTTCTATGCACCCAAACTGCGTGAAAATGTAATCACATGTCAGTTCTAGTATAATGTGTTTGTCCAATGAATAACCGTTTATCATCTGCATTTCTTCATGGTGTAGCAGTTTTAATGGCCAGTATTGTATTAACGGTCTGACATCATGGAAAGCAATTATCTCCCTGCATGATTAGTATTTCACGTTTCAGTGGAATGCAGAATGTTTAGGATCTTCCTGTAAGGCTGAGTCTGCTTGTCCCATCGGGACTCGAACCCAGAACTTTGCCTATAAAGGGCGATGCTCTTATGGGCCGAGTTCTCCAGGTGCTACGTCTGCAGTGTTTGGGAAGTATGAGAGGTACTGGTGACAGTAAATCAGTGGAGACGGGACAAGAGTTTTTTCTTATAGCACAGTAGCGGAAGGCAAGGTACTGCTTTCAAATCCAGGTCGGGCACGCCCAGTTTAAATGTCAGAAAATTTCAAGTCTCTTTTTTGGTCAGTCTCAGCACAAGACCCAAGTAGCATTGCGTGGTGTCACCGCCAGACACCACACTTGCTAGGTGGTAGCCTTTAAATCGGCCGCGGTCCGTTAGTATACGTCGGACCCGCGTGTCGCCACTGTCAGTGATTGCAGACCGAGCGCCACCACACGGCAGGTCTAGAGAGACATACTGGCACTCGCCACAGTTGTACAGCCGACTTTGCTAGGAAAGGTTCACTGACAAATACGCTCTCATTAGCCGAGACGATAGTTAGCATAGCCATCAGCTACGTCATTTGCTACGACCTAGCAAGGTGCCATAATCCTTTGCTATATATATTGTGATGCCTGTACCGTCAGACCAATGTTCACCAATTGTGGATTAAAGTTAAGTATTACAGCAACTGCGTCCGTTTTCTACGTTCTCATTTCCTTGTAATGTTCCAGACCTCACGCCAGCCTGTGTGAGCTAAACGCGTGCCTTTCGGCTACCTTACAGAGGCTTGGCTGTCTGGCCAAGTCACTACACATTGTAACAGCAATCCCATACTGAAATCTCCCCTCCGTGATTCCACCGTGGTCTATTGGTTACCGTCTCCCGCTACTACACTGCTTGCGTTTATTTTGCCACAAATCAGTATAAACAGTGACAGTAAACTAGAAGCAGGGTAAAGAACACAGAAAGTAACCAACTGCACCATGCATAACGGTAGACAAAGATGTTCTTCATTTTTTCCAACTTGTCGGATTTGCACACACACATTCAGGCAACTGATTAATGTGCTTATTACGGGGTGTGAGCACCTCTGGCAGAAATAAAAGCGTGACAATGTCTGGGCTTGCTCTGAATAATGTCATCAGTCTCATATTAGGGTAACAGCGTTCACTATTTCTGCAGAGCTGCTCGCAAGACTTGGAAAGTGGTTTGTGGATGTTGACGTGATGCAGCCCATCTCCATAATGCATCCCAGACATGCTCTATGGCCGGCCGGTGTGGCCGAGTGGTTCTACGCCCTTCAGTGTGGAACCGAGCGACCACTACGGTCGCAGGTTCGAATCCTGCCTCGGGCATGGCTGTATGTGATGTCCTTAGGTTAGTCAGGTTTAAGTAGTTCTAAGATCTAGGGGACTGGTCACCTCAGATGTTAAGTCCCATAGTGCTCAGAGCCCTTTGAACCATTTTTAACATGCTCTATGCGATTTAAGTCGGGAGAGCGAGCAGGCCACACCGTGAGTGCAATATCTTCCGTTTCCAAGAAAATGTTAACCATCTGTGCTCTATTAAATCGATCATTATCGTCCATCAATACGGAGACTGGACCCACAGCAACTCGCAACAAACACACATGTGGTTCAAAAATGGTTCAAATGGCTCTGAGCACTATGGGACTTAATTTCTGAGATCATCAGCTCCCTAGAACTACTTAAACCTAACTAACCTAAGGACATCACATACATCCATGCCCGAGGCAGGAGTCGACCCTGCGACCGTAGCGGAAGCGCGGTTGCGGACTGAAGGGCGTAGAACCGCTCGGCCACAGCGGCCGGCTCATCTGTTGACAGTTTATATGATTATATCGTGTATGAGACACAGGGCGGCGAAACAACGATTAGTTGCTTCAGTTTTGGACGCCAGTGTGATTGGGAACTCATGGCTTCGGTTGTTGGTGCTAAACTCTGAAGGCGTGCACACACAAGCAGTGAAAATGACACGCACACGACCGATTTGATATCAAACAGAAAGATTTCAGCCAAATGACTTTTCTGCAGTTACGTCATTCACCTTCATGCTTCGGTTTCATTCACATTCAACGACTTACCCAATCGGCGGAGGTAAAATCACCGATTTTGGCAGTAGTCGTTTCGCCCTGTCTAGTTGCCATCGGTTTGATATTTCTTTCTGCAAACAGTTTTTTCCGCGAACAGTTTGAAGCCGACAGCCACGACCTTTTCCTGTTCTAACCTCTCCACTCCAGAGTGGCAGTTACAATGTTCTCAGTTATTTGTTTGATATATTCCAGTCTCCGTCTCCCAGCACAGGTTTCACCCGCTACATCTCCCTCCAGTAACATGAAAGTTATTCCCTGGTTCCTTAACACAAGTCCTATCATCCTGTCCCTTGTTGTTGTCAGTGTTTTCCGTATGCTCCTTTCTTCGCGATTCCTCGAAGAGCCTCCTCATTTATTATCTTATCAGTCCACCTAATTTTCAATATCTTTCCGCAGCACCATTTCTCAAACGCTCGATTCCATTCTGCTCATAAATTCAGTAAAAAAACGGTATTGATCGCGACGGTTATTTTTATTAAAATGGCCGGTTTCGGCCTAGGCTTAGGTCATCTTCAGAGAGCACCATCAGCTGAAGTTGAGGATGCGTGGAACAGTCAACTGCTCCACTCTTCAGCTGGTGATGCTACCAGAAGATGTCCTAAGCCCAGGCCGAAACTGCTCGTTTTAATAACATAACCGTTTTGGTCAAGACTGTTTCTTCACTGAATTTATGTAGATTACAAGATCACTGTTCTCTCAGCAATTTTACCAAAAATTCCTCTTCTCCGTCTCAGCTTCCCGTCTGTGATTCAGCTCCATACACTGCTGTACCCCAAACGAGCAATCTCAAAAATTTCTTCCTCAGATTCAGGTTTGTTATTTGACAAAAAAGAATTCTTTTGTCCCGAAATGCCCTGTTTATTATTGCCAGTTTTTTAACCCACCTTATTTCGTCTGCCGTAAGTTATTTTATGCCCAAGATAGCAGAATTTCCCCACATTGTCTTCTTGGCTCTGAGCACTATCCGACTTATCTTCTGAGGTCATCTGTCGCCTAGAACTTAGAACTAATTAAACCTAACTAACCCAAGGACATCACACACATCCATGCCCGAGGCAGGATTCGAACGTGCGACCGTAGCGGTCGCCCGGTCCCAGACTGTAGCGCCTAGAACCGCAAGGCCACTCCGGCCGGCATTGTCTTCTTCGTGGTTCACAATTTTGATATTATGTTTATCATTAATCTCGTTTCTGGCACTCATCGTCTTTCTTTGCTTTGCACTTTGTCCGTATCCTACTCTCAGTGGACGGTTCATTTTGTCCTGTGTGTCTTGCAGTTCATTCTTCCTTCCCCTGAGGCCAGCAATGTCATGAGCGAATCTTATCATCGGTATTCTTTCACCCTGAATTTTAATCTTACTCCTGAAACCATCTCTTATTTCCGTCTTTGCTTCTTCGATGTACAGATTGAGAAGTAGGGGAGAAAGGCTGCATCCTTGTCTTACATATTGTTAATCCGACCACTTCGTTCTTGGTTCTCCATTCTTATCAGCACCTTTTCTATTCAGACTCACTATTTTATAAGTCTTTCCCTGTAGCTCAGATACATATTTTCTGAGTATTTTGTTCTAGCACCATTTTACATCGTCGAGCGGTTTTCCTAGCTCAACATGTCCTAGGAACGTGTCTTGATTCTTTTGAAGCCTTGCTTTCCCTTATGGAGCACAGTCCCAGAACTGCCACTTTGTTCCCTTTGTCTTGCCTACGGCCAGTCGCAACACGACCATACGCCGCAGACACGGCCGGGTCGCCTGTCAGGTCGGAGTGGCGGCAGTCCGCCACCAGATGGCAGCGCGAGCGCTGGCGCCAGCTGGCTGTCACCCACCGCCACGCTGCGGCTGCTGAGCCGAGGGTTGCTCGGGGGCGGTGGCGGCGGAGGCGGAGGGTGGCCACGGGGAGCCAGGAGCGAAGCGTGACTCGCAGGCCTGTTACAGCGGATACCGCAGGAGCTCAAGGTGTAAATTGTTAATGAAAATATGATCATGTGTGTTACCATCGAAACTTGTCTTTGGACTGGGGAATTTTTTTACATATGAAGACAATGCAGCTCGTTATCTAGGATACACAGTCGTCCACAGACGTCGAATTAACTTCAGGTGTGTACCAGGAAGTTTGTTGGGACACTTCCTAGGGAAGAAGAAATAAATGAAGAGTAGATCGGTGATATACTACAAGACGAATTTGACATATGTGTTAACTACGTATTCAAGACAGAACCTCTGGAGTAGGCGACATTAGCTCAGAATTGTTGAGACGCTTTGGGAGAGCCAGCGCTGACAATATTGTTCCAAAAGGTTTATATAATATATGGGACAGACGACATATCATTCGAGTGCAATATAGTTTTGCCAAATAACGATGGGACTAAAGACAGTGGCTGTTATGTGGTACGTCTCATAGATGGTGCAGAGCAGCAACCAGCCACAAACTGGTTTTGGGTTACTTTGAAACAAGCATTGTTACTGCTTCCGAAATGGGACAGTTTGTCATCAGACAACTTGCATGCTTTCGTCAAAATACACGTTACCTTGTTTCACAGGTGAGATGCCCTAGAATAAACAATGGTTTTCGGTTACAAAAGTGTAATAATGATGTGTGCACTACAGACTTGTCTTAGACAGTAACTTACATCATGGAATGCCAGCCTGAAACTTCCTTTTTGCAGTTTTTCTCCAACGAATCATATTCATGTTTTTGTCAGGTTTCCACTCTCTCTCTCACCCTCTCTCACCTTCTCTCACCCTCTCTCACCCTCTCTCACCCTCTCTCTCTCTCTCTCTCTCTCTCTCTCTCTCTCTCTCTCTCTCTCTCTCTCTCTCTCTCTGCCACACACAAACACATACACACACACACACACACACACACACACACACACACACACACACACACATTTGTTGGTTTTCATTGTCATTCAGGTTGTAACGGGTATGAGTGGAAATATCATTACATTTGGTACCTTATTATGTACACACATCAGTGTATTGGTTGATATTTGTCTCCATTGAACAATCTGCCCACAAACGCATCATATAATTGAGTACCTGATGTTTTATGTGTGGTTTTAACAGCACTTCACCTGCTAATACAGACAAACCATTTTGCGTCTGTGTCAACAATGCAACTCAACAATGCAACACTTGCACAGAGGAAAGTAACATAACCTAAAAACATACTGGTCCTGATAGCGATAATTGTTAGACTGCAAATGTAGTAAATACTGATGTCCTGCTGTGCACTCTTCTAAGTCACCAATAAAAAAATCTGACTTATTCCCATTACACCCTATACACATTCGTTGGGCCACAAAACATACTACCAATGTGCACCACGTATTTTCACTCACCTAGGACACATGAAACCTAATACAGAGTGATATATTAATTATATACAGTTGATGAATAATATACAGTTGATGAATAATATACAGTTGATGTTCCTGAGGCCTACTGAATCCCACCTTTATCTAACTTTTCTCCCTCACTGTCCAGATTAAAAATCAATCTATAAAATATCGATTTATTTGCCACTACCACTTTGACCCTAAAGAAAAGTATCTGCACCACTTCAGGTTTTGGCTCCTAACCATGCCTATCCCACCAGTTCTACATAAACTAAGAAAGAAGGGCATGAAAAGAGGGAGAGGGTAACAAATAGATATAACAGGAAGAAAGGTTCTTCCCTCGGACCCGTGTGATGGAAACAATGAAATCACCCACTAGGCAAGGAGAAATCCGTGCATATCTTCTCGAAATAAGGGGGAATATTGCTGAGAATCGTAGTATCAAGAAATTAAAAATTCTGCATCAGATGAACTGCCCATTGCAGGGACCATTCAACTGAATGGAAGGTCGTAGAAAGCACTCCAAAGCAAGTTGTAAAAGTATTGCCTGCCTTTCAGATTACGGACAATGGCACAATGTCCTTTGTTCACGTGAGCCCAAAAATCGAGAATACTCCTCTTGTCAGTGGGAAAAAAACATACCAAACTACTTGGGTGCAGTACCATTATACAGAGTGAGTCTTTTTTTGCGGGTAGTTGACGTCATCCAGGAACAACCTCGTTTGCGTCTTTATTCGGTCAGGAGCAGCTCTGGTCAGGAACGCCGGGATTGGTTGGACCGAGCCCCAGACGTCTACTGCCGGGTCAGAAACGAAGCGATGATCGTCTGTGTCCTGCAGTCTGAATGTGATACAAAGCGGGAAGTCGGCGAGGAGAACATGGTGGAGGTGGAGACGAGAACGATTCGTTTGTTCCCCTTTTGACGGTGACATACTAAGCTGAGAGTGCAGCAGTGTCTTTAGAGGCGCTCACTGACCGGCAAGTACTTCGCCACATGTAGTGTGGGTACTTCTGTTCGATCACATTGGGGGTGCGGGCCAGTTGCATCTCAGAGTAAACCGCCTTCGTAGACAACAAGTACACAGGTGGGGCAAAGAGGAAGAACGGTACCTGTGCTCCAGAAAAATAAAGTCTGATGTCGTAGAAGGGCGCTGGGACGTACGACACTATCGTAGGAGGAGCCAACATGTCTGGTCATACGTATAACGTCTACTAGGCAGATGCGCTGGCCGTTACACCACAATGGCACTGTGGCACATTGAGTGTCAAAGACTCTGCGGAACGGTAATATATTACAAAGCTGTGGCATTTCGGGAGAAGCAGGTGTGCATTACCGTTTTATTGGAATGAAAACGTATTTTTGGTTAGATATGGGGCGTTAAATACAGAGAAATAAACGGTATTTGATTAACTACTACTTTATAAACAAACCTTAAAGGTCCTTACCCGGTTACTTGGTTTATTTTTCTTGCTAACTTCAAACATTCTTTTCCAAAAGTCACTCACTAGGTTATGTTGGTACAACCTTCATTATAGAAATAAAGGGAAATATTCTCCTGCCTTCACCTAATCCCCGCACACACAAATGACCATAGACAGCGGAAAAGATGATGTGACATATAAAACAAACACGAATGTGTCTATTTTTCCATCCAAAAGACGTAGTAAATTAAAATTAAAGGGATATGGTCATTCATGTAGCACCGACAAATAATCCACTCCGTCTACAGGCCACAAGTGGCCCATCGGCACCATCCAACCGCCATGTCATCCTCAGGGGAGGATGCTGATAGGACGGGCGTGGGATCAGCACACCGCTCTCCCGGTCGTCATGATGGTATTCTTGACCGAAGCCGCTACTATTCGGTCGAGTAGCTCCTCAATTGGCATCACGAGGCTGATTGCACCCCGAAAAATGGTAACAACGCATGGCGGCCCGGATGATCACCCATCCAAGTGCCGACCACGCCCGACAGCGCTGTAGCATCCAACAATATCAAAAAAAAATTCTGTGAAATTAGTTAATGGTGTGGCACTGAAATAAAGGCGTCACAATTCTTCAGTTCCATGAACATCTCTGTCTGCAGCTGATGGCGATGGCCCTGCTTCCCGACCAGCATCACCCACGCCTGTGCGGGCATTGCTCAAAACATTGGCAGTAACTCACTACTGCTGCACGTGGCATGGCATTTGTCCTATAGATCAACAAAATTTCACAGTGAACCTATATACAATTTAGATGCGTTTTCCACAAGAATGTTACTGTCCTGAATAGTTTGGAATACGTTACCATTTCCCAGTTACCCACGCCAACTCGCTCTGACACTGTGACACAGCTGGAAACTGTACTTCAGCAGATCGCTGTCTGCAGGAAACCCAGAACATTCTTTTCAATAATTTTTATACAATCAGGTTTTAAAGCTATTTTCATGTGAAATACCTTATAATCATTAGACTCACATTCATTTTTGCTTATGCTCACTATTTCTGATCAAGCACATTGTAACAATTTACCACACAATGGGGCACGTTTTTCCAATGGGTGTGGTAAGTTTTTACACATAGTGAATGCTGTTGAGCATTTATCAAAAATTTAATAATTTTGAATTGTTGTTGTTGTGGTCTTCAGTACTGAGACTGGTTTGATGCAGCTCTCCATGCTACTCTATCCTGTGCAAACGTTCTTTATCTCCCAGTACCTACTGCAACCTACATCCTTCTGAATCTGCTTAGTGTATTCATCTCTTGGTCTCCCTCTACGATTTTTACCCTCCACGCTGCCCTCCAATATTAAATTGGCGATCCCTTGATGACTCAGAACGTGCCCTACCAACCGATCCCTTCTTGTAGTCAAGTTGAGCAAAAAATTTCTCTTCTCTACAATTCTATTCAATACCCCCTCATTAGTTAAGTGAACTACCCATCTAATCTTAAGCATTCTTCTGTAGCACCACAATTCGAAAGCTTCTATTCTCTTCTTGTACAAACTATTTACCGTCCATGTTTCACTTCCATACATGGCTACACTCCATACAAATACTTTCAGAAACGACTTCCTGACACTTAAATCTATACTCGATGTTAACAAATTTCTCTTCTTCAGAAATGCTTTCCTTGCCATTGCCAGTCTACAGTTTACATCCTCTCTACTTCGACCATCATCAGTTATTTTGCTCCCCAAATAGCAAAACTCATTTACTACTTTAAGTATCTCATTTCCTAATCTAATTCTCGCAGCATCACCCTATTTAATTCGAATACATTCCATTATTCTCGTTTTGCTTTTGTTGATGTTCATCTTATATCCTCCTTTCAGGACCCTGTCCATTGCGTTCAGTTGCTCTTCCAGGTCCTCTGCTGTCTGACAGAATTACAATGTCACCGGCGAAGCTCAAAGTTTTTATTGCTTCTCCATAGATTTTAATTTCTACTCCAAATTTTCGTTTTGTTTCCTTTACTGCTTGCTCAATATACAGGTTGAATAACATCGGAGAGAGGCTACAACCCTGTCTCACTCCCTTCCCAACCACTGTTTCCATTTCATGCCCCTCGACTCATAACTGTTATCTGGTTTCTGTACAAATTGTAAATAGCCTTTCTCTCCCTGTATTTTACCCCTGCTACCTTCAGAATTTGAAAGAGAGTATTCTAGTCAACATTGTCAAAAGCATTCTCTAAGACTACAAATGCTATAAACGTAGGTTTGCCTTCCCTTTATCTATTTTCTAAGATAAGTCGTAGGGTCAGTATTGCCTCACGTGTTCGAACATTTCTACGGAATCCAAACTGATCTTCCCCGAGGTCGGCTTCTCCGAGTTTTTCCATTCGTCTGTAAAGAATTCGTGTTAGTATTTTGCAGCAGTGGCTTATTAAACTGATAGTTCGGTATTTTCACATCTTTGAACACCTACTTTCTTTGGGATTGGAATTATTATATTCTTCTTGAAGTTTGAGGCTATTTCGCCTGTCTGATACATCTTGCTCACCAGGTGGTAGAGTTTTGTTAGACCTGGCTCTCCCAAGGTTGTCAGTAGTTTTAATGGATTGTTGTCTACTCCCGGTGCCTTGTTTCGACATAGCTGTTTCAGTGCTCTGCCAAACTCTTCACGCAGTATCATATCTCCTATTTCATCTTTATCTACATTCTCTTCCATTTCTATAATATTGTCGTGAAGAACATCGGCCTTGCATAGACCCCCTATACACTCCTTCCACCTTTCTGCTTCCCTTCCTTGCTTAGAACTGGGTTTCTATCTGAGCTCTTGATATTCATGCAAGTGGTTCTCTTTTCTCCAAAGGTCTCTTTAATTTTCCTGTAGGTAGTATCTATCTTACCCCTAGTGATGTGTTCTTCGACATCCTTACATTTGCCCTCTAGCCATCCCTGTTTAACCATTTTGCACTTCCTGTCGATCACATTTTTGAGACGTTTTATTCCTTTTTGCCTGCTTCATTTACTGCATTTTTATATTTTCTCCTTTCATCAATTAAATTCCATATCTCTTCTGTTACCCAAGGATTTCTATTAGCTCTCTTCTTTTTACCTACTTGATCCTCTGCTACCTTCACTATTTCGTCTCTCACAGCTACCCATTCTTCTTCTACTGTATTTCTTTCCCCCATTCTTGTCAGTCATTCCCTAATGCTCTCCCTGAAGCTCTCTACAACCTCCGGTTGAATATCCACATCGTATAATGACTAGCAAATGAAGATTGCTGCAAAGTAATGCTGAAATCATAACCCTGGTAGTCTTGAAAGTGTAGTTAAATGTATATGCTGGTTACAGAGCATTGCAAATGACAAGGAGGGGCAGA
Source organism: Schistocerca serialis cubense (assembly GCF_023864345.2). Taxonomy (NCBI): domain Eukaryota; kingdom Metazoa; phylum Arthropoda; class Insecta; order Orthoptera; family Acrididae; genus Schistocerca; species Schistocerca serialis. Next base: position 700,938,556 of record NC_064643.1, read on the forward strand.
ACCAGCAGCTGCATTCACTTGCCAGCTAACATATTCGACAGGAAGATGCACGTCTGTCAGTAAGAAGACTGGTGTCAGTGCAGCATACTTCATGCTAGATAAATATATGGAAGTATTTTTCTCAGGGGAAGTGCACTAATGGAAGAGGTTTGAGTACTTTACAGAACGCTAGTTACACTGGGGAGCGTATGATTAAAGTAGTCGTTTCCAATTTTCTTTTTAAATACATTTCCTAGAATTTTTTAAACAGTCTTGGTGAATGTACACTGTATTTTATGTATAAGATATTCAGTAAATCTGATAGCACAGTATTATGCTTCTTTCTCTGCGTTGTGAGTAGGATTTTCATTGAGCTTCCAATGAGCAGGAGGACAACAGTTTAAATTCGTGTCCAGTCTTCCTGATTTAGATTTTCCCTGATTTCCCTAAATCTCTCCAAGCAAATGCCGCGATGGTCCTTTGAAAGGGAAGTTCCGATTTCCTTGACACAATCCGTTTCGTCTCTTATGACCTCAATGACGACGGGACGTTAAACCTACTTTTCTTTCCCTCTTCCTTACAATTTCTACCAGTTCAGAATTAAGGAGTCAAGTGATTTACAAACAGTAAGTATAGTGATTTCCCTAAATCACTTCCTTTGAAGTACACGGCCATTTTCCTTTTCTATCCTTCACTAATCCGAGCTTGTGCTCCGTCTCTAATGACCTCGGTTTCTATGGGATGTTAAACACTACTCTCCTCGTCCTTCACTTAGCTTCCCAATTCATGTCCTCTGCAACTTTCAAGCACAGTTTCCATTTTATGTGACAGGGGCGATACCTCGTGTCTTGCACATCTTGCAGTGGCCTATTCTCATTCACAAGCCATATAGCTTTCTCTACATCCATAGTCAGTAATTCAGTGTGAAACACACCCAGATACAGCAACAGTTGCTAGCTTGCACAGACTACATCTGACTACGTCCAACCAATCCAATTTCACTGGGACCTTTCTGTCAGTCTGACATTTACGGCCGTACATAGGCAACTAGGTCGTGAGCAATGGACCCATGTCCATGCTGCTACGTGTCTTGGGACTAGTCTGAGACGAATGGTCGGACGAATACGGTTCCAGTGGACTCTCAGTCTACCACCGACAGCCCACCCTCCAGCGATTGGCAGAGTAACTGTACTACCAGAAGCCACCGTCTATTGCAAGGAGTGTGCATTGGACGGTAGCGGTTTGCGCATGTCAAGGCATTGATATGGTTCGCGTTGTTGTCAGTTCCAAGTGACAGCTGCTTGCATACACATGGTTTGCGCTTGAGGAAAGCACGTATCACGTAAATTACTTCTGTCACTCGGTTATGTAGAATTTTTCATTTACCACAGCCACTAGCGAAGACAACTCGACAAAAATGGAATAAAAATTCGCTAAACAACTTTCTAGTCACATTTGGCTACAAAATTAACAATAAAGCGCTCAGAAGACTCCTGTAAGCTCATTGGCTGTAAGAAAATGCGTAACATAGGTGCGTGGAACAAACCTAAACTGGTCCGCCATCTTCATGACTCCACCTTGTAATGGAACATCCTCCTCTAGCATTAATTTTGCTCAACAGTTGTTGTATACCAATATTACTTTTTTTCGAATTTTGGACACGTCAGTATTATCTCAGTTGCTTCTCTTAAATATTTCACATAATTTTATACACAATACGTTTTATTTCAAGCTAAAGTTGGCGAAAAGGAATTCCTTTATAAAATCGTTCAAATGGCAAATGGCACTGAGCACTATGGGACTTAACGTCTGAGGTCATCAGTACCCTAGAACTTACAACTACTTAAACCTAACTAACCTAAGGATATCACACACATCCATGCGCAAGGCAGGATTCGAACCTGTGACCGTAGCAGTCGCGCGGTTCCGGACTGAACGGCCTAGAACCGCTCGGCCACCGCGGACGGCTTACTTTATAAAATATTTTAGTTTTGATGCTATAATCGATAAGTACTAGTTCTGAATGTACAGATAAAATTAATTTTCTTAGAAACATTTGAAATTACAAATTCTTTCCACGTTTAAAATTTCTGTTATTAATCACGCCATCCTGTACTATTGCAATGTTTATTTCTGGATTCATTTACGAAATAATAATCGAAATCAATAATGTAACGAAACTAGTAGGAAATCATATGTTAATAAGAATTTAAAACCCTTTAGAATGTTGTTATTTCAGCAGAGTGTGAGAGTCGCAAGGTTGCCTCTGATGTGTTCACATGTATTTTTTGTGTATTAGGCGTGAACAATGTAATTTTGGATTTGTTAATGTGAAAAATCTAAATACTGTATGATATATTAAAATGTGAGAAAATCAGTGAAAAATATATGTATGTAAAAAAATTCTGCAACGACAATCTTCAAATTTATTTAGTTCAGACCAACTGTGAGGATCTGATGTTAGACTTTCAGCTTCAAGAATCAGACCCCTGGACAAGAAGAACCGGAGCCATCTCAACGAGACAAGCTAAGTAAACTTGAAAGTTTACTGTAATCTTGGCTCCTTTCTAATCTTCATGAAAGACTTTGCTTACTAATTACTTTGACTTGGCATTGTTTACTGTCAACAATAGACGAAAGAAGGAAGGATGGGGGTAATTACAACCCCTACCAGAGTATAAATCAATATTCGCATGTAACAGGTTGCCCCATGTGGCAAATTGTCTCCCTTGCCCTATTCTGACAATATGCCACTCTTGTTGGGCATGCTCTCATAGCAGGACGACACACGTAACCTAATTTTTTATGTCCCTCCATAGCACAGTAGAACCTAAGTCACGTAGTAAAGAGGAAACCATAGTGACGATTTTTAGAAATTGGCGCTCTGCAGGCTAAGGTGAAGGCTGATGAAGCCTGGCACGCGGCGACACCAAGCCGGCACGGTGTGGCAGCCGATGGGCTCGCGAGCGGCGGCCGGGATCGCGCTGCACCGGGCGTGGTGTGGCGCCTCCTGGCGGGCGCGCCGCCTCAAATAACTACCAATATATATGGAAATGCGCCGGCCGTGGCCGCACCGCAAACAGCGCGCGGCTAACGAGGAGCCGAGGACACGGCCGTGGAAGGGCAAGGCAGGCCAGGCCGGGACGGGGCAGCGGCGCCATCGCCACGCTAATCTACCGGCCAGCACCTCCTCCCCCTCCTCCTCATTCTCTGCTCTTCTGTCACGCCTACCCGTATGACTTTTATTCACCACATCTGGCCACGTGCCCTGACGTGTAAACTTCCAATGAGCCGGTATTTTCCGAGCCTCCACTGTGTCTCTTATTACACTCGGCCACCGGAATTGCTTCCACTGATCAATTAAGGCACTTTTCATTCATACAAGCGTCGGCCGGCACATATACCAAAAACCCGACTGGTGGTGAGAAAAGCAGCGCAGCAAGAGGGAGAACTTCATGTTAAGAAGGGTCGTGAGGCAGGGCTACAACTCACCACCATTGCTGTTCAACTTGTACACCGAAAATGCAATAATAATAAGATGAAGAAGAATTTTGTTTGATTATATGGTCTGGTGCAAGTCCTTCTGCCACAGCCTACTCCAGTTGTGCAACTACAGAAAAAGGACCAACTATAGTTTAACGTCGAATCCGAACCACCTGTTGTTTTTGGTTACACCTCATTCGATTGAGAGACAGAAGCTAGGTCGAATCGAGGACCGAAAAATCCGTGGCCATACCAAAAGCCTACCCTGTAACCTCTCGGTTTCCAAGCATGAGCTTCACCGCCAGATAACCACACCCAACGCGGCGATGCAGCGAAAGAAGTGAAATAAAATTTCGGAAGACGAATAAAAGCGCAATAGGAACTCACTGCAGTCAGAAAGTTCGAAGACTAAAGGTGAAGAACACATATTTGACACAGAAGTCTTTTAGCTACACCTGAGTAGGCCAACCACAGACAGACTGTAGCCCATTCACATAGAAATAGTACCATCGAGACTTACGTCTAAATGCGAACATTTTAGGTTACACTTTACCGAGACTGTTATTGATATCGAATGAAACGACAAGTTTACTGTCGTTAGTCACCGTTCATTTACAACGAAAACGCGTTTCAAAGGTTGCAACCTCCATCATATCGATTTGTATGTGTCAATACGACATGTGTGCTTTTTTGTTACGAGTGTGCGGTAACCTGCAGCACTGTCGAGTGGAGAAACTAAACATTGTTTAAGAATATCATTTTGTGGAGGTGTTAGACTAAAATCTAAACATAAATCTGAAAATAAAACAACTAAAGTACAATCCGCCCAGGTACAAACAATTAAAATACAACCTCTCCAGGCGTTTCATTTTAGGTGTTTCATTTTCACTTTGACATTTACGTTTAGTTTTTAGTCATAAACCTCCCCAAAACCATATTACGAAACAGTGTTTTGTTTCTCCATTAGACAGTGTTACAGGTTACCTCAAAGTCGTAGCACAACAAACATATATCTTACTTTTTTTCTTTTTTTTTCTTAAGTACTATGGGACCTAACACCTAAGATCGTCAGTCCCCTAGACTTAGAACCACTTAAACCTAACTAACCTAAGGACATCACACACATCCACGCCCGAGGCATGATTCGAATCTGCGACCATAGTAGCAGCGCCGTTCCGGACTGAAGCACCTAGAACCACTCGGTCACAGTGGCCGGCTATGTCTTAACACATACAAATCCACCTGATGATGGAGGTATAAATCTTTGAAACGCGTTGAGAGTATAAATGAACAGCGACTGATAACAGTGAACTTGTTTTATTCAATAACACATCATTTTTTAAAATATACGTTTTACTAGGCGTCCAAGGATTTCTTTAATAACTTCAAATGTAGATCTTCGCTGGCTTTGTGTAACTGTCCAAACAGAACCCGATATATAACGTTGAATTACTTGTGTTACTGCTAGAGAAATCGAGCGATGCGTCGTGTAAAATATCTTTACTAGTACCTACAGGCAAAAGAAGAGATTTTTGTTGACTAACGGCCTGTATGCTTGCACTCTAAAATTGAACTAGTGAATGTTCATTAGAAATTAGTGACTATTCTCTTTTTGTTAGTGAAAAAAACGCGAAGAAATACGTGTTTAGATATTTTACGGATTGCGGTCCGTGTAACTCGAAATGCCTCAGTAATACTTTTTAAATTGAAACCAAAAAACTTACAAACCTACGTGAAAGTCGTGGACACGTAGCTTTTCACACCCCGGTCATTGTTTTTAAGTTAAAACCAATATACTGGAAAACTATATATATATATTATTTTTTTGGTGCAGGAAATTAGCAGAGACGTGTTCCACAGATGCAAATACAGGCGTCAGATGCATATTCAATGTCCTCGACTAACGGCGATTGAAACTTTGTATTAATGCCGAATTTTATATAAGTAAGCCTACGTACGAGCAATTTTAAAACTGCACTGTTATAAGTTATATCCTAACAGTGTAATGTATAGTTCGAGATGCGTCCCGCTAAAAAATTCTGATGGAGCCCTTGTTCAACCAAAGCAATAGTTCTGTGAGACTCCTCGTTGCTGGTTATCAAATTGCGGTTGCTGATAGCCAGAACACATTAGAAACAGTTGCTCATATTTTCGTCACAACAGATAAGTTACATAATCTATCAGTAACTCCAAAGGCGTTCATGGTAGGAGCCAGTTCCGCGAAAATAACCCTTATCCATGCGACAGCTTGCGTATATAATACGTTCCAAAACGCCGTGAATGAAAATGGTGTTTTCTGATGCTCATACCTCGGTTTCTGCTGGCTATACAAAGGTTGGTTCAAGTGTTCTGGATAGCCCTTGCACTAGCGACCACTCGTACACCCAACGCAGGGATCGTCTGGAGTCACTATCCTACAGTACAGGGTCAAAGCGGATATTACACTCTTCCTTCTGCTTAGGCAAATGCAGCAAATCGGATGGCTCTTTTCGCATTTACTGTGGGACTTACGGAGGCACCATTAGTTCATGGGTGGCTCCTCGGAAAAATCCATACAGACGGTATTTTTAATTGTATTTCCGCTGTCACCAGCCGATTGAAACCCAGCCGAAGATTCCAAGACTGCTTTGCACAGATATGGATGAAATTCTGAAGATTCATTCCTAAAATTACAGTCTCGGACGAACTTGAAAGTCTTTATCTGTTTCCAAGATACAGAGTTTTAAATGTTACTCAAAATCTACGCGTAAAATTTGGTATGAGGCATAATCCAAGTAATAAATAACTGCGGCACATGACTCAAATATTAACAGTATATTCTCTAGACACCTAGAAGAGACATCTCCCCATTTCCAAAAATCCTTATCCGCTATCGAGAAACATCCAAAAAGCTGGTTTTTGAACTGCCAAAACCCCACCGAGGATTCAGAGACGCCTACGCACAACAAATGGTTGTAATTTTTACGATAATTCCTAAGATCCTGATCTCGAACAGTCTAGAAAAATGTCATTTCCAAGGTACAGAGATTAAAAGTTACCCAACTTGTATACGTAAAACAAGCAATTAAAATCTTGTGTAAGCCGAAAATTTTACAAATTGACGGAGAAATACGCTGTAAAATGTACCCGTTATCATCTGGAATCCCCATGTTGCAGCAGTGAGACACATACGAAGTGCCACTTGAACGGTTTTTTACGCAACGTTGGGTTACTTCTGCCGTCACTGTGAGTGGCTGTAGTGGAACTCATCTTCGCGTGCCTTTGCTACCGACTGGAGGGCGTGTCCAGGCCATTCACCTCGGGCGAGCGGCGGGAGCGAGCCGGAGCCGATACTATGACGTGGTGGCGCGGCGGCTCCGGAAACATACATTCCGGCCGGCCGACAGGTGCGGAATGGAAAAACTGTGGCGCCGCCACGGCCGCTCCAGCACGGCGCTGTGATGGAGCGACGCGGCCGCGTGTAACAGGCAAAACAAACGAACGGAAGGGACGCCGGCGCCGAATCTGTTATTTATGGAGCCTTAGCCCGTCCTAGTGAAAATGAAACGTGGAGACAATTGAAAAAAAAAAATTTGGAGGAGGGAGAAGGCAGTAGACAATACGACAGATATAAAAACAGTCTAGATGCTTGAAGGCAGCTCAGTCCTACTGTTGTGTTCGTTTGATTGGATACTGGAAGCAGTTTAAACGTCAACAGTTGCCTTTAGCATTTTTTTATGCGAAGACAAAACTTTACTACCTGGAGGATGTAACGGTCCAGTCAGCGCGGGCAGTCTTAAACATAAATTTCAGATTCTGCGTGGTAAGACTATGTGTGTAGGGGTTCCCTGTGTGCAGGCTGAGTGCAACGAGCGAGCGGTAGCACTTCCAGATCGAACGAAGACACCGCAGATTAGACAAAGCGGCCGCCCAGAATGACAGATCGTTGGTGCAGGTGAGGTACTGCTTGGAAGAGAGAGGAAAAAAAAAAGTCTCTGAGCAATATGGGACTTAACTGCTGAGGTCATCCGTCTCCTAGAACTTAGAACTACTTAAACCTAACTAACCTAAGAACATTACACACATCCATGCCCGAGGCAGCATTCGAACCTGCGACCGTAGCATTCGCGCTGTTCCGAACTAAAGCCCCAGGGGCTCAGCATTCATTTGCTGGGTACGGGCTTGGCGACCCCGGGGTTCCTGAGCTGGGGACTGGTAAGCGCCGGCAGTCTCCTGTCACCGTAACCTCTGAGCATACTTCAGCGACCACCGTGCGGCGCGGCGGTGGAACGTTATGTGTCTCAGGGAATGGGGATCTTGGCTTGACCGCCTGGATCGCGAGGATGGAATAAACCTCTATAAAAAAAACCTCAATCTCAAGGTATGCTGCGCGCTGATGAGATGTATGGCTGTTGAGGTGGAACAGTCGATAGCGGGCAACCTCTGGGGACCCTACCGCACCTCAGTTGTATAAGGCTTACCCAGGCACGCGGGGCTCTGTCTAGCTGCTCGTGAGACCGAGATGGATCCTTCGAAATCCTCTTTTCTTCCTCCCAGCGGAAAGGGTGGGCCGCTGGAAGGTTCTAACACCCAGTCTCTTAAGAGGGCCCGTGCAGTCAGTCCCCCTGACTCCGGCGCTTCTCTGAAAAGTCCAGTCTTAGGTAACAGAATGCATTCTGGTAATCCAAATGTGTTTCTCATTGTGAAACGGAAGGAGGGTAGTTTTGAGAAGGTTTCGCCCTTCTATATACAAAATGGATTGGAGGGAATCTGTGGCTCCTTAAAATCGGTGAAGCGCTTACGTAATGGGACCTTGCTAGTGGAAACTTCCACTTCCCAGCAAGCAACTAACCTCCAATCTGCTAAATGCCTTGGAGAGTATGCCATAGACACTGAACTGCACAGCACCTTGAACTACAGCAAAGGTGTTGTGACATGCCGGGATCTAGTTGATATTCCCAAGGAAGAACTGCAATGTGAGTGGGCTCCAGAAGGTATCGTTGATGTCCAACACATCATGAAGAGGATTCATGGCACTCTTGTCAAATCCGACTCCTTTATTCTGACCTTCAGTAGCACAAAACGTCCTGAACATGTTAAAGCTGGCTTCCTTCGCCTTATTGTGAGGCCTTATTTCCCGACCCCAATGCGCTGTTTTAAATGCCAGCGTTTTGGGCATACCACCTTAGGCTGTAAAGGCGAAGCGACTTGTGGAAACTGTGGTCAGGCTGCTCATGAAGGAGTTGGTTGCTCGTCTCCGGCTAAATGTATTAATTGCTCTGGGAAGCACCCTGTTTGGAGTAGGCACTGCCGCATATTTTTAGAGGAACGCAAGGTCCAGGAAATAAAAACAACCAAGCGTATCCCCTATGGTGAGGCCAAGAAGATTTATAAGTCGATGCAACCTCCCACATTTGCTACATCTTTTGCATCCCTGGTACAGAAGCCTACTCCAAAAGTCGATGCCTCAACGCAGACTGAGGTGGTGAGTGTTGGCACTAATACCTGCAGCTGTCAGTGCTCTTGCAAAGCAGCCAGTGTTTCAGAGCCAGTAGCCCCTACTCGAACGGCAGACAAAGGTACAGGGCGAACTTGGTCCAGCCCCTCGCGCCTCCAACAACTGAGGTTGTTCCCAAGCCCAGTGCGCCAATTACCACTCCCACATCAGCTCCCCCAAAGTCCACCAAACCACAGAAAGCTACTGTACAGCAGCAACAGCGGGTCAAATCCCGCGGTAAACCATCTGACCATGCAGATGTTTTACGTGAGGCTTCATCTGACTCTTCCCCAGAGTTGATGGAGTACGATGTATGTGTGGGGCAATCATCTCGTCCCACGCCTGCCCCTCCACCTGCTGCGGTCTCCCCGCCCCGTCGGAGAGACAGGATGAAGGTGCTACCCCCAACATAGATGGCTCCCATACTCCAGTGGAACTCGCAAGGGTTCAGGACGCATGTGGAGGAACTTCGTCTACTCTCTCAGGGTAGACCACTGTGTCTCTGTCTCCAGGAGACGTATTTCCATCCGTCATACTCCCCTGAGATACGAGGCTATACACTCCACAAAAAGGACGACCTGCGTGGAGAGAGAGCTAGAGGAGGCGTAGGAATTTTCGTCAGGACGGACTACAACTCCTCGCCTCTCTCACTTACGACTTTACCGGCCGTCGCTCTGTCCGTGCACGTGCGTCATCCATTGACTGTATGTTCACTTTACTTGCCCCCACATGATGCTCTTGATGAAGCGGCCCTCACCGACCTTCTTACACAGCTCCCCCAGCCATTCATTATTTGTGGTGATTTTAATGCCCACAATGTGCTTTGGGGCTCTGCAATTACCTGCCCCAGGGGTAGAGCGATTGAGAGGCTTCTCCTGTCATCCTGTGCCCACTTGCTCAATGGAGGACAGAGTACTCATTTCTGCACGGTGACTGGGTCGTTCTCTGCCATTGATCTCTCGCTTAGCTCTCCAGCTCTTGCCGCCAGTGCTCACTGGGAAGTGGTTGCTGACTTGCACGGCAGTGATCATTTCCTAATCTGGATTCACCTGCCAGATGGCGTGGGGCCCGAAAGGAGACCACCACGATGGGTGCCCAATGGAGCTGACTGGACACTTTATAGCCAGTTGGCCCAATTCGAACACTGTGCGAATGTTGAGGTGTGGGTGGATCATATTACCAAAACGGTCCGCCACGCCGCTGCAGCATCCATTCCACAGTCCACAGGCCACCGGAAGAGGCCACCTGTGCCTTGGTGGAGTGCCGAATGCCTCTCTGCAATCAGGACCAGGCGTGGGGCTCTGCGTCGGTTCAAGTGTCGGCCGACTGCTGAGAATCTTGCAGCCTTTCGGGTGGCGAGGGCAAGATGTCGCCGCATTATTCGTGAGAGCAAGAAGAGGTCGTGACAAACGTTCCTGAACACCATTAATCGTTCCACCAAAAGTTCCATTGTGTGGGAGACCATCAGGAGAATTTCTGGCAGAGGAGGGAGGTGCCCCATAGCTGCTGTATTGGCTAACGGCACTCTCCACACGGATCCGCGAGACATTGCCCAGACTATGGCAGCGTATTTTGCCACAGTTACTGCAACAACCAGTCAGGATCCAGGTTTCCAGCACCATAGAGCGGTTGCTGAGAAATGTAGTCTGAACTTCCAGTCCACCTCTCATGAAGTTTACAACTGCCCATTTTCTATGTGGGAGCTGGATTCTGCATTGTCTGGAGCCCGTGACACATCCCCTAGTCACGACAGGATCCATTACAGTATGCTATGGCCCCTCACAATGCGCAACAGAGAACTCCTCCTCGCACTTTTTAATGACATTTGGGCGTCGGGTGGCTTTCCTGACGCGTGGCGTGAGGCAGTTTTAATCCCTTTTTTAAAACCTGGGAAAGACCGCACGAGCCCAAGCAGCTACCGTAGTATTGCCCTCACTAGTTGCATAGGGAAGACCTTGGAGCGGATGGTCAACCGCCGCCTTGTCTGGATGTTAGAATCCCGGCAACTACTTAGTCGCTTTCAGTGTGGGTTCAGGAGGTTTCGTTCCACCTTCGATAACCTTGCCCTCCTGGAGGCGGCTATACAACAAGCTTTCCTACGCCGTCATCACCTTCTAGGTGTATTTTTCGACATCGAGAAGGCCTACGATACCACTTGGAGGCGTCTCATCCTGGAGCAGCTTCACGAATGGGGTTTTCGTGGTTGTCTTCCTCTTTTTATTCAGTCTTTCCTCTCGCCACGATATTTTAGATACCGAATTGGTGACGTCCTGTCTGATCGTTTTGAGCAGGAGAACGGTGTCCCTCAGGGTAGCATTTTAAGTGTGACTCTCTTTGCCATCGCTATTAATAGCATTACGTCCATAGTGAAAAGTCCTGTCCAGTGTTCTTTGTTTGTGGATGATTGCTCTTTGTTCTGCTCTTCTTCAAGCCTTGCAACGACAACTCGTCAGTTGCAACTTACGATTAGGCGTTTGGATGACTGGGCGAAGAAGAGTGGTTTTAAGTTTTCCACCGAGAAGTCTGTATGTGTTCTTTTTAACCGTTCTCGTTCGATTTTAACCTTTCCTGAGTTGGGGTTGAGGGACACTATTCTTACTTTTAAAGACACGGTGAGATTTCTGGGGCTCATTTTTGACTCGAAGCTCACGTGGTTACCTCATCTTAAAGACCTGAAACGGCGGTCGCATCAGGCGTTAAGTATTTTAAAATGTCTTAGCCACAGTACATGGGGAGCTGACAGGACTTGTCTGCTCCAGTTTTACAGGGCGTTTGTGCGATCTCGGCTCGATTATGGGTCCGCGAGGCCTTCTTACTTAAAGATTTTGGACGTTGTCCACCATGAAGGGCTTCGGTTGGCCACTGGGGCATTCCGAACTAGCCCCATACCAAGCCTCTGTGCAGAGGCAGGTGAACCGCCACTTCATATGCGGCGACGGCTACTTACGGTACGCCAGGCGTATAAAACTTTGTCCTGCATACCATACCGTTGCTCAGCCTCCTCTGGCACGGTTATTTCATAATCGGCAACGTGCGACGCAGCCCTATGGGATTCGCGCACAGGATTGCCTCGCTGCGATGTCTATGGCTGGTCTTCGTGTTTTACGTCGCGGTTGGAGCAGATCTCCACCTTGGCTCCTCCGGAGACCCAAACTTATTTTAGATTTGACTCTTTTTAAGAAGGATGGCACGCCAGATTTTACATTCCAGTCACTGTTTTTTAACATTTTAGATGTGCATCACGGTTTCACTGTCGTTTACACTGATGGCTCCAAACAGGAGAATTTCCTTGGCTGTTCTGTGGTGTTCCCTGATCATGTTACCCGGATTCGCCTCCCTGCTGAATATTCCGTTTTCGCAGTGGAGCTCCACGCGATCCTGAAGGCACTGGAGCTGATGCATCGTGTTCGGGGCGATCGATTTCTTCTCTGCTCCGATTCTCTTAGTGCCTTACAATCACTGCAGAACCTATACCCGACTGAGGAGATGGTCCATCTGATATTTGACCAACTGTACTTGCTCGAACGGCGGGGTAAAGAGGTATCCTTCTGCTGGGTGCCTGGTCATGTCGGCATATGGGGCAATGAACAGGCCGATCGGGCTGCCAAGGAGGCCTGCAGAGAGCAGGATGTGGTCCAGTGTTCTATCACCTTGCAGTCGGTCATTGCTGCACTCCACAGGAAGTGCATGGAGTTGTGGGAGGACGAATGGCTGGCGGTGACGGCCAATAAACTGCGGTTGGTAAAGTCAACCACTCGGCCGTGGCGTTCCTCCTGCCGGTTGCTCAGGCGGGAAGAGGTGGCCCTCACACGTCTTCGGATCGGGCACTGTCCTCTCACACATAGCTTTTTATTACGGCGGGAGGATCCTCCGTTTTGTGATGCTTGTGGTGTGCACATCTCTGTCTGGCACATTTTAACAGACTGCATTTTATACCGTGATGCACGGGCAGAAGCACAAGTTGATGGGGATCTGCCTTCTGTTTTAGCTAATGATGAGTCGTGTGTGTCTAGGGTTTTTAAGTTTTGTGACGTGTCTGGACTCTGGCCTCAACTTTTAGGCTGGAGGTTTTAGTGTATTGCAGAGTGGCTGCTCCTCCCCTTTTTTCTTTGTGGTCAGCCAGCCACTTCCATCTGCTACATTGTTTTAGCTCCCTCTATCATTTTCTTCCTGTATTGTCCATGTTTTACTGTTGACACCCTGCTTCATCCCACGCTTCGGTGTGGATGAGCACATATTTTTCAACTATTGTTAGCCGTGTTTTATGTTCCGTTTTATATTCCTGTTCTGGGATTTTTCTTGACACCCGTCTCCCTATGTTACTGAACGGGCGCTGAAGACCTTGCTGTCGTGCGCCCAAAAAAACCCCTCTACTACTCTACTACTAAAGCGCCTAGAACCGCTCGGCTACCACGGCCGGCTGAGCTACTGCGAGCAGTAAGGAGACCTGACGGTCCTTCAACGCTTGGCTACCAGAGACTGCACACCGAATTCTGTGTCAGTAAATATAATTATAGAGGAAATTTTAGTAATATACCAACAATAAGTAGTTATGTGACAGAACTTAATAAATGAGTAAAAGAGGTCCAACACGTCCAACGTCACTAACCAACTTGTTAGTCACTGTCAGAAGCAGCCTTCATCACTATGTTTATTCAAAACGTTTCCAAGGGATAAATAGTAGCTTAAGACTAATAGAAGACCGAAGGTACTTCAACATCTTCCGATTTAAAGCTGTTAAGAATGACGTGTTCAGTTTTATTCTATGTGTTAAGAGGTAACAAATTTGAACCTTCAGAACAGTGAAAAATGTGCGGTATATAGATGTGATTCGACATCCTTCCTTCGGTTAGTTTCGGTAATACAAACTGTTTCTTTACTTTCCAAACGTTGCAAGCATTAATTAGGCAGTTAATTGTACCTTGACTACCGTTCTGCGTGTTGAAGAGTCAGCTGTAGAGACACAAGACGGCAAACATTAACTTAACAGGAAATAATAAATAAATACGAAGAGTTGAATATGTATACGACCCCTTTCACCAACTTGTCGGCCACAGTCGGAAGTACGATACTGCAGTGCGTGCGCTGTTAAGAAGAACGATGAAACATCTTATTTATCAGCCGATACCAGGCAGTGACTTTCAATTAAAATGTCCTCCCATGTACAGGAATTACATAATGTGTGTACGAGTACAGGTTGACACGCAGGGACGACGACATATGGAAGTTTTGGTCTGGCCGCTTTGGATAGCCAAATATAGGCCTAGCTGTGTAGATGGTGCCTATGTGTGTGATCACTTTCTGAAGTCAAATTAAATATCAATTTTATTAATGCAGTAAGAATGAACCCTAAATTGCTGGTGTGCCGATGTACCACCACCATAAAATATAAACGGTGTATAGTTGGGGCAGTATGAATGAGGATAATGGTGTATTTAAGTTTACAAAATAATGAGAAGTCTTGTCAAATGTTTCTAATGGCTCTAAGTAGTATGGGACTTAACATCTGAGGTCATCAATCCCCTAGAACTACTTAAAACTAACTAAGCTAAGGACATCACACACATCCATGCCTGAGGCAGGATTGAAACCTGCGACCGTAGCGGTCTCGGGGTTCCAGACTGAAGCGCCTAGAAACGCTCGGCCATAGAGGCCGACGACAAGTCTTATCGATCTTTTGTAACTGCAGGCTGTTGATAAATCTCACACAAAAATGACAAACACAAATCAGACAAACGAATGGTCACTGATTAGTAAAGCATACGTTGGGGAGAAAGCTATACAAATTCTCCCCTGAATTCGCAAATGGTGGTGGTTTGGGGTCAGTGGAATGCTCGCTACAGGGCGTCTGGCTCAGAGCTGTCCTTGAAGTAACCGATTTCTAACAGTTCGTTGTGCTAGTATAGTACCAACTGCCGATCAAATTCCTGCTGCAGCTGCAGTACGATGCGTCAGAGCCGTACGTCTAACAGGACGCTCTTCCATCTTGCTACTGCCACGTGGTCGTTAAGACGTCGGTCTTCCTGCAACCGTACATTATCGTGACCCTCCAGGTCAGCAATCATGTACAGTGGCTACATTTCTGCCAAGTCTTTCTGCAATATCGCAGAAAAAACCTCCAGCTTCTCGTAGCTCTATTACACGGCCTTGTTCGAAATCAGTGATGTGATGATATGGCGTCTCCGTTGCCTTAAAGACAATGTAGGCTAATATCAACTCACCACATCCTGTCTAAAAGGTAAATAATGCTCACGACCATTACAGCGTGTATGTAAGCAGACTGATTTCCATCCTCATAGGGATCCTACTACTGCCACTCTATGTGACTGGCCAGAAATTCGAACAGAAATCATCATTCACATGTAGAAGCACCCCTACCATCTTTCGTTTATGTAGTACAGCTCCTCCTTTTCACTTCGAGTTTTTTTCCATCACTGTATACGTGAATTCTGTGTTGCCAAGTTAGTCCTTCAGCTGAGGATCGCGGGATTAGACGTAACTCCGAAATCACGTGCATCTTCAGCTCTGCTACTAACGTTGTCCCTCATTTGCGAGTTACCGTGTGATTGTCGAATGGGAGATGACACACATTTCAATTAGAATGTGTGGCCACTTAGCCATTTTAATGCGGAAAAGACAACGAAATACTCGAGCCTGGTGCTGGATACGATATTCCAAAAGTCGAAGTATACCTTTCCTATAACACAAATGAATGGGAGGAAACAGCTGAAACGGATAGACGGAATCAACTTCAGTTTTAATAAATGTGTCCTCTAACTTTCAAAACGGTAACGTTATTTATTGGGAGGGGGCGGGGGCGACCTGAAAGTACCAGCGTATCAATTCTAACATCAGGGTATATATTCCTCTGTAAGTGGGCAGTATGTTTGACACTGGTGAACAGAAGAATGAAGTCACTGTTGCCGGATTGGCTAATATCCATCGCGAAGAACCAGCGCCGATGCACTGCATGGCTTTCTCTGCATATTAGAGAACCAAACAGCAGTCTGACAAGGGTCGACGAAGTAGCCAATGAGTTCAAGACGTCTCTGTGAAGTGCAAGAAGAAGGTATACAAAAGGTCTCAACACACAAAGTAAATTCCGAAAGTATCCGTTCCACTCTGCACATGCCATTATACAGTGAAGAGCTAAAGAAACTGCTACACCTGCCTAATATCGTGTACGGCCCCCACGAGCACCACTAAGTGCCGCAACATGACAAGACATGGACTCGACTAACGTCTGAAGAAGTGCTGGAGGGAATTGACACCATGAATACTGCACGACTGCCCATAAATCCGTAAGACTTCGAGAGGGTAGAGAATCTTCTAACAGCACGAGGCAAGGCGTCCCACATAAGCTCAGTAATGTTTATGTCAGGGTAGTTTCGTGTCCAGCAGAGGTGTTTAAACTCAGAATAGTGTTCCTGGAGCCACTTTGTAGCAATTCTGGACGAGTGGGATGTCACACTGTCCTACTGGAATTGTCCAAGTCGGTCGGAATGCACAGTAGACGTGAATGGATGCAGGTGATAAGACAGAAAAAGCTTGTGTACATGTCACTTGAGCCGGCCGGGGTGACCGAGCGGTTCTAGGCGCTTCAGTCTGGAACCGCGAGACCGCTACGGTCGCAGGTTCGAATCCTGCCTCGGGCATGGATGTGTGCGATGTCCTTAGGTTAGTTAGGTTTAAGTAGTTCTAAGTTCTATGGGACTGATGACCTCAGATGTTAAGTCCCATAGTGCTCAGAGCCATTTGAACCATTTTTGTCACTTGTCAGAGGCGTGTCTAGACATCACTGCAAATGCACACGACCCACACCATTACAGAGCCTCCACCAGCCTGAACAGTCCCTGCTGACATGCAGGATCCATGGATTCATGAGGTTGTCTCCATACCCGTACACGTCCATCCGCTCAATACAATTTGAAACGAGACTCGTGCGACTAGGCAATATGTTTCCAGTCGTCAACAATCCAATGTCGGTGTTGACGGCCCAGGCGAGGCGTAAATCTTTGTGTCGTGCTGTTACATCAAGGGTACTCGAGTGAGCCTTCGGCTCCGAAAGCCCATATCGGCCATGTTTCAATGAATGGTTCGCTCGCTAACACTTTTTTGACGGCCCAGCATTGAAATCTGCAGCAATTTGCGGAAGGATTGTACATCTGTCCCGTTGAAAGATTCTCTTCAGTACTCGTTGGTCCCGTTCTTGCAAGATCTTTCTCCGGCAGCAGCGATGTCGGAGATTTGATGTTTTATCAGATTCCTGATATTCAATGTACACTCGTGAAATGGTCTTACGGGAAAATGTCCACTTCATCGCTACCTCGGAGATGCTGTGTCCCATCGCTCGTGCGCCGACTATAACACCACGTTCAAAGTCACTTAAATCTTGATAACATGCCATTTTAGCAGTAGTAATCGATGTAACACTGCGCCAGATACTTGTTGTCTTATGTAGATGTTGCCGACCGCAGCGCCGTCTTCTGCCTGTTTACATATCTCTGTATTTGAACACGCATTCCCATATCAGTTTCTTCGCCACTTCAGTGTAGTTCTCCACCGAAGCGATGCTCCACCTAAGCTATGTTACGGTTTCTAAAGCCTTACATTCTCCCCTTCCAATTTTATACACTATTTCATCCTCAGCTTGATCCCTGCTTGCCCTTTCATTAATCTGTCGTCTTTTTATATCGTTCATTCTGCCAAAGTAACTCGTGTGGCACCTCGGGCCGGTCGGCGCTCAGGTAATGGCCTTCCAGTGTCGGTCAACTCTAAATCCTCTCACGGCCAGTGGGTTTACTTTTGTGTAGGACTTGCGAGCTCCACTCCGAATTAAGCTGGTTTTAGAACTACAGCGGAGTGGTAACGTGTGTTGGGAAGGTATTTGGCTCAGTGCGTAAGACAGCTCGTTAAGTTCCTGCAGCGAAGTGCATTTAACATTCAGCGTGCATTTTTCTAGCGCGCAGGCTTCCGAAATGTCCTGCGTGCTAATTAGATACTTTTTCCACAGAATTTTTCTTCGCTTACCTTTTACTTACTGTGCATGGTATCCTCCGAAATACTCCCTTCCACAATTGATACACCGCTCGCAACGCCGTTTCCACTTCCGGAAGCAGTCTTGGTACGCCTCTTGCTGGATCACGCGAAGCGACGTTTGCAATTTTTCTTTTATCTCGTCTATCGTTGCAAATCTTCCTCCTTTCAGTGGCATTTTCAAATTTGGAAATAAAAATAAGTCGGCTGCTGCGAGGTCTGGAGAGTATGGAAGGTGAGGCAACATAGTGATTTCGTTTCTTGTGCAATAGTCACACACCAACACAGGTGAGTGTGCGGATGCGTTGTCACGATGGAAGACCAATGAACTGTCTCTGCACATTTCAAGCCGTTTCCTTCTCACATTTTCTCGCAGTCGTCGCAACACGTCCCGATAATAAGAGCGGTTATCAATTTGTCCCTGCTTGAATTCATGATGAACTAATCCTTTAAAGTCAAAGAAAATTATCAGCATGGTTTTGACATTTGACCTGACCTGACGAGCTATCTTTGCTCTTGAAGAACCTTCCCCGACCCATTGTGAAGATTGAACATTGGTCTCTACATCATAACCGTAGACCATGTCTCATCACCAGTTATGATTCTCTTAAGAAAGATCTTCTCATTAGTGCGATCCAAAAGCTCTTCACAGATTGCGAGGCGGTCTTTTTGGTCATGAGCCGTAGGACGAACTTGGCGGCAGCACGATGCATTCCAAGATGCTGTGTCAGGATTTCATGACATGGTCAAACTGAAATGTTACATTCTCCTGAAATCTCTCAGATAGTTAGTCTTCAATTGGTACACACAATTTCGTTGATGTTCCTGACATGAGCGTCGGCGGTAGACATCAAAGAGCGTCTTGAACGAGGGGCATCTTTAACTTCCGCCCTGCCAGTTTTAAACCGTGTGAACTATTCGTAACACCAAGTACAAATAAGCACTCATCGCTCCAGCACACCAAAAGTACGAAATTACGAATGTTCCAGAATTTTTTGAAGAGATCTCGCATAGGCAGGTTACCAGAGTCACGCACAGTAATATCTGACTGATAAAAGATGTAATTAAGTGAGTAGCGTAGACTGGACTGTGGCGTGCTATTTTCGGTCAATTAGAACTTTCAGACATTGTTAATTTGAAGCAGGAAGGGATACTCAAGGGTAATCGTGTAGAGGGTGTCAAAAAACACCGATAGATTCCACAAATTATTGAAGTCGTAAACTGAAGGAGATATTCTCCGATGTAAATTTTGGAAGAAATAGAAAGAACTGGGAGACATCGTTACACCAGTCGAGATTTTACTGCAACAATTCAATTTTCTGTAGTTCATTCGGCGATGTAATAAAGAAAAACACATATGAGGATTATGGCTATACAAGACGTTCAGAGATACGAATATAGAATGAACCATAGTTGACTGCTAGTACTAAAATACACACATCAAAAAATGTTTTCCCAGAACTCCTGAAGACAGACATTGACTGTGGATATTGTATTACGGGCACAATCCCTTTGACTGTTCAGAGATGTCACTAAACCCGTCCTAAGATGTAAACAACAATGCATGAGCAGTGGCAATTAGATAGAGGGGGTCCGACAGCCGTTCAGTTCCAGTCATTCCACCACGAAGGAGGTACAAGGCTCGCGTTGTCTGTAGTTCAACCATGCCTAGACGGTCAATACTTAGGTTCGATCGCGTCCGCGTTGTTACTTTGCACCAGGAAGGGCATGTCGGAGTGAACCACAAAATTGTTGTTCAGACCTGGAGGAGATTCAGAGAGACAGTGTAGGGAAGCAGCCTACTCACGCTGTAGTAAATTCACATCCGTCTTTCCATTGTGTGCCAGCCAGTCCGCTGTAACTAGCTCTGACGTCATAAATGTTGCACAATACTTTAAAAATCAAGCAAATAACCTAAAACATTTCTAGCATGTCAAGAGTAATACTAAATTAATGTGTGTTGAATATCAGTTCGATAACTTTAGCCATTTTCGAAATTTGGACGTTTTTCTGTAAAAATCATTGGCGCAACAGAAAAGAACTAGAGAAATAAAAATTGATAATTAGATTCATTTTTCATAATTATTTAGTAAAAACAGTCTTCTGGATCTCACAGTTTAAGATTTTAGTGGAAATTCATGATTTTCTGGATTTTGTCTTGAAACTTAAGGAAGCAAGATAGATTAAGTAGGCTAATAAATAAGACTAGGATGTTTATATTTAAGTAGATTGGAGATCGGCTGTAACTATGAAGATGTGAGAAGTTTCATTTGAATACCTAAAAAACTATAGCGATAGCGTATCTCCAAAGGGCCAGTTCAGAGCTCGTCTACTGCGTGCAGTGTAATTAAATTAATTCTCTCGCCCAAAATATTTAACTTAGCCACATCAAAATTTTATTATGATTACTTACCTGTGTGCTGAATGCACATTTAAATTGAGAGCTTCATCGGCCATCATCAAAAGAAGCTATGATTTATTCGGTAACTTAAAGTGGTGCATTACTAGCCCAGCGGCTAGTCGGGAGAGCCGATTTGATCAGGCGTTCCCTTAGCCGTCCGCACCGCGGCTTTATATATAAGAACGCTGTGCGAGGAAGGAAGGCCCCAGTTCTCTCCAGACGCTGAATAACACACCATCTGTGTCAGGAGTCGCGTCGCGTCGGTATCATTGCTATAAACGGCCTCTGATGCCGTATTAAGTTACTCGAGATACGCGTAATCATGAAATCATTTGCGAGTGAAGTGTTAATTCTGGGTTGACTTTAACTATCGATCTTCAGTTTGCGTATTGTCGTATTTTCACGTGCCGTCGCGGGACAAACATTCTACCATTATTTAGCGTGGCGTTTGATGAACCTAATCATCAAATTATGACGAGTATTCATTTAAACATTTAATTTGGACATTATAGTTGCATCAGCGCATTAGACTCTGGACTGCTCTGTTAGTTAGGTTGTGTGGATGCTTTTGTTTTTCATCTGTGACTTTCAGAATATACTCAACTATTTTAGAAAATCGTTTTTGATTATAAATCCCGGACAATCTCCTAATTCATCAGAGCTATGAGCTGTAACTATAAGTGTATTCTCAGATGAAGTGGGCACTAGGAATTCTAATTACAGGCTTCACGTTTTGCTAATCACTTTCTGGTTGCCAATATTATAGTTAGAGAGCCAGTGTTGAGAACGGCAAACAACAGCAAAAATAATAGGAACATTTTTAAGAACAATAATTTCACCCGCCGCCGCACATATGGTTAATCGGCCGGGAAGTGTTTCTACATTCAAACATCATTTAACAATAATATTTCCTCACATGCTGCCCCACATATGGTGCATCGGCCGGGAAGAAAAACAGAAAGAAACTGAGTAGAAGTGAAAGTGTTTTTTAAATATTCGAATTCGGAAGTGAAATGCGACACGCAGATGAGTAATAGAACAGTGAAAATGTTACGTGTGCATGTGGACGACGCAATTGGATTAACGACGCATCTGGATTGACGGTGCTGGCACTTAATCTAGCGGCGCTGCCGGCATCGCGAGAAGCCAGTTTCGCCGCACCGCAGCCATCCGCCGAAGCAGCCGGAGCCGCGCCTGCAGTTGTGGACCACGCAAACACACCACAGCCGTCGGAGCGCCGTCTACAGTTCAGCGCGCTGCGTTGCATCGGTAATCCGGGTACGCCGCGCAGACAACGCCATACGTCGTGCAGAAGGAACTAAGTTAAGTGAAAAGCTGTTAAAAATTTTACTAACCTGCACTAAAAGACTGTTGGCGATGGAACCGCCAAAAGAAACTGAGGTTAAACTTAAATCAGAACCTATGTCTGTTGAAGGAATTGTAAATCCAGACAACGGTTCAAGTGTAAATATGCATAAAATTAGTAATGTTGAGGTGAAATATGAAGTATTGTCTCCTGACAGTAGTGTAAAAAGGGGCAATGATTCAATAATAGAGACCCCTGTAGTAAAGCAGAAATCAGAAATTGTTAATTCATGGGATGATAGTTTATCTGATGAATTAAAAACGAAACAGTCATCAGAGATGGTAGAGTTTAAGAAGGGGAAGTTAGATATGACTAATCAATCAGAAGTATCATTTAGTTTTGATGATTCTGGTGTTGGAGCTAGTTTTTCGTCACATGAGTGTGATAAAAAGCCAGCTAGTGAGCAACCCAAAGACACTGAGGCTATTGATTTAAATGTTATATTACAAGCAATAGCTACCAGCAATGTTGAATTAAAGTCTGAAATTGTGGCCACCCAAACAAATTTTAATAAACGGTTTGAGGCAATGGACAATAAATTAGAATCCAATAATGCGGAATTAAAGTATGAGATTGTGGCCAGCCAAACTAGTTTTAATAAACGATTGGAGGTAATGGACGATACCTTCAAGGCTGGTTGCAATAAGTTGAAAGAGGATCTAGACAGTTTGAATTATAAAACTGATTACAACCATGAGGATATTAAGAAAAAGGTTGCTCAACAGTTTTCTGAAATGTATAAAACAGTAAAATCCGAAGTTGCTGAGGTTCGCAGAGATTTCCAAATGGAAGATGCCAAGCTGGAGCACAAGTTAACAGAAAAGATCGAGGCAGAATCTGAACTGTGCTCAGATAGATTTAAAGATGTTAATATAAAGGTAAACATATGTCAAGCAGAAGTAGATGCAATCAAAACTGATACTACTCATATTGTGTTGAAATGAAAGTAGAAAATATCAGTACTAACACTGCTAACATTGAGAGTAAAGTAGCTTCAGTAACTTCTGGTAATGGTAGTATACAACAAGTTGTAGCTGCAAACGCCGCTTTTATCGGGTGTCGGCAGTTCTTGCGGTTCGATCCAGATAAAAATATCCACCCGCTAGATTTCTGGAACGATTTTGAAGATATGATTCCACCAACTTGGTCTGAACGAGAGAAAATCTCATTTATTAGAAGCCATTTAACAGGTGACGCCATGCGTTGGTCAGCTGGTGTTATGTTGAAGTGTAGAACATTAGCGGAGTTTGAAACAGCTTTCATTAATAAGTATTGGTCTAGTAATAAGCAAAATGAAGTGTTGAGAGAATTTTGGAGTGGAAAACGCTTCAATGCAGACAAGGAATCAAAGAGTTGGCTAGGTCATGGATCTCACGTTTGTCACATTTGGCGGAAAAGCTAGAACCGGAAATGATTATACTAGGTCTTGAAGCCAAACTGCCATGGTATTGGCAAACTAGAATCATATCTGCCCCTAGAGACAATCTGGATCGTTTCATTGAATGTTTGGAACGTGTAGAACGTGTTGCTGCCAATGAGGAACAAGCACGTAATAACAGAAATGCTAATAACAATAGTAGTAATTTTAGGAACGAGCAAAATGGCAATGTAAACATCAGAACAGTAGGTGTTCGCCATCCTAAGAGAGGTAGGAATTGGAGAAATGATTATCAGAACCAACAATGGCACCCAAGTGATAATAATTTTGTCCCAAACAGAATTATGCATGTAAACAACAGTACGGAAAGTGATGCTGTGCCAGTTAACTATAATGAAAATAAAGGAAACATTAGTAGGCCGAGGCAGGAAAACTAGTTCCCGTCTATGAGGACACTGGCGCTCACCAGGCGGTTACTTTTCCTAAGCCAGTAGTTACGGGAATTGGTAGGACAAATCAGAATACTCAAACTGAACAGGTGGATGAAGTGTCGGTAGCATCTAAGGATACAACAGAAATATTAGATCACTCACAGTATTTGATAGATACCGTGTTAGAGACGCTTTCCAAGTGGGAAGAGAAAGAGAAGGCGCAGCAGTGTAACGTAGGGAGGAGCTACAAAATACTGAATTGTCAGGTGAAGAAGCAGAAGAAATTCATGCTTATATTTACGATGAGGATGATGTGCTCTTATCTAAAGTGCCGGTGCAGGATGTTGATAATGTACTAATAGAATTAGGACAGGAGATAAGTGATAACGTAGAGGGTAGCCTGTTGGGGGTCGATGAACCCAGTAGCTGTGACCAGTTGTCACTTGAGAAGGAAACCGACGATAATGGTGAAAAAGGTTTAGCTGTAACTAGTGTTATGCCCGGTCTGGAGGCACAGAATCGCTCACACTACAGTAATTTGGGTTATTTTCAGCAAACTAAATGTAATGAAGTCGTGCGGTGTTTCGATTTAAAATTAATAGACCGACTGGAAAAGGCAGCTGAAAATGTAATTCAGGAAACCCCTACACACTTCGACCTAAATGTAATGAAGACAGATGTCGATCACTTTAGTTGGAGACAAATTCAAAAGGAACTATTGGATGAGTTTGAGGAACCAACTGTACAAATTAGAATAAGCCACCCTATAATAATAGTGAATATGTTGGGTATCAATGTACGTTGTCTCTTAGACAGTGGAAGTGAGGTGAGTGCAATATCTCAGTCCTTCTTTGGTACATTACCTGGTAAAGACAAGCTTACAGTAATGAGGGTATCAGGACTAAGAATAATTGGTGCTACTGGCAAGGTGACAAAAACGGTAAAGCAAGAAGCTTTGCTGCCCTTTAACATTAATGGTAATTTAATTGATCATCCATGCCAACTGTACAAATTAGAATAAGCCACCCTATAATAATAGTGAATATGTTGGGTATCAATGTACGTTGTCTCTTAGACAGTGGAAGTGAGGTGAGTGCAATATCTCAGTCCTTCTTTGGTACATTACCTGGTAAAGACAAGCTTACAGTAATGAGGGTATCAGGACTAAGAATAATTGGTGCTACTGGCAAGGTGACAAAAACGGTAAAGCAAGAAGCTTTGCTGCCCTTTAACATTAATGGTAATTTAATTGATCATCCATGCTTAATTGTAAACAATCTCAGTATTGAGGTTTTAATTGGCATAGATTTCTTGTCAAAATATCAGAGTGTTGTTGACTTTGAAAGAAGCCAGTTAAAGATGGTCTTGCCAATAACCGGAGTAATTACAGTACCTATTAGTGATTAACATGTAGTAACTAATGATGAAACTTGGGAGCTGCTTATACGAGTTCTGAAAAATAGGAGATATTGGGACGAAGGTGTTAATCTTAGTAAAAATAAGCTGAACACAGATGAAGCAATTATTTTAGACAAAGTAGAAACTAAATTGCAGGAAATCGATAAAATTTCAGCTAATCAGAAGGAAGACCTGAGACAGGTTCTAAAAAGGCATCATAAGGTATTTTCAGATCGACGTGGCGTGGTCAAGGGTTATGAATGAATGCTGTAGGGAGGAGGTTGTTCTGTAACCTCTACACAGTGTGGCAGCTGTGCAGTCCCAGCTGTGTGAGATCTTCTTTCCCATTTCAGATCTCACTCATTCTTCATCTTTTCTG
Organism: Schistocerca serialis cubense; assembly: GCF_023864345.2. NCBI lineage: Eukaryota > Metazoa > Arthropoda > Insecta > Orthoptera > Acrididae > Schistocerca > Schistocerca serialis. The sequence continues at coordinate 700,963,883 of NC_064643.1, forward strand.
TTGTTTTATTGGAAATGGTCCACCAACAGTAATTTAAAAAGATATATGAATTCGTGTACAAGCTGGATCTGAAGTGGCAATGAAACCTAGTGTATGCATTAAAGCTAACTAATAAATAGTAAGAAAGAGTGCTTAGTGTTATGAAAATATGCAGACAAGTTGTAAGAATGAACTCACCTTGTGTAGCAAGGAATGGCAGTGTAATAGAATTGTACAGTGTTTGTGGTTGAGACGTGAAGGACACGTCCCTGAAGTATTTATAAGGTTGGAGCTGGCCATTATATTGGTGTAGTGTGTGACAGGACACACCTACATGTATTGAGGTTATGAGTTGGAGGCGTGAATGCGACCATAGGTACCCTTATGTTAGATGAGACAGAGCAGCTCATGGTGTCCTATAGGTTTAAGGAATTTAGCATTACGCTCGTCCATAATTACTAGATGCACTTTAGTGGTAGGTCGAGAGAGACTACCTGTGGTTTCAGCGTCCGATCGAGTGGAAATGGATTGCCACGTGAGCAAGCTGATCAGCTGCAATACACTAAAGACATGAAATAAATGCGCTGTCCTATGTTTTAAATGTTAATACAGTGAGTGTTAAATAAGTTCATACACTAGCAAAGTAAATAAGTAACATAATGACAGACGTGAAACATTTTTGATAGCTCAGCATAAATACACTTCAAAGTAAGTAAGTACATAATTGCATATGTGGAACTGACACAACAGCAGAGGACCAATAAGTGGTTTTTTTAGTCAACTAAACGTAGTGTGTTTTGAACACTCAGAACTGTACTATTACCAAAAGTTACTCACATGTACAAAGAAGCTGAGAAAACAACCACTAATCAAATATATTCATACTATCTCTAAGAATAAGGTAATCAAAGATGAGTCAGCTAAGAGAATAAAATACAAATGTATCAAGAATGTACCGAGCATTGGTTCAGTGTTCCGGCCCAGAAATAATAAATTCAGATTAAATAGAATTTATGATTGTATGCCTTAAGAGCATAAATTTTCTCTAGTACGTGACTAAAGGCGTTTTGAGCCATTTGTTTACCGATTTTATGACAATCAAGTAACCATGAGAGTTAAATTAGAAAGGTTCTGTTAACTTTGTTCCAGCAAAATATTGAAGGATAAAATGTATATATCCCCATTTCATTGTGACCCACTCTTAGATATTAAGTGAACAGAGTCTGAGGCACTCTTTTTGTTTGTTCTACAGGACAAACCAGATAATGGCAGCCTGGTAGCTGCGTGAAAGCGTGGAGTGACTTGGACACGACTCACAGTGACCCCTCCCCTTTCCCCATGTAATTTAGAGTGAACGTGAAGGACGCACACCATAGCAACTTCCCCCCCTCTACCCTTGTGAATGGAAGTGTAGGACGCCAGCCAAAACGGCTACAACCACGTGTGTAAAAATTATTTGTGAAATTTTTTTTCAGGTTTAGAAAAGACTGCTAAGATATAATCATCTGTTTATGTATCTTGAATAACTTTTATTTTTTTTTGAGTTTGTGTATGTAAAATGGATTTAATGGAGTTAAGTTTTCATAATTTTACAATTTTTATGTGTTTGTTTGTCTAAGGCAATATGTATGCCAAAGTGTTTCATTGATTTTGCTTAAATTTTGAGCAATAATATTGTTTAAGACGCCATGAACATGCTTACAATTTAAATAATTAATGTAGGTAATCAGTTTTCTTTTAATGGTTCTACATGTTTACATTTCAATTTCTAAATTTTCATAAGGGGTTAAGCTGTACTCTTGCTTCCCTTTTTGTAATTAAATTTTTTTTTTCGTTCATTAACATTCAAAAACAAAAAATCTAAGTAGAGGGTGATGTAGGGAAGCAGCCTACTCACGCTGTAGTAAATTCATATCAGTCTTTCCATTGTGTGCCAGCCAGTCCGCTGTAACTAGCTCTGACGTCATAAATGTTGCACAATACTTTAAAAATCAAGCAAATAACCTAAAACATTTCTAGCATGTCAGGAGTAATACTAAATTAATGTGTGTTGAATATCAGTTCGATAACTTTAGCCATTTTCGAAATTTGGACGTTTTTCTGTAAAAATCATTGGCACAACAGAAAAGAACTAGAGAAATAAAAATTGATAATTAGATTCATTTTTCATAATTATTTAATAAAAACAGTCTTCTGGATCACACAGTTTAAGATTTTAGTGGAAATTCATGATTTTCTGGTTTTTGTCTCAAAACTTAAGGAAGCAAGATAGATTAAGTAGGCTAATAAATAAGGCTAGGATGTTTATATTTAAGTAGATTGGAGATCCGCTATAACTATGAAGATGTGAGAAGTTTCATTTGAATACCTAAAAAACTATAGCGATAGCGTATCTCCAAAGGGCCAGTTCAGAGCTCGTCTACTGCGTGCAGTGTAATTAAATTAATTCTCTCGCCCAAAATATTTAACTTAGCCACATCAAAATTTTATTATGATTACTTACCTGTGTGCTGAATGCACATTTGAATTGAGAGCTTCATCGGCCATCATCAAAAGAAGCTATGATTTATTCGGTAACTTAAAGTGGTGCATTACTAGCCCAGCGGCTAGTCGGGAGAGCCGATTTGATCAGGCGTTCCCTTAGCCGTCCGCACCGCGGCTTTATATATAAGAACGCTGCGCGAGGAAGGAAGGCCCCAGTTCTCTCCAGACGCTGAATAACACACCATCTGTGTCAGGAGTCGCGTCGCGTCGGTATCATTGCTATAAACGGCCTCTGATGCCGTATTAAGTTACTCGAGATACGCGTAATCATGAAATCATTTGCGAGTGAAGTGTTAATTCTGGGTTGACTTTAATTATCCATCTTCAGTTTGCGTATTGTCGTATTTTCACGTGCCATCGCGGGACAAACATTCTACCATTATTTAGCGTGGCGTTTGATGAACCTAATCATCAAATTATGACGAGTATTCATTTAAACATTTAATTTGGACATTATAGTTGCATCAGCGCATTAGACTCTGGACTGCTCTGTTAGTTAGGTTGTGTGGATGCTTTTGTTTTTCATCTGTGACTTTCAGAATATACTCAACTATTTTAGAAAATCATTTTTGATTATAAATCCCGGACAATCTCCTAATTCATCAGAGCTATGAGCTGTAACTATAAGTGTATTCTCAGATGAAGTGGGCACTAGGAATTCTAATTACAGGCTTCACGTTTTGCTAATCACTTTCTGGTTGCCAATATTATAGTTAGAGAGCCAGTGTTGAGAACGGCAAACAACAGCAAAAATAATAGGAACATTTTTAAGAACAATAATTTCACCCGCCGCCGCACATATGGTTAATCGGCCGGGAAGTGTTTCTACATTCAAACATCATTTAACAATAATATTTCCTCACATGCCGCCCCACAACAGGACCTGTCGATGACATGTCTCGCTCATGCCGCCCAAGGGCTACTACTGCAGTAGATGATCGCTACCTACGGATAATGGCTCGGAGGAACCTGACAGCAACGCCACCATGTTGAATAATGCTTTTCGTGCAGCTACAGGAGGTCGTGTTACGACTCCAACTGTGAGCAATAGGCTGCATGATGCGCAACTCCACTCCAGACGTCCATGGCGAGGTCCATCTTTGCAACCACGACACCATGCAGCGCGGTAGAGATAGGCCCAACAACATGCCGAATGGACTGCTCAGGATTGGTATCACATTCTCTTCACCGATGCGTGTCGCATATGCCTTCAACCACACAATCGTCAGAGACGTGTTTGGAGGAAACCTGGTCAGGCTGAACGCCTTAGACACACTGTCCAGCGAATGCAGTAATGTGGAGGTTACCTGCTGTCCTGGGGTGGCAATATGTGGGGCCGACATACGCCGCTGGTGGTCATGGAAAGGGCCGTAAAAGCTGTACGATACGTTAGTGCCATCCTCCGTCAGAGAGTGCACCGATATCGGCAGCATATTGGCGAGTCATTCATCCTCATGGACGACAATGCGTGCTTCCATCGTGCACATCTTGTGGATGACTTCCTTCACGATAACGACACCACTCGAGTAGAGTGGCCTGCATGTTCTCCAGACATGAAACCTATCGACCATGCCTGGGATGGATTGAAAAGGGCTATTTATTGACGACGTGACCCACCAACCACTCTAAGGGATCCACGCCGAATCGCCGTTGAGGAATGGGACAATCTGGACCAACAGTGTCTTGATGAACTTGTGGGTAGTATGCCACGACGAATACAGGCAATCATCAATGCACGAGGATGCCCTACTGGGTATTAGAGGTGACGGCGCGTACAGCAGTCAGGACCACCACTTCTGAAGGTCTCGCTGTATGGTGGTACAACATGCAATGTAAGGTTTCCATGAGCAATAAAAAAAGACGGAAAAGATGCTTATGTTGATCTGCATACCAATTTTCTGTACAGGTTCCGGAACTCTCTGAACCGATGTGATACAAAACTCTTTTCGTGTGTGTATCTCTGTAGTTGCACGAGCGGTGATCTAGAAGCGGAACGCCGGCCGGGGTGGCCGAGCGGTTCTAGGCGCTACAGTTTGGAACCGCGCGACCGCTACGGACTCAGGTTTGAATGCTGCCTCAGGCGTGGATGTGTGTGACGTCCTTAGGTTAGTTAGGTTTAAGTAGTTCTAAGTTCTAGGGGAATGATGACCTCAGAGATTAAGTCCCATAGTGCTCAGAGCCATTTGAACCATTTAGAAGCGGAACAAAATTGTGGCTAGTCTCGTTGAGGATTACTTTAAAAAGCTATCTTACGATATTCTAATTAGAAACTAAATGGCTTAAATGCAGCTTTACGCTCCCCATTTGGGCGTATTGTGAATATATGCTCTTGTACTCGCTTTTCTTTTGACGTCAACGTCATTACTGCTGTATGATGTTTATGTTGATCTCTATTCCAATTTTCTGTACAGGTTCCAGCTCTCGGAACCGAGGTGATGCTAAACAATTTTTGAGGTGTGTATCGCTGTAGTTGCATGAGCGGTGACCTAGAAGCGGAACACAGCTGTAGCTAATCTCGTTGAAGATTACTTTAAAAAGCTCTCTTACGATATTCTAATTAGAAACTGAGTGACTTAAATGCAGCTTTACACGCCCCATTTGGGCGTGTTGTGAATATGTGCTCTCGTACTCGCTTTTCGTTTAACGTCATTGCTGCTGTAGGGTTATCGTCTGTCGTACTATTTTTATCTGTACGCCGAGGGTCATAGGAAACACGTATGGATGTAATACCAACGTATTTGGATGTTTTCTAAATAAAACTCATTTACTGCGGCTACGTTGTGTGGGATGAGGACAGACAGTAAGGAACATCTACATTTACATAGATACTCTACATATCACACTTAAATGCGTGGCAGAGAGTTCATCGAAACATCTTCACGATAATTCTCGAATATCCCACTCTCGAGCAGCGCGCGGGACAAACGAACGCCAGTATCTTTCCGCATGAGCTCTGATTTCCCTTATTTTATTATGATCGTTTCCTCCATTGTAGTTCGGCGTCAACAAAATATTTTCGCATTGGGAGGAAAAAGTTGGTGACTGAATTTCGTGAGAAGATCCGCCACAAAAGAAAACGCCTTTGTTTTATTGATGTATCATGCGCGTAACACTCTCTCCAACGTTTATCGATAATACAAAACGTGCTGCTATTCTTTGAACTTTCTCGATGTACTCCATTAATCCTATCTGTTACTTCTCCAACACTGCACACCAGTATTCCAAAAGAGGACGGACAAGGGTAGTACAGCCGGTCTCTTTAAAAGATGTGTTTCATCTTCCAACTTCTCTGCCAATGGAAATGGAAATGCCGTGTGGCTAGGGCCTCCCGTCGGGTAGACCGTTCGCCTGGAGTAAGTCTTTCGTGTTGACGCCATTTCGGCGACTTGCGTGTCGATGGGGATGAAATGATGATGATAAGGACAACACAACATCCAGTCCCTCAGCGTAGAAAATCTCCGACCCAGCCGGGAATCGAACCCAGGCCGTTAGGCATGACAGTCCGTCGCGCTGACCACTCAGCTACCAGGGGCGGACTCTCTGCCAATAAATTACAGTCTTTGGTTCACCTCCCCGACAACATTTTCTATGTGTTTTTTTCCCATTTACGTTTTGCGTAATTGTAATTCCTACGTATTTAGTTGAATTTACTGCCGTTAGATTTGATTGATTTATCAGGTAGTCCCTCTGAGTAGTAGCAATGATAACATCCCCTGACTCACATAAAACATCAAGCACCGGGAAGGAATGATCGGCAGAAGTAATAGAGTTACTATAACTTCCACGTCGTTTCGTGTCAGGTAGGAGGAGGCTAACGGAAGTCGAGTTAGGCGATCACTATCCCATAAACAGTCTGTTAAACAAAACACAAACGACTGCTTCGGTAGTGGTGCCGTACCGGCAAATGTGGACTACTGATAAGTGGCATCGCGTAACTTTCAGCGACTGTACCACCTCGACTGACCAACTTCTGAAAGAGTGTCAGCGCCTGTGGAGGTGGACTAATCAGGATCGCTGCCCATATTCGGTATCTCGTGCAGTCAGTTCCACAACACCTCACCGTCATTATCAAGGCGAGCGAAGTCCTCCACTTTAACTACCAATATTCACTTTACCACATAATTTTTCAGCCAATAGGATACATTTCTGCCAACGATGAACAAGTTTTCTGAAGCCTTCACGAAAGAAGTCGACACTCTGTTTCCGCAACCACAGTCTCACAGTTCTCTCAGCGTCTTCATCAGAAGCATAATGATGTTTCGTCTCCTGTCGCAATTGAATGGAGAAAGGTGTCACCTTCATTCTCGTAAGGCGAGAGGAGTTCCTAGCAAATTTCAAGTCTGTGCAGTTTCATTTCAGGAGTCAGCATCCGGGGTACCCATCGAGTACAGATCTTCCGATAACCAAGCAAAGCAATAATGTGAAACGCCGATTGTGCTACCAGTTTCTCTCTGAGTAATACGTCGATCGTCCTGAATCAATCTGTCAACATTTTTCTTGTGAAACTCGGTGGTTGCTGTCACAAGACGTCCAACTCTTTGTTTGTCATGCAGCTCAGATGTTCCCGCTGCAACATATTTAAACTTACACACCCAACGACGCACAGTACTCACATCAACACCATCACCATAAACTGATTACATTCTCCGATGACTCATTTGAGATTACACCCTCTGCTGTCAAGAATTCAATGACTGCACGTTGCTTAAATCCCACTGACCGACCGTCTGCGCACGATTCCATACTTTACAATGTAACAACACAACCGTTCAATGCTAAGGCTTCCCGCCAACTGGAGCTGTAGAGAAGAGGCTACGGAGCAAGCCAGTAACTGCCGAATACCAATGCTGACAACTGTTGAAGAGCTACGAGGGTGGAGGCCTTACTTTTCAGTCAACCCTCGTACTTGGAAATTGAAAACATATCTTTGAGGTGCGGTTCTATAAATGGTTGCTGAAAACTGAGATAAGTAATAAGGTGTACATATATATACTAAGTGATCAAAAAATCCGGGCAACCACAAAAACATACGTTTTTCATATTAGGTGCATCGTGCTGCCACCTACTGCCAGGTACTCCACATTAGCGACCTCAGTAGCCATTGGACATCGTGAGAGAGCAGAGCGGGGTGCTCCGCAGAGCTCACGGGCTTCGAACGTGGTCAGGAGATTAGGTGTCACTTGTGTGATACATCTGTACGCAAGATATCCACACTCCTGAACATCCCTAGGTCCACAGTTCCCGATGTGATAGTGAAGTGGAAGCGAAGATGGCCGCCGAGTAAGTGACGCCAGAAACCATTTCCTGAAAGTTAAGTGATTTAGACAGGAATATAATTTAGTTTAACGCCGACAACAAATTAAATACGTGCATTAGTGTATCGTTTAGTCTTGCCGTTAAAGGTTTGACTTTTCTTTGCGTATTTTTTCAGAAAACACGAAAAGATCGTAACTTCGCGAAGTCGCGCTTAGGCTTAAATTTTGTAAACGTGTTTGTTTCTTGTTTTACGGTAATTTAACTAGTTTCTCGGTAACAAATAAGTAAACTACCGTAAATAGCGTATAACTTCATTGTTTTAATACAGATTTCAGAAAAACAGCGGAATTTTAAATCAGAAACTTGCTTATATACATTTGTGAACAGGCTTAATTCTTGTAACATCTTTTTTGATTTTCGGTAATTTAATTGATTTATTCTAGCCAAAGTATTATTTTTGCCATGAGTGAGAAGTGCCTGACTTGCCGTAGAATTGTTAGTTCCGGGGTTTGGTGTGATGGATGCAGTAGTTTTTTTCACTAGGGGGGCTGCAGTGGCGTGGGTGTTGGGAAAGTGGATCAGGCTCATCAGTGGTTATGTAGGATTTGCAGCAGAGATAGGAAGATAGTGGAACAGGAGGGGAAAATTGCTGCCCTTCAGGCTGAGCTAGATCAGGCTAGGGAAGATCTGCACAGGTTAAGGAGGGAGAAGGGCAAAGAGAGGTGGGAAGTGGCAACAGGTAGCAGAAGGAACAGGCCTAGAACGAAGTCTGACAGTTTTGTGGTGAATGTCAAAAATAAGTTTGACCTGTTGCTTCAGTTAGAAACTGATGAGCCTCAAGCAGAGGTAGGTGTAGACAGGACACAACAAACTTTCAATAGGAAATTGAAAAAGAATGTAGGAAAGTCATCGAAAAGGAAGAAAGTTTTGTTGTTAGGCAGTTCTCATGCCAGAGGTGTAGGCCAACTTCTGCAGGAGGAATTAGGACCAGAATATCAGGCCACAAATTTTTTCAAACCAAGTGCTAGTCTGGATCAGGTGACAGAGGATTTAGGTTCACTCTGTAAAGGATTTACCAGGGAAGACACCGTGGTTATTGTGGCAGGGCCAGGGAACAGCATCGACAGAGATCCTGGGTACAGTATAGAGTGTGACCTGGTAATGATTGCGTCGGCATCGAGACACACCAATGTTGAATTTGTATCTGTCCTGAGACGCCATGACCGGCCTCATTTGAACTCTTCTGTTGGGAGAGTTAATTTGGAGTTGGAACGGCTGCTTGCGTCGGGTGCGGGGGCTCATATTGGTGTGGTTACTGTTGATTATCTCAGTAGGTGGGACTATACCAGGCATGGCCTACATCTCAACAGGAAAGGGAAGGGGAAACTGGCTGGGGTAATAGCAGGAAATTTAAGGGGGGGAGGCACTGCCATGAATGGTAAAATACCAGTGGTTACAGGTGTTGGAGCAGCACCATTTTTAGGATAGGTAAGACAGAAAGATGTCAAGTTCTACGAGAGGTCAGGATTGAAACAAATCTTCAGTTTAGGAAAGAAATTAAACAGCACAATTCTAGCACATTGGATCACCAATCACAGCTACCAATTATAAATTTTCACCAATCACCAGAAATTTTATCTCCACCAAGTTGTATCTCAGTCCTAGGTAATTGCATTGATGAATTAAAGTCATCCAACCCAGTTGACATAATCTGCCTCTCTGAACACCATGGGACCACTGGTATAGGAACTAGGCCTAAGCACAATGAGAAACTCAGACAGGAGAGTACTGCAAATGTCAGAATAAGGAAAGGTTCTCATAAAAGTATAATTAAAAATAATGTAAGTATATTTCATCAAAATATTGGGAGTTTAAAGAATAAAGTAGATGAGCTTCTGGTTTGTTTAGAAGATTTAGAAGCTGAGAATGAAATAGATATACTATGCCTGTCTGAGCATCACATTGTTACTGATATGGATAAGGTAAATGTAAGTGGTTATAAGCTCTCTGCACATGTAATGAGCGAAAATATGGAAAAAGGAGGAGTTGCCATATATGTCAAAAGTTATCATTGTGCAAAAAGTATAGAAACAAAAAAGTTTTGTGTAGAGAAACATATAGAAAAATGTGCCTGTGAGCTTAAATTAAATAAAGGCACATTTATAATTGTAACTGTATATAGGTCCCCATCAGGAAATTTTCATCTATTTCTGAAAAATTTGGACTCCTTGTTGTGCTATCTGTCAGACAGGGGGAAGCAAATTATTATTTGTGGGGACTTCAATGTAGATTCTCCGAAAGAGGGTAATAGGAAAAATGACCTTGAAGTATTACTCGGTTCTTTCAATTTGACACCCGTTATTGATTTTCCTACTCAGGTGGTAAAGGATAGCAGCTCACTGATAGATAACTTCTTTATAGACCAAGATAAGTTTAACCAGATAAATGCTCAGCCTGTTGAGAATGGTCTTTCTGATCATGGTGCACAGCTAGTTACAATATATGACATAGCTCCATTCAGCAATACTAAACAGTCCTCCAAAGTAGTACGTTCAGTGAACGATTTAACAATTGCAAATTTCAGGGAAAGCCTACAGCAGATAGACTGGGATGAGGTGTACCGTGAACCTGATGCCAATTTAAAATATAATTTATTTCATGACATTTTTGTAAATGCATTTGAAAACTGCTTCCCCAAGAAAATAGTTAAATATACTCGTAAGAAACCTTGTCACAAACCATGGCTTACTAAGGGTATAAAAATATCTTGTAACCGGAAAAGGGAAATGTATCTGACAGCAAGAAAGAGTAGTGACCCAGAAACTATCAAAAATTATAAAAACTACTGTGTTATATTAAGAAAAGTTATTAAAAAATCCAGGAGTATGTGTATCATGTCTGAAATCAGCAACTCTGATAATAAAATTAAAACAATTTGGAATATTATTAAAAGAGAAGCAGGTCAACCAAGAGCAGAGGAAGACAGTATTACCATCAAATTGAATGAAAGCTTTACGAACAAAAAGTTGGAAGTTGAAAATATTTTTAATAATCATTTTCCAAATGTTGTGGATATAGTAGGATCCAGGTATTCATTAGAAGATGCTAGGCTGTTAATGGAAGAGGCCATACCTATGCAATTTGATACAATTGAAATCTCACCCACTTCTCCCTCTGAAATTAGGAAAATAATAAACTTGCTTAAAAGCAAAAACTCACATGGAATTGATGGCATTTCCAGCAAAATACTAAAAGCTTGTTCTCAACAGATAAGTAAGATTCTCAGCCACCTGTGTAATAGCTCTCTGGAGCAGGGCATTTTCCCTGATAGACTGAAATATGCTATTGTTATACCTTTGCATAAAAAGGGGGATAGATCTGATGTCAACAATTACCGTCCAATCTCCCTTCTAACAGCTTTATCCAAAATTTTTGAGAAAGTAATGTATTCAAGAGTAGCTTCACATATCTGTAAAAATGAAGTACTAACAAAATGTCAGTTTGGTTTCCAGAAAGGTTTTTCAACAGAAAATGCCATATATGCTTTCACCAGTCAAATTTTGAATGATCTGAATAACCGAACACCACCCATTGGGATTTTTTGTAATCTCTCAAAGGCTTTTCATTGTGTAAATCATGAAATTCTGCTACACAAGCTCAAGTATTGTGGCATGAGTGGGACAGTGCACAAATGGTTTAATTCGTACCTAACTGGAAGAGTGCAGAAAGTTGAAATAAGTAGTTCTCGTAACATGCAAAGATCAGCACATTCCTCAAACTGGGGAACTATCAAGAATGGGGTTCCACAAGGGTCAGTCTTGGGTCCTTTGTTGTTCTTATTATATATTAATGACTTGCCATTCTATATTCATGAAGAGGCAAAGTTAGTTCTCTTTGCTGATGATACAAGTATAGTAATCACACCTGAGAAACAAGAATTAACTGATGAAATTGTCAATACTGTCTTTCAGAAAATTACTAAGTGGTTCCTTGTAAACGGACTCTCACTGAATTTTGATAAGACACAATACATACAGTTCCGTACAGTGAATGGTATGACGCCATTAATAAATATAGACCTTAATCAGACGCATATAGCTAAGGTAGAATATTCCAAATTTTTAGGTATGTCCATTGATGAGAGATTAAATTGGAAGAAACACATTGATGATCTGCTGAAACGTTTGAGTTCAGCTACTTATGCAATAAGGGTCATTGCAAATTTTGGTGATAAACATCTTAGTAAATTAGCTTACTACGCCTATTTTCACTCATTGCTTTCATATGGCATCATATTTTGGGGTAATTCATCACTGAGGAATAAAGTATTTATTGCACAAAAGCGTGTAATCAGAATAATAGCTGGAGTCCACCCAAGATCATCCTGCAGACATTTATTTAAGGATCTAGGGATATTCACAGTAGCTTCTCAGTATATATACTCTCTTATGAAATTTGTTATTAACAACCAAACCCAATTCAAAAGTAATAGCAGTGTGCATAACTACAATACTAGGAGAAAGGACGATCTTCACTATTCAAGATTAAATCTAACTTTGGCACAGAAAGGGGTGAATTATACTGGCACTAAAGTCTTTGGTCACTTACCAAATAGTATCAAAAGTCTGACAGATAACCAACAAGTATTTAAGAAGAAATTAAAAGAATTTCTGAATGAAACTCCTTCTACTCCATAGAGGAATTTTTAGATATAAATTAAGAAAAAAAGAAAAAAAACAAAAATATTAAAAAAAATAAAAATAAAAAATAAAGAAAAACAAAAAAACGCAAAAAAATAAAGTTGTTATATTAACTTAAGTATGTTGTTAAATTAACCTAATTATGTCATGTATTGGAAAATTCGACTCGTTCCACATCATTACGAAATATCGTATTCATGATCCATGGAACTAGTATTAATCTAATCTAATCTAATACATCACAAAAGCGTACAGGCCGACCTCCTCTGTTGACTGACAGAGACCACCGACAGTTGAAGAGGGTCGTAATGTGTAACAGGTAGACATCTATCCAGACCATCATACAGGAATTCCAAACTGCATCAGGATCCACTGCAAGTACTATGACAGTTAGCCGGGAGATGAGAAAAATTGGAGTTCACGGTCGAGCGGCTGCTCACAAGCCACACACAACGCCGGTAAATGCCAAACGACGCCTCACTAGGTGTAAGGAGCGTAAACATTGGACGATTGAACGGTGGGAAAACGTTTGACGGTAATATCTCTGAAATGCAAAGATGTGAATATTGCCTGATGAAGATTGTGTACATCACAGATGGCAGAAAATTCCACTTTTTCAGTGCCTACGCTCCACAAATTGGCCAAGCAACTTCCATCAAGGACGCCTTTTGGAGGATGCTTGATGAAAAGACTGCTGAAGTGCCCCCACAAGATTACGTCATCATTGCTGGTGTTCTGAATGGGCACGTAGGGTGCAGGAAGGAAGAACATACTGCTCACGGTGGGCATGGATTCGGAGAAAAGAATGACGACGGTCAGCTTATCCTCGATTTCTCAGAAGCTCATAACTTGGCAACTGCGAACACATGGTTCATAAAGCGTGACTCATATCTAATTACTTATTACTGCAGCACTAATGCCACACAAATCGACTACATCCTCATGAGACGTCTTGATCTCAAAGATGTACTTCACGCAAAGGTCATCCCCCATGAAACAGATGCGACACAACACCGTCCATTTATCTGCAAGTTGCGAATCAAGTTGCCAACAAAGAAGCACGTAGATCACACAGGATCTGCGGGAATCAAATGGTGGAAATTCAAGGATAAGGAAGCCGACATCATAGCCCGAATTACTTTTCCACCAGTTAACACAGTTGAAGAAAGCTGGGAGAAACAGAAGGAGTCTGCTCACGAAGCTGCACATGCAATTCTTGGGACAACACAACTAGGACGACGGACGATCGATAGAGATACGTGGCTTTGGAATGACACCGTCAAAGACGCGGTGAACACAAGGAAACGATTGTATCATGAGTTTCTTACCGATGAAACACCGGAGCGATGGACTGCGTATAGAACAGCCGGAAGAGATGCAAAACAGATTATAGCAGCAACCAATTCCTCACGTTATATTGATCTATACGCAAATCTTGATAGACGTGAGGAAGAGCGGGACTAATATAGAGTCGCTGAAGCAGGACATCGCAATTCGGAAGAGGTTCATCGGTTCTACGGAGTCAATGATGAGACCGGTAATCCGTTGGTTCAGTGAAAGAAGGCCAGAGAACGATGCTGCAGCCACTTCAAGAAGACCTCAACACAAGAGTTCCCCCCTCCACCAACACCCATTGGCCATGCTGTTGACGGGCCCGGAAGAGAAACAGCAGTGTATAAGGTCAAGACTGCTTTGAGGAAAATGAAGCCTGGGAAAGCCACCGGCCCAGATGACCTTCCAGCAAAGTCATTGTGTTCCCATAATTGGAAGGCAACCAAATGGTTAACGGAACTCTTCAACAAGATCGTTAACGAGGGACAAATACCAACAGATTGGCAACAGAGCACCAACGTGCCTACCTCTAAGAAGAAGGGAAATACCGCTGAGTGCACCAATTACTGTCCAATTCGACCTCAGCCACGCCATGAAAATCATTGAGCGTGATCTGGACAGAGCATCCGTGAGTACACACAGATTTACAGAAACCAAGGTTGATTTCTGATGAACAGCGGCGCAACTGATGCGATCCATGTTGCAAGACTCTTAGTCGAGGAACATCATGAGAAAGCCAAGCCGCTGCATCTAGCATTCCTGGATCTCGTAAAGGCCTTTGATCGGGTGCCACAGAGTCTCATCTGGCTAGCACTTCGACATCATGATGTGCCAGAGCAGCTTATTAACTGGGTGCAGTTACTTTATGCACAGCCAAGAAATTATGTCCGTACAACCTCACGACTATTCAAGGACTTCCCCATCACACTCGGCTTCCATTAAGGTTCTGCATTATCACCATTTCTGATCATTCTATTAATGTACACCGTGACAGCTGACCTGTACCGGCCATTGCCATGGACCCTACTTTATGCTGACGACGTGATGCTGGCAGCGGAAAACAAGTTTTACCTGCAGAGCCAAACACAAAAATAGAGTGGCCGGTTTTCGCAACAGAGTTTGCGCCTTAATTTGAAGAAAACCGAGTACATGACGTCAGACAGACATGAAATGGGAAACATCACGATTAATGGTGAAGATCTGACTCGTGTGAATAAGTTTAAGTACCTTGGTTCCACGAACACTGTTGACGGCCAACTCACCGAAGCGGTCAATACCAAGACTCAGGAAGCGTGAATGAAGTAGTGAACAATAACCGGAGTCACTTGCGATCGCAGCATAAAAGATAATTTAAAATCAAAAATCTACCGCACTGTCATCCGGCCAGTCGCCTCGTATGGTTGAGAGTACTGGCCGACTACAGTTGACACATAATGCCGCCTAAGTGTAATCGAAACATAGGTGCTAAGGTGGACATCGGGCCTCACTTTGTTAGATCACGTTTTCAATGACAGCATTAGGAAACAGTTCGGTGTCGCACCGATCCAAGGTAAGATCCGTGAGAGTCGCCTTCGATGGTTTGGGCATGTTTTACGGGCCGGCGATGACTCTATTGCCAAGGCGGGTTACACACTTGAAGTCGTCGACAGAAGACGCAAAGGACGACCTAAGCAACGTTGGGCTGATACGATTGGTTAAGACCTTAAATGCGTGAACGTCCATTCAGATTCAGCTCATGATAGAGCGAAACAGCGACAATTGATCCATGTAGCGGACCCCGGAGACAAGCGGGACGAACGCTGAAGGAAAAGAAGAGGAAGACATATATTTATATGTGGGAGAGTATGCTTTAAGACAAGCCAACGAAGAAATTGATCAACCGGAATGGGGAGGATCTGAGAGTTTCTAGGAATTTCGATTACATTATTGAGTATTTAGGGAAATGTTGCAAAACGCCCATCTACGTGGGTGGATAAGCAGGTAAAACTGGCTCCACCCGCTTGCATGTTCAGTCCCTTAACCATCGTACTACGTCACCAAATATGTTTTTTATTAGTCAGTCTCCTGTATTGCTTGAAGCTATCATGACTTGTTCTCCTGTCTTGTACCAACTTCTTCATCTCATTGTAGCACTTACAACATCTATCCTTAAATATTTCTGCTTCTATTCTCTACTCTTCTCCCCAGTTTTTGCCATATACTTTCCCGCTAGCACTTCATAGGTCATCCTCTGATGTCTTAACAAATGGCCTACAATCATGCCTCTTTTTCCAGTCAGAGATTTTTACATTTTCCTTTCTTCGTTGATACTACTGACAAACACCTTATTCTCGACCTCAGTTTTCTTCGACAGCCATCTGTAAAACCGCAGTTCTAACGCTTCTATATTCATACCAGTGGACTTTTATTGAGAAATGACCACTTTTCCTCTACTTTTTATGTCGTCCTTTCTTGTTTTTGTATTCCGAAGATAGAATTGATCGAAACAAAATTTATTTATTGGGTGTAATTTTAGAGAGGTACTTGACATTTTTTACCTTCTCCCGCTGATGGAAAACAATTTTATAAAGTTTATACCCTTTGAATGTTGAGAACTGTAACTAAGCAACATAATTTTAATGTATTTTATATCTAGTATTACCAACAGCGAAATAAACATTTTCAGAGAAATCAACTATCGAATAGGACTTGTAGATGTTTCAGATGAAGTTTAAGCGGGTCAGACAGACACGGTTCATAAATATCAGACAAACAGTGTGAAACGCTTGTCACGTTGTTGCTGGGTAGGCTGTGCTGACAAACAGACGCGCTGTTTCCGAGTTTATTAGCGTTTAAGTGAGCCAATCAGGCCTGTGCGCTCGCAAATTCCAGCGGACCACCAGAGATGGTGTAGCCAAACGTCTTCTTCATTTGGTTTCCTTAAATCGAACAAGAGGACGATACAGGAATTGTATGTGCGACGGTAGGAAGGATCGAACCCGTGTCAAAGGCTGAGCAGCCTTCTGCGCTATCATCTACGCTATGAGAAAATCCGAAGTAATTGTATCTGGCAGAACGATTGAAACTGCCAACCCAACGGTCTCACTGGCCAACTTCAGCGTTAATTAACTCGGAAACGGAGCAAAGTATCGAAGTTTTTTCGTAACAATTAATTCTCAGCGACAGCTAGCCTGCAACACCGTTACAAGTTTCTCCGACTGTTTCTGAGTACCCTGTATAAATCGTCCACGTGTGCTCACTGTATCGACTTAACATCACACGTCACCCAGTCAAACTAATAATAAGCCTCTGCCGGCCAGAGTGGCCGTGCGCTTCTAGGCGCTACAGTCTGGAACCGAGCGACCGCTACGGTCGCAGGTTCGAATCCTGCCTCGGGCATGGATGTGTATAATGTCCTTAGGTTAGTTAGGTTTAATTAGTTCTAAGTTCTAGGCGACTGATGACCTCAGAAGTTAAGTCGCATAGTGCTCAGAGCCATTTGAACCAATAAGCCTCTGAAGAAGGGACGGGCTTTTCTGTTCATTTATTACATTCGTGTAAGACCTACCAGCTCCCGATGCTTCCCATGCAAGACCACGAATGGTTGAATGAGAGAGTGAAGACATTTAAAAGTTACCGTGGGCAACGACAGTTAGTAACGTTGTTGGAGAACTTTCCAAACCTAACCTGGTGGAATGGAATAGCAGAGAGCGGACAGTAGTAGGCAGCGTCAAAGATGATCGTTAGTTGCGAACGTCACAGGGCGCAGGTGGCTGTACTGTCTATAACGGTACGTCCCACGTTGACTCCCACTGCCCGAGAGAGGAACAGTAAGGCAATGCACTTCTTCCTCACTCTTTTGGCGACCTTGGAGGGATGTTGTCACACTCTAGTGAAACGTCCTATTAGGTAGTACATCAAGGCATTTGAATGAAATACTTTTAACTTATTGAAGTTCATAATTTATTTACTTCATCAGCGTAAAGGAAGTGATTTGTAGTCTCTTTTTCCTCGCACTGGATGTAAATTTATGTGGTGCATTTGTTCCTTCCGAAACTACCACCCCGTGTGAAATTTGTCCAAAGTGCTGCGTTTTCATGAGCTACCTATGCAATAGTCTATTCTCTTACAAGCCTTGGGATAAATATCGTGTTGGATTCGTTATTCTTTTAACCTGGTAGGCGCTATGTCGGATGTGCCACCCATGTGGAACTTAACTGACCACGATGATGTGAAGTGTTGAGCCCAAGTGCCTTCAGCAACTATCCCTTGTCCCAATCAATAAAGTTCTTCTGGGTTTGAGGCCGCATCGTCATCTACAAAATTCCGACGTTTCGGCGACTGTTGCAAGGCGCCTTCCTGAGGTTAGCAACACACCCTGAGGAAGGCGCCTTGCTACAGTCACCGAAACGTCAGGATTTTTTAGATGACGATGCGGCCTCACACTCTGAAGAATTTTATTGACTGTGACAACGGTCGCGGGAGCCTACGTTTACATATCCCTTGTCAATTCACGGTATCTTTCATCATATTCCGGACAAGCTGCGGATCAAGGGAAACAGGTGATTTACCTGTACGCGATCACATGCAACGAGTGTGAACTTCACCGCGTCTTCTCAGTTTGATAGTTACCATTTAATGCTACTAAGTTCGCGAAATTACATGCACAATGAATACCTCCATGTGTGAAGAAATTTTTCATTCCTTTTTTTTCATTTTTAATGGGATTTTTGCGACCGTGTGCCTTAATTCCCATACACATCCATCGCTTTCCGCTTGATCTCTGAACTTTCTCATGAGAGTAAACTGTAGGAGTAGATGTCGTCCACTCCTTCCCGACATGTGAGTGTGAATTATACGGTTCTTGTCTCGCCCTTTGTATTATTTCGCACTTTCGAACACGAGGCTGGTCCCACTTCCAATAGAATCAATCATTACCCTGCATGCCATTCTGCTATTTATTAAGGAACCCTCAATTCAATGAACTGTCTTTGAAAGGAATCAAATGCCTGATTATCTGTTTCTGTTTTTAATAAATACTCTATGTTATGAACGTTGTTCAAAATATTTGTCATTAGCAACTACTTATTTCATTACAATAAATTATCATTTATGATGAAAGACTCTTGTGCCAATGTATGAATGTAAACTGAACGTGGTGTGCTCAAAAGACGATAATATTGAAATTTAGGAATGTTTAAGGACATGAACGCCAACGTCACTTTTCAATTATAGAAAAGCATCCAAATTAAACTTTTCACGAAACATCACTAACCTCGTTTATTGGACACAAGGAGAGTATAAAGTGATTTGGTGGAACAACCATGGTAGTCAACGAATAGAGGCTTTATACGCGTAGTCTTTTAAAAATTGGAACATTCTACTTTCACCAGACGCCCTATTCTACGATTATAGGCGGATTTAATGAAACACTCCCCTGTCAAAGTCTGCAGATTGAGAAGCCCTTTATTAAGATACTAGACTCAAAGATATGGCAGGAATGAAACAATACAAATGAATATTTCAGTTACTTCTTTTCAGATTAAAATGTGAGCAGGGAAGATCAGAAACAGAAAATTATTGAGAAGTTTAGTTTATGAAATGAGCTGACAGTGTCACAGAAAGTTGTGTTTAATGTAGAGCAACGACCTCCACATCCCATGGGTGACGAACATTCCTTATCAGTGACTGTACTGTGTCGCCGATTAGTTTACAAATTCGTGTATTGAAAGAGGTCGCGCAACAGCATATCTGACCAATAGCGACCCCCGTTAAACCCGCTAAAGATATATAAATCGAGCTTCGATTAATCAGCAAAAATGACGTAAACACGCCGTTTATTAGAGTTGTGCGACAGGCCACGGTTTGACTCGTTCCGGGGGAGCCTGCATTCCACAGGAAAGCGAATACATCACGGGGCGGGCAGGGGTGTGGCGTGGCGGAGCAGGTTCGGCGGGAGGATGGGGAGGGAGGAGGGGGGAGGGGGGAGGCTCGGTAGCGTGGAGCTGTCGATTTAACACCCGCGGGGCCCATCTGTCAAAGTCCGCGACCGATCCGCTGTTCATTCCTGGGACAGCCTGTTATTAAATGTCCGAACAGGTGTTGCAGATATTTTAAAATATGATCGCGACAAAAATCTCGCTCACCCGCCGTGACTTCTATATATTCTTGTTTTATTCCAGTTTTTAATCGAAAAAGAATGCAATAAAAAGTTTAAAAAAAGCTTCTCTCTCTCCCTACCTCGATACTGGAAGAGTATTTTCAGGAATCAGGAGATAAAAAATGTTGGTGACAGAAAGCAATAAAAGTACATACATTTCACTTTATGCTGGATCAGTATGATTATAGGATGCTTCCAACATCGGAAATGAAGAAACAGCTAGAAGAACGAGACTGAAAACATCCAAGTACGCACAGTATGCTACGTAATTATGTACGTTCATTTATCATGGCAACGTAGCTCCCTAGTTACACTCTTGATAACAGTACCCGCGTGCTGGTGGCAGAACTAAGAAGCCCTTGCACAGACCAGCTACTGTGGCGGCGAGATGTCGCATACGTGGTTTTCCATCAGTACTCGAAATTTCTCTTGTATGTTCATCATCTTTTTTAGTAGTTACAGCAGCATGAGGCACAGTTAACCATCCCAAATTAGAGATGCATTAAATCTGAATTCCCGACAATCCGGACCGCATTTTTATAGCGAAGTGAAGCCCCGTCTTCATCTACTGGACGTCATTCGCGCCAATCTCATTATATGTAAAATGTTGAACGTTTCCCCTTCTTTCTCATTCGCCAATAATAAGTTATTATGAGGCACAGTCAGATAACAAATTCATAACCCATTCAGTTCTGCTTGCTAAGGCCCACGTCACGAGTTGTTTTAAATTTGATCTTCGTGATCGCTTGAAAGTAAAGTGTATTAAAATATCGTACACTACATTACAGTAAACAAGATGAGCGTTACGAAAAAAAGAAGTCTTAAAGTTTGGGAGTGTCTGATAAAATTCAAAATGGTTCAAAAGGCTCTGAGCACTATGTGACTTAGCTTCTGAGGTCTCCAGTTCCCTAGAACTTAGAACTACTTAAACCTAACTAAACCAAGGACATCACACACATCCATGCCCGAGGCAGAATTCGAACCTGCGACCGTAGCGGTAGAGCGGCTCCAGACTGAAGTGCCTAGAACCGCTCGGCCACACCGGCCGGCGATAAAATTCAAACCGGCGTGTCTGCGCAGAGTGTTCTGACCGAGTTTGGCACTGCTAAGTCGAAATTTTACGACATTATGGAAAATTGCAATAAAAATTTCTACTCTGTGCTAAAACAATACCAATTGAATGGATAAACAAAACATACATCTACGCCAAGACTGACTACCATTGATGATGATCTCTACACTTGGTGAAAGCAACAACGGTCCCTCGTAGTTCTGCTATGAGTCGAGCTGCACGCATCAGCGGGAAGATTTGCCTAAAAATTAAGTCAATCGGGTTTCAAGGCTAGTACGGTATGGTTGTTCAGATTCCGTAATCGGTCCGGTCTCTATAACAGGATAGTGTTTGGGAATGGTTAAATACAGACTCTGAATTGTGACCAACTTATCAACTTTACTGACATTAATCCGGATTGCAAAAAGTATTATCTTTCGCTAAAAGAAATGTGGTAGTAAGTGATAAAAAAAATTGTACAAAGTGTCAACCATGAATAAGATCCTCCTACGAGCCTTTCTCAAGATATATTGGCAATGAAAATCAGAAGGCATCCACATCAGATAGCAGTCCGTCTTTTGCTGTTCTGGAACATATACTACTAGACTGACAATCAGCAAACAATTGTTTAAGTACGTACCATTCTACAGTAAACGTAACATACCTACCTCCAATACAGTGCAGATTTTCATTTTGTTGTAAATATAGTAATGCAATATTTGAATTACTTAAATTGTCTTGGTCATTTTTGCGATATCTTTAAATTAGTTGTTTCTCAATTATTTTGTACAGTAATCCATAAACAATTACAATTCATGAAGTTATTATTTAATCAGCATATTTATTGCCTGCTATAATCCTAATAATAACTTGAAGCAGAGACATGATTAAATCCTAGAATATTACTTCTTGGTAATGTCTTAATTATCCATTTAATTTTCGATTCTTTTCTATTATAAAGTAAGATATCTAATATTGAGTAGTCTTTTTTTTCATCATTTTCTTCTTCGAACTTGGCCACTAGAAGATTGTATCGTTTTGTAATGTGAGTTATGTTGCAAAGTAACGACAATTTTTGACTGACATACAGCTTTATTTGGGAACAGAGTGTATAATCCCACAGTCCTGTTAGTCAAATCTTTTGTAATTATTTTTCAGCCTTCTTAAATCAGTTGGAAATTCTCAGTATGGTGACGCAATAATCACTTGTCAAAAGCGCACTGTCGTTTTCCTGTTTCAACATCTGTCAGTCGAACCTACAATATATGTTTTTCTTAACGAAGTACGACCACAATTACTATTATTATGCAAACTATTTCTGGCACTAACAATTATTAACAACACGATCATGTGTCACCAACTGCGCTTCTTTCCAACGACGACTTGTGAGCCTTAACTTAGATTCATATGAGCAATGTAGTAATTTGTTGCAGAATCAGATCACGCAGCTAGAAGACGGTTTGAAGTTCAATGCAATATTTCTAAATTTTGTAAGTAAATATATAACGCCTGAACTATCTGGGATCACGGGCCTGGTGTATCAAAAAAGTTTCTGGGCTAGCTGTGGCCTTTGGTGAAGCTGTTCTACAAGCTCCGCAAACGGGTAGCGTTCCCTGGTGGCCGTTGGTGGTGACCTGGTGTGCTGTTGTGTTGATTTGTGGCCGCTGGTAAATATTTGTGTTGACAACGCAGACGGCGTAGATTTTCCTGGAGAATATACGCCATGTGATGCAGGCATCCCATTTTGGTTGGACTTGAAATGGGATGCCGATGCAGTAGACGCTAAGATATATGAAGTGGGCGGCCACACAGAAAGCTTTTCAGGAATTTATTAAAATGGGTTTCATATAAAAACACGCAGTTTAATGATGAATTAGATTGAGAATAGTTTAACTCCTGCAGAGTTGGACCTCTGTTTCTCTCCAGCATAAAATTTGTGTTTTTCAACAACACGTTTGTATACAGTGTATAATAAATTATTAAGGCACTGCAGCTTAAAATACAAGATATATGATAAAATGTAAATATACATAAGTGATTCGTCTAACCCACAGGTGTGTGGAGATGTATGGGGGTGATGGATCATATAAAATGGCTATACATGAAGAAAAGAGTCAACTGAAATTTCATATTTTTCTTTGGACTATGCTGTAATGAATACAGAATTATACTATTAAATATTTTAGTCCAAAAATTTTTATCAGATTCTTATAAATCTTGTTTGAACACTGGCTTTCCTAATGAGTTTTCTCTCACCATAGCAGTTACCATTGTTACCAAATGTTGACCATCTTGAACAGGCTACAAACCGAATCCAATCGTCATTTTTATTTTGTTCGTAACAGATTTTATCATAGCCAACATGTTCGTCCTCGTCTCATCCATCAAAGTAATGTCTGCACCTGAGCAACATGGTGAGCTACTTGCAATATTTTTCTTATTGAGCTTCCGCAGTTTTATTTCCATTGCCTAGTATTTCCCTTTGCTGAGCTTTTTATGGTCTTTTTCTGTTTCCTTTCTTTTCTTATCGCTCTTTTTCTTTACAGTTTAGCTCTTTGGTTACAATTGTTGTCTTCCTCTTAAAATTCATAGATTTTATCAATAGAATGAACAGGTGATATTCCTTCCAAAACTTTTTTCCGTGTTGACTTTGCAGTAATCAGTTTTGAGGTGGCATTCTTGAAAGTTCTGAGGTCTAATAGGAGTAAAGTCCGAAGTTGTGTAAGTGAAGGAATATCACTGGTGCAGTATTACCTAACTCTGCTATTTTGATGTTCTTGGGACCAGTAGGTCTTTCGATTAACTTCGAAGTGCTTCGTTGGCCTATGTTTGAGATTCTGCTCTTGCATTTGTTGACGTAGGTATATCTTTCGACAAATAAATACAGTCTAACACTGCAGCCATCTTAAGTTAGAGTACTGTACAGGCCTTAGAGCTAAAACTGCGCTCAGTTTCTCTGACATCAAAACAAGTGGTCCATCTCTCCCATATAACACCGTTACAACCCTCCCGATTGTCTGGAAGAGATGGATCACCGCCCACCTTTAGCCAGCGAACTCGGTGGTCATTATACGCTATTTTCATGCCTGCACAGTTGTCAATCAACACATTTGTTGATGACTAAGGAAACTGCATAAATATTGTGCAAACTAAGCCGTAATACTAAAATTGTGTAACTACTCGATAGAAATATTAAAAAGGAAAAACACTTCCCGAAGACGGCCTGAGAAGCCGAAAGTCGGCTCGTGACAAAATGAATATAACAGACCTGAGAAACCGAAACCAGTTCGTGACAAATTAAATATAGTTTTGCAGAACATTAGGAAGAGTATTTCCTTTTTAATATTATTACTATGTTCTGCCAAACACTACGGAAAATTCAGTAAATAACATGATGAAACTTTTCTGCTGATCTGAACAGGGAATGTGACTTTTCTCCAGAACTAACACGAAAATGAAACAACAGTGCTGTACCACGTTTGTTTACAAAACAGCTTCCTCGGTAGGAGCGGGAGCCGCCTTCCAGCGGCACATTTGTGAAATACGCCACTGGTCCATCTCACTCAGTGACTGGACTTCCCCCAACCACATTAAACAACCGTCTGTTACTGAAGTGTTTTCTGAGAGGGGCACCAAAAGAACCAGTTAAAACACAACTAAATCATATCAAAGGTACTCTGGGTAAAGGTTTGCCTGAATGGTATGACAGTGTCAGGTCTCAGATTAGCAGTATGGAGCAGAAATCGTCCGCTGTCAAACAAATAGTACGTATCATGTCACCCTCTATCGCTAGGGCGAGAGGTAATTACAATTGTTCCGCGCCATACTTCAGAATGAGTAAGTGTGGAAACTACTATGCTCTTCTGCTACCTAACCATAAACAGTATGGGGTACGACAGTGTCTCCTTTGTCATCCATTTTGGTTGAAGAAAGCGCATTAACAGTTCCAGGTCGTCACAACCAATGAGAAAAATATTCATTCTTTTAAAGCAGTGTTACCTAGATGTTGGTCAGATAAATAAAAAAAAATAAATATCACGGTACATCCAAGGAGAAGCCAACCTTTGGGCAACAGAAACATGTAAAAACTATCAAACATATGAAAAATTTGAGTGAGCGTTCTTTTCAAAATAGTGGGCAAATTGTTTATAAAGAAGACTCCAAAAATGAGCGTTTAAGCCAGAGCCATTCCACAGCAAACAAGGAGGTCCCTGAAAATATTTCGAAATTTTTTCAATAAAACCAGAAATCGGGATAAACCTATTTCGCACAGAGACGTGTTGCGAATACTAAAAGTGTAATTGCTTCTGGATATAGAAAAAAGTTCACATTCCAGAGACAAAGTTAGAACACTTGATGTCCATAATATATTCTATCGGTTTAGTAAATGAAGATTCTAAGGTGAATAATAACAATAACAATAATAATAATAATGCTACAGAAAAGAGCACTCCGTCGTGTTCACAGTTCTACAGTCCGACAAATCAAAAGACCGTCACGTTAACTTTGTGATGCAGCCAGTGGCACCTCCACGACACAATGTTCAGCATACGCACCGAGGTCGGCGAACTTTAACAGTAGGAGAAAAGTCGATATTAGGTACCACCCCAGATACCATAGTAACGGAGGAGACCAATGGCAATACAGCAATGATGAAAATAAGTGAAACTTCCTAATGGCAAACCACAGTGAATTAAACACAAACAGTACTGTTCTGCAAAGTGGTCCAATACAAACCGTGTCATTGACAACGGTTGGTGAGCACAGAATCCAGCAGCAATAGTTAATGTGGTGACGGAAGAATCGCACACAACCATGAATAATTCAGCAAACCAGATCAGGATGCGTCAGGCCTTCCAGTGATGGTCGTGGGATGGAGTGGAGGCAGAGAGCATCATTCAGCGAACTCGATGAGATATGGTCTAGATATTGACATTAGAGATGAGTTGGATAATGACCACTAGAAGTGTCGTGATCAATGTAAAGATGTGGTTTAAAGCCCTATTAATATTATTACCGGAGAAGCTGCAACTAAAGTTGTTCTTGACACAGGTGCTACTATTTATAAGCATCCATTTCTATTTAGATCAGCTTAAAAAAGCTGATTAAATTATATCTAAATGTAGTGGAATTGAATTTGTGCATCTATCACTGTCACTTGCTGGGCGGGAAAACTACGTTTATGAACCATCTCTTTGCTAAAATTGTTATCGTAAAGTTTCACACGGAAATTTTGCAAGAATGTGGTGGAGAAATATTGACAATGTACGCCGCAGGAGGACATGTACTGCTTTAATAATGGCTCTGAGCACTATGGGACTCAACTGCTGAGGTCATTAGTCCCCTAGAACTTAGAACTTGTTAAACCAAACTAACCTAAGGACATCACAAACATCCATGCCCGAGGCAGGATTCGAACCTGCGACCGTAGCGGTCTTGCGGTTCCAGACTGCAGCGCCTTTAACCGCACGGCCACTTCGGCCGGCCTGCTTTTATAACAATATATTGCAGGAAACAGAAGCCAAAACTAAACTCTATAAATACTCTTGGCTAGAATAATTATAAGGAAGAGTGAAGCTAATAGTTGAGGTTAAGCTTACAGGTAAGTACAATAAAATTAGATATTTACTGGAATTTGAGATTATCCCTTCCTTGTGTTTCTCAAATTACTGGCTGGGGAAAGAATTTGGTGATTTGGATACAGATTTAAATTATAAGTTAAAAATTAAGCTGGCCCTTGTTATATCTATCCCTAACGAAAGTAAAGAAAGAGTTGCAGTCTGTGTGTACATTTATACACAGAAATGAATAAAAATTTGTACAAGAGTATTTGGTTTCTTATTTGTTACCATACCAAAACTTCTAAAAGGATAATTGGTGATCTTGAAAAGTAGTTGGGACTATGTAGTCGACAACACAGCAATAAACTATTCTATGTAACTACCTTTGATTTTCAAGTGAAGGTTTTGTCTTTCTTTGGGGAAGGAGGGGAGGAGGGAGAAACATTGCATTTCTTTGAACTTTATGACAGAAACTAGCATCTACATTCTAGTTATCTGCTTCGTACTAATGTTTCGCTGCGACTGGCTGAGGGGAGAGTAAGAAGGAGGTTCAGATATCTGACTCCTTTGATGCGGCCCAGCAAAAATTCCTCTCATGTGTCAACCTCTTCAACTCAGAGTAGCACTTGCAGCCTACGTCATCAATTATTTTCTGGGTGTATTCCAGTCTCTCACTTTCTCTACAGTTTTTATCGTCCATAGTACCTGTAGTACTACAGGAGTTACTTCCTGATGCCTTAGCCGATGTCCAATCACCCTGTTCCTCACAGTGTTTTCCATATGCCCCTTTCCTCGGCGATTCTGCGGAAAACTTTCTGATTCCTTGCCTTATGAGTCCACCTAATTTTCAACCTTCTTTGGCAGCAGCATGTCTCAAATGGCTTAGTTCTCTCCTGTACCGGTTTTCTCACAGTCCATGTCTCACTACCATGTAATACTGTGCTCCAAATGTGCATTCCCAGAATTTATTTCACAAATTAAGACCTGTGCCTAATACTAGCAGACTTCTCTTGGCCAGGAATGCCTCCTTCACTAGTGGTAGTCACCTCTTTATGTCCTCGTTGCTCTATCCGTCATTGGCTATTTTCCTGCCTAGGTAGCAGTACTCACTGACTTCGTCTGCCTCGTGAGCCTCAATTCAGATGCTAACTTTCTCGCTCTGCTCATTCCCACCAGTTCTCATTACTTTTGCCATTCTTCGATGTCTCCTCTGTCCATATTCTGTACTCATTACATTGTTCATTCCATTCATCAGGACCTGTAACTCTTCTTCGCTTTCCCTGAGGATAAGAATGTCATCAAAAAATGGTTCAAATGGCTCTGAGCACTATGGGACTTAACATCTATGGTCATCAGTCCCCTAGAACTTAGAACTACTTAAACCTAACTAACCTAAGGACAGCACACAACACCCAGCCATCACGAGGCAGAGAAAATCCCTGACCCCGCCGGGAATCGAACCCGGGAATCCGGGCGTGGGAAGCGAGAACGCTACCACACGACCACGAGATGCGGGCAAGAATGTCATCAGCGAATCTTATCACTGATATCCTTTCACCTTGAATTTTAATAACACTCTTCAAACCTTCCTTTATTTTCCCCATTGCTTCTTCGATGTATAGACGGAAGAGTAGCTGCAGATTACTACATCCCTGCCTTAGGCCCCTTTTAATCCTAGCACTTCTTCCTTTGTCTTCCGATCTGGATTGTTCCTTCAAGGTTTTTATGCATATTGTATGTTGCTCGTTTTCCACTACAGCTTACTGCGACTTTCCTCAGAATATCGAACATCTTGCATCATTTTACATTGTCAAACGATTTTGACGAGTCGACAACTCCAATGAACGCGTCATGAGATTCCTTCAGTCTTGCTTCCACTATCAACCGCAACGTCACGATTGCCTCCCTGGTGCTTTTACCTTGACTAAAGGCAATATGATCGTCATCTAACAGATCCTCAATTTTATTTTCCATTTTTCTGTACGTTATACTTGTCAGTAACTTGGAAGCATGATACGTTAAGCTGATTGTGCGATAATTCTCTCACTTGCCGACAGTTTCTCTTTGCGTAATTATGTGGCTAATGGTATATTGGCAGCCTCATTCATTCTACACACCAATGTGAATAGTCGTTTTGTTGCCACGTCCCCTACTTCCCCTACTGCTTTTAGATATATCGATGGAATGTTATCCATCCCTTCTGCCATATCTGGTCATAAGTCTTTCAAAGCTCTTTTATATTCTGATTTTAATACTGGTGACCCTATGTCTTCTCTGTCGACTCCTGGTTCTTCTTTTATCACGTTATCAGACAAGTCTTTCCCTTCGTAGACCCCTTCAGTGCACTCTTTCCACCAATCTCCTGTCTCCTCTACACTTAACTGTGGAATTCCCCTTGCACACTTATTGTTATAGATATAGTTTTTCATTTCACCGAAGGTTGTTTTGACTTTTCCGTATGATTTACTTTTTCTATTCCTTCACATTTGTCATGCCGCCATTTTGCATTAGTTTCCCTGCGTTTCTTATTTATTTTGACCCTAAGTGACTTGTATTTGCGGATCCCTGAATTTCCATGAACGTTTTTGTTCTTCCTTCTTTCGTCGATCAGCTGAAGTATCTCATCTGCTATCAATGGTTTCTTCGCACTTGTCTTCCTTGTATATACGGTTTTCCTTCCAAATTCCGTAGTTGCCCCTTTTAGAGATGTCAGGTGAATTACCTACTGAGCTATTCATTATTGCAGGATCTGTTGTCTCAGAGAACTTCAAGAGTATCTCTTCTTTCCTTAGTATTTCCATATTCCACTTCTTTGCGCACTGATCCTTCCTGACTAGCGTCTTAAATTTCAGCCTACTCTTCATCATTACTAAATTCTGATCTGAGTCTGGGCACGCCTCACAGTCCTGTTACTGATTTCGGAATCTCTGCCTGACCGTGATGTAATCTAACTGTAATCTCCCTGTATCTCTCGGCCTTTTGGCAGTGTACCACCTCCTCTTGTAATTCTCCAACACAGTATTCGCTGTTGCCAATTGACATTTGTTGCAGAACTCAACTGGTCTTTCACCTCTCACGTTCCTGCCACCAACCCCATATTCTCCCGTAACTCTTTTCCTGTTCCCTCAAGTGCAACCACATTCCAGTCTCCGATGACTATTAGATTATGTACTGAATTACCCGTTCAGTATCCCCACATACTATCTCTATCTCTTCGTCTGCTTGCAACGTCGGAAAGTACACCTGAACTATTTTTGTAGATGTTGGTTTACTGTCGATTCTGATGAGAACAATCCTATCACTGAACTGCTTAAAGTAACACACTCTCTGTCCCACCTTCCTGTTCATAGTGAATCCTACTTCCGTTATACCACTTTTTGCCACTGCTGATATTACCCTATACTCATCTGAGCAGAAATCCGTGATTTTTTTCCATTTTGTTTCACTGACCCTCACTATATCTAGATTGAGCCTTACATCTGTCTTTTCAGATTTTTGTGGCTTCCCTACTACTTTTAGACCACTGAATTCCATGCCCCGACTCGTAGAACGTTATCCCTTTGTTCGTTTTTCAGTCTTTCTCATTTTCACTCCTCCTTTGATAGCCCCTTCCAGAGATCCGAATGGGGACCATTCCGGAATATTTTGCCAAAGGAGAGATCATCATGACACTTTTTCAAATTCAGACCACATTTCCTGTGGATACACGATGTGTGTTCTTAATTCAGTGGTTTTGAGGAGGTGGTACAGGGCACATACGACCTAGTTCCACCATCTTGGACATTTTTATTTATTTATTTATTTTAATTTTCCAATTGTAAAACTGGGTTTGTTTCGCCTTACTGGATTTTTATTGTCAGTAGAGAAGAGGAGGGATGTGACTTGTCAAGTGATGATGTTATTGATAAGGCCAATGTCATCGATAAGAGTGATGATTTCACTGATAAGGAGGGCAGGCCTTGTGACGTCATGGATAAAGAACTAAACTGGGCCGCATGACTTAGCAAATGCAAATATAGAGCGTTAAAATCATATTACTGGAATCATCGAGTAAAAACGGCCACAATTTAATTCGGAAGTGAAGTTTCCACGTCAGTTGCGTTAATTGTTGCGCAGTGTCGACAATACTGTCAGATCCATCGGCCTGTATTTTCAGACGAAGAGTTTAACAGAAATCTTTAGATGTCTACAGATGACATAATTCCTCCTGCTCGCAGCTGATAGTAAAGTTGCCAATGCGTTTGTACGTAATTAGTATATAAAATAATTCTTAACATAATGTTTTCCTATTTCGATTTAGTGCTAATATCGATTAAGTTTTTCAGAGTCAATGGCTGTTTAAAATCTGTTTAGAAGAAACAAACAACCTTTAATAAGCTGCAGTATAACGTTCTTTGCTTTGTGATTTCAAGTCGATTAGTCGATTACTACAAGCGTCATTAAATACATTTACATTTCTGTAAATAACCCTATGTTAACATCCACTCTGTCCGAATATGTAATTTAAGTTGGTTGGGGAATAATTCCGAAAGGTCCGCTAATTCACCAATTACGTCACATAATTGCATGATAAATGATATGTTGACTCTCTCTCTCTGTTACGTGTGTGTTTATTGAGTGTTACACGTGAACTGACACTGAAACGTATATGCTATCAGTTTAGTTTTGGTGTTTTACTTCATTTTTATTTCTGTTGTGCTTTCCGTTGTTTGTCAATGTGTGAAAGAAATGAAAGAATGCATACAGTTTGCAGCACCGTGTTTGGTGATAGCGGGCTATGTCTGTGATGTAATAACATCTTTCTTGAACGGTGTCCACGATAATAGGTTGTGCCATGTAGCTTTACAAATAATCACTGGTAAATATTTTTAAATGGATGAATAACTGTGGTGATAGGCTGGTTAAGCGAAGTTACACAGATATTAGATTAGTAGAGCCTTGATCCACGCTCTACCGAATACTTCCGGCGTCTGCACTCTAACGCCACGTCTGCCTACGACATAGGGTGTGTTAACTAGCTCACCACAATTTAAATTACATGCACGACTAAATCGCAGCGTATGAAATATTGTTTGTATTTACAAGAAGATTGAGCCTAGTGTTGTTACAACGGTTTTGGCCGTTTCGTGCACTACCTGTGTGTGCTATTCTAAGAATAATAAAGCGGAATTTCGTTTATAGCCACTAGGTGGGACCGTAGGCCATCCAGATTATCAAAAACCCTGATAATTCGCCAGTTCATGAAAATAATGATTTTAGGAAAATGCCATTGACATATGTTATATTTATTCGCGCATAACCACACGAATTTTGAAGAGATACTGGGAAATACAGTGAGATTTATACTCTTAAATAGTCAGTAAATTGCTTTTGAACCAGATTACTGCGTCATTTACGAGCAGCAAGATCACACAAGCGTTTCGTCAGGATTAGTCCGGCCTCTTTTTTTGGTCTGGCGTCCCAAATAAACCATTATTTCGACCAGCTCTGTTGTTGCTTCTATAGTTCCAGCATTATATTAACGAGCACAGCTTTTCACCATTTCTTTCTTTATCCATCCTATACAGTGCACCTTTTTTCCATGAACACTACCAGCATCTTTCCGACTGGTATCATACTACTGTCGTAACACACGGGGCGAATAAGTTAACTGTCAGCGAGCCACAATCCGTACAAGGCGGTTGGCTGAATTTAGATGTAGTGATTGTCTTCTGTTCTTGCTATTGTAACTTCCGGAGTATGGAATACTGTACAGTTACTATACTTCAGCAGGAGGCCGACATTAATTTACATACACGAGGATTCGGATGTCGACTGTGTCTACTTAGAAGTTTGTGTGCGAATAATACGTGATCGGGTTGTGTATTCAGTTCGTATCCACGTAGCTCAAATTACAATTACTTGTAACTTATAGTCAGACTCACACATTTTTGTTGCTCAGAATTCTGTCTGCAGATAATTGTGAGCAAGTCTCGATTACAGAATGAACTTTTGTTGTACATAAGGCATAACAAATAAGGAGTGACAGAAATTTCATCATACCAATTTATTTTTCAATATAATACCCATGTACACCAACACACTTGCGAGAATTCTCAGATAACTTCTTCAAACAAAATGTCTTCGATTTCGAGTCCAACTAAGCGTTCACAGCATCAGTCAATGTATCACCATTGTGAAATCGTCGTCCTTTGAGGTCCTTTTTTTAGGTTCGGGAGCAGAAAAAGCCTGATTGAGCAAAATCTGGAAAATATGGCGAATTACGTAAGAATTCTAACCAGCAGTCTCGCAGTGTTTCCAATGTTGCGAGTGCTTTGTGCGCCAGTGCGTTGTCCTCAGGCAAGAGAAATCCATGCGCCAATTTTCCGCACAATTTTCTTCTTTATTTATTCTCTCAAACGGCGCAGGAGGGTGCAATAGTATGATGCATTGATAGTTACGCCCTTTTGAAAGTAATCTAACATAGTTACCCCTTCTGCATTCCATAAGACCCATGTCTCACATCTCCGGCAGATTTTTGCAACCGAAGTTTTTTGGGGTAGGAGATGAAGTACGTTTCTATTGTTGTAATTGTTGTTTTTCCTAGCATCAAAGTGGTGAACCCATTTTTCGTCGATTATCACATACCTTCCAAGAAATCCGTCTTCATCAGCCCCAAATTGGCGGACGATTTCTTCAGAACACGCTCCCGTCTCTGATCTGTACTCAAGTCTTTCGGGACCCACTGAGATGAAACTTTCCGCATTCCCAAAATATCCACAACAGTGTCATAAGCACGCCCACGGGAGATTAACAATGTGCGTTCAGTATGCTGCAACGTTGTTCGACTATCCTGCAAAATCGTATCGTGAATTGCAGTCACTGTTTCACAGTGGCAACGGTGACAGACCTTCCGCTCCTTGGTGCATCTTCCACATTCGCTCTTCCACATTTGAAGTCGGATACGAGAGTTTTTCACTGTTGCATAAGAATTAGCACTGTCCTTAAATATATTTCGCATGTCCTCCGCAATTTGCTTGGACGTCACTCCCTTCAAATGAAGATATTCAATCATAGTACGGTGCTTGCTTCTCTTGGAATTCGCAATTTAGCTTACACTACAGTATACAACGCACCTTAGCGCAAAACTAACGAAGCTGGAACCGTGAAATTTTACTTGCAAGCCCACAACAGGTCACCATAAAAGTAGGTGATGATGTTTGCGCGAGGCATTACGGTAACTATTTCGGTATAGAAACCTTTCGACAGCCCCTCGTACATAAAATTGCCTCCGACAGTTGTAAATCACACCTGCGTTTTGATTCTATCAGATACTTCCACTGTGAATTCTGATTACCAGTGTCATCTCGGCTGTAGATCCTTGTGCTCATCCTCTCCTACTGATACTGCAATACTTCTACTGTCATTTCACAGTCACTTAGCCACAGTACTGTTTCGTCATAGTAATGTTCAATAAGCAGTATAGAACTTGTTGCTAAATCCGTCACGACAAATATAAAAAGTCACAACCGAATAAGAAAAGGAACTCTAAGAATAAACTACTCCTCTTTGCAGAAGCCACATGCAGTCACATTTAATCTGTGCAAAGAGATCAGCTGTCTCCGTAGCTGATTGTTGCCGGCACGTAACTCAGGGTATTAGATCACGAGACTGTAACAAAAAACGAAGTAAAGTTCTCCTTATTGGAGTTGGAGAGCTATCAAGTGGCATCTGCACGGAATTTAAGAAGACTAGCGAAGAAGAAGGAATAGAATAAAAAAGTCAATGTCGCTGCCTTTGCTGAAAAAGAAAATGCGTTCGATTCCCGGTACATCCTACGACTTTTTCTGAGGTACGGAGGTCTGCAAAAGGAGTGCACTTAGGCCTTGTGTGCAAAGATGTGGGGCTACTTGAATAAAGAAAAAATGCCACCATCCGGATTCATCTAATGGCCATAACGTCTGTTCCACAGTGTCAGATTGCCCTTCGTACTGCCTTGTAAGCGACAGTCTGACATTCGGAACGAGCCTAAGATTTAATCTGTGAATGGCGTTCACGTTTACGTTATTACCAAACAGATCGTCTCACAAGCACAAACTCCAAAATTAACTGCAATTCGAAGCATTAGCTTACGCTCCATTATCTATTTTAAGACCCCACCTGTTTTCAAAATTAGCACAAGCACGTAATTAAATGCACCAAACTTCAAAATTACATTTAGAGGGAAACATGACACCCTTGGTCTCGGAGTAGCATATTTGATCAGTAATCGAAACGACCTCAGTTTCGATATCGAAGAAAACGCCATTGACTAACAGTAGAATAACATTAATCAGCACTGGTGACCAAAGACTTGCGGTGTAAGAAGTCGCCATCACTCAGCCAGCGGCCTTGTCGAGGAGGGGCGGACAGAGGTTCAGAGCACTCTCTTGCCCTTAGGGTGGAAAACTGACTCAAAAAGGCGGAAGAATCAGCTGCGATCAATGACATGAGATGCAGAAGCCAATAGGAAGCACTGCATTAAAGACACATAATGTGTATCCACAGGACATGTGGCCTGTAAGTGGTAAAGTATGGTTATGATCTCTCCATTGGCAAAAGATTCCGGACTAGTTCCTCATTCGGATCTCTGGGAGGAGACTACTAAGGGGGAGGTGACAATAAGAAAAGTTTGAATAACCAACAATAGGTTAACGTTCTGCGAGTCAGGGGGAAATGACTGAAGTTTTAACGTGGTAGAGAACCTATAACATCTGAAAAGTGGAATGTTAAGGCTCGATCTAGGTATAGTGCGGGTCAGTGAAGTGAAATGGAATGAGGACAAGGATCTCTGGCCAGGTAAATGTAGGGTAATTATGAACAGGAAGGTACGCCAGAGAGTGATTTACTGTGAACAGTTCAGTGATACGGCTGTTCTCATCAGCTACACTTCCAACAATAGTTCAGATATACATGCCGACGTCGCAATAGAAGACGAAGAGATAGAGGAAGTTGATGAGAATATCGAACGAGCGGTTCAGTACGTAAAAAGCACTCCGTCTTCAGGCCAAAAGTGGACCATCGGGACCATCCGATCGCCCTGTCATCCTCAGATGAGGATGCGGATAGGAGGGGCGTGGGGTCAGCACACCGCTCTCCCGGACGTTATGATGATTATCTGTGACCGGAGCCGCTACTATTCGGTCGAGTAGCTCCAGAATTGGCATCACGAGGCTGAGTGCACCCCGAAAATTGGCAACAGCGCATGGCGGCCGGGACGGTCACCCATCCAAGTGCCGGCTACGCCCGACAGAGCTTAACTTCTGTGATCTAACGAGGACCGGTGTATCCACTGCGGCAAGGCCGTTACCGTTTAGTACGTAAAGGGAAATGAAAATTCGGACACTCATGGGGGTTTAGAATGCGGTTGTGAGGGAAAGAGTAGAAGAAAGGACTACGGCAGGATAAGGGCTTGGTGGCAAGATCGACAGAGGAGAAAGACTAATTGCTATTAATATGAAATACTCTGTTTAATAATCATGTGAAGAGGATGTATACTTGGGAAAGGGCGGGAGATAAGCTATGATTCAAGTTACATTACATTATGGTCAGGCAGAGATTCCGAAATCAGTCACTGGACTGTAAGGCATACCCAGGTGCAGATACAGGCTCAAATCACATTTTATTATTGATGAAGAGCAGGCTGTAGCATAAGGGACGAGGCAGGAAAAATCAATGCACAAGGAAATGCTATATGGAGATACTAAGTAATCAACAGGTACGTTTGAAGTTCTCTGAGGCTACAGATACTGCGATGAAGAATAGCTCAGTTGGCAGTTCAGTTGAAAAGGAATGGATATCTCTAAGGAGGACGATCACAGGCGTTGGAAAATGTTCAAGTACATTCAGGAATGCTGAAATACAAGTCACTCAGGAATGAAATAAATAGGAAGTGCAGAGAAGCTAAGGCGCAATGTCTGCATGAAAAAATGTGATGAAATCGAAGCAGAAATGATTGCCGTGGGGAGTGCCTTAGCATATAGAAACGCTTTAAGGAATTTAAAGTCAAAACGGCCTCAGATGAACATAAAGCGAGAGTGACAACATATGAATCCTATGGTTAAATGCAGAGAAGAGAACGGATATGTGGAGAGAGAAAACTGAAGTCGATATGGAAAAAATAGTAGGTTCATTGTTGGAATCTGAATGAGAAAGAGCTTTGGAAGACTTAAGGTCAAATAAAGCAGAAGGGATAGATAACATACCATCGGAAATTCTAAAATCATTTGTAAAAACGGCAACAAAACGACTATTTACTTTAGTGTGTAGAAAGTACGACACTATCGATATACCATCGGATTTTCGGAGAAACATCATACACACAGTTCCGATGAGAGCTAGAACGGAGAAGTGCAAGATTTATCGAACAGTCAGTTAAAAGCTCATGTATCCAAGATTCTGACAAGAATAACACACACAAGAATGTGGAAGTAAATTGAGGATCTGCTAGATGACGATTAGTTTGGCTTTTACCACTAACTAGAGAGGCAGCTCTGCGGTTGTGGTTGTAAACGGATGTATGACTGAAGAAAAATAGACACGTTCATAATAGTTTTCGATCTTTAAGAACCTTTCCACACTGCCGAAATTCTGAGAAAAATAGGGGTGAGCTGTAGGGAAAGACGGGTAATTTGCAGCACAGTTTGTACATGACTAAAGGGAGAAAAATAATAGTGGATGACGAAGAATGTAGTGCTAGGATGAAAATGGATGTAAGGCAGGGATGTACTTCTTTGCCCCTTCGGTTGAATCTATACGTCAACGGAACAATGCCGGGAATAAGTAAAGGCTCAAGACTTGGATTAAAATTCACGGACAAAAGATGTAAACGATAAGATTCGCTGATGACATTGCTATCCTCAGTGAATGTGAGGAAGAATTACAGGACCTGTCGAATTGAATGAACAGTCTAATCAGCACAGAAAATGGACTGAGAGTAAATCGAAGAAAGACGAAACTAATGAGAAGCAGGAGGAATGAGAATAGCGAAAAACGTAGCATCAGTATAGCTAATCATGAAGAAGATGAAGTTAATGAACTCTCTTATATTGGAAGCAAAATTACACCTGAAGGACCAGGCAAGAAAGACACAAAATAGCAAACTAGGACAGGTAATGAGGGCATATGTGGCCAAGAGAAGTCTATTGGTATGAAACATGGACCTTAAGTTGAGGGAGAATTTTCCGAGGATATACTTTTGGGGCATAGCATTGTGTGGTAGTGAGACATGGACAGTGGGAAAATCGGTACAGAAGAGAATCGAAGTATCTGAGACGTTAGAGAAAAATTTGAAAATCAGATGGACTTCCTAGACAAGGAATGAGGAAGTTTTCTGCAGAATCGGCGAGGAAAAGAATATATGGAAAACACCGACAAGAAGAAGGGACTGGATGGTAGGACATTTGTTAAGACATTGCGGAATAATTCTCATGGCACCAAAGGAATCTGTAGAGGGCAAAAACCGTAGAGGATGTCAGAGATTGGAATACACGCAGCAAATAACTATGGACGTAAAATTAAGACAATGCCGGCCTACGGCACCACGCCATATCAGTAGTTAGAATACAGTATACTACGAAATTTCCACTAACAAATGTTACTCAAATGGAGTGAAGGTTCTCGCACACTGCGGAACTTTCACTCACAATTACTGACTGATCGTCTCCTTCTTCATTTACTTAAAAGTATCTTTTATATGCAAAGTATAGGTCTCTCTCTGAAAAGAGAACAGAATCCTTATACGTGAATAATGTCATTTACACTAGACATTACCCTATTTTAAAGTTAATTAAATCTTAGTTGTGTGGTCTTCTGGGTACAATTGCGGAGGCGTTTTGTATTAAAGAATAATCTAAAATATATTTTGCAAGCACAATAAAAAAGTCATAACTTTGTAAGGCAGCACAAAACTTGAAATAGTTTCACATTTCTCTAACTGAACACATACGGTAAAAGAAGTAAAAACGTTCCAGTAAACATGGATCTGCAAACGGCTCACTGCCTTTAGTACCCAATATTCTCTTTGAAATGTAAACTTTTCGATGATTTTCTCATTTAGTTGTGCTGAAATTTAGCCTGAGACCTACCTTAATAAAATATACTATATTAATCGTCCTTAGATTTGCAGCTATACTGCACTCGTCTATGCAGGGAGTTACGAATACTTTCGAACATCCGCGGACCGTTCCGTGAATCATGATCAAGACTCTAAAATTCGCTGAATCAGATCTTCATCCGTTTCAAAAAACCACTGTACACTTATAGCCGTTGTGTTAAACGGCAGATTTTACGGTGCGCAAGTTTTCCAGCTTTTCTTGTTGTGAACAGCATAACTGGGAAACTATTTTCAGTATTTTGGATAATATTGAGAGCCCTCAGTGATTCTTCCGTCCTGAGTTGTGTTCTCGATGTAATATACAAATGATCTGCAAAGTTTTTCATCTTGTCCGTTTTTAGTACTCAAACTGATATCTACTGAATGATCAGGAAGTATTAATGTTGTATGCAGAAACGTCTATAATGTTGTATAAAACAGTAATTGACTGTAGATTTGTCATTCGTCGACAGTGTAAACGCAAACTGTTGTCTCCGGCTGGACACGACAATGCGTTCGATCCATGTGCGCAATTTAGACGCTTTGTCCACGAGAGTCGTACTGTTTCGCGTACTGAAAGTGTGGAGTACGTTGCCTACAGCTGATCCACTCCTCCCTCACACTTTGAAAAGCAGAATTGTATCTGCAGGAAATCCACGATATTTGATATCTTGTGACAATGCCCCACTCCAGTTGCGCAAGAGTCTTAGCGTGGGACGACGCGTGTAACATACTTCCTAAAGTCCCATTTACAAAACAAACCCGAAATATGAGGAAAGTTTATAAACCAAACGTAGCATGATGAACACCCGTAAAGCTAGTGTACAAATGACAAATAGCGTTTAGCAGTCAGTAACAGAATTATATAATGCATAAATTAGTAGACAAAAATAATGAAACTGACAGTATCCTGTGTCACAACAAAATACCAAAAATATCTGCGGCAAGAGCGCGCTGCGTGGCTAAACAAATAAATAAATAGCTCGTTTCATACAATGGTCACACTATTGGTATATATTAGGCTTATATCGTAACCAGGATGCAAAAATTCTTATGAAGATAGAAAATCTAATTTTAATGTTAATTAATGTAAGCAAGAGAGATAGTCTGTCTTGCACAAGGTGTCTACAATAGACATTTACAACTACGTTTTAGAGGAAAACAAATATAATATTTTCCTGTTTCTCTTAGCACATACTGCCAGAAGAAATATTAACCTGCAAATTGTTCACTGACAGTTAAAATTTAGTAAATGTGTGTGCCATTTGAGAATAATGTCTATCCATTTCGTTCTAATTACTACGAATTGCAGTGAGTTTTCCAGTCCGTAGCCTGTCCTCTTTACTTGATTTCTTGACAAGGTGCAGAACACCTGATTTTTTTTTACTAGAGTAATTTATTTTAGATCGCCCGAAACATATTCGTGCCTTTCTTCTTGTCCCACAAGTTCTTACAGAGTCACCATACGGTCAGTACACACTGTTAACCCAAATATTTATGACCACTGTCCACCACGAGACACATGGACCGTCATTACGACGACGATACGGGTGGCACATGTGGAGTCTACCTACATCAACGACAGAGACAAAGGGCAGACTGATATGCCCGAGATCTGGGATTGTGCAACTTGGAAACGGCGAAGCTGTTCGGCTATTTGTGCTTTACTGTTCAGAGCATCTTTAGAAAGTAGTTGCCGGCCGGTGTGGCCGAGCGGCTCTAGGCACTTCAATCTGGAACCACGCGACCGCTACGGTCGCAGGTTCGAATCCTGCCTCGGGCATGGATGTGTGTGATGTCCTTAGGTTAGTTAGGTTTAAGAAGTTCTAAGTTCCAGGGGACTGATGACCTCAGATGTTAAGTCCCGTAATGCTCAGAGCCATTTGAACCATTTTTTAGAAAGTAGTTGAAGGAAGCTGAAAGTCTGAGTACGCAACAGTAGGTTAGACGACCACACATCGATCATAGAAAGTCGAGATCAGACGTAAAGCAGAAGAAGCACAGATTTCGGGTAGATACGACAATAGAGTACAGTGTTTCAGTGCGCATCGGTCAGCGCACATTGTAGTTCATCGGACTCACCAGCAGACGATCCCCACGTTTTCCTAATCGACCCAAAGACATCGCGAGTTACGACTACAGCGAGGATGTGATCTCCGAGACTGAGATGGATACAAGCCGCTTGGTCAGACGAATGACGCTACTTGCCACACAATGTCGACCATTGTGTCCGGATACGCAGTCACCGCGACAAAAGGCTGCTCGAACCATGCACCGCGCCCAAAACGCTGTCCGGTGTAGGACAGTATTATGCTACGGAGCACATTCACCTGCACTTCCGTGAATCTATAGTAGTAACCGACATATCATAACCTCTGTGGCCATAGTGAACATTGTCGTGGACCATCACTTCATTCCCTCAACACTTGATGTCTTCCCCGATGGCAATGTCAACTTACAACAGGATAACTGTCATAGTGCAGAGGCTAGGATCCTGCTACAGCGATTTTAGGTGCATGATAGCGATCATGTGTTGCTGTCTTGCCAGCCAAATGTGTCTGATCTGAGCCCACCAGAAAACATATGAGACTCTCATCATACACCAGTTCCTCTCCCAAGAACCACTGATCTGTAACGTATGGGAATTGCATGACGCGTGCGTAGAGGTGCGGTGCTACATACCTACCGGGCACTTGTGGAATTCATATCACCCACAATCGGCACTGTATTGCGTCCCATCAGTGAATATTATCAAGAGACAACAATCCAATATATGTCTCAAACAGAAACGTGTAAATATTTGTCCGCTGATGGTCATATATTGGCTCCCCTTCATTTATATATGTCGAAGATAACATACTGCGTCCCT
Source organism: Schistocerca serialis cubense (assembly GCF_023864345.2). Classification (NCBI taxonomy): domain Eukaryota; kingdom Metazoa; phylum Arthropoda; class Insecta; order Orthoptera; family Acrididae; genus Schistocerca; species Schistocerca serialis. The sequence continues at coordinate 701,005,426 of NC_064643.1, forward strand.
CCCACTAACAAATCGTCAATCCAGCCGCAAACTCGTCTGATACGCCACACCGTCGTACTTTCGAAAATAAGCGTAGGTGTGGTACTGACTCCAAATGCTTGTCGTATGAGAAGACGTACTGCGTCTACCTGACTGCCTTGTTCCATGACGTTTAAGGTGTCATGTGAGAAAAGCGCTAAATAGGTTTCGCATGATCGATATTACGGAGATCATGCTGGTTGGCAGGTAGGAGGTCTTTCTGTTCGAAATACATATGGCTTGAGGTGACAATTCTACAACGGATGGACGGTAATTCTACTGGACGATGATTCTGCCGATAGCTTCTGCCATCCTTCTCGACATATGTGATCCGAGCTCTTCTAAATACTGGAAACAGTTCTTTGTTCGAAAGCAATCGTTGTAGTAGCACTAAAAGAGAGGCTAAATCTACTATAAATTTTGGATAGACTGTGAGAAGGATTTCCTCAAGACCTGTAGTTTTATTCAGTTTAAACGATTTCAGTTTTTTTCATCCCCGCTGGCACTGAAACTCATAACTCATACTGATGAGACTATTAATCTGGGACAACTTTTATAATCTCATATACTTAATTTTCAATTGTTGCGTAGGTGAGTGCTTCGCATGAACCCTTACTGCCAAATATTCTGATGGCTGCAGACGTTGTATTTCCAGATGTGTGCTTGATGATGTTGGCTGCACAAAGATTGCTGTGTTGCAGGGCCATTCTATAGCATATCTAAAAGTATAGGGTTCATCGGAATCTTCAATTCCAAAACTTTTAAGCATATTATTTTCACATTCAGATATTGAGTTTTCGCCATCAGATGAATTTACAGTCACGTCGATCTCTGCAGCAGTTCAGTATGTTGAGTATTTATGAAGTACATCACAACGCTAGAATAGTGGAGCAACGCACAGAACTCGGCGCCAGTTGGATTTCATCCGAGCAATGACGCAAAACAAGTCAGTTCTTAACAACACATGCATTATTATGTGAAATTAAATCCATGATAAAAGTATAACACGACAGCTAAGTTCCACAAAAGATACTAATGTCAGAGAAGACAGCAAAATGATTTATTTGTGGGTCTTATTGACCTGAGCATAACATATGTATCAAATATCATTTTGGAGAAACTATGTTATATGTGGCAATCATTTTTGAGCCACAAACAGCTCTTGCAATTGAACTCAGTGAGTTCCACAAACATGTCTAATTTTATACGTAAAAGAAAGATAAAATAACAGAAGAATATTGCCTTCAGGTCGTATGGAACAGAACAGCGCAGTAGCGTGAAAATACTCTTACATGCACTATGTGATCAAAAGTATCCGGACAACTGGCTGAAAATAACTTACAAGTTCGTGGCGCTCTCCATCAGTAACGCTGGAATTCAATATGGTGTAGGCCCCCCCTATGTCTTGGTGATAGCTTCCACTCTCTCTGGAATACGTTCAATCAGGTGCTGGAAAGTTTTTTGGGGAATGGCAACCAATTCTTCACGGAGTGCTGCACTGAGCAGAGGTATCTATGTCGGTCGGTGATGCCTGGCACGAAGTCGGCGTTCCAAAACATCCCAAAGGTGTTCTATAGGATTCAGGTCAGAACTTTGCGCAGGCCAGTCCATTACAGGGATGTTGTTGTCGTGTAACCACTCCACTACAGGTCACGCATTATGAACAGGTGCTCGATCGTGTTGAAAGATGCAATCGCCATCCCCGAATTGCGCTTCAACAGTGGGAAGCAAGAAGGTGCTTAAAAGATCAATGTAGGCCTCTGCTGTGATAGTGCCACGCAAACAGCAAGGGGTGCAAGCCCCCTCCATGAAAAACACGACCACACCGTAACACCGCTCCCTCAGAATTTTACCGTTGGCACTACACACGCAGGCATATAACGTTCGCCGAGAATTCGAGATAACCACACCCTGCCATCCGATCGCCACACTGTGTACCGTGATTCGTCACTCCACACAACGTTCCTACACTGTTCCATCGTCCAAAGTTTACGCGCCTTACACCAAGCGAGGCGTCGCTAGTCATTTACCGGCGTGATGTGCGGCTTATGAGCAGCCGCTCGACCATGAAATCGAAGTTTTCTCACTTCCCGCCTAACTGTCAGAGTACTTGCAGTGGATCCTGATGCAGTTTGGAATTCCCATGTGATGGTCTGGATAGATGTCTGCCTATTAGACATTACGACCCTCTACAACTGTTGGCTGTCTCTGTTAGTCAACAGAAGAGGTCGGCATGTACGCTTTTGTGTTGTACGTGTCCCTTTACGTTTCCACTTCAACCATCACATCGGAAACTGTGAACCTACCGATGTTTAAGAGTGTAGAAATCTGGCGTACACAGTTATGACACAAGTGACACCCAATCACCTGGCCATGTTCGAAGTCCGTGAGTTCCGCGGAATGCCCCATTCTGCTCTCTTATGATGTCTATTGACTACTGAGTTCGCTGATATGGAGTACCTAACAGTAGGCGGCAGCACAATGCACATAATATGAAAAACGTATGTTTCTGGGGTTGTCCGGATAGTTTTGATCACATAGTGTATGTTGGAACATTGTGGGGTTAGGGAAAAAGCTCAACAATGATTGGCTTCATACCTGGAAAGCAGGAAGCAGTAGCGTGGGCTACAGTGTCAATTAAGTGGGAAAAGGTTTGACTCTGACAGTAAAGTAGGGGGTGCCACTGGGTTCTGTTTTAGGTCCATTGACTTCCTTCATACTATATATAATTTTATCAGTGAGATGCATACATGACACATGACATAAAAATTGTTCTCTTCCATCTGGAAGAAGTATTACTGTGAAAGGAATGGAATGTGTAGTAGATGATATACCTAACAGGGTACTCAGTAAAAGTCAATAAAATCAAAACATTTCAGATAATAACGCTTAACTGTGACAAAACGAAGTGCTTGTAGACTGTGATACTGCAAGCTTGTAAAATTAAAATTTTGTTGCCCGAATGTGGTCAAACAGTAACGATTTTAAAATCTAAGGGTTGAGGGTAGATGGTAGGCTTTATTGAAAGTATAACATCCAAGACGATGTGCAGTAACTGATAGCTACTATCTCCAATAGAAGAAAGATCTCGTCTATCTCCGAAACTGAAAAACAAAGTCTTGTTTACTTTGCTTACATTCACTCTGACATCTTGCTTGGACAATACTGTACTCTCACTAAGACTATTTTTCGCCCAGAAACTGGCGGTCCAACTGATCTGCGGTGACACTTCGGGAACCTACTGTCGCCCGTTGTTCAGGTGTCTTGGAGTTCTTGCTATGTTGTTCCCGTACATATACTCCACCAAAGGATTTGTTGTTGACAGTTTCGACTCATCAGAAGAATCTGCAACATTCGTTCAGTGAACACTTGACGGAAAAGCCATGTACACTTGGATAACAATTGCTTCAGCACTGTACAGAAAGATGTGCAATGTTCAGCAGGTTTCATTTTCCATAGGCTTTCAGCAGAACTGAAAAAAAGTTAGTGATAACTCCCAACTATTTAGCTTCATGTTTCGATGTTCGTGGCACTCTGCGAAATTGTTTTGACGACAGAGAACCGTCTATGAAATTAAGCCAAGTTTGTTTTACAATACAATATTGAAGAAGCCATGCAGCTGCAAAAATTCAGCGTTCATTACATGCTCTGTTTGTCTCAGTAATTATTGATTTCGATGTTATTACAATGAGTATCAACCCGATTCCTAGACTGGTCTATCGTTACATATTAAAGTTGAGACAAACATAGTAGAATAATATAAATAAAACGACTACACTGATTCGACTGAAAGTTTCCATGTCTCCTTTTTTGTTTCCAATCCCCATAAAACAGCTTTTCCCGTTTTTAGGATAAAGACCAGGAAAATAATAAATGAATGATTAAGTATCGTTCATTTGCACGGTCATAAACTTATTAGAACTGCATGGGAATGAAGTAAAAAAAAAAAAAAAAAAGAAAGCCCACCAGCAGCGAAACTCGATCCAGAGACCAGAGACCTTGCACTTACGAATCTAAGCGTTTACTCGACTGGTTGCGGACTGCTTGAGTACTAGCCGTCCTAAAGGGAATATAAGCAAAGCTACAGTTTTCAAAATCTATTTTCTAGAAAACGGTTGAAAGTTGCGTCTTCCTGTTTATGTATGTTGAAGTCCTAGTCTCGCACTACACACCCTGCCAATATGAATCAAATCTGAGAGGAGAAGTTCGTACAGTCCCCTTATCAGTGTTCCTAACCACACAAAAATATTAACATTATTACCGTTCATTTTAGGATCTCCCGAAGGCTTTTATCACCGATGCGTCATTAACTGACATTTAATTATAAGAAATTGTACCAAGGGTGACGTGTTTGTGATAAATATTCAATGTTCTGTTGCCTCAAAATGGCATACTACCACAACACGTATGTATGGAAGTGAAACATGGACGATAAATAGTTTGGACAAGAAGAGAATAGAAGCTTTCGAAATCTGGTGCTACAGAAGAATGTTGAAGATTAGATGGGTAGATCACGTAACTAATGAGGAGGTATTGAATAGGATTGGGGAGAAGAGAAGTTTGTGGCACAATTTGACTAGAAGAAGCGATCGGTTGGTAGGACATGTCTTGAGGCATCAAGGGATCACCAATTTAGCATTGGAGGGCAGCGTGGAGGGTAAAAATCGTAGAGGGAGACCAAGAGATGAATACACTAAGCAGATTCAGAAGGATGTAGGTTGCAGTAAGTACTGGGAGATGAAGAAGCTTGCACAGGATAGAGTAGTATGGAGAGCTGCATCAAACCAGTCTCAGGACTGAAGACAACAACAACAACAACCACAACACGAACAACGAATTTGGGGAAATCAATGAGGTGTCACCAATGTTGTCATCTGCTATCCTGGCATCGAGTGAGGCGTCAGTTTGACATTAACTCCGAGTACGCCAAGCATGTCACAAGTGCGCCTTCATGTATAGTGGTGAGTACAGTTGCGCTCTACCAGAACTATAGTTCGGTTGTTTTCGTACAGCACATAAATGTTGTAGTGAATGCTAGGATTACCGGCAGTATTGGTAGCATTGGTAGGAACAGAAACATTAATAAATGTGAGAGAGAGAGAGCTACTGGGAGCCAACGAGTTCCCTTTGTTCTTTGTTCGTTTGTTTCACACATAATTAGAACCGCATATCGTTCAGTGTTAGTCCATTTTGTATTTTATATCCTTAAAAATGTAGATTGCATTTTATAAGTAATAAAAATTAGCTGCTGTCGTAAGTTCCGGGCTTTTGTGTAACCAAAGCGAAAAGTACAGCTCATACGCCTATATAATTATTGTTGGTAATAATAATGAGCGTATGGCATTGGTGGCCGGGAGACCCCTCGCGGGGGGCGGTTCCGCCGTCGCTCCACAAGTTCTTCAACACCACTACGGCGACTTGCGAGTGAATGACGATGAAATGAGGATGAAAGACACACAACACCCAGTCGTCTCGAGGCAGAGAAAATCCCTGACCCCGCGGGGAATCGAACCCGGGACCCCGTGCGCGGGAAGCGAGAACGCCACCGCAAGACCACGAGCCGCGGACATTATTGTTGGTAATTTGCACTCAATAGAAGCCATCATGATGAAAGACAAGGGTTTTCCATTATTATTGACAAGCCTGAAAGCTGTTTAGCAATAACTTTCCTTTTAACACAGTTCTATTGTAGTTGACAAATTTCTCTGGAATGAAGTATCTATACATTCATTCTGCTTTTTTTTCGTGTTTTATCAATTGTCTAGTTCCCGGATTAAAAATTTTCAAATTAACACTCTTTTAATTAAGTACTGACTTGTTCCATCAATAAGAGATTGTGACTTGGATGGTCCTAGGGAACTTGATACGTAAGTATACAGGGTGAGTCACCTAACATTACCGCTGGATATATTTCGTAAACCACATCAAATACTGACGAATCGATTCCAAAAACCGAACGTGAGGAGAGGGGCTAGTGTAACTGGTTACTACAAACCATAAAAAAATGCACGGAAGGATATTTTTTAACACAAACCTACGTTTTTTTTAAATGGAACCCCGTTAGTTTTGTTAGCACATCTGAACATATAAACAAATACGTAATCAGTGCCGTTTGTTGCATTGTAAAATGTTAATTACATCCGGAGATATTGTAACCTGAAGTTGACGCTTGAAACATTGTCCTCACTTCATTGCAGGGGCTCAAACAGCTGCAACATACATCGCGTTTCTACAGCATGATCTGCCAACGTTGCTCGAAAATGTCCCATAGGAAATGCGTCGACGTATGTGGTATCAGCATGATGGTGCACCTGCACATTCCGCAATTAACACTAGGCTGACCCTTGACAGGATGTTCGACGGGCGTTTCATGGGACGTGGAGGACGCATAAATTGGCCAGCCCGTTCTCCTTATCTTACACCTCTGGACTTCTTTCTGTGGGGTACGTTAAAGGAGAATGTGTACCGTGATGTGCCTACAACCCCAGAGGATATGAAACAACGTATTGTGGCAGCCTGCGGCGACATTACACCAGATGTACTGCGGCGTGTACGACATTCATTACGCCAGAGATTGCAATTGTGTCCAGCAAATGATGGCCACCACATTGAACATCTATTGGCCTGACATGTCCGGACACACTCTATTCCACTCCGTAATTGAAAACGGAAACCACGTGTGTACGTGTACCTCACCCCTCATGGTAATGTACATGTGTGTCAGTGAAAAAGACCAATAAAAAGGTGTTAGCATGTGGACGTAATGTGCTGTTCCAGTCTCTTCTGTACCTAAGGTCCATCACCGTTTCCTTTGGATCCCTACGTAATTCGGTGCTCTCCAATACACACGATCGAACAGCGGCGAAGTGGTACTCAAGCGTCAACTTTAGGTTACAATATCTCCGGATGTAATTAACATTTTACAGTGCAACAAACGGCACTGATTACGTATTTGTTTATATGTTCAGATGTGCTAACAAAACTAACGTGGTTCCATTTAAAAAAAAAACGTAGGTTTGTGTTAAAAAACATACTTCCGTGCATTTTTGTATTGTTTGTAGTAACCAATTACACTAGCCCCTCTCCTCACGTTCGGTCTGTGGAATCGGTTCGTCAGTATTTGATGTGGTTTACGAAATACATCCAGCGGTAACGTTAGGTGACTCACCGTGTATATTCTGCAGTTACTGAGTTTGGTCGTGTTCTTGCCATGTTCTGTGCATGCACTGACCGGTTGTTTTACTGGTGTTCCTTGACCTGACATTATTTCACTTCTGTGTATTCGTCTATGGTCAGGGTTCCCAAACATTTCCTGTGACGGAAAACTTTGAGAATCTTAGTACTTTGAAGTTTGACAAAATTCTTAAAGATGAAAAATGCTTGTTTTGTTCGATGATAATTTCAGTTTTAAATCATAACTAATAACACCGATACAATAGAAAAATAGTCAGTGTCGTCAAAATGTAGGAAAAAACCGCTGTTGTTAGTAATTTCTCGCGGAGCAATTATTTATTTTCCGCGTAGCACCAGTGTTCTGCGGAACTCAGTTTGAGAAACCGTGCTTTGTAGCAACGCTAACGCTGCAACAGTGTTGTATAGATCCACCTACAGTGCGCAGTCGTCACCATTACCCAGTGTTGCAGTCCTGAGGAGAGCTTCCGCCATTTTACAGCGCCCGCTGTTGGGCTGTACCGTCGTCAAATCGATTGGCTTCGCCCGCGCATCCGATGGGTCCCCAATTAAACAAGATGTATGCAAATTCGTTTAAAGCGAGCAATTTGAATTTTGTGCCTGCGCCGTCCCGGTTCTGGGGACGGGAGCCCGCCCGGCGACAGAGCAGTCAGATTAAAGAGAGGCCTGTCTGGATGCTGTGGCGGCCGTCGCGCGGGGGGAGTCCCCGGCCTCAGGGGACGCCCGGCACTGTCTGTGAGAAGGAGCGAGAGGCGCAGGGCGCAGGAACCCTCAGCGCGGGAGACGCGACAAAAGGGCCGAGAGGACGAAAGTACTAAGTGGCTACAGGGTCTAAAAAGTGCAGTGTCAGAAACACCGAGGTTCAACACGGACTATGGGCCTAAATTCTGTGCAACACAGGGAACATATTGGAAACTCGCCTTTCCTTGCCTTCTAATGCATGCATATCCAGCGTTCCTAACGACTATTATCACTACTACTAGTACTATTACTGCTACTACTACGACAAAGACGACGACTACCACTGTTAACACTCAATAATGACACTTTTATTTACAAACGAACTGGTATGTTGGACTCTGAGTATTGTTACTTGTAAAACAAGTTAAATCAATAATTCTTCTTCCCGAATATTTCGATGACACCTTCACACCATGTGTCTCGGATCTCAAGTATTCACACTACTGGTTTTCAGCTGAAGTACAAGCAACAGTTGATAATCGATACCGGGTCATACTGTTCCTCAAACACGTTTTTACGCATTTTGGTTGAGAAAAACTCTATTCAACTGAAACACTTGTTAAAGAAAGGGTAGCAATTAGACAAAATAGTTTGAAAGCTTCTGAAAGATCTTGGTTCGTTTCGTTCTCAATCATTATTTTGATAACTTCTCCCAGACAGACTGACTGAAATGATTTTTTATGCCAGGGAGAAAATACAGCCTCCATTTCCATATGCAACTGCAAAAAACGTACGCAAAATACGTTTGTAATGTTGAATCCATACCATCTACAGGGAAATGCTGAGCGTAACTGGTGAACTCAGTAATATCGCCTAATTTAAGGAAGAACAGTTTATCACCACACGAAAATTTTGTTTTCAGTTATGTTACAATATTATCCGATACCTCGATGTACACCTGTTGGTATTTTCATATCAATGGATTGCTAATAAATTCATCTATTGCCTCAGCTTTATTGATGGAATTTTCGGATTGCCAGTTAGCCGAGCGTTTCATGGAACATAAATCGACCAATTTATCTTCACTTGTTAGGTTTCTCACGTAAGCTATGCATTTTGAGACAGCATTGTTGCAAAATTATGCATCATTGGTTCTTTTTCGGAAGAGTTATGAAAAGCAGTTCAGTTTTTTAAAAAATCTTCTTTGAAAACCAGAGAGAAGAAAAACAAGGTCGAGGTCTAGGAGGCTACTGACCTCGCGTGCCGTGGAACTGCACGACAACACGGCTACGTCAGCCTGTTGCCCTCTTCTGTCCCTAGTAGTGGCCCCATGGTTACGAGAGCAACCGAGAGTTAACGGGTGGTCTGGCATGTCACTGACCCCTCGCCATATGCTTCGCTACTCCGTGTGTCTTGGGATAGGGTTAAGCTTTCACACTTTGAGTTTCTCCCCAGCGCTCGCGGGCTATGAGAAATAACCTAGATAACATCTTTCCCGCTTGCTGACCAAAGAACATGAAGGTGTACTGTAAAACTAATTATTGTTACTACTACAACCACTCCTACCACAGGAAAGTGAGGAGTACTGGCCTCTCTTGCCTCCTGTGATCAACTTCTGCGTCCTTCCCTGATAGAAGGTAGTGGGCTTCTGGACAGAACCGTTACAAAATTGTTGCAGATGAGACTTTGGTGCACTACCAATGACCTGAAATAAAAAGTTCTGGCAATGAATGGCGCCATAGATTTTAGCCAAAATGAAACAAATTATCTCTCAACTTATGCCAGGTAAGGTCATACTAATTCTATTTTGGGGTGTAAATGGGATAATTTTCGAGATTACGTGGAAAGGGCATCAACAGTGATCAATATTTCGTAGAATCTTCTACGAAATGTCATTCATCCAACAGTCAGGAGTAAACGACGAAGACGTGTGACTGCAAATGTTTCATTGTGACAAGACCATGCTAGTCCCCACATTGCAGGTCTAACCGTAGCTACAACATAAAGGTGAAATTTGGTAGTCTCGAACAACTACCATACTCACCAGACCACAAGCCGAGTGACTTTCACTGTCGAAAGAGCTCAAATAAGCGTTGGTTGACAAGCATACCAGAAGCGAGAAACAGATGAAAGAGCACGGGTGGGTGCATTCACAACCTAAAGAATCAGTATCATGAAGTATCCATGCGAGGCAATGCGTGCATTACACTGCAGCGGAAGAGATATCTAGAGGGCTTTAAAGAGAGTGGTGAGTATTTTGGCAGGTTGAACAACTACCTTACTATCCCGGGCACACCCCCAGTGACTTTCATTTGTCCGAAGGGCTCAAAGAAGCGCTGATTGAGAAGCATTTCAGATTCGAAAAATAGGTGAAAACAAAAAATACGAGAGACTGAATTCACAACCAAAGGAATCATCCTCATACAGTACCCATGCATTACCGAAGCGGCCCAACGCGTGCATTATACTATACTGAAAATGCGATGTATCTTCGGGGCGTTAAAAAAGGTGTTGAATATTTTGGGAGGTGGTAGTAGCCAGTAAAATAAGAATAAAGGTCAAGTGAACATAGGCTTTAAAACGCGATACCATAACAGCTATCCGCATTTCTTCACCTGTAAGACTGTGAAACAAATATCTTCTTCTGCAAGCTCTTTGCTCCCCATATTTTGAGAGATGGTAGTATGGACCAAAACAAAAAAAAAAATGGTCCCGTAAACATTGCCTCTGAAGTGCCTTCCTTAAGTGCTGTAAGCACTTGTTCATCTTCGCTTCTGTGTAACACATCGCTCCTATTCAACAAGTGCTCATAGCTCTAGAGGTATGTATTTAAGAGCTCATTCTTACTGCACTTTTTTTCTTATTTTGGTCCACAGTACCTCCTCCATAAATATGGAAAGCAAGGAACTTGCAGCATATCGAACATGAGTAAGTGCTCTCACGATCTTAAGGCGTGCATTTTAGAGACCACGATTGTTTGACTTTTTTCCTTGTCTTAACAGTCACCACCACGTTTCTAAATATTCTATGCTATTTTAACACTTCGTACAATTTTTCTGCATTACCTTATTTGGGTGATAAAAAAATTAAGGTTTTCCTCTGAACCACCTTCGTAGTTCATCCTTCGTTAGGACAACAGTGCAGCCAAAATACAATTTGCATGTATTTGTCTGAAAATAAGTGTTCCTTGTTCATTCAGCAGAAGAATTTCTCTTTGCGGAAGACGCTGGATTTGGTCACTATTGATGTCGTGCGTGCTTTACCAAAAGGTGCCGAAACTATAGCAGATCTGAGATCTGTGTGAGAGATGGTAGCAACATGGTTTCCTATTGTCTGCTACAGCCAGGGGACTGTCAGGAGGGGGACGTATTCTGTGAACACATGAACCAGTCTCCACAGTTTACAAGGAGAGAGATCTGGTGATCCTTCAGGCCGGAGGATTTTACCACCTTCTTTGTCTCCGACTCACAAGGCACATCACAATTTCGTGCTGAAGTGGCACATGTGGCGATATCTATTGCTCCACATTACTGAAAATATCCATGCAATCGTCCTTTTTGTTAGTTTTGTTTATGCAGCCACTAAATGCAACAAACACTTTCAGATTTGTTTTATTTTGTCCACCATATACGTAATGGAACAAAAGTGAGCAACCATATCAGGTTGTGGTTTAGTTACTCTACTAATTTTTCTGCTGCGAATAATGTGTTGGTTTTCTAGATGATTCCAAGATTTCGTAGGCCGGACGTAGGGTCTTTACTCCGTCAGTCAGCGAAAAAGCGTTCCTTGTAGTTCACAGTTGTACTTACCGAAGACCCAAGTAATTTATTCAAGCGAATAGGTTTTCCTTGGGTCATATTGATTTCACTCTCTTTTATTTCTACATCTTACTGTTTGAAACACTCTGAAAGATTTATGATGTCGAGTCGGATTTAAAGGTGAATCATGTATTGACACGAGGAGATAGAGATTTCTAACAACGGCAATAAATTTATTTGCCCTCTCAGTCAACAAGAAATTGTTACTCGTGCTGCGATTTATTTACCAGAGTTGGCCATTCCAGTCCATGACGAGCTCAGCGCCTCTTCAACAGAAGGTCTATATTTTACTTACAAATTGAACACACAAACTCTTTCTATGTGGTTGCATTTGTAAGATGAAGATATTCACGCTATTTTATTGCTCCTAAAATAGTGTGAACACCTGGGATTTATCTTATGAGCATATGATGTCATAGGAACAATGACGTAAATGTCATAATCTACTACTAAAAAATCATCCATAGAATACTTGAAATTGGCCTAAGTCCGAAACTGCACAATCGTACATGAAATAAAGAGAATGGCAACTGAAAGCTTCAATAAATATTCGAAAATTATTTATGTAAGCGTAGAATATCTTTGGGTATGTCATAAGTAACAGAAAGACATGCCGAATGCTTTTGTAACTGACACGATACACTAACAGTATTATATAAAGATCATACACGATACCAAGGTCTGTTTTTATATCTTCAGTCGTTTTTTGGTTGCTTTCATACAGTGAAGAGCCAAAGAAACTGGTACACTAGCCTAATATCGTGTGGGGCCCCTGCGAGCACGCAGAAGTGCCGAAACACGACTTGGCGTGGACTCGACTAATGTCTGAAATAGTGTTGGAGGGAAATGACACCATGAATCCTGCAGGGTTCTCCATGTGGAGAGAGTGGAGATCTCTTCTGAACAGCACGTTGCAAGGCATCTCAGATATGCTCAATAATGTTCGTATCTGGGGAGTTTGGTAGCCAGTGGAAGTCAGTTAACTCGGAAGTGTGTTCCTGGAGCCAGTCTGCAGCGATTCGTGACGTGTGGGGTGTCGGTATTGTCCTCCTGTAAATTTCCAATATCGTCGAAGTGCCCAATGGACACGAGTGGATGAAGGTGATCAAACAGTATGCTTACGTACGTTTCACCTGTCAGAGTCGTATCTAGACGTATCAGGGGTCCCATATCACTCCAACTGCACACGCCCCACACCATTACCGAGTCTCCACCACCTTGAACAGTCCCCTCCTGACACTAAACGTCCATGGATTCATGAGGTTGTCTCCATACCCGCACAAGTACTTCCGCTCGATACAATTTGAAACGAGACTCGTCCAAACAAGCGGCATGTTTCCTGTCTTCAGTCATCAAGAGTACATGAGGGGGCCTTCGGCTCCGAAAGCCCATATCGATGATGTTTCGTTGAATGGTTCGCACACTGACACTTTTTGATGGCCCGCTATTGAAATCTGCAGCACTTTGCAGAAGGGTGCACTTCTGTCACGCTGAACGGTTCTCTTCAGTAGGCGTTGGTCCCGTTCTTGGAGGACCTTTTTTTGGGCTGCAGCGATGTCGGAGTTTGATGTTTTACCCGATTCCTGATATTCACGGTACAGTTCTGAAATGGTCCTACGGGAAAATCCCCACTTCATCGCTACCTCGGAGATGCTGTGACCCATCGCTCATGTGCCTAAAATTACACGTTCAAACTCACTTAAATCTTGACATCCTGCCACTGTAGCAGCATTAACTGATCTAACAACTGTGTCAGACACTTGTTGTCTTACACAGGCGTTACCGATCGTGGCGCCGTATTCTGCCTGTTTATATCCCTCTGTATTTGAATACGCATGCTTATACCAGTTTCTTTGGCGCTTCGGTGTGTAATAATTGTCGTCTTTGACATCGCAAGGGACAACACGTAACATAACAGGAACAGTTTCACATATAAATAGCCATGATGTGGAGAACATTAAAATTAATTATCAGATCAATACAAGTGGTAACTCACTGATCACATTAGCTACTAAAACTACAACGAATTGAAATGTAGAACATAACCAGTATAAATAAGGACTCACTCAGTCTCCACATAAATGAATCTAAAATACTACTCACTCGAATTCAATTTCCTCCTCTTCCCAGATCATCCCGCACCACACAGAAGAAAACGTGCAGATACATAACAGATACCGCAACACGAACGAAAGACGACGCATGGTTATACCAGTGAGAGACAGCACTAGATACAGCAAGTTGGCAACACAAAGGACAGTAAACAAACGTAGTCAAGGAACAGTGAAAGTGAAATGTTCAACTGAAATGTGCTCGCAAACACTGGAAATTGGACATTCTGAAGTACACAGAACAACTGATTACGATTCCAAGTTGGTATATATGGAATAATAAGCAAACCAAATGGCAAAGAAAACACCGATCGGGATGGCGCACACTGGACTCGCATTGAGGAGAACGACGGTTCAAACCCGCGTCCGGCAATTCAGATTTAGGTTTTCCGTGATATCTCTAAATCGCTTCAGGCAAATGCCGGGATGGTTCCTGTGAAAGAACACGGCCGATTTCCTTCACCATCCTACCCTACTCCAAGCTTGAGCTCGGTCTCTAATGACGTCGTTGTCGACGGGACGTTAAGCGCTATTCTCCTCCCCCTCTGGTAAGGAGAACTAACAGTAACTTAACTTCACGAAACTCGTACTCCATAAAATTGTTTCTTACCCAACAATTAAAGAGTAATGAGAAAACTGTAATATCGTTAAAAAATCTGGAAACACTGCATAACGCCGTTATTATGTGCATATTACTAACATGAAACCATTTCCCAACATAGGTTCTGTGAGCAACAGCACTTTATCGCAACAACGAAGTCCCATTTCGTATGTAGGAACGTTGGCTTCGATGTATGGAGTAGGTTGACTCCACACGTTGAAGCCAACATTCTTACATGCCAAGCGGTTTTAGACCAGGTAGAAACTGCTGCGACCTAGAGCTGTCCCTCACAGCCTATATACAAAAGTTCTTCCGAAACAAGATGAAAACTGGTTTGGTTCGCACAGATTTTACAACTGCTGACGATACAGTATGGACCGAGGGGCTACTGCTTAAACTAACAGAAATTATGTAATCCCAACAGACTTTTCGATACTCAAAAACATGTTACAGACAGGAAAATCAAGGTTTCACTTCACGGCATAAACAGCAAGAGCGTGGCTCTGAATAATGGCTTGCCACAGGGTGCCGCACTACCACCCATTTTTTTCAGTCTACATATTGTCGACATTACTGACACAAAATAACGAAAATTTGCGTACTCAGGCGACGCAGCCATCGCATATCAAAGTAAACATTTTAACCAACTCTACAAAATACTTAATACAGACGTGGAAGTACTGTACACCCATTACTTCAAGCGCCATCCACATCCAAAACCCAACAAAACGACCAGCACCATAATGCAC
This sequence comes from Schistocerca serialis cubense, assembly GCF_023864345.2. Taxonomy (NCBI): domain Eukaryota; kingdom Metazoa; phylum Arthropoda; class Insecta; order Orthoptera; family Acrididae; genus Schistocerca; species Schistocerca serialis. The sequence continues at coordinate 701,020,595 of NC_064643.1, forward strand.
CTTAACGACAGAGATACAAGTATAAAATGACAACTCTCTAAGGGTGGCCAACGAATGATGCATGAGGGTAAGCCTAAGTGCTTGGGAGTGAAATTAGATAGAAGTTTAACGTATAACAGATGCCTAGTAGATACGAAACTGAAAATAAATTCCCGTAATGCTATCCTGTCGAAACTGACTGGAACGACATGAGGTGGCGAAGCGACCAGTCTCAGGAATTCAGCACTAGCACTTATCTAGAGCGTGGATGAATACTGTGTACCAGTCTGGATGAAAGAGCACATGTGGCTAAATGGGATGTCCAACTGAAGGAGACAATGGAGATAATCTCTGGAACAGTTGGGATGGTCCCATGTGTCTGATTCCCCGTCATACTAAACACAGAGCCCTCTGAAATTAGGCGATCACAGTTAACTGCAAGAGCATAGAGAAAAATCCTAGGCAACCAAGAACTCCCTACAATCAATACCTAGTACCTCCGAACCAACTTAATTCCAGATCATGTTTATGGAAAATCGGTGAAGAACTGCAAGGCTTCGTCTTGAAGACTACTTGGAAAGAACTACGAGCTGTAAGAGGACATCAGAACCAAAATTTGGTGGACGGCCCCAGGAGGAAGATGGAGGGTTTCAGCATCCGAAAGAAACTGTAGGCAACTTTGAAACGTGCCAGAACGATTGTGGATTGACGTAAACATATGATGAACAAATGAAGCCTATCAGACACTCCTGAATGTAAGTGCAGCGAAGTTCAATCAATCGACCATTTACCTGCGTGTCAGGTACGTGGTTATGAGGGTGAACTGAAGGACACACCCAGACGTTCTAATTCATCTATTGAGTGCTTCAAGAACATTTGCTATGTTGTATAGTACAGTAAGAACATATGTACGGAACACTGTAATTCAGTACAGATCTCAAAGAAAATTGTAGTCAATGTACACTATTGGCCATTAAAATTGCTAAACCACGAAGATGACGTGCTACAGACGCGAAATTTAACCAACAGGAAGAAGATGCTGTGATATGCAAATGACTAACATATCAGAGCATTCACACAAGGATGGCGCCAGTGGTGACACAACGTGCTGACATGAGGAAAGTTTCCAACCGATTTCTCATACACAAACAGCAGTTGACCGGCGTTGCCTGGTGAAACGTTGCTGTGATGCCTCGTGTAAGGAGGAGAAATTCGTACCATCACGTTTCCGACTTTGATAAAGGTCGGATTGTAGGCTATCGCGATTGCGGATTATCGTATTGTGACATTGCTGCTCGCGTTAGTCGAGATCCAATGACTGTCAGCAGAATATGGAATCGGTGGGTTCAGGAGGGTAATACGGAACGCCGTACTGGATCCCAACGGCCTCGTACCACTAGCAGTCGAGATGACAGGCATCTTATACGCATGGCTGTAACGGATCGTGCAGCTACGTCTCGAACGTCTCGATCCCTGAGTCAACAGATGGGGACGTTTGCAAGACAGCAACCATCTGCACGAAAAGTTCGATGACGTTTGCAGCAGCATGGACTATCAGCTCGGAGACCGTGGCTGCGGTTACTCTTGATGCTGCATCACAGACAGGAGCGCCTGCGATGGTGTACTCATCGACGAACCTGGGTGCACCAATTCAAAACGTCATTTTTCGGATGAATCCAAGTTCTGTTTACATCATCATGATGGTTGCATCCGTGTTTGGCGACATCGCGGTGAATGCACATTGGAAGTGTGGTGTCACCGCCATACACCACACTCGCTAGGTGTTAGCCTTTCAATCGGCCGCGGTCCAGTAGTATACGTCGGACCCGCGTGTCGCCACTGTCAGTGATTGCAGACCGAACGCCGCCACACGGCAGGTCTAGAGAGACTTCCTAGCACTCGCCCCAATTGTACAGCCGACTTTGCTAGCGATGGTTCACTGACAAATTACGCTCTCATTTGCCGAGACGATAGTTAGCATAGCCTTCAGCTACGTCATTTGCTACGACCTAGCAAGGCGCCATTATCATTTGCTATTTATCTTGTGTGCATGTACCGTCAGACCGATGTTTACCAATTATGGATTAAAGTTAAGTATTCCAGAAGCTACGTACTTTTTTTACTAGACTCAACTCCTTTAACTATTCCAGACCTCACGCCAGCCTGCGTGAGCTTAAGCGCGTGCCTTTCGGCTATCTCATTGTGGCTTGGCTGTCTTGCCAAGTCACAACAGGAAGCGTGTATTCGTCATCGCCATATTGGCGTATCACCCGGCGTGATGGTATGGGGTGCCACTGGCTACACGTCTCGGTCAGCTCTTGTTCGCATTAACGGCACTTTGAATAGTGGACGTTACATTTCAGATGTGCTACGACCCGTGGCTCTAGCCTTCATTCGATCCCTGTGAAACCCTACATTTCAGCAGGATAATGCACGACCGCATGTTGCAACTGCTGTACGGGCCTCTCTGGATACAGAAAATGTTCGACTGCTGTCCTCGCCAGCACATTCTCCAGATCTCTCACCAATTGAAAACGTCTGGTCAATGGTGGCCGAGCAACTGGCTCATCACAATACGCCAGTTACTAGTCTTGATGAACTGTGGTATCGTGTTGAAGCTGCGTGGGCAGCTGTACCTGTACACGCCATCCAAGCTCTGTTTGCCTAAATGCTCAGGCGTATGAAGGCCGTTATTAAGGCAAGAGGTGGTGGTTCTGGGTACTGATTTCTCAGGATCTATGCACCCAAATTGCGTGAAAATGTAATCGCATGTTAGATCTAGTATAATATATTTGTCCAATGAATACCCGTTTATCATCCGCATTTCTTCTTGGTGTAGCAATTTTAATGGCTAGTAGTGTATTATGTAATGACTGCCTTTGTAAATTCCAAACGAGTGAATAAATTAATGAAGTAACAATAGAAGAATCAAAAACGCGCATGGCATAGAAACAAACAGCATTTTACTTAGTTGCCCAGACTGAAGACATTTGCAAGATGATAATGATAATAATTACACCAACGCAATCTGTAGAACTAACAAGTCTGTTTCATCTGCTGTATACAGCATTGTAATGTTGTGTGTTTTAATACAGACCTGTATTATATTCTCAAATTATTTGACATGTCGATTTCAATAAATGTCTGGCTGTTGCAGTCCCGCCAAATCATTATTCCAAGCACTAGAGTGGAAATTAGAGGTCAGGAAGACTTCTGCCTATTGAGAACATTGACCAGACGGTGCAGCGGCGGAAATTGTGGCCGTGGCTTTTGTTTTCTTTCTATCGGACGCTGAGGCTTATTTTGTACGGCGCACGGAAGACGGCGTTCATCAGAAGAGCGGCGAGGTATCGGTTTCGCGAAAACAACCGCCGGCGGGACGCGCCGCGCCTAGCAGCGCCGCAACCCCTCACGACTCCTCCCGGCGAGCGCTGGCTCGGGCGGGCTGCGATGAGGAACGCTGCAAAACAGCGCATCAATAAATCAATACATCGCCCACCGACGCTCGCGGGGGAACTTATATTTCTTTGTACGTCGTCACAATGGGATTTATTTGAAAGTAAAGTTTAAAGCAGGGCCCCGAGTTTGTGGCGGCAGTTCTGCGCAGGAGAGAGCGCAAAGTGCTGCACAACCAACTTGGAGGCGCACATCCGCCAGCTGCCTCTTAAAGAACACCGGCTCACACACACACACACACACACACACACACACACACAATGCACAGCGGATGGCAGAGCGACGACGGCATACGAGCTACTGCAGTACACGTATGATAGGAAGGACTTACAAAGTCGATAAAGACGGCATCTAGTTTGTGGGACAGTATTTGTTCTCTTGAATTGCTAAGAACAAAACAGTACCATAATAAATGCGTACTGCCACTGGTGGTCATAAATTTGAAATTAACCTCGGGAAAAAAAGGAAGCTGAAAACTCTCAAGCTGCGATCATGTGATATGGAGGTGGTGCTAGTACTTCTCTAAATGTTCACCATTGAATTCGACAAATTTTTTCCAATGTTTTCTTGACGCTGCAAATAGATTGGTTCTAGTAACCTACAGTTTGGTTGTTTAGGAAACATTTCACATAGAAAATCCGCTCCTCATGCTTCTGGAATTGCCTAACTTGCAGTGTTTTCCTCATCTGAGAAAAGAGGGCCGGCCAGAGTGGCCGAGCGGTTCTAGGCGCTACAGTCTGGTATTGCGCGACCGCTACGGTCGCAGGTTCGAATCCGGCCTCGGGCATGGATGTGTGTGATGTCCTTAGGTTAGTTAGGTTTAAGTAGTTCTAAGTTCTAGGGGACTGATGACGTCAGACGTTAAGTCCCATAGTGCTCAGAGCCATTTGAACCATTTGAGAAAAGAGGAAAAAAGTCGCTGCTCTGTCAGTACAGTATGGGGGTAAGGCAAAAGCTGTGACTTTGTGCTAATGAGCTGGATCGATGTCTTGAAGCAAAAACACCTATTTGGACAGCTCCCCAGTAACACTTGCTCTTAAGAGCCTCCCGTAACCTCTCCAAGGGAGTTCGACTGTATGCTCTTGTGACGCTTTTCCCCTTTTACAAGCATATTCTGGTAGTAAGACTCCAAGGCAGTCTCAAAAAGAACACCACCATCAGCTTGTCCGATAGTGCATCGGTCTTCGCAGCGATGGAGAATCCATTTGTTTCCCTGCTTACTTCACCCTTTTGTCTCAGGGTCGCAGTGACATAGGCAGCAGTCGTCCATGGTATAAGCTGATAAGAAAGGCCTCTGGACTCGGCTGACACAGGAGCAACATTTCGCCTGACACTTCAGTTTCTGTTGCGACACCAAGTGGCGGTTTTGTCCGTAACGATCAAACCGTCGTTCAAGGTTCTGAAAACTCATTGATGAAAGATCTTAACTTTATCCTCTATCGATTTGATCGTGATACGCCTGTTTTCGAGATATAGAACTTCCCGTTCTCTTGCTATCCTCAGTGCTTCGCAGAGATGGCCTTCCACTTAGTTCTTCATCATTCAGATGTATCTGACCACACTTGGAACGTCTGTGCTACCTAATTATTGTGTCAAATAGCGATGCATCGCTTTCCTGCACTTCCGCCAACTCAGCATTGTTTGTAGATGAAAACTAATTACTGCACGACACTCCATTGTTTCAGTGCACTGCGGCGTTTTTTTGTTTTCTGTTCAGTAACGGAGTACGGCGGTATTGCGGCACGGGAATTCCATAGTGGAGCAGGAGTGCGTTTACAAGTATCATTCGTTCCAGAATGCTGATGCACTATTCATTTTCATGTCACTCCAGAGTATCGGTTTTAAAAATGGTTCAAATGGCTCTGAGCACTATGGGACTCAACATCTGTGGTCATCAGTCCCCTAGAACTTAGAACTACTTAAACCTAACTAACCTAAGGACATCACACACAGCCATGCCCGAGTCAGGATCCGAACCTGCGACCGTAGCGGTCACGCGGTTCCAGACTGAAGCGCCTAGAACCGCACGGCCACACCGGCCGGCAGTATCGGTTTTAACGAGCGTCCATCAGACCCAGACGGGTGAAATATTTTTGAAAAAGTGGTTGATTTATGTGAAACAATATAACTTTAAAAAAGTGCACCTGTTTGATTCCAAACAAATAGTTTGATCCCATTATTGAAATTATTGGAATTTCATAGAATTCTTCTTGAACCCATGTTACATTTGCGTTTTTGAATTATAAGGCAAATTAAGATCAAATAATGCAAAGGTGCCAGTTTCAAAAGACAACTATTACAGTGATTTTTCTGTTTCTGTAAATCCGCAAGATAGAAATCACAATCGACAGTCTGATATTTGAAAAACTTCGAAAGAACGCTGACATCCGCGCCCTGAGCTACTGCTGCAGAGGAGACTGAGAACAATGCTTCAACATATTCACTATCAAGGAAGGCACCAAAATCTGCGTTTTCTTCTTGCTGTGCTAATTCAAATTCATCACTGGGTCATAAACGTTTCCAAGTAATAAATGGTTTTCCCCATCCACCTGGTAGGTAACCCCTTGAACATGGATATGTATATGGTGATCATTGATGCTTGATGTCCTCTTCACTTTCTTGACTTGAGGCGACGGAATTCTTGAGGCAATTAAAAAATTTTTGAAGATAGTTCCAGGATAAACAGCGATCTATTAATATCATAAATTGTTTAATAAACACAATCGTGATGGCATTTAAGTTGTTAATTTTTATTTTTCTATGAGCAGTTTCTATCTTTTAATAGATCATCATCACATATACATTCCTTGATGATAATTGGAATCGCTGGCGTGGATCAGGTCCCTCTCTGCAAGCGTGGAAGACACTGCTCAAAATTAACAACTTAAATGCGATCGTGACTGTGTTTATTAAATAAGTTTTGATACAATGTCTCGGTTGACGTTCTTGGGTTTCCTCGAAAGCAAGTAACTATTGGCGTTAAGCGTCACCAGTCAAGTTGGTCTGAGAAAAAAAACCATAAGAGCTAAACGATGGCAATTTAATTGGACTGAAATATGAGTAAAAGTAGCAGCAAGAAATCCGTAGTTCTGTTCATGTAGTTTAAAATATATTTATGTATAACATTTATAAATGTATAATTAAACGATCTATCGAATTGTTGAATTTCATATTCGCTTCACTCTAGCCTCTTCATAGCTGCCTTTGTTCGCTCAGATGGTCTTCTCTCTTTCTCAAGAAGCTGGCTGATGAAAATTTATTTATCTTCTGCAACAGTAAAGATATTTAAAGCATGAACGTGTGCTGCGTCAAAAGCGTCATAAAATTTTCCAAAATAACGTTACGTATTTCGATTATCAGCTTCCGACAACCTCCAGCACGTTTTGGTACTTTTTTTGTTTTTGTTTTTATAATACGAAACTTCTGATTTTTGAAAGCCACTTCTCAAGTCCTGTGCCGAAATTCTATCCTTTCCTCCACACATCGCCTCCTCCTTAACAGCTACTGTAGTACCGTGATCCACAGTTAATGTACACACCGGAAAAATGTAGAAAAAAAAACCGTTAACTTTTGTTTGACAGATGACAGCTAGGTTCAGGCCCTTCATGGGAGTAACTCAAGAGTAAATAAATTTTGCCCCGTAAATAACCTGACAAAGAGGACATAATACTCGCTGGCACTGTCGTTTCTCTCAAAAGTGAAAGAGTAGTTTCGTTTCACTGGTTGTGTTTTTTTTAAAAGGAACTGGCTAGGCTCACTATGGCCTCTCTCTACCTGTCTTAGTATCTCTGATCTGTCAGGTCACCCAAGGAAGGCCATCTGTGACACGAACATATTCAGTTAAGGACTTTGAATTAAACAAACTGACTGCACTGCTGTCAACGTTGGGTTATGAATCAATCTGTCATCCTGAAATAATAGTTTTGCTAAGTTCATCGTTTAATTTTTATGAATCCTCCGCATTGGAAGGTCCCACTTCCCTTTGTAGCACTTAGCCCAAATTTCGCATAATTCATTTTTATGTGGAACAAAACCAAACTGAAGAGCTCCCAATATATATATATATATATATATATATATATATATATATATATATATAAAAACTGCCACCCTATTGTATTACGAGAATGCAGGTAGTATGAAGCTGGTGAGCTGTACTGATCGGTAATTTTTTGAATCATGTAACATGTTGTAAAGCGTGTTTTACGTTTAGTATATGCTGTGAATAGCTACTCAGATGCTCCAGTGTTCTTTCTAGCTTTGAGGAGTATCGAAATTGAATGACTGTTAAAATGCAATGAAACCTTTTAAAAACCATGCCCGCCCCCCCCCCCCCCTCCCCCCACAACCTCATCCGCCACGGAGGTTAAGGTGTCCATGTCTAAGCATGTTAGAGTGCACTGATACGTAAGAATACAGTCGTGGACATTATACTGCTGCAATAGAATGAGACAGCAAAGATAACCTCACCAGACGGAATACTTGCTATCCCTATAGACGAGGACAATCATCGCTCTGGAATGCTGTAGATCGTACAGACCTGGTATCAAACGGTCATCTGACCATTCAGAGCTTATGTAACACAGAGCAGTCAGCTGGTGCGCGTGTGACAGTCAGTTGTAGGGAGTCAGTGCAGTCTGGTGTGTCGCCCTGAAGACACGAGTGAACGGGAGAAAAGAGCTGCTGGGTTTGGCCGTACCCCTGTCCACACCGTGACTGAAGTTGCCTCATTCCTTCATACATCAAAGCAGTCGTCGGAAACGTCTGCAAAGAATAGTGTCTCACACTCACAACGGAGCTGCACCTACTCGTCATCACTGATATCGTCCGAATTTATGGTGTACACAGTTCTAGGCGAGAAACGGAGGTGACAGTATTGAAAGCTCCACATGACCAAGCGATTAAAAAACTTGCGTTTTTGGTGCGGTTCGGGCGAGAAATTACTCTTTTATGTCAGCATTGTTTCCAGGTAACGGTTGGTGCACTGAAAGAAATGGAGAACATTAATCCGAGGGTCGGGAGGATCGAGTCCCCACTTTTTACTTCGATCTTTACGTTAAATACAGTGCAAATAAACAGGAATAATGCTCAATATTTTTATTAATTAATATAGTCTTAAAAACCTTGAAAAGTGCGACACTAACTGAAGTTTTTCTGCTGCTAAGTAGTTGCCCCATATGACCAATACCAGTTGCAACTTGACCTGATGGTGCTCACACTTTAGCTAGTTGGGCTATGTACAGCTCTGTTTTCAAAAATAATAGCTAGATGTAGTCGTACGATCGATCTGTGCATGTCTGCTTTCATGCCTAAGAGCTAACTCGCTGCAAATAATCTGTAGCTCTGAGCCTACAGTGAAGTAGTCTATGCATTTGCCAGAATGACAAACTAACAAAAATACACAGAAATGTTAAATGAAAGATAAATGAATAATTTAATAAAATGGGTTCTGTTCATGTAATTGATGTAGATTGAAACCTTCCCGTCGAATCAATTAAGGAAATAATTTAACTTACTTTCCGTCTAACGAAAGAAAGAAAGAGAATTCAACTTTTTATGCCTTGCAGCTTTCCTGTCTGGACTTGCTTTTGACAACGTGTCTGATCTGATAGTCTTTAGCGTACACGATGTTGTACGCCTTGTACTTTATTGGTAACAATATTAATGTGACTGATCAAAAAGAGATTATTTCTGCGTGAACACATAAGCTTACGCCGTGGCTTTTAGTCCTGGTTGTCTATGCAGTGAACCTGAAAACATACATTTATATTTTCCTTACCTTTTATTTTATTGGGTCGCCTCTGGATAAAGTCATCTGACTGCATGTCTGAATATACTCACTCTGATCTATTGTTGATGATTATTTGGGTTGGGATTCATTTACTGGGACTGTAAATATGTGATCTAAAACTGTACTTACTATTCATTTGCTTTTTTGATTGAAGGTCCGGGTGAAAAATTTCATGTCATTATTAAATAAAAAATTGAGAAAACTCAACAAAAGTTGAAACTTGTGGTTACTGGGTTCAGTGAAAAATAATACGATATTGACTGAGATAAACTGATCTATTCTGAAAATGATTGAATATAAATTTTTAGCTCTTTATAGTAATTCAGTTTATAAAGCTTTAGTATGGGGATCGTTTACATAAAATAATTAAAAATGTAACAACGAACTTACAGTACGCAGTTAGCACTTAAATACCTTTGATGTCTTCATCACGTCGATTTTTAATAATTCATAAATTACCAAATATAAAACTGTGGTGTCACCGCCAGACACCACACTTGCTAGGTGGTAGCTTAAATCGGCCGCGGTTCATTTAGTACATGTCGGACCCGCGTGTCGCCACTGTGTGATCGCAGACCGAGCGCCACCACAAGGCAGGTCTCGAGATACGATAGAGCACTCACCCCAGTTGTACGACGACTTTGCTAGCGACTACACTTACGAAGCCTTTCTCTCATTTGCCGAGAGACTGTTAGAATAGCCTTCAGCTAAGTTCATGGCTACGACCTAGCAAGGCGCCATTAGCCTTACATAGCAAGTGATAGTTTGATAGTTATCGTATGAAATGTCTCATCCGGAATGCTGTATTCACAACAAGGATAAAAAAAAGTTAAGTATTCGAGGAGCTGCATACTTTTCTTATTAGCATTCACTACTTATCCTGTTCCAGAATTCACGCCCGTCTGCGTTAGATAGCGTGCATTTAGGCCTCCTCTATCTACAAGGTGTTGGCACATTTACCAACACATCATTGGCGACGAGGGAAAGGGTCTTGTTCTTTCTAATTGCTTACATTTACTTGTGTCATGGCTTCGCCACAATCTCCAGATGTACTGTCCGAATTTTATCGCTTGCAGAATCAGCAGACGCAGGCGTTATTGGATGCCCTTGGACAGCTCGTCCAGGGTCAACGTGCCATTCACACCGATGCGGCAGCCGCCGCTTCACCGCTACCGCAGCCACAACTCGCAGTTGCACCGCAGTTTCGCAATTTTGATGCGGCGCACGAATCGTGGACCGAGTGGTCCCGCCAGTTTGGATTTCATCTCGCCACCTACAGAATTCAAGGTAACGAGCGGCAGCCTCATTTATTGTCGTGTGTAGGGGTGCAAACGTACTGTGTGATAGTGAAATTGTTTCCCCAACGCGACGTAGCAACTCTGTCCTACGAAGAAATTTTGTCGGCATTGGACGCCTATTTCAAAGAAACAGTCAATGTCGTTGCAAAAAGGTATACTTTCTTTCGTACAAAACGTACAGCTGGTCAGACTAATAGGGAGTGGGTTGCAACATTGCAAGGCCTTACTAGGGATTGTGCGTTTGAATGTGACTGTGGCCTTCCTTATTCAGATACTATGGTGCGTGATGCAATTGCACCGAACGTTTCTGATGTTCGCATACGGGAACAGATATTGAAACTAGTCAATCCCTCCCTTCAACAAGTGATAGACATATTGGATAGACAAGACACACTTGACTTTGCTCAGGAATCTTTTGCAACTTCGCCAGTCATGTGTAACATTAAACGGCCGGCGGGGCGCGCTGCGCGGCCCGGTCAACTGCCCTCGCGCACGTCAACGCAGCTGCCGCCACGCTCTAAACCAGGTGTGCCGCGCCGGCATACAAATGCAGTGAAATCATGCCCGCGGTGTGCTACTAGACATTCGTGTGAAAATTGCCCGTCACGCCAAGCTGTTTGCTTTTTCTGTAATACGAAAGGACATGTTCAAAGTGTTTGCCAGAAAAAGCTCAGATCAGACAATCACAATCATTCCCGGCCTTTTGCTTCGCGCCGGAATCGAACCACGGACACTCAGACTCGTGAACATTCGCCCATGGACATTCATGTAGTTAATTCCACTTCGTCCAGTGCCACTTTTTCTAACAGTGACTGTGTTCGTCCCACAAAAAGTGTGCGTCGACGTCGCCGGAAATCGCGTCAATTCGCAAGTGATGCTGTACCAGTATCAGTTCAAATTGCACGAGACAGTCGCTCTTGTCGTCAGCAGGACAATAAACTTTTTGTAGATTTGTACTTTCATGGCAAGGTCATACCATTCCAGCTCGATACCGGAGCTGCAGTTTCGCTGCTCAATCACGACACGTACAAACAACTGGGCAAACCTCCGTTGCGTGCCGCAAATGTTCAGTTAAAAAGTTATTCCGGACAGCAGATCCCTGTGTTAGGACAGTGCACTCTTCTTGCAACATACAAGGGACAAACGAAACTTGTGTCATTTTCCGTTCTTCGTTCTTCTACTGCAGTGAACTTGTTTGGTTTAGATTTATTTCAATTGTTTAATATGTCTATAGTAAATCAGGTCCTATCAGTGAATCAGACTCTGCCTTCCGACAGTGTTTCTCGGCTGTGTGAAGAATTTGCAGACATTTTTGCACTGGGCTTAGGTTGCGCTAAAAACTATGAAGCACATTTGGAACTTAAAGTAAACGCGCAACCGAAATTTTTCCGAGCGCGCAATGTTCCTGACGCATTGCGTGATGAGATCGCAAGACCGTTAAACGATTTAGAATCACAAGGTGTGAGTGAATGTGCGCAATGCCTCTTCCCTTTCAGCTCCGCTTCTTCGCTTCTTCGCTTTCGCCAGTTGAAATCGGCGTTGCTTTCTAATACTTGCCTTACGCCATTCGATCCCCAGAAACCCCTTTTGTTGATGGTAGATGCATCGGGTTTCGGGATCGGTGCTGTGCTTGCGCACAAAGTTGGCTCGCATGATCGCCCTATTGCCTTTGCGTCCAAATTGCTCTCGTCTGCGCAAAGAAATTATTCACAGATAGAGAAAGAAGCTTTGGCTCTCGTGTTTGGTGTTACTAAGTTCCATGATTTCTTGTATGGTCGTCACTTTACCATCATCACAGACCACAAACCTTTGACGTCGCTTTTTCATCCGCACAAGCCTGTACCTCCGCGTACAGCGCAGAAATTCATTCGCTGGTCTATTTTCCTCTCGCAGTACCGCTACGATATCTTGTATCGATCCACTGCTAAGCACGGAAACGCCGATGCGTTGTCCCGTTTGCCTGTTGCTTCGGATAAAGCATTCGATTCTTCCGATCTTGCCTGCGTGTTCATTGATTCGGAAACAGATGAAGTGGTCGAATCGTTTCCGATTGATTTTCGTCGTGTAGCTGCAGCCATAGCTGCTGACCCTGTCCTTGCTACCGTTTTGCGTTTTGTTGCTACGCAATGGCCTTTGTCAAAGTCTCGGATCGAGGATCCGTTGGTTCGCCGATTTTTTGCTCACAAGGAGAGACTTTTTGTTCGACGTGGTGTTTTGTTGTTGCGTTCTGATAATGATCAGTCCAGAGTCGTGGTCCCACGTTCGTTACAGTCCTCTGTTTTACGGCTTCTTCACCAAGGACATTGGGGTATAGTGCGAACGAAACAACTTGCTCGTCAGCACTGTACTTGGTTCGGAATCGATGCTGCGATTACGAATATGTGTTCTTCTTGCATGGCGTGTGCCGAACAACAATCCGCACCGCCGCGGAAAGTCTTTGCATGGCCAAACGCCACTTCCCCTTGGCAACGCTTGCACATCGATTTTGCTGGTCCATTCTGGAATGCTCGATGGTTGGTTCTGGTAGATGCCTTCAGTACTTTTCCTTTTGTTGTCCGGATGTCTTCCACGACGTCCTCTGCCACCATCCAAGCGTTGTCTGCTATCTTTTGCATTGAAGGTCTTCCGCAGACTATTGTTTCCGATAATGGCCCACAATTCATGTCCGCAGAATTTCAGTCATTCTGCCAGGCCAATGGTATTCAACATCTGACATCCGCGCCGTTTTCGCCTCAGTCAAACAGTGCCGCTGAACGATTGGTCCGGACTTTCAAGTCACAGATGTTGAAGTTGAAAGAGTCGCATTCTCGGGAGGACGCGTTGTTGCTCTTTTTGTCATCGTATCGCTCTCAGCCCCGAGATGGTCGCTCGCCGGCTGAGTTGCTCCACGGTCGTCCTCATCGGACCTTGATGTCTTTGCTGCATCCGCCGCATCAGGTTCCTGTGCAGCGGCAAACTCCTGCTTTTGCTCCAGGTGACGTTGTATTCTATCGCAACTATCGAGGTTCACAGCGTTGGCTCCCAGGGCGCATTCTTCGCTGCCTCGGCCGCGCGATGTATGTGGTTTTGGGGGCCTCTGGTGAGGTGCGTCGGCATCTCAATCAGCTGCGCCTCTGTCGTCGCACGGGTTCTGCCGCTCCCTGTCTGCTTTCAGCGACGGTGCCGTCCGGTCAGCGCCCTGGGGACCCATCTACTGGCTCGCCTCATCCCCAGGTGTTACCGACGATGCCTTCCATTTTGCCCCATGGCGACGCGCCGCCGCAGCAGCCGCCGCCGCCGCCGCCGCCGCCGCCGCCGCCTGTTCTCCCGCCGGCGCCGCCCGCATTCGACGCTTCGCTGCAGCCGCCAAGCGCCTCCCTGGGTCACGCGCCGCCGCTCGCTTCCCGTGACCAGCCGTCCTCCGCCATGGACCTCTTGCCCGCTCCGGACCACATGGCGTCTTCGCGCGTCGGGTACCCCGATGCAATGGAGGTCGACCCTTCGGCCGCTCCTGTCTCTTTACGGGCGCATACACCGCATGTGGACGTGCACCCTGGACTAGGTTTTCAGGCGTTTCCTAGCTCCCCTCGGACCGAATGGCCGGGTGCGGGTGGCACAGCCTCGCCTGTTGTTAGGCTCCCCACCTCATCGCATACGTCAACATGGGGTCCTCCCCACGGCGGGCGGAAGCCTTATAACACGACCGTTCGCCGATTTGCGGGGGAGGAATGTGGTGTCACCGCCAGACACCACACTTGCTAGGTGGTAGCTTTAAATCGGCCGCGGTCCATTTAGTACATGTCGGACCCGTGTGTCGCCACTGTCTGATCGCAGACCGAGACCGAGCGCCACCACAAGGCAGGTCTCGAGATACGGGCTAGCACTCGCCCCAGTTGTACGACGACTTTGCTAGCGACTACACTGACGAAGCCTTCTCTCATTTGCCGAGAGACAGTTAGAATAGCCTTCAGCTAAGTCCATGGCTACGACCTAGCAAGGCGCCATTAGCCTTACAGAGTTTGATAGTTATCGTATGAAATGTCCCATCAAGAACGTTGTATTCACAACAAGGATAAATAAAAGTTAAGTATTCGAGGAGCTGCATACTTTTCTTATTAGCATTCACTACTTATCCTGTTCCAGAATTCACGCCCGTCTGCGTTAGATAGCGTGCATTTAGGCCTCCTCTATCTACAAGGTGTTGGCACATTTACCAACACATGAAAAACTATTGTATTCTTCAAGCAAGATATAGCTGGTGGCGAACAGGCACACCGCTCTGTCTCTACACACAACTTTAGTGCACAAAGGTTGACTCAAGAGTGTTCCGTCGACATTTCTGCGCGCTTCTTGCCACGCTCCCTATGCGCGGGCTCTCCCGCCAACAAAGAACTTGGTGCGGATACTTCCCTGTCACCATCAATATGCAAAAAACTTGAATAAATTTTACAAAACATTTTTCTTAATTTTTTTCTTAGACACTGTAATTGTTATTTACATATTTCTCAGCTTATAAATATTTTGTATGGCTTGTTTGGTTCTCTATTTACATATTTCAAGACGACAGAGAATTATGTTCAAGAACGCCTATTTAAGAAAGGATATTTCAAACAGTCGGAAAGCGGTCCTACGATATCCAGTTAAAATACAGATAGAAAATAACCTTATCAAATGCAGTAAAATCGCTTTGGGAGCGTTACAAGAATGGTACCAGAATCCCCAAACTAAGTGGTCATCAAAGATATGCGGAAACCTAGTCCATGTATTGATCACAGTACACAAAATATTCACCAGCTCAAGGTAGTTCAGAGTTCTACATGATGATTTAAAAATTAACACACGTGAGATAACAAACAGAGACTCATACTTTGTCTGTCCTCAATTCCATAATGCAATTACAAAAAGTTAGAGTATGAAACGTATGAAACTTCCTGGCAGATTAAAACTGTGTGTCGGACCGAGACTCGAACTCGGACCTTTGCATTTCGCGGGCAAGTGCTCTACCATCTGACCTACCCAAGCACGACTGACGCCCCGTCCTCACAGCTTACTTCTACAAGTACCTCGTAGAGCAGTACCTGGTAGAGCACTTGCCCGCGAAAGTCAAAGGTCCCGAGTTCGAGTCTCGGTCCGGCATACAGTTTTAATCTGCCAGGAAGTTTCATAACAGCGCACACTCCACTGCAGAGTGAAAATCTCATTCAAGTTGGAGTATCTTAGCGGCCGTTCACCGCACAGAATATTTCACTGGCACGACCGAATCTCACACATTACACAGGCAGGTCTGCCTTCCACTAGATCTCGACATAAAAGTGTCCTCTTCAAGATCTAAAGACAAGTGTCCAGAATCGTTCCCTTGAGCTCTTCACTCAAAGCGTCTTTGTCTCCAGGTGACCCCCGTAGTATTCTGCTACAATCCAGTTCTCATTAGCTAAAGCTGACCCCCACCAAAAACAGAAACGTCATAGAAATTCGATCACAGTCAGATCTTTCACAATAAAAATAAATAAAATGTTGTTTATAAATAAATAAGTCGATAGTTTTTCACAACTGTGCTCATAATAAAGGACACCACATTGCCGTTAAATATTGTTGAAAAAATTATTTCGGCTTGCTTGACAGAAGCATCCATTGGCCCAATTTTCAAAGATCTTCTTAAGCGATCGAGTACTTGCAAATTACCAGTATTGGGATTTACCCACATCCAGCCATGCTGACGCCTTTGCACCCAGACTCGCCCGCATCGGTCACCTAGCCTGGGCCGACTAGCGTTCACAGACAGACTGACCTCACCTCGTACCAATTTTACGCGGCCGATTATATCGCCTACATGCACGTAACTTTACGAAGGGCATCGCAAAGAAAAATTTGGGTTTTGCAAATAAAATTTGTGGAAGTAACTGAAAGACATGCCCAGAACTTGGAATATAAAATTAGTTACTTTTATTAATTTACAGTGATGAGGTAACATTTACCGTAAAACCAACGGTAAGCAGTAATTTTATAGATAGTTTGCATACACTGCAAAGGCCGCATCTTTAGAATTAATCATTGTTTTAAGATTCTAATGAAAAGTAAATTTGATTTACATCCTAAAAGGCTCCCTATTGTCGCACAGTCTGGCAGTAAACAACTGTAACGCATTATTTCGCTAAATATTAGTTACGGTGGAACGAGATTTACAGTGGAATGTATTTTCGTGCAGTCATATGAGGATGTGACTTCATTTGCTCTCTCGACGAGATCGAGAAGTTTTTAGGCTCTGTGATCAAATTCTTCAGCTTACGATAAAAGTAGAAGTCACAGGGTTGTACTAGCGGAGTACATTAGCGGGGGATCCCTTTAATACTGCCTGACGGCAATACTCCTTCGTCTTGAAAAGTCTCATCGCATAATTGTGTATTTGTTTGTCCCACCTACGGGTCAATTAACACAAGAATATTTTCCCGCACACACTGTGTGTCACCACATCAAATACAATTTATTTATTCTGTCTAGAATATTATTAACTGGAGTAGTATTGACGTCAGTGATAAGTCCCACTACAAACTGAGCTTAGATGAACAGCAGAAACGTGTGTCTGGAGACGTCCAGGACAGTATGAGTGCCATGGGCTGCTATTTCACTTCAGAACAAGACGCATTTGGTTCTTTTCGATGGCGCCCTCACAGCACAGTGGCACTTATATGATACTACACGCCCTGCTTTGTTCCCCTTCACGTCCAGCCATCTCGGGCTTACATTTCAGCAAGATAATGTGCTCCGGCACAAGGAATGTCTTCGTGCTTGATCGTCTTCGTGTTTGCAAATCCTATCTTGGTCAGCAATGTCACCTGATCTCTCCCCAACTGAAAACGTTTGGAGCCTTATGGACAGGGCCTTCTAGCAAGGTTGGGAATTGGGATCTGATGCGCCAATTGGACAGAATTTGGAAAGAATCCCTCAATGGCTCTGAACACTATGGGACTTTTTTAACATCTGAAGTTATCAGTCCCCTGGAACTCAGAACTACTTGAACCTAACTAACCTAAGGACATCACACACGTCCATGCTCGAGGCAGGATTCGAACCTGCGACCGTAGCAGTCGCGCGGTTCCGGACGGAAGCGCATAGAACCGCTGGGCCACCGCGGTTGGTGAAAGATATCCCTCATGAGAACTCTATCGATCTATGCCGAGTCGGATAACTACTTGCACAAGGTTCAGAGGTGTCTTAGAGTCTAATTATCACATGTTTCTGGACTATGCTGTTCCATCATCAAGCGAAAAAAAAACAGAAATGAAATCAATACATCGCAAAACTATACATATAGACAATCACGTAAATATCTACATCGTCTTTCAGTACACTGAGGAGAAAAAGAGGTCATGGGAAAGGGATATACACATGTACAGATAGCGGTAGTATCGCGTATACAAGATACACAAGGGCAGTGCATTAAGGGACCTGTCATTTCTCTTCAGGCAGTTCATCTGAAACGGATTCCGACGTTATTGTGGCCTCACGACGAGAATTAACAGACTTTGAACATGGAATGATAGATGGAGCTAGACTCATGGAACACTCAGTTTCGGAAATCGTTAGGAATTCAGTATTCCGAGATCCACTGTATCAAGAGTACGCCGAGGGTTCCAAATTTCAGACGTTACCTCGCATCACGTACACAGCGGTGGCCTGCGGCCTTCACTTAACTACCGAGAGTAGCGTTGGTTCAAAATGGTTCAGATGGCTCTCAGCACTATGGGACTCAACTGCTGAGGTCATAAGTCCCCTAGAACTTAGAAGTACTTAATCCTAACTAACCTAAGGACATCACACACAGCCATGCCCGAGGCAGGATTCGAACCTGCGACCGTAGCGGTCGCGCGGCTCCAGACGGTAGCACCTAGAACCGCTCGGCCACTTCGGCCGGCAGAGTAGCGTTGTGTGCGTCGAATTTTCAGTGCTTACAAACAAGCACCACTGCGTGAAATAAGGCAGAAATCATTGTGGGTCGTACGACCAACGTATCCGTTAGGAAAGAGCGGCGAAATGCGGCGATAAGGGGCTATGGCGGCAGAATACCGACCTGAGTGCCTTTGCTAACAGCACGATATCGCCTGCACCACCTCTCCTGGTTCATGATTATATCGGATGGATCCTAGACGACTCACCGTGGTCTGGTCACATGAGTCCCGATTTCAGTTAGAGCTGATGGCAGGGTTCGAGTGTTACGCAAATCCCATAAAGCCATGGACCCAAGGCACTGTGCAAACTGGTGGCGGCTCCCTAATGGTGGTTCAAATGACTCTGAGCACTATGGGACTTAACATCTATGGTCATCAGTCCCCTAGAACTTAGAACTACTTAAACCTAACTAACCTAAGGACAGCACACAACACCCAGCCATCACGAGCCAGAGAAAATCCCTGACCCCGCCGGGAATCGAACCCTGGAACCCGGGCGTGGGAAGCGAGAACGCTACGGCACGACCACGAGATGCGGGCTCTCTCTCTCTCGCTCCATAATGGTGTCGGTTGCGTTTACATGGAATGGATTGGGTCTTCTGGTCTAAGTGAAACCACTCATTGGCTGGAAATGGGTGTGTTCGACTGGTTGGAGACCATTTTCAGCCAGTCATGACTTCATGTTCCCAAACAACTACGAAATTTTTATGGATGAAAATGTGTTATATCACCGTGCCACATCTGTTGGCGATTCGTTTGAAAAACTTTCGAGTGAATGATTTGGCCGCCCAGATAGCCCGTCATGTGTGCTACGGAACATTTATGGGACATAATCAAGAGGTCAGTTCGTGTACAAAATCTAGCAACGCTTTCGGTATTATTGACGACCATAGTGGCGGAATGGCTCAGTATATCTGCAGGGCACTTCCAAGGATTTGTTGACTCTAAGCCACGTAGTGTTGTAGCACTACGCCGCGGGAAGAGACGTCCGACACGGTATTATGAGGTATCCCATGACTTTAGTCACCTCAGTGTATAGTATACTTTAAAGCTTCTGTGCCATTAGGCACCGTAGAAGCACAAAAGTAGCAGCCATTATTCGCTGACTGCCATAAAACTCTCCTTTGAACTGCTCCCAATACATGGTTCTGATCTAAAGGCAGCTGTCTTCTGCTGTCAAAGACAGTATTTTTCTCTAACGTATATCTCATAGCTCCCAGCTAAGCTACTGTGTGCTGCAAAATTTTTGAACGTTTCATGTCCAGTCCTAGCAAACACTAAAAACCAATGCTGCAGCTATGTCGCAGTATGGATGCACACCAAGAAAGGGTAAGTGTGATACACCATAGCAACTACTAAATACGAACATTAGGAAGAATTTAACAAAAAAAATGGTTCAAATGGCTCTGAGCACTATGGGACTTAACATCTATGGTCATCAATCCCCTAGAACTTAGAACTACTTAAACCTAACTAACCTAAGGACAGCACACAACACCCAGCCATCACGAGGCAGAGAAAATCCCTGACCCCGCCGGGAATCGAACCCGGGAACCCGGGCTTGGGAAGCGAGAACGCTACCGAAGAATTTAACACTTTTTAGTTCAATCTAAGTACAGTTTCGGATTAGGAAATGTTTCACCATTTCGATCAATCTGCTCTTCAGTGTTTGAAAGTAGGAGGTAAATCTGCAGAGATTATTTAGTCATTTATCAGTGCAAGAACTGTAATATTCAGCTTACGTACTACAGCATTAACAACTTTGAGTCGCAATCAGTAGTCATTTCATGGGACGACTCCTAAGAGAAGGTTGTTCTCATTTTGATCACTAGTGCATCCGTGGATGTGCACGTCACATGCACTAACACAGGTTGTGTTGACATGGTTTATTTGTTTGGCGACAGGACTCGCCAAGTTGTGCTAGCACTGTTACTCTGGTGGTAGCGGTCCGGGGCATTACGTAACAGCTAGGACTGTTATGACATTATTGCGTTTCAGAAAAGAAGCGAAAATGCGATGTGCATCACTCTCTGCTGTCAGTATGAGCGGTTCGCAGAATGAAAGATGTCCGTGACGTAACATGATGTTTTACTGGGCATTCTTTTCATTTGTTTTAATCACAAACAAAGTGACATGCTTTCAGTTGTAACCAGTTATGCCATCTCATGTTGGCCATTTGCAGAAAATTGGCTTTATTTTATGTTATCATTGCATGAGAGATTAGTCTCCTGTTGAACGCGAGAGCTATGCACTATGTGCACGTGTGTACCGACAAAGAGGGAACAAATGTTTAGAATCATCTTTGATGCAGATTTACAGTCACATATATGAAAGTTCTAGGAGGTGAAAGGGAACCAATAGTTGAGAAACGAGTGAGACGAGCCAGTAGCCTATCCCCAATGATAATCAATCTACACAGTGAGGCAGCAAACAAAGCGTCGAAAGAGAAACTTGCAAAAGGAATTAACGTTAGGCAGAAGAAATAGAGACTTGAATGGTTTGCCGATGTCATATATTGCAAAGCGCTTGGAAGGAAAGTTGAACTAGCTAGTTTCAGTTGTAAGACGAAACCATTTTCATATCATTCTTATGCTGAATGTGGGGTGAATACGAAATGAAAACACCAATAATGATCATAATGCTGTACATGCGTTCTTGTAGAAAACAATATGAGTCAGCAAAACTTTTTAACCGTAAAAACAAGACTATGCCAGGCTGCATACATGTTCTTATGAGACGCACGTTCAACAAATGGCTGTATGGTGAAAACTGCATCAGTTATTAATTTGCAACTTCACTATCAGTGAAATGACACTTTTATAGAACGGCATAAAAAGTTAGAAAGGTTCAATACCATGGCTGATAAAGCTGTACTCAGTAATAAAATATGAAACGAGCATCATGTAACTCGTCGACAACGGAATAAACTGTTATTAAGCCCAGCCGGACAGGTCTAATTAGCCTCATTCAAATTCGAGAGATAACTGACTTATGAAGTTGTCTCTTGCTTTGAATGGGGTTTATCATGTCAGTCCAGCTGGACACAGAAACAGTTTATTCCGTTACTGGCGAGCTAATTTATCAACCAGCGTGCTGGCCCTTTCTCAACTTTTGTACTGTTGCATAAAAGCCTTATTTCGCTGACTTCCCTGTCACATTGTTGCAAATTACGGACTGGTATGATTTTTGCTGGTACAGCCAGTTGTTCAACCTGAGTCTCGTAACAATATGGTGTACAGTATGGGTCAGTCTTGTTGTTGCTGTTAAAAAAAAATTATTCATGTTGCTTTCTACACGAACGCATCTCACAACATGATGATTACTACTGGTATTTCCATTTCTTGTTCACGCCGCATTTTGCATACTTACGATATGAAGATGACACAACCGAAACTAGCTGGGGATATTTCAATCATTTTATGTAATTATGATTCAGTTATTAAACAATTTAAGAAAAATAAATTTTAATAAATTGAATTTAAGCTATAAGATAAATACCAAAAAAGTAAACGAAATATGTTCGACTGTCTAGTAACATTAAATCAAGAAATTCTGCGAGAATTAGGTTAGAAAATGAAACACTGAAAGCAGTAGATAAGTTGTGCTACTTGGGCAGCGAAATAATGAGGATGTGCCAAGTGTACTCGTTACAAAATGCGGACTGGAAATAGCAAGAAAACGTTTTTGAAATAATAGAAGCTTATAAACGTCAAATACAAATTTAAATGTTAGAAAGTATTTTCTGAAATTTGCTGTCTGTAGTGCAGCCATGAAAGACCGTGAAATGTGGATGTTAAACAATCCAGACAAGAGGAGAATCATAGCTCTTGAACTATGATGTTAGATTGCAGTGTTTAAGATTAAATGAGTGCGTGGGATTAAGTTATGAAGTGTGACTGAATCGAAAATGGGACAGTTGGACCAAAAACGGAGATCAGTTGGTAGGACATGTCTGGAGGCATCAAGGAGCAGTGGGTTTGGTAACAGGAGAAAAGGGTTGGGGGGGGGGGGGGGGTGGAAGTGAAACTTACAGATGGAGCCGGAGGCTCAAATAAAGTGGGTTTAAAAGGTTGTATGTAGCACTAATTATGAAGAGTGGAGCTGACTGTACTAAATTAGATGTACTTTTCGTTCCAATAGATCCGTATTGAGAAAATCCTTCAGGACATAGAACATGTCAGAAAAACACGAAAACACTGTAAATATTTACAAAGAAAAACAAATACGCTAATGTACCTTCCCAAGCGAGATGATTCTCACGGATGTGGAATAACTCAAAAAATCTCAAACACATTTTCATTCAAAAGGTTATAAATAACTTTCCACCAAATACGTAAACTTGCAACACACTGAGGTGCATGTGATAATTCTTGTGTTATTGTAGCCATGCATCATCGAACAGAAATATGATTTTAGAACACTTGTTTACAACGATCACACTACTGTAAAGAATTTTTTACAGAAGTCAGATTAAACTAAGGCTCGTATTATTTGATGTTATTAGTAACAGCAGTGAAATTTATTCCTGGCTTTCAAACATAAGTATAAATATATAACATCACTTGGTTCTACTCAGAAATTAATGAATGACGTAGAGGGAGTTGGTGTCCAATAAATTCCTAAGGCTGCTCTTAAACTGAACGTTAATAGCTGTTAAACTTGATTTGACTGCTGAAAAATTATTCAAAATATCTTTTCCTGCGTAATGGACACCTTTCTGGCTCATATTAAGTTACTTAAAATCTTCGTGAACATTATTCTTGGGAAGCAGTAGCTAGTATCCTATTTCCTAAGCTAGCCACTGCCAAATCTTCTTGAGTTCACACCACAAATAATTCTTATTACACGTTTCGGACCTGGAGACTTCTGCATGGCTTGATGAGTTATTCCAAACAATAATCCCATACGACATTGTGTAATGAAAATAACTGTAGTAAGCTAGCTTTTTTATATTCATGTCACCCATGTCTGTCAACGTTCGTATTGCAGAGATTTGTTTAGTCGTTTCAGCAGTTCTGTGATGTAACTTCCCCACCTCTTCCCCCCCCCCCCCCCCCCCCCGATTCCCTTCCTATCCAGTTGAATTTTTTTACCAAGTTCTAATACCAAGAATTTAACACTGCCATCTTCTTCTGTTTGTCGTCATATTATAGACGTTTACTGGTGGGAAACCTCTTGCAAGTTCTAAACTGAATGTAGTGGTTTTTTTTTTAAGTTGAAACTACTTATTAATCCAGAATGAGATTTTCACTCTGCAGCGGAGTGTGCGCTGATATGAAACTTCCTGGCAGATTAAAACTGTGTGCCGGACCGAGACTCGAACTCGGGGCCTTTGCCTTTCGCGGGCAAGTGCACTACCAACTGAGGTACCCAAACACGACTCACGCTCACGGGGCGTGAGTCGTGCCTACTTATTAATGTCCATGAAATTTCATTACCTAATCTTACTAAGACTAGGCCGTTTATCGCTGTGTCTGCAAATAAAACAAACTTAGCATCTGGTTATATTACAGATTAAAGGTCATTGGCTGACATGAAGGATAAGGGCCATAAGATGGAACCTTGTGGGAAACCACATGAATTTAGTATTCAGATGGATGATACCTGATATTCCATTACATTTCCCTTTCCTAGTGTCAGAGATCTAAGATTTGAGCCATTTTACGGCAGTTCCTCCTATACCGTCAAATTCTAATTTATGTAAAATGGTATTGCGATATATACAGTCAGACTTCTTTGACAGCTCACAAAATGTGCCAGTATCCTGTAGTGTATTGTCTAATGAATTACGCACACTTTCTCTGAATGTGGAGATAGTCTTAGCAGTATCAGAGCCCTATAGAGATCCGGGTAATGACTTCGGCAATATATTATTTTCTGTCAGTTGGTTAAGAAGACGGCTATATATTACCTTTTCTAAAATTGTGGAGAATGCTGGTAAAAGCGAATTTGGAAGGATAATTTACGGTATTTCTTTATCCATTTTCATAAACAAAGGCTTGACTTCAGCATGTTTCGGCGATTCAGGAAATGTTTCACTGATGAATAATTACACAGACAACTTAATACGTTATTGAATTCAGAAATGTATTCCTTAATTAACTTGATGTATTAGTGTGGAGAGCTGCATCAAAGCATTCTTCGGGGTAAAGATCGCGGCCAATACAGCAACAACAACGACCATGCGGAAGTTCATTTAAACATTACTTTGACAGACAAAAAAGTGGAACATGCAGAAGAAGTGGACGGATGTGAATATAACTTTGTACGCGCACACACCGTCAGCAGCTATGTAAATGATTCGATTTGGAGTTCTCCAAGACAGGTAGAACGATCATCCGATTGCGTGTTCACATACAGTCCTTTATCAGGCCTGGTAGAGTATACAAGTGGCGTATATAGCGCCAGATATTAAGTGATCACTGTCAAGGACACGGAGATACTCTGTACTGGTATGGGACAATGTTATCAGCACCTGAAAGATTTTTAAAGGGACCTTAATTGGCCGGCAGCTATAAATCATGATATCCGGGTTTGCGGGGAATTCTGACACGGCAGTAGCTCTGTGCTGGACTGTATGGGAGCTTGGGGCCAGCAGTACTCGTCATCAAGATCGACAATGTCTGATTACCACAGGGGAGGATCCCTATCCTGTGCACCAAGCACGTTGTATCGCCTTGACTCTGCGCCTGCCGTACGAGAGCAAGCAGTTCCCTACCTGCAACATTCTGTGTATCAAACCGCACCATTGGCTGGAGATTAGCCACAGCAAGAGCAGGGAAGCAGGACCTGTTGTGTAGGTTGCTGTATAGACCGGCAGTTAATTATGGTTGTACACTATATTCGATGACCATCGTCAGTGAGCACATCGGCCCCTGGGGAGAGGCCCCGTTCTTCCAATTTTTTGGAGAGGCAGAGTAGTGTTCGTAGTGGTATAATGGTGTGCGGAGGGATCAGCTGAGAGTTTAGGTCACGGCTGGTAACAATTGAGGGAACTTTGGTGGCACAACGGTACGTCATGGTCGTCTTTCGTCCTCATGTGTTATACACTCCTGGAAATGGAAAAAAGAACACATTGACACCGGTGTGTCAGACCCACCATACTTGCTCCGGACACTGCGAGAGGGCTGTACGAGCAATGATCACACGCACGGCACAGCGGACACACCAGGATCCGCGGTGTTGGCAGTCGAATGGCTCTAGCTTCGCAGCATTTGTGCACCGCCGCCGTCAGTGTCAGCCAGTTTGCCGTGGCATACGGAGCTCCATCGCAGTCTTTAACACTGGTAGCATGCCGCGACAGCGTGGACGTGAACCGTATGTGCAGGTGACGGACTTTGAGCGAGGGCGTATAGTGGGCATGCGGGAGACCGGGTGGATGTACCGCCGAATTGCTCAACACGTGGGGCGTGAGGTCTCCACAGTACATCGATGTTGTCGCCAGTGGTCGGCGGAAGGTGCACGTGCCCATCGACCTGGGACCGGACCGCAGCGACGCACGGATGCACGCCAAGACCGTAGGATCCTACGCAGTGCCGTAGGGGACCGCACCGCCACTTCCAAGCAAATTAGGGACAGTGTTGCTCCTGGGGTATCGGCGAGGACCATTCGCAACCGTCTCCATGAAGCTGGGCCACGGTCCCGCACACCGTTAGGCCGTCTTCCGCTCACGCCCCAACGTCGTGCAGCCCGCCTCCAGTGGTGTCGCGACAGGCGTGAATGGAGGGACGAATGGAGACGTGTCGTCTTCAGCTTTGAGAGTCGCTTCTGCCTTGGTGCCAATGATGGTCGTATGCGTGTTTGGCGCCGTGCAGGTGAGCGCCACAATCAGGACTGCATACGACCGAGGCACACAGGGCCAACACCCGGCATCATGGTGTGGGGAGCGATCTCCTACACTGGCCGTACACCACTGGTGATCGTCGAGGGGACACTGAATAGTGCACGGCACATCCAAACCGTCATCGAACCCATCCTTCTACCATTCCTAGACCGGCAAGGGAACTTGCTATTCCAACAGGACAATGAACGTCCGCATGCATCCTGTGCCACCCAACGTGCTCTAGAAGGTGTAAGTCAACTACCCTGGCCAGCAAGATCTCCGGATCTGTCCCCCATTGAGCATGTTTGGGACTGGATGAAGCATCGTCTCACGCGGTCTGCACGTCCAGCACGAACGCTGGTCCAACTGAGGTGCCAGGTGGAAATGGCATGGCAAGCCGTTCCACAGGACTACATCCAGCATCTCTACGATCGTCTCCATGGGAGAATAGCAGCCTGCATTGCTGCGAAAGGTGGATATACACTGTACTAGTGCCGACATTGTGCATGCTCTGTTGCCTGTGTCTATGTGCCTGTGGTTCTGTCAGTGTGATCATGTGATGTATCTGACCCCAGGAATGTGTCAATAAAGTTTCCCCTTCCTGGGACAATGAATTCACGGTGTTCTTATTTCAATTTCCAGGAGCTATCGCGATGAAGAGGACAATCATCGTCCAGACGAGACGCGTGTATGTATGAAGTGTCTGCGTGAGGTTGGTGTGCTTCCGTAGCCAACAAATTCCTCAGATTTGTCCCCGATAGAACATGTGTAATACCAACAAGAATGTCAGCTTCATCCAGTGTCAGTACCTACAACATCAAGGGCTGTTACTGTCATTTACACTACTAACCGTTAAAATTGCTACACCAAGAAGAAATGTAGATGATAAACGGTTATTCATTGGACAAATATATTATACTAGAACTAACATGTGATTACATTTTCACGCAATTTGGGTGCATAGATCCTGAGAAATCACTACCCAGAACAACCACCTTTGGCCGAAATAACGGCCTTGACACGCCTGGGCATTGAGTCAAACAGAGCTTGGATGGCGTGTACAGGTACAATTGCCCATGCAGCTTCAACACGATACCACAGTTCATCAAGAGTAGTGACTGGCGTATTGTGACGAGCCAGTTGCTCGGCCACCATTGATCAGACGTTTTCAGTTGGTGAGAGATCTGGAGAATGTGCTGACCAGGGCAGCAATCGAACATTTTCTGTATCCAGAAAGGCCCGTACGGGACCTGCAACATGAGATCGTGCATTATCCTGCTGAAATGTAGGATTTCGCAGAGATCTAATGAAGGGTAGAGCCACGGGTCGTAACACATCTGAAACGTAACGTCCACTGTTCAATGTGCCGTCAATGCGAAGAAGAGGTGGCCGAGACGTGTAACCAATGTACCCCATACCATCACGCCTGGTGATACGGCAGAATGGCGACGACGAATACACACCTCCAATGTGTGTTCACCATCATGATGCTGTACACAGAACCAGGATTCATCCGCAAGAATGACGTTTTGAATTCGAGCACCCAGGTTCGTCGTTGAGTACACCTTCGCAGGCGCTAATGTCTGATGCAGCGTCAAGGGCAACCGCAGCCATGGTCTCCGAGCTTATAGTCCATGCTGCTGCCGTCGAATTGTTCGTGCAGATGGTTGTTGTCTTACAAACGACCCCATCTGTTGACTCAGAGATCGAGACGTTGCTGCACTATCCGTTAAAGCCATGCGGATAAGATGCCTGTCACTTCGACTGCTAGTGATACGAGGCCGTTGGGATCGAGCACGGCGTTCCGTATTACCCTCCTGAAGCCACCGATTCCATATTCTCTGAACAGTCATTGGATCTTGACCAACGCGAGCAGGAATGTCACGATATGATAAACCGCAATCGCGATAGGCTACAACCCGATCTTTATCACAGTTGGAAACGTTATGGTACGCATTTCTCCTCCGTACACAAGGCATCACAACAACGTTTCACCAAGCAACGCCGGTTAACTGCTATTTGTGTATGAGAAATCGGTTGGAATCTTTCCTTAAGTCAGCACTTTGTAGGAGTCGCCACTGGCGCCAGCTTTGTGCGAATGCTCTGAAAAGCTAATCATTTGCATATCACTGCATCTTCTTCCTGGCGGTTAAATTTCGCGTCTGTAGCTCGTCATCTTCGTGGTGTAGCAATTTTAATGGCCAGTCGTGTAGCAACAGTGCGCCTGAAGGTTGGCAACCGTTCGTACGGAGTAGCATCGCATATATACATAACTCCAAGTGTAAGTAGGCTGTTTATGTTTTCTCTACGTAAGTAGGCTGTTTATGTTTTCTTATTGGCAACGTTACGTAGCGCTCAATATGAAAATCACTGGCTGTGCTGCGTGCAGTCTGTGGCTAGTTTGCATTGTTGTCTGCCATTGTAGTGTTGAGCAGCGGCAGCTGGATGTGAACAGCGCGTAGCGTTGCGCAGTTGGAGGTGAGCCGCCAGCAGTGGTGGATGTGGGGAGAGAGATGGCGGAGTTTTGTAATTTGTCATGAACTGCTATATATATATTATGACTTTTGATGATACTAAGGTAAATACATTGTTTGTTCTCTATTAATATCTTTCATTTGCTAACTATCCCTATCAGTAGTTAGTGCCTTCCATAGTTTGAATCTTTTATTTAGCTGGCAGTAGTGGCACTCGCTGTTTTGCAGTAGCTTGAGCAGCGAAGATTTTTGTGAGGTAAGTGATTTGTGAAAGGTATAGTTTAATGTTAGTCAGGGCCATTCTTTTGTAGGGAATTTTGAAAGTCAGATTGCGTTGGGGGACGTTTCACAAGGTGTCACCTCCCAGGACCTGACACACCCACGACGGTCGTATTTAGACCAGTAGACGGCAAGGCAAGAGACATCACAGGCCCTCCTCGCTGTTTACCTGCATCTCTCCGCCGAGTCACGCTAGCGCGGCTGATTGTAGCGGCGCAGTTCCACTCATCGACAATTTTCCGCCGACGCTACGGGCCAACTCATGTGCCGACAAATCCTTCAATGAGACATCGGTAGGACCACCGCAGCGGAAATTCAGACCTCTCCGACATCACTCCCGAGATGTGTCCACGGCCAGCTTCAGCCGAGTAAACTTTACTTCAGTCCCATGAGGAACATCGTTGGATTAGACCCTACCTCCGAAATCGTAACTACCTTTACTGTTTTCGCCGCGCGGTGTAGCCGCGAGGTCTAGGCACCTTGCCACGATTCACGCGACTCACTCCGTTGGAGTTTCGATTCCTCCCTCGGGCATGGATGTGTGTGTTGTCCATAGCGTAAGTTAGTTTAAGTTAGATTAAGTGGAGTGTAAGCCTAGGGACAGATGACCTCGGCAGTTTGGTTCCATAGGAAGTTACCACAAATTTCCTAAATTTAATTGTTTTTCACCAGCACGCATGATAGGAGACGGAGTGCTTAGTATTATACTACTGGTCATTAAAATTGCTGCTCCATGAAGATGACCTGCTACAGACGAAATTTAAGCGACAGGAAGAAGATGCTGTGATATGGAAATGCTTATTTTTTCAGAGCATTGACACAAGGTTGGCGCCGGTGGCGACACCTACAACGTGCTGACATGAGGAAAGTTTACAACCGATTTCTCATACACAAACAGCAGTTGACCGGCGTTGCCTGGTGAAACGTTGTTGTGATGCCTCATGTAAGGAGGAGAAATGCGTACCATCACGTTTCCAACTTTGATAAAGGTCGGATTGTAGCCTATCGCGTTGGTCGAGATCCAATGACTTAACAGAATATGGAATCGATGGGTTCAGGAGGGTAGTACGGAAGGCCGTGCTGGATCCCAACGGCCTCGTATCACTAGCAGACAGATGACAGGCATCTTATCCGCATGGCTGTAACGTATCGTGCAGCCTCGTCTCGATCCCTGAGTCAACAGATGGTGACGTTTGCAAGACAACAACAATCCCGAACAGTTCGACGACGTTTGCAGCAGCATGGACTATCAGCTCGGAGACCATGGCTGCGATTACCCTTGACGTTGCATCGCAGACAGGAGCGCCTGCGATGGTGTACTCAACGACGAACCTGGGTGCAAAAATGGCAAAACGTCCTTTTTTCGGATGAATACAGGTTCTGCTTACAGCATCATGATGGTCGCATCCGTGTTTTGGGACATCGCGGTGAACGCACATTGGAAGCGTGTATTCGTCATCGCCACACTGGCGTATCACCCGGCGTGATGGTATGGGGTGCCGTTGGTTACATGTCTCGTTCACCTCTTGTTCGCATTGACGGCACTTTGAACAGAGGACGTCACACTTCCGATGTGTTACGACCCGTGGTTCTACTCTTCATTCGATCTCTGCGAAACCCTACATTTCAGCAGGATAATGCATGACCGCATGTTGCAGGTGCTGTACGGGCCTTTCTCGATACAGAAAATGTTCGACTGGTGCCATGACCAGCACATTCTCCAGATCTCTCACCAACTGAAAATGTCTGGTCAATGGTGACCGAACAACTGGCTCGTCACAATACGCCAGTCACTACTCTTGATGAACCGTGGTATCGTGTTGAAGCTGTGTGGGCAGCTGTACCTGTACACGCCATCTAAGCTCTGTTTGACTCAATGCCCAGGCGTATCAAGTCCGTTATTACTGGCAGAGGTGGTTGTTCTGGGTACTGATTTCTCGGGATCAATGCGCCCAAATTGCGTGAAAATGTAACCACATGTCCGTTCTAGTATAATATATTTGTCCAATGAATACCCGTTTATCATCTGCATTTCTTCTTGGTGTAGCAGTTTTAATGGCCAGTAGTGTAATTTTGGTGAGAAGAAGGTTTTTGTGTCAATGTCCTGTTGTTTTGCTATTAAAACTTCGTCTTTTTGATCTCGAATTTGTCTCGTAGACAACTGACCACGCGAGATATAGCAACTACAACAGTTGTGGGCCTTGAAAGAGAATACAATTCCTTTGTGGCACCCTGAATGTGTTATTACATGTAAAAAAAGTGCCTTACTCATCATAAGATCGGCACTTTTGGCTCGACAGCTTTGCTCGCGGTCATGTTTGGTTTCTCGGGAAGCTGAGGAATCCCACAAGGCGCCACTGTCGCAGCACGTTTTCCGCGCGGACACTCGGCGGTCGGCTGGGCGGTCAGGTGCCGACGTCGGCAGCAGGTTATCACGGCCACCTGCGAGGGCGGCCGGCCGCCTGCCGGTAACGCAGTTAGGCGCAGCCCGCGCGCGAATACAGATGTGGCGCGCCTGCTCTGCCCTGCCCTCCACGGCGGACGGGGCTCTGCTACGGGAGGCGGGCCGCGTGCGGCGCCCCGGCCAGCGCCTTTCCTTTCCTTTCCTTTCCTTTCAGAGGACGCAGGCCCCTCGTTACGCCGGCCGGGGCGACATGTGCTGTGGCCGCCGCTGCTCGCTTCGTTACCGCCAGCGGCCGGAGACCGCCGCCCGAGTGATTCCGCGGAAATCAGACTGACTGTGCCACGTTCCCAGCTGGCGTCAGGATGACGGCACGAGCTACCGCAAGGTGCCTCCACCTACCCAGGCGCAGCGGTTGCTAGTGAATGCTCGTCAGTGAATTCTAGTGGGGTGCGTGAAGAAAACGGTTCCTGCAGATTTACTGTGACCGTGAATTAGTAATCAGAAAATGTTTTAAGGGAAAATGGGTGATAACAATGAAGATACTATCGAAGAAAACAAAAGAAAAATTCGGAGTAGGTATTATAATCCACGGAGAAGAAATAAAAAAAGGTTGCAATTCTGTCAGAGACAGCAAAGGACTTGGAGGAGCAGTTGAACGGAATGGACAGTGTCTTGAAAGGAGGATATAAGATGAACATTAACAAAAGCAAAACGAGGTTAATGGAATGTAGTCGAATTAAGTCGGGTGATGCTGAGGGAATTAGATTAGGAAATGAGACACTTAAAGTACTAAAGGAGTCTTGCCATTTGGGGAGCAAAATAACTGATGATGGTCGAAGTAGGGAGGATATAAAATGTAGACTGGCAATGGCAAGGATAGCATTTCTGAAGAAGAGAAATTTGTTAACATCGAATATAGATTTAAGTGTCAGGAAGTCGTTTCTGAAAGTATTTGTATGGAGTGTATCCATGTATGGAAGTGAAACATGGGCGATAATATTTTGGACAAGAAGAGAATAGAAGAAGGGATCGGTTGGTAGGACATGTTCTGAGGCATCAAGGGATCACCGGTTTAGTATTGGAGGGCAGTGTGGAGGGTAAAAATCTTAGAGGGAGACCAAGACACGAATATACTAAGCAGATTCAGAAGGATATAGCTTGCAGCAGGTACTGGGAGATGATGAAGCTTGCACAGGATAGAGTAGCATGGAGAACTGCATCAAACCAGTCTCAGGACTGAAGACCACAACAACAACAACTATCGAAGACAGTGCTGCCAAAGCAGATTTACTAAACACAGCCTTCCGAAATGCAGACGAAGTAAATATTCCATAATTTGAATCGAGAACAGCTGCCAACATGAGTAACGTAGAAGTAAATATCCTCGGAGTAGTGAAGCAACTCAAAAGCAAGTCTTCTGGTCCAGAATGTATACAAATTTGGTTCCTTTCGGAGTATGCTGATGCATTAGCTCCATACTCAAAAATCATATACAACTGTTCGCTCGACCAAAGATCCGTACCCAAAGACTGGAAAGTTTCACACGTCACACCAATATTAGAGAAATGTAGTAGACGTAATCCACTAAATTACAGGCCTATATCGTTAACGTCGATATGCAGCATGATTTTAGAACCTATATTGTGTTCGAACATTATGAATTACCTCGAAGAAAACGGTCTATTGACACACAGTCAACATGGGTTTAGAGAACATCGTTCCTGTGAAACACAACTGGCTCTTTATTCACATGAAATGCTGAGTGCTGTTCACAAGGGATTTCAGATCGATTCCGTATTCCTGGATTTCCGGAAGGCTTTTGGCACTGTACCACACAAGCGGCTCGTAGTAAAATTGCGATTTCCTGTCAGAGAGGTCACAGTTCGTAGTAACTGTCGGAAAGTCATCGAGTAAAACAGAAGTCATTTCAGCCGTTCCCCAAGTGGTGTTATAGGCCCTTTGCGGTTCCTTATCTATATAAACGATCTGGGAGACAATCTGGGCATCCGTCTGTTTTCAGATGACGCTGTCGTTTATCGACTAATAAATTCATCAGAAGATCATAACAAACTGCGAAACGATTTAGAAAAAATATCTGAATGGTGCGAAAAGTGTCAGTTGACCCTAAATAACGAAAAGTGTGATGTCATCCACAACTTAAATTGTAAACAACTTAAATTGGAAAGAACACATAGAAAATTTTGCGGAGAAGGCTAACCAAAGGCTGCGTTTTATTGGCAGAGCCTTACTAAGGAGACTGCCTACACTAAGCTTGTCCGTCCTATTTTAGAATATTGCTGCGCGGTGTGGGATCCTTACCAGGTAGCACTGACGGAGTACACCGAAAAAGTTCAAAGAAAGGGAGCACGTTTTGTATTATCGCGAAATATGGGAGACAGCGTCACAGAAATGATACCGGATTTGGTCTGGAAATCATTAAAAGAAAGGCATTTTTCGTTGCGACGGAATCTTCGCACGAAACTCTAATCACCAACTTTCTCCTCCAAATGCGAAAATATTTTGTTGACACTGACCTACATAGGATCGAACAATCACCACGATAAAATAAGGGAAATCAGAGCTCGAACGGAAAGATGTAAGTGTTCATTCTTTCCGCGTGCTATACGAGATTGGAATGATAAAGAATTGTGAAGGTGGTTCGATGAACCCTCTTCCAGGCAATTAAATGTGATTTGCAGAGTATCCATGTAGATGTAGATGTAAAAGTAAATTAATATTGTGTAAACTCCACGAACCTGTTTCACTTCTGAAAACTTCAAAAGCACACCTCTATATGAGAAGTTTCCCAATACTGTTAAAATCTTGATAATAAAACCTTTTAATAGTGGAAAACAGTAAAACAATCTGAAGCTAATTTGATAAATAATGACACAGTGTATTTTAATTTTGCTTTTCAGTAACAGTTAAACCCAGATAAATTTGCATCTAAACATGAATGACTGGGAATATGACATTAAGTGGTATGTAAACAAAGATCGAGTACTTTGATAGCTGTCAGATTCAAAGTTCCTTCCAATACGCTAACTTGAACCAATGGCGAATAAGCTACTTCTTTGTAATTTGTCGTTGTAAATAGCTTCAATGGCAAATGCCTCAACTTATGCGTTTGGCCACATTTCGCAGTACAACACATGAAGGGCTTATTTCAGTAGTGGTACTAGTCCATTACCTCCACTTGTCTGTCTATGATGCTTCTGAAATTAATGGTCGAAACAAACAGAAACAAAGGTTCATCTCTAGCAAGAAGCCATATGCTTGAATATTTCTGGTATCTCAACTGCATATTTTTCAGCGCTCATTTAACTTTAGGACCCTGTATCTCAGAAAGAACAAAAATGGACTTGTACCACTATTGAAATAAGCCCTTCACATAAATTCTCCTGTCTAAATTACTGTACCTACACATCGAAGCACGCCCATCCAAAAGACACACAGAACGCAAGCAACGACTATTACAAATACACTGAAAAGCAAAAAGAAATAAATGACGGCAGTAGCTGCTGTCACTGAAGGTGAAAAGTTTTTACAGTACATTACTTTTATTTACAGAGAGAAACATTAAGACATAGTCTATTACAGAGCATAAAGCAGTTAAATTATTTACAACTGTGTTTCTCTAAAAGAGGAATGTTTTTGATTCTTGTATGTGCTGGGTCAGCGTGATGTGACGACGGCGGTAGAAACAGTTTCAAGTTGCTGATATGAATTCTATAAGTTCACCCGGTCGTGTCCGACAACTATCGATACCTCTCTCGCTCCACAGTTCTTACAATAGTTCTGCCTATTGCATTCCGTTTCACACAATACATTTAATAAAACTATTTGAAAGATTATCAGTAAGAAAATCAAATTCTTTACATAAGGAACTCTTGTAAAACTAGCACAATAAATACAGTCATACACATTTGATGTTCTACACTATCCAAGTATAACCAAATGAAAAATATTCTACGCCATCAGAAATCATATGTTCTCAGATCTTTGTTTACATTAAAATCATAGCTTACTAGACATGCCTGTACTTTGGTTCTTGGAGTCAGTGCCTTCTAGAATACACCTGTGTTAACGATCAGTAACCAACGACGGAAAAAATGGAAGAACAAAATAATACATCACGTATTCTGACGCACTTGAAACCGACAAATGGGCGTGGCCCCTATGCAACATCACGTTCAACATCTATTTTAGAACTAACGGAAAATGATAATGTCCATAAAGTAAACATTTTTGAAATCAACATGAAATGCTCTTTTCTATAGACCAAGAAAAGGTTTTAAAAATTTTTGGTCATTTTCACGAGCATGTCCCCTACGGTACCCTGCTCACCACATCTGGACGTTTTGGGGTACGTTCACCTGGGGTCTCCTTCGCCAACTTATACCGACAGCAGCCCAGGAGAAAGCCGGACGGACACCATGCAGTGAGCGCCCGAGCAGCACACACTAGAACCATTCTGCAAGCACACAGAGGGTATGTATATGGCGCTCTCACCTCACTTAAGAATGGACACGGTGCGAAGTGCGTGACGGACAATGAGAAGCGTCCTGAAAATTGATGGATACCCGCAGCCATTAGGATGGAATATCAAGAATATAGACGTGAAAGCATGTGAGTTCGTCTGGCCCGACAGCTGTCATTTTACCTGACTTGGAAAGCAAGAATGTGTCGACAATTCCAGTAACACACATTCACTGAGAGGAGCGTACACAAAGCGCGAAGAAATCGCACAGGGAGGAGTGTGAAAGAAGTCAGCCTTCCTAAGAACATGTTTTCGGGTAGAAAAGACGCCCCTTAAAAAATCACAGATGACTGCAGATTCTGAGAGGAAGCACATACATGAGTCTTCCAGGCATAGGCAGAGATAATGGTTACAAAGAAGTTCTGTGTGTCTGCTCTCACAACAACTTCGTAATTCAGAAAAACATCGGAAGCATGTGCGACAAGCGCTAGTGAAATCGTGAGCAAGACGCCAATTACTGTCACAGACTGGACCACGTACGGTAGGATATTTGCACCAGGCACGGAGAGGCGTGGTCATGAAAAGGTGATCAGTCATTGGACGGCACGGAAATTAAGTTCACCAATGACAACGCCGCGAGAGGAGAAAATTTCGAGGAAATGGTGAATGAGAAGAGAAGAGCCTGTGAGACAACGCGGAAGAAAGGGAAGATGTGGGATCTTTCATCCATCGCCAAAGCGCACCTTCCGGCACCGTGATAGTATAAGAACTAAATTTTCAGACACAACTCAGGAAAATGCCCACATCTTTACTAGAACATGTTAGCCTGTTAACCTCTTTGTGTGTGATGTGTTCTTGTGTGCTAGGTGTGTTGCTAAAGAGCAAATGAAGCACATATAGCGGTAGCTAGTGTACTCAGTTTTGGTTCCTACAGCTTCTCTTATGTTTTGTGATATAGTTTTAGAACGCGTAGTTTACTGTTGTGATTATCCTGTTCCATGTTTCCGTTGCTCTGTTTGCTGCCATCGTTGCCATCAGTGTTGTATTGTGTCTGTTCGTTCTGTAGAGAGCTTTTAGTTTGTGGTTGCGTTTTTCTATGCAACTGAGATCTGGCAGACTGATAAATATGGAAACCGTGAGGCCAACGAAGAAGAGTTCGGGTGTGAATGAGGAACCGTCGGGCACGTCTGTGGGGACTACGCTAAATCAGAGTTCATTAGAAACAGGAAGCCAAGGTACGTCTATGATGGACAGGAAAAGTCAAAGTTCACTGTACCAAATTTTCGCGATACTGGAAAATCATACATCGCAGTTAACTGCCATGAGAGAGAAGAACAAAACGCCATCAGAAAGACTGGCAATCGAGGTAAGACTTTGCAATCAAAATTTTGATTCGCAAATCGCTGAAGTCAGGCAGGAACTGGAGACCTAAATCAAAAATATGCGGACGGAGGTCCCGAAGAGCTTGGACGGGGTGAGAAGAGAGTGTAAAACGAAGGTTGACAACATAGAAAAGCAGGTGAAAACGAAGATGATTGACATCTCTGTGCGCGTAGATGAGGAAATTAAATCATCCAAGGAGACACAAAAAGAGTGTCAGCCCTCTAGAATTAAATATCTGCTATGCGACAAGGTGATGTCATTATAACGCAGGCGACGCGAACGAATTTGCAGGCCGCATGCCCGATGCAGGAGGTGGACGTGCCACTGTCTAAATTCGGCAGAAATCGTAGTAACCACCGGAAGACATATCTAAAGAATTTAGACGCGTATCTGCCTGTCACAGAAGTGGCGGAATGTAATGTTTTACTCGGTGCACGGCAGACATTCCATCAGGAGACTTCCTGGTTTGACGTCACCATTTGCGGGGACAGTAGTTACAAGGAATTCTGCACAGAGTTTCTGGCAAAGTAATGGAAGCTGACCGCTCAGGCAAGTGCAAAGATGAGCACATATCGGGGACAATGTGCGTCACAGTCACTTCAATGCATAGCAGCATACGCTGCTCACTTTGTCGTTCTGGCGGGATACTTAAGCGAGAAAGTGAATGCGGAATGGTGTAGCGCGATGCGCAAACTCGCATTTTCCTGCTGATGTGCGAAGTGCACTCGTCGGGGCATTGTCGAGAGAGCAGTTACTCGACATTTTAAGATCCTTGGACGATAGCGAAGAGCACGAGAAGCAAAAGACGGCACACGCTAACGCAGTGAAGACAGAAAGTGCGCTACAAGGGTTTGTTCGGCGCAGTGACAGGAAGAATTGGCACAATAACAGACGAAGGCGAGAAGAAGAGAGTATGCGAGAGCGAGATAGACCCATGGTCCACACCAGCGAGAATAGGGCAGCAGCTAAGTGTTAGACCGTGGACGCGACGTGAATTGCGTGGAAGCCTCGCATAGTGGGAGAGAAC
Source organism: Schistocerca serialis cubense (assembly GCF_023864345.2). Classification (NCBI taxonomy): domain Eukaryota; kingdom Metazoa; phylum Arthropoda; class Insecta; order Orthoptera; family Acrididae; genus Schistocerca; species Schistocerca serialis. Next base: position 701,058,913 of record NC_064643.1, read on the forward strand.
TTGAGAGTAAAAGTTGTTCAACAGTGCCGGCTGTACCTCAGGCGGAGGTGCGTGAGATCCTACAAGTGAATGACCAATATCGAAGAGGATGCCTCAGTAGAAATGGGACATACATACGCAATGCGCGGTGCTGGCAATCGCAAGCGCAAGAAAACATTCGTCAGTACTCTCATGACCCAGAGTTGTCGGTAAAAGCGGACAATCGGTGTCCCCTCTTTAAGATAATCCTGGAAGGAGTTAAGACGAACGCATATCTGGATTCTGGGTCCGTAGTGACAGCAGTTTCGACATATTTTTAAGTAAAAGTGGTAGAAAATGGTACTAAATTAGCTGAGACGCCCGCAAAAGGAATCTCACTACTTCCAGCTTTTGGGCCGAAAAGGAAGACAGTAGAGAAACGGATCTTGGTGTCGCTAAGCTACTGAATGAGTGTCTTCCAAGTGAATGCAATCGTCATCCGTGGGCTGTAGCTCGATTTTATAATCGGTAGTCGCATTCTCTCGAGCGTAGGACGGTATCGTGGATTGGACCACTACAACTGTCGTCAATTCGTTCAGAGATCCGATAGGAAGGGGGCAAAAGACAGCAAGAAGGGCACATTTTAAGGACGACGAGGAAATTTTCACAGGTGGGCTACAGGAGCTAAAAGGTGACTTATTAGAGGTAATGTGGGTTGATAAAGTTAGTTTTCGATCGGCAAGTCGTGATGAGAATTCCGCGCACACAGCCGACTAAAGAGAATTTGACGGACGTGATGCTACTGGTCGTGGCGTAAATAGCCTCGCACATGTACTACTCGTGTTAGGGTTCAGAGGACCAGAGGCTGTCAATGAGTTCGCTTCCGTGACACCCCAAGCCGCCCATGCGAGTACGGAAGACACGCTCCAAAATGAACATAATAACATACAGAGAGAGACCACAGCGTAATACCGTGACAAGAAGCGCGCCGAGGTAATGACAAAAGTTGAAGGTGAGGCCCCCACAGCAACTGAGAACCGCACATAGAGCGCACAATGTGTTGGAGATTGCAAAATGACTGAGAAGCACTATGCCCGACGCGGTGATCGAGCGGTTGAAGGCGTTTCAGTCCAGAACCGCGCGACTGCTACGGTCGCAAGTTCGAATCGTGCCTCGGACATGGATGTGTTTGATATCCTCATGTTAGTTAGGTTTAAGTAGTTCTACGTTCTAGGGGACTGATGACCTCAGATGTTAAGTCTCATAGTGCTCAGAGCCATTTGAATTTGAGAAGCACTGTGAGGAGTGCGACGAAAGTACAGTTCACGCCCAATCGCCAGTAGTAGAATACAAAGTTGTTCTTTCCACGGTAGAAAAATTTGCTAAAATCAGACGGGTTTCGGGAGACCGCGGGTGTCTTCATGCGTGTGAGTGGGCAGAAAAGTTGATGTCTCACTCGGAAGCAATGGAGACTGCAGACAGCACTGAATGCTTACGATATTTATGGCGCCGAGAGGGAGGTTGGGGAACTTAACGCCCGCAGCCTGAGAACGTATCTGGCTCAATAGAGAACTGTACAGCACTAGCGACATCAAAAATTGTAGATGATAGTTAATAACACTTATTTTGTGAACAGATATTCTGTCGTAGTAACTGCTATGTATTTACTGCGTTTGGATAGTCATTTTTGTTTGGGCCAGGATCGTGGACCCCTTGCGCCATCACAACGCGCAGCGCAAGGCTGAGAGGAGCCGCCGCATTCGACAGCACGATACTTCCAGGAGCGCGGGAGTTATGAGGCAGCTCACGCAACCGCATTGCCTTTTCTGTGTACGCTCTGTTTTTGTTTATTTGTCGTATGTACTTAATTATAATGCAATTTGATGGAACCATATTTTATAGCATTACCATGTCAGGTATATTACATTGAAAATATAAGTTTACGAAACTAATACAAATCGAAAAATAACTGTTTCCAGTGGAGGCTACATGCTTTTAAACAACACTCTTACTGAACATGTTCATATGACATATACACACCATGTGTTCAAAAGGATCCGGACACCCCCCAAAACATACCTTTTTCATATTACGTGCATTTTCCTGCTACGTACTGCGAGGTACTCCATATCAGCGACCTCGGTAGTAACTAGACATCGTGAGGGAGCAGAATGGGCGCTCCGTGGAACTCACGTTCTTCGAAGGTGATGAGGTCATTCGGTGCCATTTGCGTTATACGACTGTACGCGAGATTTCCACACTCCTAAACATCCCTAGGTCTACTGTTTCCGATGTGATAGTGAGGGGGAAGCGTGAAGGGACACGTACAGCACAAAAGCGTACAGTGGACCTCCTCTGTTGACTGACAGAGACCGCCGACATTTGAAGAGAGTTTTGAGCAGTGCGAGGCTCGTGTTCCCGCCATTATGTATTTTACACCCTGTGTTTAACGTACTTCCACCTCAGTACGTTAAATTAAATTACTACTGTCACTTGAGTGGCTGGTTGCCTGACCGTAAGCGGCGTTAGCAGCGCGTATCGATATATCCCCTCTCGTAGTATCTTTGCTTGAGTGCTATTACCTAGCCATCGTTGTCTGTCGTAGTTCAGTTGGTGGCAGTTCGGATAGTGAGTTCACGTCGCGAGTTAGGATCGCGAGTTCGCGTCGGGAGTTGGTCGCAGTTCGGATGCGAGTTCCTGCTAGTCGGTTGGAGCGTGTCTGGAGCGCAGTCCGGACCTGCCAGTCGGGCAGTTGCCATGCGGCACTAGAGGAGTCGGATCGGAGCAGTGAGGTCTGCGTCGACATGGCTCGCCCGACTATTGCCGCCACGCACCACTTGAGACGGGCCACGATTTTGGTGAATCGTCGGTCGGTCTTCCTACCGGACGACGCGTTTTGGCTCGCCGATCGTTCATGAGTCGGCTGTGTGTGTGTGTGTGTGTGTGTGTGTGTGTGTGTGTGTGTGTGTGTGTGTCTGTAGCGTTCCTGGCCCCCGTTAGTTACCATCTTGAGGAACTTGGGTCGGTCGTTTCCTGGTGCAGGTATGTAGCTAGGCAGTCGGCATGTTTCCTCTGCATCATTGGGTCCGAGCCAGTATTTCTCCCGTCGTGTGTCTGGAAGCGAGTCGGAGACGCACCAGCAGTGCAGTCGCGACGGAACTGCAGTCGCGATCGGATCAGCAGGCAGTCGGTCGGTTGGGGCGGACCATTCGGGACATCTCCGCGCTGTGCAGTCGCCTGGGACCGCTGACGGGCCCTGAGCAGTGTCGCAGCGTCTGTGGAGCTGTCCGATGGCTACGAGCTTCGTGGTTCACCGACCTAGGACGTCGAAGTCGAGTGTAGTTTTCACAGCTAGTGCATATTCCATTGTGGATTATCACGTTTGTAACCTTTTCTGTTTGAATTATCATGGGAAGCGAGTCGTCGTGTCGGTCGGTCCGTGGCTGTCCTCTGGTTGGGTTCCGACGTATTAAATATAGTTGGGCTCACAACCTGCCTCACCTAAGTGAACGAGGGCAGGCAGACCGACCTCCCTGCAGGCCTTTTGGGTACCACCGGTGTTTATCTGTTGTCAGCTATTTTAAATTTTAGGCTATGGTTATTTGTTTTGTTTCTTAAAATTTTGCAAAATTAATTTTTAAATTTATCTTTCAAGCTTAACCACTTGTATTGTACTTTGCGTATGTTGTTTTCTGAACTATTTTTTTTTTTTTTGCTACCTTAATTGGATTTTATCCTGTTGAGATTTTTGGTTGGAGGTCTTCAGCCGTGAAAGAGTTGCTAAATTACAATAAATGACAATTAGAAACAGAAACTGACCTCAACCTTTGGCCCCTTTCCACAATCCTATTCCCTGTTCTGCCTATCCCATATGACATAACTTAGGTAGACAGTTGTCCAGCTGCATGTATTTTATTTCTAAGAGAGACACAGCCACATACAGGAAAAGATAAATAAAATCTTCATTCTAACAACTATACATTTAGTACAATAGTTGTTATTGCAGCTTATAAGACCTGTTTATTTTTGAGTAGTGAATAGTTGGCTTCTCTGTTTCCCTTCACATAAATCCGGGAGATACACAAATGTCAGATTCTAGTTTTCCTAAGCCCTTTGTGATAGGCTGGATTCTGTCCTATGTAGTATTTCCAGATACAACGTTCGTATGTGAAACTGCATGTAGGTCGTAAGTTGGTTCAAGTGAAGTAAATCTTTATTCTCGTAGCGCAAGCTTCGTTTACGGTATACAATTACGCAGCCTGGTCCATACGCCTGCTCGGCAGTGTTTGCCCTGCAAATGACGTTTCCGGCAGCCGTGCTCTCACATTCTAGGACATTTCTCAAATGTTTTTACAACAAGTTTCAACTCCAACATTAAAAAACGCTATATTACTGTAATATTCTTTTCAAGAGCTATCGAATGCAGTCACAGGAAGTATACGGTTCCATTTAAAAAATAAAACGTACTTGCTTCAATATGTCCGTTGATACCAGGGATAAAACGTTAACCAAACAAAAGAATACTTGCCGCTAATATTTGCCGAAAACCGCCTTTCGATATGTGTAACCGTTCACGAAATAAAAGGCGTGTTACGTCTCATGTGACTCTCAGCCTGTATACAAGGTGTTTCACATCTCATGTTACGCACTTTTAGATACAGTTTTACATAGGAACTAACGTCCATAAATGTCATCCAACGATGCTACAGAGTGTCAAGGATACATATACGAATCTGAGGTAAGGGCCCAGGTACCGGAAACGAACGAGTCGAAATTTGTAAGCGAAACAGTTTTAATACCTCTGACAGTGGAAAACGTGTAGTGGTATCTTTTTTGTTAAGATTGTAGTGTAGGCGGCTTTCAGAGGTGGTAGTATGGGCCAAAGGAAGGAAAAAACGTCCATTAAACACGGTCTTTAAAATGCATATCTGAGGAGGTATGAGCACCGCTTTTTGGGATATGTAACTGTCCACGAAATAGAAGAGGTAGTGTTCTGTCTAACGTGACTAATCCAATATATTTGAGTGGTGTGTGTTCTGTCTGACATTTGCGACAGAGACTCCACTGAATTACGTATTCATTGGTTATAATCTGTGGCATGTTCTTGCATCGTTAACTTTGATCTTCTGAGCTGCTCGGATGAACAGATCTGTTGTACTTTTTCCATACTGTCTTCTACATTTTTTGTTATCTCCCCACAGTGTTAGCGTCATTCTGTATTTTGATTTCAGTTTTAGAGGCATTTTTTCTCTGTTAATTTTTGTTGTTACTTTTATCAGTTGTGAGAGCAAATAAATATATGTTAATCACTTTCTTGACTTAGATTCCAAGATCCTTTACATTGTCCTGGTTAGCTGATCTATTAATAACAAATATAACCTGACGCACACCGAAAGTAGTTCTCATTGTGACGGTGTAACTGTTGCGCACAGGGGCCACACTCAACATTCAGTCATATTCATAGCTCAGATGAAAGAACGAGCATTGCATACGGACGCCTTGGATGACGAAAGATTTGTTTTATAACGAGCATGCACTTACACTCCTCGACTCTTGATCCAGAACGGGGATCTACATTTCAACAGACATTGTTTATGTTTAGAACCGATCTTGAATGACCCTCCGTAGGTATCCGAAGTGCTTCACTTTCAGGCCTAGCAGAAAAATAGATCTCTGTCTCCTCTCGTTGTACAAAATTAGCCTTGAGCACCTCCTTGCATTCGATTGACCAGCTGTGATTTCCTGTCTTACCAATCGAAGTATTTGTCAGCGGCCTTTGTTGCTGTAGAACAGCAAGCATATCTCCCGTGTGAAAAAACACGCACGTGGCAAGAACGTTCCTTTCTAAAAATTTTAGAGGCATTGTAGCGGCCGGCAAATCGAATGATGGTTTTCCTTGGCCGCAGGTGCAGCACATGCAGTAGCGTCCCAAGCTTTGGACCGTGGAAGATGTCGGCTAGCCTGCAGCCGTGCACAGTGTTGTCCAATCAGTACTCAAGAATAAGGTCGGAAGCGTGCTGTGACAAACGCCTCGCCGCAAGGGGTAGCCGCGTGGTCTGAGGCATCTTGTCACGGTCCGCACGGCTTCCCCCGTCGGAGGTTTGAGTCCTCCCTAAGGCGTGGGTGTGTGTGTTGTCCTTAGCGTAAGTTAGTTTAACTTGGATTAAGTAGCGTGTAAGCTTAGGGACCGATGACCTAAGCAGTTTGGTCCCATAAAATCTTACCACAAATTTACAAATGTTATTTACAGACATCTCGTCGGCCGGAGCCTTCTTCGTTTGGGTCTTGGAAGTTAGGATCCTCTAATCGGCCTAGCCATCCGATTATAAGTGCGACGGAAGGAGAAGCAGGTGCTAGATTTGACTGTTGCGGCAAGTATTCTGTGAAATGACTAGCTGTGGTCTTTTGTCTGCTAGCGGACAGGAACTCTTTCACAATCCCATTGAAGGGTAGTCCTACTGCAGATATTTAGATAACCTGACTACGTGATCTATTGGTTCGTCCTACCACTTATTCACATTTAACCATGACTTACTATTGATCCTCAAAATCTCTACTTAATCATTTATATTCTCCCTTGTATTCTCAACTTATAACGGAAGACATCGGAAAACTATCCCAGGATTTTGTTCCCAAGAGAAACCATTATGTAATTGCTTACTATTACCCCGAAAATGTGATCTACCCCCAGTGGGATCTCCGGGTTGGAGGGAGAGGGGGAGACAGCAACATGAAAAACTACGAATACCCAAGGGAACAAACAATATCGCGACTTGGAATGTATAAGGATTGTGCCAAATTAGAAAATTACAGACAGTGGAAAGAGAATATCAGTGAACTGTAATCGGTATACTAGGACTAGCAGAGACTCATTCGAAAGGCAATAGGTACTTCAGAGCATCTAATGAACAGTGTGTCCTTTTTTTCTTCTTTTTTTGATAGATCAGATACTAAAACTGAGAAATGTAGAACAACCAGTCAGTAATAATCTGTTTATTACAGGTATAGTTATCCACTTTGTGCCTATCGTCAGTGCGTTAAGATGCAAGTCAGATCATTATTATTGGTTATCTACAAAAGTATCCCCTATCAGACAACCCATGTCAGTATACACATGGATAACCTAGTAGGGGCTGTTTGTATAAACAAGCGATACTGATTATTTGACTTGAAACTTCCTGACAGGTTAAAACTGTGTGCCGACCGAGACTCGAACTCGGGACTCGGAAGCTGTGAGGACGGGTCGTGAGTCGTGCTTGGGTAGCTCAGTTGGTAGAGCACTTGCCCACGAAAGGCAAAGGTCCCGAGTTCGAGTCTCAGTCCGGCACACAGTTTTAATCTGTCAGGAAGTTTCATATCAGCGCACAATCCGCTGCAGAGTGAAAATCTTATTCTGGATTATATGACTTGCATCTTACCGCATTGATGATAGTCGCATAATGGGTGAAATCATACTAGATCTCCAACAAACAGATTATTAGTGACTTACTGGTGTACATTTATCAAATTTTATCGATTACAATCGCTAAACGCACCCGTACCAAGTGGAATCGAACCTGAGACCAGAAATTACCCTTAATGGTTTTGTCTTGTTGGTGTACAAGGCATGGAACACCGCAGTGATTGAATACAAACCAGCCAGTGACCGAATAACACTATTGAGATTCAGTACTAGGCATTTAAAGGTAAATTTTATACAGATATGTGCTACAACTTCAACAACTGATGACGTAGTATTAGAAAAAAAAATCATGGGTCTCTTTCCAAGTGTTTTCAGTCAATGCTCAAAACGGAAGTTACTGATTCAGTTATGTCAGACAATAAGTTCGTAAATATTAATAGTTGCTTCCAACACCATTCGAGAACCTCACAATAAAGAAACCCACAAGGCCCTTAACAACAATAACACAAGTTGTAGAAGATGAAGATGGCACATCTGTAACCAATATAGATCTAACTGCTGATCGAGGAACATGCTGCAATAAGTTAACAATTGAACATTTGATCGTTCAAAGGAGAAGGGACATGAGAAGTTACGGGAAGAATCCGAAAGGCAGTAGCTACATTGAAAAACACAAAGCCCCTGTACCTGACCTTATTACCTCCGAAATGATCAAAGCATCTGGAGTTCTGTGTTTGGGAATCACGCATGAAATACGTAACAACACATGGAACAACGGAACATGGATAGAAAACTGGAGCATCTTGGTACTGATGCCTTTTCATAAGAAAGGACAGGCACCGCATTGAGAGGATAACTGAACTCTTTCATTGTTTTCACATGCGACGGAGATTCTTCTAAACGTCATCCATGAATGCCTGAGAGCCTGCTTATGTAAAGAAATACCATCAGAACATAATAAAGGAACACGAGAGCAGATCTCAGTGTCGACAGCTAACCGAGAAATGCAAATAATTCAATACTCTTTTACTTCTTCATTTCATGGCCTATAGCAATGCTATCGACTGTATCGATTGAAAGAAATGTGGAATGTGCTAGCAGAAATGGGTCGTCACCATATCCTTATTATCGTTATTAGAATTCTTTGCTGTGATAGCAAAGCAGACTAGAGGTACATTCAATACTTTTGAACCACGTCAGGGAGTTAGGTAGGTTTGTATTCTATTACTAGTTATATTTAATATCTGTGGAGAATATGTTATGAGAAAAAGCCTTTGTGGTCGCATGGGTGGTGTCCGAAAGTAAGAGCGAAGACTCAGTAATTTGAGATTCCCTGTTGACACAATACTGTGCATAGAATCACATGTGGAAATGAAAGAACTAGTTGATGGAGCTGAGAGAATGTTTTCTTGTAGTAAACTTACTTTCTTATTCTCAACTTTTAAACGATTTCGTCTTGCTGTCAACTCTTAGAATTTATTTTGCGACTGCAGTTTCGACATTAATCCATTTTTAAGCATAAGATTTTGACATATAGGCAAAGATAAGATTGTAGTATGTCAAAATTCTAACAGCTAAAAGCAAGAGGAAGTCCTTTAAAAAGAGTTAAGAAAATAAGTGAGAAACTAGGCTTTTCAGTAAACAAGTTTAAGCACATACACGATAATTTGCACAGATGAGTTGTTATTACCAGCTACCGATGTACTATCAGAAAAATAAAGAATTTGATGACTTTGTCTACGTGGGTTCAGTGAATAAGAAAGAGAGTGCCTCTACACAGGAAATCCGGCGTAAAATTGTTCTGGGTAGAGATGCTGCGACGAAGTTGACAGTGGTTTGTAAAGACGGAGCCCTAATGAGACATACTGAATCGTGAGTGCTAAAATATCTGGGGCTTTCAGTTTTCCTTCGCCGGACTGACACTTGGACAGTAACTAAAGTGGATCGCAAAATAACTGATGCTTCTGAAATGTGGACGTACAAGAGATCACTGAGAACATAATGAACGGACAAACGAACCAACACATCAACCCTTAAAGAACTCAGGGTGGAGAAGAGGTTGTCCAGTAGTTGTTTCTAGCGAATGCTGTAGTTCTTTGTTCATACTGTCCGACGAAAGGAAGATAACTTGGAAAAGATGATCATTCAGGGCAAAATCAAAGGGCAAAGATTGCAGGGACGACCACAGAGACGATGAATGGACCAGTTAAAGCTGAAGACAAACCGAACATTGGGCCAGCCCTCCGAGATGCAGAAGACTGGTAAAAATGGGGACAGAATGTTAAGAGGATCATGTCACCGCTTTGAATAATGAAAGACGAAATGCTGATGATGTTCTGCTGTCTGCAACGACATCTTAATGTATGAAAAATGTTTTTGTATTTTGGTGAGTGGTGCAGCTTTAGGACGACAGTCATGTAAATCATCGTCAAGGGATGTACTGCAAAACTTAATACCGGCAGGTCATTTTTTAACTATTGACGACGAAGTACCAGGCTCCATACAAAGCATTACTAACACTGGATTATGTAAGGTACACACGCAATCGTGTGGAGCGATCGATAAGGTTGGAAATGAAGAACTCACTTCGTACGCCGCTATCGAAGTGTATAAACTTTTACTGTTCACAGATGAACGATTTCAATAGTCTTATGTTGCCATTATCTGAGCCTAGAGAAATGTCTACAATGCGATGGTGGCGTACGAAGTGTGTTCATTTCCAACTCGGAATTAACTTTCGTAAGCCAGAAACCACTGGGAACAAGTTCTTTCACGAAATCGATAGGGGTTATAAAGGCTGTTTAACTGATTTTTTAATAATATAATCATATAAAAGTTGACAATCGGTTCGCTTCTGATCGATAATGGCTACAATACAGTTTCTCGAACGAGCCGTACGTTGACTTATACGACGTTGTTGGTTAGAAAATCTTAGACCAATTAGTAGTGAGAAACAGCATATCAACATAGCGAAGGGCGTTATCCGACAAGTGATGTCACGCGAAAGGCAATGGCTTTACGCCATCTGGTTGCTAGTCGGCTGAGCTATTTCCATGAAACATTGGGGTAACGACATTTATTTGAAATTTGAAGTCATGGTGTCAACATTCACAACAAAATTTTTAAGACTGTGGCGAAGATGAATCTAGTGATATACTAATCCTCAAAGATATCTGTGAAATTATTTTCAAGTGATAATAGAATGCATGTTGTATTATCATTTCTCGCCTCGATAATTCTAGTAATTTAGTCCTTATTTTTAGGTTACAGTAAAATTTAAAGAGAATATAATCACTAAAATCCTGTTCGTGAACGCTCAGGAATATCGTTAAAGTGTACTACATTACGTTAAAAAGGACAATTTTATTCTATTTAAAAAGAATGGCATTTGAGAGATATGTGTAATCGTGTTTCGAAATCTGCATTGATACGTTGAACTGTTAGTGGTGTTCAGATTGCTCATCTTACTGAACGAAAGTGAAGAAGAGGGATCATTTGTCAGATTTGTAGGGATGGAACAGGAACGATAAAACAGTTTTATTTCTGTCGTTTTGAGTGTACTACCAATCCTCAGTGAGGTCTGAAGCGTTTTCTGTAGTCTTTCCTTTCACCTATGGCAATGACTTATTCATGCGAAAAATTATGCATCTGATTAGAAAATGCTGGTGTAAAACACATATACCCCAACAAAGAACGGGCCTATTCGTATATAACAAAGAAGATTCGCAGTTACAGCCGGTCAGGTGAGAGACAGAACGTTCACAGTGTTCCTAACACAGGTCAGTCCCGTTCCTTATATATATATATATATATATATATATATATATATATATATATATATATATATATATATATATATATGTGTGTGTGTGTGTGTGTTTTAGGATCACGGTGAACGGTCTGTCTCTCACCTGACCGGCTGGAAGTGCGAATCTTCTTTGTTATATACGAATAGGCCAGTTCTTTGTTGTGGTGTGTGATCTACGCCTGCATTTTCTAGGGATCGGTTTCTGTTCCTTCAGTTTTACAGTTTTATACACTGGACAATCATCATTGATGATGATTACACCAAATGAAGAAGGCTGTGAACTTTGCCTAGCCACTCCAACTGTTACTCTGCGGATTTTGTAATAGCTCCCACCACTGTAAGTAACCCTCTTTTTGTATGAAAAATTACGATTCTTATTTATATATACGAGTATGCCCAATAGTCGTTGGGCATTTGTAATCATGTGAATAATATTTTTTTCCTTATTTTATGTATCACTCAAGCCCGCATCTCGTGGTCGTGCGATAGCGTGCTCGCTTCCCACGCCCGGGTTCCCGGGTTCGATTCCCGGCGGGGTCAGGGATTTTCTCTGCCTCGTGATGGCTGGGTGTTGTGTGCTGTCCTTAGGTTAGTTAGGTTTAAGTAGTTCTAAGTTCTAGGGGACTGATGACCATATATGTTAAGTCCCATAGTGCTCAGAGCCATTTGAACCACTTTTTTGTATCACTCAGTACTTTGAAAATATCTCAGATAACCTCATATCCCTATGATCAAAGTATCAATTTACAAATAATTCTGTAGTGATATAAACCGGAAGGTGCAACTTAAAAATTGTGAAACCTCTTGGTTAAGTCTCTAACTGACTTCAATAAATGAAGTCATGGCGAAGTGTAGGATTTCTCAAGCACTTCTCTATTTTAAAACTTTTGACGTCTGTGTGCAAACACTGGTCTTATGCTGTATGGACAATCAATCAAATACTTATAATTTGTTTGGCTGTGGCTGCCCTAGTTTCAAAATTATCCGTTCCGTTTTACATGCGAATGTGAAATGAAGTGAACCATTGGAACAGTCACAACAGCCTGACATGTCGCTCGTACCGAGAGCAGGCACTAGTAATCCACAATTTGAATCACTGCGCACAGAGCTGCTGTGACGCGCCGAGGACAAGACCATAACTCGCAACGGCGTGGCCTCCACGGATCGCACGGCGCTCATTAGCGATTCTGCGAGAGAGGCGGAAGTCGGTGCGGTGACTGCTGTCGGCTGTCGGGCTGATGCGACGTTATCTGGCACGCGTGAGTCACGCGATGCCATCTTGCCAATTACTGACCGAATCTTGCGAGCGGAGCCCGGGGCCGGCCGGCAGTGCAGCAAACTACTGTACCGTGGGTCGGGGCTGCAGGGACGCCGCCCATCCGGGCTATCAATTCAGCGAAGCTGTTTATGTGAGCTGCCCCACGTGTGTAGGAGAGGGCTGGCAGGGGAAGCGACGCGACATTCCGCTGGCTACTGGCTGTTGTCGATGGGGGGGGGGGCAGGAGGGGGGGGGGGGTGGCGCTCTCCCCAGTGGCTCGTTCTGGCCGCGCTGAGGCTGCACGATGCCTGCTGCGACCAACTACACAACTAAACAGCACTTGTCTTCTGTCTCGCTTCTATATTGTGTGTTTCTCTCTCTCTCTCTCTCTCTCTCTCTCTCTCTCTCTATCTCCTCAACGCTTCCATTTCTCTTTCTTCACGAGATTTTTGCTGTAATAACAAAATCTGGTAGAGTTCTAGAAATTATTTCTAAAAAGAAAGCTTTACCGGGTTTAACAACATATGTCCCATCTTCAGGTGCATGTTAATACAAGGGTGAGTCAAATGAAAACAAATATGTAATAACAAATCGAAATTTCGCGCAGCTGACTCCTGAAATGAGACAACGTGTTCATGGTTGTGAAGAACTTCTTCGGCGCTTTGAATGAAAAGGTGATGGCTTCCTTGCAGGAATCTTTACTAGGAACGAAACCTAGGTTCACTTCCACCAAACGGAAACGAAGAGAGCGAGCGAAGAAGGGTGCCGTTCCTCATCACAAAAACCAAAGAAGTTTCGAACAAAACCATCAGCTGGGAAGATGGGAGGAAAAAGGCTTCATTTTGGAGCATTACATGCCTAAAGGGACCACTGTCACCAGTTCATCATGCACAGATCTCCTAAAAAATAATCTGCGGCCTGCAATCAAATTACAGCGACGTGGAGTGCTGTCAGCAGGTGTCCTTTTGCAACATGACAATGCAAGTCCCCACACTGCCCGTACAACAGTTGCAACAACCACTGACATGCATTTTGAGTGTCTTCCTCATCCATAATACTCACCAGACCCTGCCTGAAGTGATTTCTGTATGTCTGGACCACTCACAGTCGCAATGGGAGGAAAGAAGTTCCATTCTGGTGAAGTGGTACGCCGCATGGTACATGAGTGGTTGCGCGGACTATGAAAAGAATTTTTTTCTAATCGAATTTATACACTTTGTAAGCGCTGGAGGAGTTGTATTGAGCGTGGGGGAGATTATGTTGAAAAGTGATACAGCTTTGTACCACTTCTGCACAATAAATAATATTTCAAAAAAATATTTAAGGTTTTCATTTGATTCACCCTCGTATTTAAGTCCACAAAGCATGCATAACTAACGTTAAAATAGGTTAAAATATGTCAAAATGGTGCATCGCTGCTACAAGGCATGTAAGAGAATATCCTCTTCAATCCTAGCTCTGCCAGAAAGCCCCAATCCTGGACCGTTGGTATCCTCTGTGAGGGGCTTTTTGGCAGACCTAGGATTAAAGAAGATATTACTTACATTTTGTGTACCTAGGATGTACTATTTTAACATACTATAACCTATTTTAACCTTAGTTATGCATTGTTTGTGGATTTGCATTTTAATAAGCACCTGAAGTTGGGACACGTGTCCTGAAACAGCTTAGTACTTCCTTTTTTATAAATAAATAATTTTTACAACTGTAGCGGATTTTATCATTGACAATTAAAAGCAGATGTGGTTGTCCCTTCAAGAGAATTGAATTTCCTTTTTTTTAGTCTTTATTCCGAAGACTTTTTTGACACCGGCCGGTGTGGCCGAGCGGTTCAGTCTGGATGTGTATGATGTCCTTAGGTTAGTTAGGATTAAGTAGTTCTAGAGGACTGATGACCTCAGATATTGAGTCCCATAGTGGCTGAGCACTATGGGGCTCAGAGCCATTTGAACTTCTTTGACGCAGCTTTCCACTCTAGTCTACACGTGCACGTAAGTCTCTTCATCACTGAATTACTAATCCACTGGAATCTTGTTATTGAATTCAAGACTTTATCTGTCTCTACGATTTTTTATACTCCAACACTTAGTTCCATTACCAAATTACCTGTTCTCTGACGTCTCAGAATTTATTGTATCATACTACCGTTAAAGGTCCTGGCGTAAGTAAAGTTGCGAAAGTGGATCTTGTGTTGTGCTTGGTTAACTTAGCCCAGGGGTCACCAAACCAAGGGCCGCGGGCTGCATCTGGCCGTCGACGTCACATGAACTTGTTTGATACATAGTTTGGAGCAGGAGACGTTGTCATGCAACTTATATAAATGGTATGTTTAGAATACTAGATCTTCACACGTACTGCGACCTCCTGGCTGCTATGCGCCTTAAATTTACTATATTATATGATCAGGACTCATTTGAAAGATTTGGAAATTCCGGGCGCTCTGTTCACACACTGCATCACACATCACCAAGCGCCGCTTTGTTGTTAAGATACAGACATTTCATGTGTAGTGAGCCCGTGTTTCCTGCTGTGGACTCCGTCCAGTGACGTTCACTCAGTCATTGTCAGTTCCACGCTTTTCTTGAAGAAATTCTGAGACTTGCCTTATCACACAGCACTGAGGTGGCTCGACTGTGGTAAAGTCCTATTTTGTTTTCACAAGTTCCGAAATGAAATAGATGTTTCTCCCTCAGAAAAAATATAGAGATGATCCACAGCTATCATGTCCTATCTGGTTCTCAAAGTTGTCATTTTTGGTCGACATCACACCCAATATGAATCAACATAACTTGAAAACTCAGGGAAACTCTAAACTTGTCTGTAATCTTTGAAGATTATTTCAGACAAACATGTGATTCTTTGAAGCACAACTGGAAGTATAAAACTTTTCTCATTTTCACTGTTGTAAAGAGATTAGTGCTACAATCCCCAAAGTACTTAAGCTCCATTTTTTGAAAAAAATGAATAGTGAGTTCAAAAACCATTTGTGGAATAAATTTTCATATCCTGACAGTGATATTGTCCTTCGATTGTAGTCTTGATCATGTCCCAGTTGAACTACCGTTGGAAGTGGGACACCGCATGTTGTGGGACGCGAAATTGAAACGTCACCCATCCACCAGTGTCAGACCAGTTTGCAGGTGAATATAAGTTTAATTTAGTTTTGTTTATGTATTTTTTGTAATATTTGTAATGGGTGTGAATTGTCTAAAGTTTTTGTATTTTTTTTTATGTTTCATGTACGGAGAGGGCGGCGCAACGAACGGAGACAGCATCTTCGCTGCCGGGATCAGAGAGAAAATTGCTGGCCACTATACGTCGCGGGTCGACAGCCAAATAGCAACAGAAGATTCTGAAACCGATTTGTTGCGTCGTGCTTCTAAAAACTGAAAATGAATAATTCGTAATGTTTTGTACAACAATGACGTTATAGAGAGGTTAATCTTATTGAAAAATGTTAGTCCTATCTTGTCAAGGCTCAGGTTCACTTCTGTATGTAGGAAGATAATAAACTAGTGGATGCTACTAAAGTTGATATACGTGTTCCGAGGATTTATTTATGAGGAATTATGTGAATGAATTAATAATACACATATTTGACAAGATTATTGAATTTTGACTGCGTTCATCGCGACTTTGAATCTCAAAAGCTTATTCAATGTGGTTCTAATATCGATTAAATCAGATAACGTGTATCAATATAATTTCTGAGGAGAAACAAACGACATCTAAAGTTGAAAAAGTTTACGCAAACCAATTGGCCCGGGTGACGTAATTCTGCGCATACGACTCAAATGATGTTTTACAGTTTCGTTCAAGAACCATTCTGAGACAATTGAAAGGTCTCTGTTCGATTCCTTTCATGTTTGATTTCTTAAATCTGTTGTCATTTATGGAATAAATTCCTCTTCTAAATTTACTGTGGCGTCTCTGACTATCTGGGAGGAGACTGAGTAGTGGAACGTGTTACCTTTACACGTAAACAAGAACGATCTGTCACACTACTACACTTTAAAACACAGTTTATATGTAATTCATGTCACACAGTCTCATACGGAACCTACATCCGCTTTCTGTTATATACTGTATATGATAAGATACTGTCATCCCCCTTCCCTTCTGTGTGAGAGGATGAATGATCAAATGTGTTTGTAGTTGCATGCTTGAGTGTAGCAGACAAGGCTGTCTGCTAGAGAACAGTAGGACCAACGTCGGAACAGGTAGCTACGCTTTCTTAAAGCAGAGAGGTTTCTATCCTTAGTATGGTTCTGTCCGTCCGTTGTCATGTTGGTATAGGAAGCTGCCCCTCTGGCCCCTTCCGTTTGTCTTTGTGAGCCACCCTCAGGAAGCACGCTCGGCAGTAGGCAGTTGCAGTGTGGCCGTGGCGAGCGTCTGAAGTGGTAAGATCTCCGGCTAAGCGCGTGTCTGTTAAGCCCGTAGGACAATGGATTTCTTAAGTTCAGCCTAACTGAAAATTTAATCACCCTTATTTCGGGTTTAGGTCTAAAATATCCGATGTTATCTCAAATTGCAGCGCAGTATTATTCTCGTGTGAAGTTCAGATTAGTTTCCGGTAGTTGCTTTGTTACTACTTTGTGAGTAAAGTGGAACTACGTGTTGATCAGTAACTCTAACTAAGATCAATCTTAAATGCGAATGCTTGTGTGATTATAACGTCTCGTCTTGACTATATTTTCAATATAGCAACTTTTCTTTATGTTCATCCCACGTGGGGTGTACTTTGCGAGACCACTACCACGTGCTTATATAACTGTTTGACCCATTAGGTTAATAGTAAGACGTTAGTAACCAGTTCAAGGTTTTGCTTTTGTCAATTGCTTTCCGATCTAATGTATTTTAATTATCAAAATTATTGTGGAGTTGTACGCTTTGTGTAAACCAAGTTGACCACGTGGAGCATGTGGTGTGATCATCAAAGTAGCCCTCAGCTATTCTTTTTGCGAAGACTTCACAAAGAGTTAATATGAATTTACTATACCAGTGTGTGGTAATTACATGATGGACAGGATTGTGGTATGAACGTAATTTCTTTGGGTAAAAAACTGAATCTGTTGGTTGTGGTTAATTTCTTCTTGCTTATGTTTCAATGTTCTTCGTGAGTTATTTTATGAATGCAGTGTCGTATGCAGTCTCCCAATCTTGGCTCCATATTTTGTGTGTTCCGTAAGATTACAATCTCACATTTTTCAATCGTAAATAAGGCACCAGCTCAGTTATAACTCACGTATAATATGCTGAAATTTCAATGAACAATCTTAAAATAAATTTCCAAATATAAACTGATTTCTTTCTTTTTATTTAAATTCTCTTTTTATATATATATATTACCGGTTTTGTATGACTATTAAAAGATTATCATTAATGTTAGTCTGCTTGGTAAACCTAGACTAAATATCTGATGAAACAGTTGCCCAGTAATCCACGGTTAACGTCCCCAGACAGATCACGGCTTTTAACCCACTTTCATTGTCAATTAGCACCGATATCAGCATACCAAATTAAAGTTACAACATTACACAGCAGCTAAGAAAATTAAAGTTACAACTTTACACACAAAGTAGTAACAAAGCAACTACCGGAAACTAATCTGAACTTCACACGAGAATAATACTGCGCTGCAATTTGAGATAACATCGGATATTTTAGACCTAAACCCGAAATAAGGGTGATTAAATTTTCAGTTAGGCTGAACTTAAGAAATCCATTGTCCTACGGGCTTAACAGACACGCGCTTAGCCGGAGATCTTACCACTTCAGACGCTCGCCACGGCCACACTGCAACTGCCTACTGCCGAGCGTGCTTCCTGAGGGTGGCTCACAAAGACAAACGGAAGGGGCCAGAGGGGCAGCTTCCTATACCAACATGACAACGGACAGACAGAACCATACTAAGGATAGAAACCTCTCTGCTTTAAGAAAGCGTAGCTACCTGTTCCGACGTTGGTCCTACTGTTCTCTAGCAGACAGCCTTGTCTGCTACCCTCAAGCATGCAACTACAAACACATTTGATCATTCATCCTCTCACACAGAAGGGAAGGGGGATGACAGTATCTTATCATATACAGTATATAACAGAAAGCGGATGTAGGTTCCGTATGAGACTGTGTGACATGAATTACATATAAACTGTGTTTTAAAGTGTAGTAGTGTGACAGATCGTTCTTGTTTACGTGTAAAGGTAACACGTTCCACTACTCAGTCTCCTCCCAGATAGTCAGAGACGCCACAGTAAATTTAGAAGAGGAATTTATTCCATAAATGACAACAGATTTAAGAAATCAAACATGAAAGGAATCCAACAGAGACCTTTCACAATTTAAGAAGAATATTAATAATTTTGATGTGGGTTGTAACTGACGTAGGTGACGAAGTCTACACATGGTCATATGTCGAAAGAAAATCATTTATAAGAAACTTACGTCGTTACACTACACGCACTTCCCTCCACTATTTAAACAATTAAATGTTATGAGTTCAGATTAATCAATGCGGAGATAGGAAATCACGGGAGCAACTGAAATAGAGCATGGCTTCAGTACAATTTGCATTTATTGTAACACTTGATAACCGACCGAGAAAATGTCGCGTGTTACACTTGACAGATAATAGCAATAGAACAATAATAAACACCTGATTCAGTTTTCTACACTTTGGTTAAAGTTCAACAGGGGAACACTCTTAAGTTCTTCCTTAAATATACATATGCGCGTAGGCGAGTTAAAGAACTGTTTTGAAACAGTCACTTATAACATCAAGGCAGGCACACTCCATGTTAAAAGAAAGTAATTCGCAAGCTTACCCATTGACTAGAACATTAAAATGAATAACAGGAAAGTGCACCGTCCACAACACCTTACGGTGATAGTTAACCTCCAATACAGCTCAACAGTAATAAAAAACTTAGAATCCACCTATGCACGGATAAGCACAATTAAAAACTGGTGGAAAAACAATGAATTGGAAATTGACAGATCTATACTCAAAGGAGCCGCATTCCATCTGAACACCCCGAAAATGGCAACTTAATGGCTGCCTTGAGTAACAGATTAAGAATAGCATGCTCATAGATTGACTAGAATAAAGGAATAAATAACACATACACGGCTTCTGTCGGCCAACAAACTGCGTTGCGCTATTGAGCAGTAATTAATTTAAAATAGCCACAACATATGCTAACAAGGTGAGCGGCGTATTTAAAGACTAGCGTCGAGCAAAGACCCTGGTCAGAAGGTGATCAAAACTAGCAGGATCCCCTTACACAGCAGACGTGCCAACACATTCGTTCACACCCCAGAATCAAAAAGCCAACATAAATCATTGACACATTTCAGATAATATTTTATTGTTTATCACACCCTTAATTAGTTAAAAGGTTAAGCTCTGTTATTGAAGAAACGCAAATGAGGTAGCAAGTTAAGGTCTACAATTCTACTTTGCCATTTAACACGCGTCGTGACGAAGGAAAGGAAGAATCCAGCTAATTAAGTGAAGTGACTCTCTGGATCCAGTACTTGACGATGCCCTCAAAATCAACAGACAAAGGCGAGAGTCAAGTTTACACTCGCAAACAGCACACGCAGAACAAGAGCATAGGAGTTTCAATGGACAACCAGGCCTCATCCCCTTTGATACGTCTGCGACCAAGACGAGTAACACTGGCTGCTATCAAGGCCTTAACGATGCATCACCTGTCACGAGACACGCCAAACATCAACAAACGGCGTGGCCCCCTTTACGCTCCCAGACGCCCGCAATCAGAGTTTCTCCTCCCGCCCGACGCTCTCCCGCAAACACGGCAGGCGGCCGGCCGCACCAACGCCACAGCACCCTCTGGCTGGGGTAAGGAAACAACAGAAAGCGAAGCGGGAATTTCAAAAGGAACACACTACAAAGGAGGAAACGCAGAGAACCAACCGTGAAATGTCGTCACGCTTCAGGAACTCAACTGATATGCCAGTAAATGACGTGTCGAAAGAGAAGCACAGAGATGGAAAACTTGTCGAAATTTACTTCTTCTTTCCTTATGGTTGGATGTCGAAACTGAAGGAATTTGCCGCTGGTATGGCATCAATGTCTGGAAAAACGTACATGAGCAAACGTTTTCGTAAATGAGACACGTTAAGTCGGCACATCGAATGAGGTTTACTGATGAGTACTTGAATACAAATCTCTTGATTGGATGCAGCAGTACTAAACCGAACATTGATATCTTGCAACCCAAATACCATTTCATCAAATCTCCCTAACGTTTTCTTGTTGCTTAATCTGTGAGATTCGGATATGTACACACCATATGTAATGTAACTACCTTTTCGCTAACGGGTTCAGAGTCGGTACGGGGAGGGGCGTTCACGAAACATTGTGGCTGTCTCCGTACATAGTCCACTGACTGCGATTCTGTTTGCTCGGTAAATTTTGCTTTATGAGCATTACGTAGGGCATACTCTCCACCCCTGCTCTCTGCGACCTGTAAACTTGGTTCGGACGTTGGCTAATACATAATCACCTACTGTGATAACTTTTTAGTAATAATGTTCGTTGTATGCCACTCACCCATTATCAACACGGAAATCTGGACTTAGGTTTTCGTCTTTTTCCCAGACCTTTCGTTCTGGCTTGCAGACATTGCACAGTATGATGATGCGATCCCCGCTCAACATTTTTTTCAGTTGCACGCCCCGCTGTGAAAATAGGTTGCTGACCTCTCACTTCGTCGGTAGAGCGTTTGTCTGCAAAAGGTGAAAGTCCCAAGGCCGAGTACAGGTCCGTCACAAAGTTTTAATCTGCCGCCAAGTTTCAAATCAGAGAACAGTCCTTTGTGAGTGAAAACTCATTCTGGGATGTTAGCTTTACTTTTAGTTGAGCTGTGCGATGAAGTTCTTTTACACTCAGATTAAACTCGGAAAATAAGTAGAGAGTGACACTCATTAAATCATTAACGTTATGTTTATCTAGTACGTTACCAGAAGCCAACGACATAACCTTCATAGGAAACACAGTAGGATTAGGTTCCAGAGCAGGGACATTTCATGAGCAACAAGCCGTTACAAAAAGACGTTAAAGTTCATGATGGTTCAACTGCACTTAAATTCGAAAGCAACACCACACAGTTTTTCTAACACTTATTTCCAGACGTATAACTTTTCCCACATTTCTTAGCAATATTAACAGCCCCGTAATAGTAACAGGATATGTATGGCTCGAAAATGAGTCCAGCTCATAATTATTCCAACACAGATTTTAGTGAGAAACTTTCACGTACTCCCAGTCGTACTACGGCAACACATCTCTATATTGCAATTTTCTACAGAGGGGCCCCATGAATCCTTATTTGAAAATTTTCACTTTATAGCAGAAAAGCATTATTAAAATCAGAAACCAATAAGAGAATTACTAAAATTCAGAATTACAATTTAATGTACTCATTAATAAATTTAAAAAGAAATTAATTTAGTGTATAAAGATATAAAACAAACATTTCGTAACTTGCGAACATCGGGAAAGTGGCTTGTGCAGTTGCATTTTTTTGTCACCAGTGGTATACTTCCATTTATCTAACCTCCGATACTTGTTTGGACCTTTCTGTTTATTTTCCACACAGATAACCGGTTCATCTGAAACACAGATGCTATGATACAGCTCCTTCTGACTAGCAACATACGGAAAAATCAATGTGACGTCTGATGATACAGTTAGCACTCTACAGATAGGTGAAAATGATTTGATACCAAAACTGCCCTTCCCATACACAACATGGTCTTCACTGCCTTCGAGAGCGTTACTTATGCAGCACTCCTTGAGGGATTTAACAATAATGTTTTCTCTCACTCCTCTCACTCTAGACCACGACTGGTTTATCCACTGATACAGTTGTTTGGCTCTATGGCTTTTTAAAACTCCCTTCGGCTTGCATTCATGTTTGGTTTCATACATAAGCCATTTGTTCCATTCCTCTCTCATATATACTTTAAACGGTTTATTTTCAGAGACATCAAGAGGTTGCAATTGTGAAGAAAGCCTTCCAGGAATAACAGCAAGCTCTGTATTTCCCTGTCTCAGTTTCTGTTTCACAGAATTTTTCAAATGACAACTAAACTGATACAGTACAAGAAGAGAACTCTTCTTAAAGAAAGAATTTTTCCTTCTACCCTACACTTTCTTAACCCATAATTTTACACCAGCATCGTCCATCCGGTCCTTCTCATATACGTAATTAATACCACTAGGCGGTATTTCAGAAGGTTTTGGCATTGTTTTGCGCTTGCAAATAAGCTTTGGATCACGGACAGTAGTATCAGAACAACATGAAACGGCAACAGTGTTGAGCATTTTCTTTATATCCGCTTGTTTTAATAGTTACAGTTTTAGTACCTTTCATAGCAACAATTCTGTTACTCGGCATATCAAACGTCAGAGGAGTTTCGCCCATTTCGATATCTGACTTAGTTCCACGCTGGTTTTCTTTCGATGTAGAATAATAAAGCTATGGAAAGATAATAATTTCTCTTCATACTCTTGCAGCATTTTTCGAGGTATTTTGTTGTTGGTTCGCATGCTAAGTCCGTGTTACTTTATGAACCTGTAACACCAACCAACTGGACCCTTAAAGTCTGTTACATTCCACTGTAGCGCTAGTTTACAAGCATGTATGTGAATAATATTTGTATTAATTACAATGCCATTTTTACGGTGTCCTCGAATCCATATCAAAATGTTAACTTGTTGTTTTGGCTATTTTACATTCGGTCCTGTATTTGCATATCTGGTCTTCCTCATTTTTTTCAGTTTTTCCTAACTAGCCCGCCAATCAGAATGGTTTTTTTTCTGTTAGTGGAGAGCCGAAATGCCGCTTACTTGCTCTGTTTCCATGCTGTTCTGCATATGATATTACTTCCAATCTATAGCCCACTTCAAGTGAATGCCTTTTATTTTCTTCCATTACGAAACCAGCCACCAACAAAAATATTGTCCAGTTACCGATAACACAAATCACTTTCAGTTCTAGTTCACTGGCACCACGGACTGCAGTGACGTATCATAGGATAGACAGTATTTTGGCCTTGTCATGGCGGGGCGAGAGGGAGACAGTGTTAGTAAGCTTGTGAATCGTAGCAACTCATGTTCGTCGTTTTGATGCACAGTTGCTGCTCAAATGTTCAAATGTGTGTGAAATCTTATGGGACTTAACTGCTAAGGTCATCAGTCCCTAAGCTGACACGCTACTTAACCTACATTATCCTAAGGACAAACACACACATCCATGCCCGAGGGAGCACTCGAACCTCCCCCGGGACCAGCCGCACAGTCTATGACTGCAGTGCCTCAGACTGCTCGGCTACTCCTGCGCGGCGCACAGTTGCTGCCAGTTGAATGTTACGTTGCCAGATAGAGATAGGTTTCCCGCGGCATCGAATGTATGGCCCATTTCAAGGCTGGCGTGAATTTGAAATCAAACACTGGACATTTTTATATTAATTTCGATTATAAGACGCGCCTGAACGTAGGAGGCAATTTTCCGAAAGAAAAAATCCGTCTTATAGACCGTAAAATACGGTAACCACAGAAATCACGGAATATTTCTATGTCAGGCACCATAAATCGACAGCCGTACCCCCACCTGTTGCACATTAGTTCCGTTATGCCCTACTCCACATTGAACCCACACTTGCTTGTTATCGTTTCGCGGTCCCCCATGTACAACCGTCTCGGCTGCCACCTCCATCCTCACAGCGATGCAGGACACACATCCTATCGACCGCCACATATCTATCGAGAGGCAGAAGGGTGCCAACCGGCTCAGTACCCAATTCGACTCAGTATCTTGTTACTGGTTATTCGATCTACCTACGTACTCTTCTGCGTTCTTTGCAGCTCCACATTTCAGTAGCTTCTATTCTGTTGTTTCGTTACAGCTTATGGCCAACGTATCACACCCATAGAAGGCCACATTCCAGACAGATAATTTCATAAAAGGCTTTGTAACACTTAAATTTATATTTTCTGTTAACACATCTCTGTGTTTCATGAAAGTGTTGTCACCGATGCCAGGCGACATAATATTCTCTCTCTACAACATTTAGTTTGCTGCTTTAACACACCTACTACTATCAGCGTCTCTTTTACTGAGCTTGTTCTCCCAGCATCACCTGGCCTAAATCGCGTACACTCCAATAACCTGCCTTTTGTATTATTTACGTCCGTCTTACATCCTCTTTTCAAGACTACCCGTTCCGATCATCGTGTCTTCCAGGTCCTATTCCCTTTATCGCCCATTGCACTACAGAGTCTCCGGGAGACAGCGTCAGCGTGATAAGAAGTACGAGTAAGCTATAAGTCGATAAGCGAAGACATTATTGAATTGTACCAATACCGATCATTTATTGTAAGAATGATTATAATTTGTCCCGTCGACGTTAATAACATTGGACACAGAATTATCAGTGGAATCAGCCACTACCGTCAAATCTCTAACAGTATGTATACGGATCGGTCGAAGTAGTAGTAGTAAAGGCAGGCGACAGGCGTTATTTGAGGAAGTGCATTTCATTTACGAAAAAAGATTGTGACGATATTCTTACAGGACATAGAACTTCCTCAGCTAAATGAAGACCCAACGACAATTATTTTCGGTTTTCCCTGCTGGCCTTCGCCGAATCAGCGACTGCTCGATGAGGAACTGGACGTTCAAAGTTGTAATGTGAGAACGTTGATATATAGGACTGAGGACGATACTTTACTTCTTGCATTGTCTTTCAGCGCCCCACAAAGATTGACAGTAAAACACAGTACACCATGACGTGCCCTAAGTGTTTTGACACGGAAATTACATATCGCATATCTACAAGGGCAGTTCAATAAGTAATGCAACACTTTTTTTTTCTCGGCCAATTTTGGTTGAAAAAACCGGAAATTTCTTGTGGAATATTTTCAAACATTTCCGCTTCGTCTCGTATAGTTTCATTGACTTTCTGACAGGTGGCAGCGCTGTACGGAGCTGTTAAAATGGCGTCTGTAACGGATGTGCGTTGCAAACAACGGGCAGTGATCGAGTTTGTTTTGGCGGAAAACCAGGGCATCTCAGATATTCATAGGCACTTGCAGAATGTCTACGGTGATCTGGCAGTGGACAAAAGCACGGTGAGTCGTTGGGCAAAGCGTGTGTCATCATCGCCGCAAGGTCAAGCAAGACTGTCTGATCTCCCGCGTGCGGGCCGGCAGTGCACAGCTGTGACTCCTGCAATGGCGGAGCGTGCGAACACACTCGTTCGAGATGATCGACGGATCACCATCAAACAACTCAGTGCTCAACTTGACATCTCTGTTGGTAGTGCTGTCACAATTGTTCACCAGTTGGGATATTCAAAGGTTTGTTCCCGCTGGGTCCCTCGTTGTCTAACCGAACACCATAAAGAGCAAAGGAGAACCATCTGTGCGGAATTGCTTGCTCGTCATGTGGCTGAGGGTGACAATTTCTTGTCAAAGATTGTTACAGGCGATGAAACATGGGTTCATCACTTCGAACCTGAAACAAAACGGCAATCAATGGAGTGGCGCCACACCCACCCCCCTACCAAGAAAAAGTTTAAAGCCATACCCTCAGCCGGTAAACTCATGGTTACAGTCTTCTGGGACGCTGAAGGGGTTATTCTGTTCGATGTCCTTCCCCATGGTCAAACGATCAACTCTGAAGTGTATTGTGCTACTCTTCAGAAATTGAAGAAACGACTTCAGCGTGTTCGTAGGCACGAAAATCTGATCGAACTTCTCCTTCTTCATGACAACGCAAGACCTCACACAAGTCTTCGCACCCGAGAGGAGCTCACAAAACTTCAGTGGACTGTTCTTCCTCATGCACCCTACAGCCCCGATCTCGCACCGTCGGATTTCCATATGTTTGGCCCAATGAAGGACGCAATCCGTGGGAGGCACTACGCGGATGATGAAGAAGTTATTGATGCAGTACGACGTTGGCTCCGACATCGACCAGTGGAATGGTACCGTGCAGGCATACAGGCCCTCATTTCAAGGTGGCGTAAGGCCGTAGCATTGAATGGAGATTACGTTGAAAAATAGTGTTATGTAGCTAAAAGATTGGGGAATAACCTGGTGTATTTCAATGCTGAATAAAACAACCCCTGTTTCAGAAAAAAAATGTGTTGCATTACTTATTGAACTGCCCTCGTATTCCGAACACCGATGCACAACTTGGTTTTGCGGTCTCGAGTCCCATGGTCTCTTCAGATATTAATTGAATCTTCAGAATAAATCTTTCCCACTATTTTATTACATTGTGGCTTATAAAGAAGTACTACGAAAACAGCCGGTTCTAACACTTTCTCCATAGCCCGCTGTTTCCATTGAGCGATATATTTGCCTTTTCTAAACATCTACGCCTGCAAACATAATCCGCAAGCCACCGTACAGTGTGTGACGGAGGAACCCTGAATCACTAATACGCATTTCCTTAAAATTTTCCATTCGCAAACGGAGCGAGGGAAAAAAAAGACTGTGTCTATGCTTCCCAATGAGTCCTAATTTCTCGTATTTTTGTGATCCTTACGAGAGATTTATGCTGGAGGCAGTAGAACCATTCTGCAATCAAACGACAGTTCTCTCACGTTTCTCAATAGTGCTCCTCGGAAAGAACGTAGCCTTCCGTCAAGGTTTTTCCCATTTGAGTACCTGAAACATTTGTGCAATAACTTGCGTTTTGTTCTGACCTACCGTTAACAACTCTAGCAGCCCGTCATATCATCCACGGAACAAGGGCGCAATCTCCTCCGAGTAGAAATGCGCCCGCTTTCACCGATTATCAGATCCGGAGGATGCATGGATATTGACAATAGCCAGTCTCGGGCCTAAGGGAGGTAATCGATCA
Organism: Schistocerca serialis cubense; assembly: GCF_023864345.2. Classification (NCBI taxonomy): domain Eukaryota; kingdom Metazoa; phylum Arthropoda; class Insecta; order Orthoptera; family Acrididae; genus Schistocerca; species Schistocerca serialis. The sequence goes on from NC_064643.1 coordinate 701,086,239, forward strand.
CGCACCGGTATCCATTCCCTGACTAATATCGCAGTGCCACGTCCTACGTCTGGAGTCGTCGCTAGTTAAGTGTTGTAACCACGCGCGTCGGGAAAGGCAGCGTTGCAGGTTTCCTGCACCAGCAAAATATCCACGTCCGTGGAGTAAATCATGTCCTTAAAAGTTGCATCTTTGCAAGCGGTCGTGCGCTGTTGAGTGTTCCCACCTTATATGCATGGTTCGTCGTCGTGGTCATGCTCGTGTCATCTCAATGTAAACTGCAATGGCTTTAGTCCACTACTCGCTTTCAGAGGGGATCCGAAACAACGGGCTGCTCTCCGTTATCTGTGCTGTGCGTCCTGTAAGTGAGACGTCATCAAGTGGGCGTGCCCATTCCTGTATCCCTTCGACTGGTTCTGCCCAGTCACATTGGTCATCAATCCAAGAAGCACCCTCTGCTGCATTTAGATCTCCTGAAATGCAAGACATACCATCACGATCTGAAGGAATCCTTTCAACATCCTCTAAAGGAGAGTGTTCCATGTCAGACCTCTCTTCGCCTCGAACAACTTCCATGTCCCCTAGGAGAGGTGAGGACGTGCCATCCGAACTATTGCGACGCTTTTTGCGTCGCTTCGGTAATTGTTGTGGCGAAGTCTCGCTGTGTTCATCGAGCGTTCGTCGACCCGTTGCTGCCGCCACAGTCTCGACCTCCACTTCCACGCCGCGTGCTACACGTGAGGATGCGGAAGGTTCCTCCTCTATCTGCCGTGAGGTGGGTGTAGCAGCATCCTCTGTGTCACCTCCATGCGGCCCTAACTCGGTCCGCTCTTGCATCAACACGTCCGTTTCACGCTCCCAACTCGGCCACACTCCCCGGCGGGCCACCGACACGTACGTCGTCGACAGTTGGGTGGAAACTTCTCGCTGTGACAGTTGCATGACGCGGCGTTGTATGCGCTCCGAGCGGATACGTCCTCCTCCACCACAGCGAGAACATGGCTGTGGCAATTCAGAGATCCGAATAACCCTCACCCGTAAGCTTGGCGGAGCTAGTGTTACATCACTGATATGACCATCAGTGATCTGGCGTAACCACATGTACCGGAACGAAGAGGGAGAACACAAGACCAGCGAAGGCAGTGAGGAAACGGCAGCCAATAGCCCGCTGGTAAGGACCGCGCCACGCCAGGGGCGACCTCTACAAGAAGTGAATATAAGCGACGCTCCTGCCATCTCTGGCAGGCTATTAGTGGAAAGTATTTACGGAATATTAGCGCGGCCTAGCAGACAGTGCTACGAGAACAGTTAGCAGTGATCCACAAACTGTGTGACAGACTTGTCTGATCATTGCATACAGCAAGGACTCTCATTTATGTTGCATGGCCGCGCGGTATTAGCCTAGCGATCTTAGGCACTGCAGTCATGGACTGTGCGGCTGACCCCGGCGGAGGTTCGAGTCCTCCATCGGGCATGGGTGTGTGTGTGTGTGTGTGTGTGTGTGTGTGTGTGTGTGTGTGTGTGTGTGTGTGTGTGTGTGTGTTTGACCTTAGGATAATTTAGGTGAAGTAGTGTGTAATCTTAGGGACTGATGACCCTAGCAGTTAAGTCCCATAAGATTTCACACACATTTGAACATTTTTTTAATGTTGCATGTCGTCCATCGCTTGCGACACCTTTGTACATTACAGTAAAGTACTGTCAATCTACGTTATAGAAATAAAAATACTGAAGCTATTTGCTTGAATTGTTGTATAGCATTCCTAGAACGCAGCATCCCTTAAGCACCCTCTAAACTAGACGAGTGGGCAAGACCCGAGTACTGGCGACGAGAATCCTCCGCACTCAGTACTCAACGGCCACGAACTTTTGGTTTGTATTGTGCTGGAGCCTTAATTCTCTCTTCTCTTTCTTTACAGGAGCGCTAATTGCTTTAACAATTCCTTGTCGTTTTTGCTGATCAGGGTTTTCAGGTGGGCGTAGCAGATAATTTCTTTGATTTCGTCATTTTTTTTGGTCTATTTGTTGCGTTTGTGTCTTCCAACATGCCCACCCTACCCGTCCCAACCCCTGCTCAGGCAATGCAGCCCCAAGCGTTAGATGCCACCACCTGCTACAGCTCCTATACCACCAGTGAACAAGACGAATGGCTAGAGTGGATGCACCAATTCTATGCCCATATGCTAGTTTACAACGTCCCATGTACTGTGAAATATACGTATCTATTGTCCATGGAAGGAAGTGCAATGTGCCGACCTATCCAGAAGTTATATCCTAACGCCACTCCAAGTAAACTCTCATACGGCCAAGTAGTACAGTTCCTAGCTAACTATTATGACTGTAATGGTACTTGAATTACGTAACCATTACGGCACCTCAACTCAACCTCTCGAAACCAGCAATATTCTACTGTGTTTCTGTAAAGTAGTTGACATATTTATGAGACAACATTCAGATTTGATTTCATTAATGTAGAGGTACTTTGATACATAGATATGTTTATGTTGCAATGATATTATTCTTATGTGAATTCTTTCTTTTGTCATTATGATCTTTGACGAATTCGTAACTCTGAATTTTGGGCGCGTAAGCGATTATTAGTTTGTTAGACAGTCGGACCATGAGAAGGTCAAGTCTTGGACGTCATGTTGGAAAGACGCATATTGTAGTCAGCTTATAAAATGTGAACGTGAACAGTGAGGAAGATGTTTTCAAGTGTATTGTGCAGTGATGTTTCGTGTGTTACGTGCCATTGCAACAAAAGTAATAAAAAGAAGAAGTGTAACTTAAATTCGGAGTGCTGATTACTTTTTTTTACATCACCATTGTCCTGCAAAAGTGTAATCTTCAAGAATGGTTCGTGAAACACATCTATAAAACTTTTGAGTATCGTATAATAAAACTTAGGCCTCTTTGCATCCAAGCTTGGAATCATCACCACCTAGATTTTCGTCGATTGAGCCATGATTTTGCAGTGAGACCAGCGTGGGAAACACGAAAAGATGAGTGCCTAGTTTATTCATTATTACATGAAATGACTTTATTAACTGTGCTCTAATGACAGCTGCCACATAATATCTTCGTTGTTGCCCGAAAATGCAGTATTTAGCATCGTTAGCAACACCACAATCATTATTAAATTTTGACCTTTGTTGTGGTAGGGTTGTTAGAACGTGGGTGCTCTTGCCGGGATAGGCAGCACCAAATATTCAAAAATTAACTGTAGATGTGTTTCAGGAAAAGTACATAGTGAATTTGTTAAGAAAAATATCGACAAAAACCTGACAAATATTAAGGAGACAACCACACGTCGAAAAATGGACGCAAAAAACAATGGGACGACAAAGGATTTAAAATAAACACTAAGACTGGATTCCAACGGAGAAGACTTCAGCTAGAAGTTAAGTAAAACTTCTAACGAATTTTGTAACTTGGTATTTTCATTTCTAGTGGTTCATTTTTTGTTAACAGTTAACAATGGATAAAATTAATGAAGGGGAAAAATAGTAGGGGGCGGATCAAAAAGTTTATAGGTTAGAATTAATTCTACAGCTCCTGAGCAAGCGGAATGAAAATATAAATAATTTAAAATCTGATATGAGGGCCGAAATTGACGAAAGGTTAGGGGAGAATTTGAATAAGTAATTAAGTGTAATAAAAACTGAGTTAACTGAGGTCAAAAATACACTGGAAGGTAACTTAAAGGTAGTAGAATCGAGGGAAGACAATCTGGAGAAAAAAGGTATTGTTTTTGAAAATGAGTTCATTGCTGAAAATACTAACGGAGTCAGGGAAATTCAGGAACTTCAAAATGAAAAAGAATCACTAGGTGCAAAATTAGATGACTTGAAAGCAAGCAATGTTAATGCAATCAGTAGTGTTGAGAAAAAGGTTGACAGTTTAGAATCAAATCTTACCAATAAATTAGACACATTGAAAACTAAAATAAATCAAGTTGAAGAGTATGTTGTTCACAAAAATTTGTACAATCATGGACAAGTATGGTCGAATCTGTAAGTGAAAAGTTTTCCTTGTGATAATTTGCACCCAGTTGATTTTTTTGCACCATTGCAAGGATAATTTTGTGCCAGCAATGTCTGATAATTCAAAAATAAAAATTTTCAAAAAATTTCTTGAAGAGGTGGCCCTATCCTGGGCTAACCAAAATTTCGATCCGTGGGAAACCTTTGCAAGGTTTGAGAAAAGCTTCTTAAATTTGTCAGAATCTAAACAGGGGAGAATTAAATCTGAAATTTTAAATGGACCTATTTTCAGAGGGAGAGTGGGCACTATGAAAGAATTTTGTAAAGATCAATTGAGAAAATTAATACATTTAGATAAAGCTTTTGATGAAATGAAACAAATAGATGCAATGAAAAGAAGGCTACCTGAAAAATTGCAATGGGATTTAGTTCATGGGCCTGATAATTCTTTGGAAGAATTTTTAAAATATGTGGATAAATTGGATAGGGCATTAGAAAGAGGGAATATGCAAAATTTTAACAATGGTGAGCAGCAACATGGGGGTGGCATTCAAACAGGTATGGAGAGAAGAGAGAATACAGAGACAATACATATGAACAACACAGGGGAAACAATAGGGATCATAATGGTAATGACAGAGACAGGGAAAGAAATTTTGGTAATAGGAACATGTGGGATGACAGAAACAGGGGGGGGGGGGAACAAAATTGGAGATCAAACAACAGAGAAAACAGGCAGGAAAACTCCGGACCACCTCAATGAGGGTCTGCAGTTTTGGGGCGAGAAAATTTAACCACAATAGGACCTAGAATAACAACTGAGATTTACAGACGGAGGAAGAAGGAGAAATGTAACTTACTATTATAATAAAACGAGTGAAAGGCAAAGCAAATACACATCACAAATAACAGACACTCATGTTCAACACCAAATTTATACTTTAAATTTTGATCAGAAATTTTGCGATACAATAGGAGAAAATAACCATGTTGAAAGCAACAAGGTAACTAATTCTGAGAATTAGCCAGATGAGGGTATTGCAATTGTGACAGAATTTTATAATTGGGTAGAGAATGATAATCTACGTAATTCTGAAGTATCCGACAAATATAATATTTGTCAGATACTTCAGCCCTGATTAGAATAAGTTATTTAATGAAAATGAAAAGTTATGTGAAGAGAGAGAGAGAATGAAGTTAATGTGACTGTGGATAGGATGCATGATGAGGAAAGTTGTGATTTAGATGAAAATATGGAAGATAATAATGTTGTTGAGTGTTGTACGGGGGTAAGTAATGGCGAGATTAATGCTGTGGGTGAGTATCAAGTATTCATTGAGATTATTTCAAGTGAAGTAGTGAAGCTATGTGATAATGAAGTTGATAACTGTGAGCATTATGATGAAGTAAGTGTGGTTAGTAATGAGGAAGAGGACACTCATGCATCTGAAGAACAGGTAAAGTTAAGTCAGTGTAACCAATTTAATGTAGTAGAGGACTGTAATGTTGTGCCAGCTAATAGTATGAAGTATTTAAACCCACATACAAGTTCTGAAGGAAAACGTGAAAAATTTTTAAAAAATATTATGGAACAGTTGCAATTACAAAACAGATAGGGAAGAGTTTAGGAACTATTTAGCTAAAATTTGTAGAAGGTTATATCCTCACTGGTGCCAAAGTGTAAAATGTAATGAATATCTGTTGTATGCTCAACCTGTTGTATCCACAGATGATGATAATGAAAGTGTCAATGTGTGTGTGTGAAGCTGTCAAAAATTGATCAGGAAAATAATGAGGGTAATTTTAAAGAAATTGAAAATGACCTGTTACTTGAACCATTAAAAGAAAAAGTAGAATAATGTGAATTAGGGTGTTCATACATCAAAGCTAAAGTAAACAATTGGGAGGGTAAATGTCTCATTGATACAAGGAGTCCTATTTTAACCATTTCAGAAAAATTCAGAAATAAAATTATAGACAGTGTTGATTTTGTTGAGGCCCTTGTGATGGGAGTAAAGATAAGAGGAGCTACAGGCAAACACAGTAAAATCAAAAGTCAAGTATTTTTATCATTTGAAATAGAAGATGCAAAATTTGAGCAGGGTTGTCTTGTTATTCCAAATTTAGAAGAGTGCATATTGTTTGGCATGGACTGGGTGTTAAAGGTAAGTGCTGCATTTAACTGGAGTGAGATGAAGTTAATTGTGTGCGAATCCAAAAGCAATATTACTGTGTGTACACAACTGTTTATTATACACTGTGGAGAAAGTTGCAATCATGTCAGGAAAATCATAGACTATGAAGAGAATTTGTACCGTTTTGATGACAAATCTGAGCTAAATTTTTCTGGTCAAAATTATGAAAACCTAGTTAAAAGCAAAGTAGAGGAAGCAATTGATTTGGACAGTGATCAAAAGAGACAGTTGGATAATTTATTGTGGGAATTTCAAGATGTTTCCAATGAAAAACCTGGAAGAGTCAGGAATTATCAATGCACTTTACACCTTAAAAATCATGAACCTTTTTTCCTCAAGCCTTATAGTATTCATTTTGCAAAAAGAAAGGAAGTAGAGTGTAAGCTACAAAAAATGGGAACATGCAATATAATCGAAAGAAGTAACAGTGATTATAATAATCCTTTGGTGGTGGTTTCCAAACGTGGAGTGGGTGTTAGACTTGTACTTGATCCTAATCACCTTAACAAATTTTTAAAAGAGAAAATGATCATCCAGAAAACATAGATGAACTGTTACATAAATTTGAATGTGTGAAATTCATGAGCAGCTTAGACTTAACTTCAGGCTTTCACCAAATTTCTTTAGAAATACATTCTAGAAAATACACTGCATTTTTGTGTGGGGGAAAAGTTATCATTACTGTGTTGTACCATTTGCACTAACTGTTTCTGTTACTGAGTTTATTAAAGCATTGTATCTTGTTTTGGGGGATGAACTACTGTCTAAACTTACTGTACATGTAGATGATATTTTTATTTCTGGAAAAACATGGGAAGAACATTTTGAATTGCTAATACAGGTATGTACAAAATTAAGGGAAGGGGGTATGACCTTAAAGTTAGAAAAATGTAAATTTGGAGTAAGTGAATTGAAATTTTTGGCACACATTATTTCGGAAAAGGGGATTGAACCTGGCAGAGAAAAAATTAAAGCTATACAGAATTTTCCTGTTCCTAAAAAAACAATTAAAATCTTTTTTTGGTTTTGCTGGATTTTACAGAAAGTATGTCAGTACTCAAGCTATGAATGCTTCTTGTTTATGTGATCTATTAAGGAAAAAATACTGTCTGGGATTTGTCATCTGATTCTCAAAAAGCATTTGATGAGATAAAGAAACAACTTTCACAGAGCAGAATTCTATATAGGCCTGACATGTCTTCACCCTTCTGTTTAGTGACAGACAACTGTGATAGAGGATTAGGAGCACACTTATTTCAGGAAAAAGTAGTAAGAGATCATATTGGACATCATTCCATTGCATTTGCTAGTAGAGTATTACAAAAGTATGAAAAGACTTAGACTGTAACTTAAAAAGAACTTTTGGCTATACATTGGTCTTTCAACAAATTTAAAAATTATCTTCTTGGACACAAAGTAATTGTTTACTCTGACCACAAAGCACTAAGTTAGTTACAGGAGTGTAGGCTTTATCATAGTAGAATCACCAGATGGGCATTATTCTTACAACAATTTGATTATGAAATTAAATATATTAAGGGGAAGGAAAATGTTATTGCTGATGCACTTTCTAGGTCATCTATTGGGCTAAATTTTGATAATGAAACAGGTATTGATGAGAAAAATTTCAAAATTATGTAACTGTAGGGGATAAAAGAGGAAGGAGAAATTTTAAAAACTTGTAATGACATTAGGAGACACCAAAATCATGATGAAAATTGGAAATTGGTAAAAAGTTATTTGGGAGTTAAGCAAAAGATAGATGATTATTATAAGGTACACAAAGGGATTCTGTTCAGAAGATTAAGACCTAATTTGGATGACTGGAAATTATTTTGGCCTGAGCAGCACATAGACACATTAGTTAAGTATATACATGAGAGCTTTGGACATTGTGGTTCTGTCAATTGCATACAAAAGAATCAGGAAAACGTCTACTTTTATAATATTGCCAGAAGAGTGAAGAAAAAATTAGCAGCCTGTGCCCGATGCCAAAGAGTAAAGGTGAGTAATCAAACATGCAGAGGGATGATGCAAAATATTTTGCCCAGCAAACATTTAGAGCTGACAGCTTGCAACATTTACAGACCCCTCCACAAGTCAAAAGGCGGTTACAGTTTTATCTTTGTGACTGTTGACATATTCTCAAAAGTCATCAAATTGTATCCATGAAGGAAAGCCACTAGTAAACAGATTACACCTAAATTAACCAGTGATCATTTGAACAAGGTAGGTACTCCACAAGCAATCTCTTCAGACAATGGCTCATAATTTACATCAAAAGTATGGAAAGATTTTGTTGAAAATGCAAACATAAAACATATTTTGATTTAAGTTTATCACCTGTCCAGTAACCTGGCAGAGAGGTACATGAGAGAGATAGGGAGGTTGTGCAGAACAAATTTTAGTAAGAACCACGGAAATTGGATTGAATATGTAAATGGTTTCGAAGACACAATGAACAGTTTGCAACATACATCCACTGCCTTTTCACCATTTGAAATTATGTTTAAGAAAAGACCTACTAGTTTTATTACTGAACACATAGATTTTCCAGTTTGTCAAATTTTGCCACCTCAGGAGAGAAAACAAATTGTAAAAGTCATCATGAAAAAACAAGCAGATTACAAAAAGAAAATACACGATGCAAAAGGAAGGTTTTCACACTTTAATATTGGTGATTTGATTTTGTTTAAAATTAAAGAAAAATCTAAACTTATGACTTCAGAATTAAAGAAATTTTTTTGACATTTATATAGAACCATTTGAGGTGAAAGAAAATCCTCACCCAAATGCTTACAGATTGATCCATCCAAAGTCTAGGATGTTATTTGGTTTGTGGAGTGTATCTCAACAGAAACCTTATAAGTCTGATACCTAGAATGAAATTTGCAAATCTCAATAACCTGGAATATAAGGAAAATTTTTCACATTTTATATTGTTTTTGAAGTTTGTTTCCTATCATGTGATATGGAAACTATACATGGTACTGAAGCTTACTTATTGCTGAAAGTGCAAAATGATTTTGCTTTATGAACCATGCACACATGTAATATACATACTATTCATTGTATATATGCCTAGATGTAAGAAAATATTTTGATGGTTGCTTCTGCATTTTATTTTCTTTCTGTGGTAGGACACATGCTATTTTAGTTGTAGTTTACTCATGTTAGTTATTAGACATTTGAATGAACTTTTTGACATTCATATTTTGTGCTTACTACTATTTTCTTCATGTGCTGATGTCATTTGTGCTGAAAAAATTTTGTTGCTGTTATTATATTTTCTGAGCCTATATGTTGGAAAAGTCTGAAATTTGAATATTATGAACAGGCTATGCCTGCTTTTTTGCCCACTTGACAGTTGGGATGTATGAAATTGTGGACTTTCCACACTGTGGAATTAAATCATTCTTTTGTGTATTATTGGTGAACCATTCTGTCTGCCTATGGAGGCAGCACACATATACTAACAATTGTTATTTTTCTTAATTTTGTCTTTCTATGTAACATGTTTGGGATTAGTGTGATACCTTTTGATATTTTGCATATTATATTGATGAAATTAAGAGGATGCTTGTTGTAAAATCCAACCTCTACTTTTGTCATTTTGATAATATTCCTTCTGTGTTTGTAAGACTCAGTGTAGCCCTGAGCACTTTTCTTCCTTTGTACATGTATTATTGTAGGTTTTCTATGCTACAGTTAGATTGGATCTGTATTGGGGGGGGGGTGAATATTGGGATAGACAATATATATCAGTGATAGTTTTCTTAAGCTACTGTAGGGGGATTATCACAGTCGTCCATTCTGCCATGTCTGCGATGTATTTTATATTGGTGGGTGGCTGTTGATATTCTGCTCTCAGTTATATTTTTTGAGCCCTCCCCTTTTATTTCTTATCCTACTGCCTGTCACTGATTCTATTCTATTTTTCTTCTTCTGCTAGGCTGAACTCTCCAGTAGTACCTATTTCTATCTTTCTTTTCCATCCACATATTTTGAGGTATCGCTCCTCCCTTGTTGCAGTGTCTATAATTGTACCATGTCCTCATGCTCTTCAATACAGATCAACAAACAGGTGTTTTCTTAAATGCTGTCTGGTAATACTTTTCTTTGTCACAAATTTCCACGCTAATGTAGTAAACTGTATCTGGTTGAATAACTTTGAAATTAATTTTCAAAATTATGTATACACTGTCGTACCGTATTATAGTAGAGTAGAAATTCCAATTACTTTCACATCAGAATGTTGAAGGCCTATGGATAATAAAAGCTTACTTATAACATGTCACAAACAAGATTTTTTTAAAAAGTAATGTTAGAAAATGAGAAATTTAATGTGTGTTTTAATATATAGAATTTTTATGGAATATGAATCATAATAGTTAGACTATTATAATCTTTTATGTCATTCTACTAGTGTTTGATCATTCTTGGTGACAAAATGTAACACTGAATATTTGTGTAGGAACTTATACTGAAGAGTAAATCCTATGTAATAATTTCAGGTTAACTACCTGTGTAGATAAAGAACCAACCAGCTAATAGGATCTATGTAAAGGGAATACCTATGGACCTGCTATTAAAGGAAAAACTTAACTAGGAGAACAGGAACTACAGTGGTGAAATGGACAGTGAGTTATATATAAATGATGGACTGAAAAAGTTTTAATACTTTCTTATTATATTGCCAGGAGACATATTCAGTGCTCATGTACATAGTTGTAACGAAGATTCAAAACTTTTGTGTGTTTTTAATTGTGTACAATATGTTACAGATTAGCAGATTACATTTTGATATTTATGTGTACTGTTGTAAAGAGATGGTTATAGCAATTGTTAATGTATTACATTTCATTTCTTTAATGTTATACCATGCAGATCAATAATCTCTATGTACTGTTTCAAAGATACTATTATTTTATATAATGATTACTGTAACTAACTACCTTATTATCTTGCTGTTTGGGACCCCCAATCCCATGCAGCTTGTGCATGGAATTGTGTGTGTGGGGGGGGGGGGGCAGGGGGGGTTGTAATGGTACTTGAATTATGTAACCATTACGGCACCTCAACTCAACCTCTCGATACCAGCAATACTCTACTGTGTTTCTGTAAAGTAGTTGACATATTTATGAGACAACATTCAGATTTGATTTCATTAAAGTAGAGGTACTTTGATACATAGATATGTTTATGTTGCAATGATATTATTCTTATGTGAATTCTTTCTTTTGTCATTATGATCTTTGACGTATTCGTAACTCTGAATTTTGGGCGCATAAGCGATTATTAGTTTGTTAGACAGTCGGACCATGAGAAGGTCAAGTCTTGGACGTCATGTTGGAAAGACGCATATTGTAGTCAGCTCATAAAATGTGAACTTTAACAGTGAGGAAGATGTTTTCAAGTATGTTTTGTTTTGTGCAGTGATGTTTTGTGTGTTACGTGCCATTGCAACAAAAGTAATAAAAAAAAGAAGTGTAACTTAAATTCGGAGTGCTGATTACTTTTTTACATCACCATTGTCCTGCAAAAGTGTAATCTTCAAGAATGGTTTGTGAAACACATCTATAAAACTTTTGAATATCTCATAATAAAACTTAGACCTCTTTGCAACCGAGCTTGGAATAATCACCACCTAGATTTTCGCCGATTGAGCCATGATTTTACATCGTGACCAGCGTGGGAAACACGAAAAAGTGAGTGCCTAGTTTATTCATTATTACATGAAATGACTTTATTAACTGTGCTCTAATGACACCTGCCATATAATAACTTCTTTGTTGCCCGAAAATGCAGTATTTAGGAGCGTGAGCAACACCACAATCGTTATTAAATTTTGACCTTTGTTGTGGTAGGGTTGTTAGATGACCAACAAGTGAATGTGGTAGCAGCTATGTATCATTTCTTTAGCTGCAAAAAACGGCCAGAACAAACTGATTGTCAGTGGGTAACAGATTTTCAGGGGAAAGGAAATGCAAATTCAAATGTGCTTGCTTTGTATTCTGATGTTATGTTGCATAATGTGATCGTGTACAATGCACCTCTTCTGAAACTTCGAGAGCAAATTTTGAAACAGTACAACCCATCATTTCAGCAGGTAGTTCAGATACTAGATCAGTATGATTTCGGTGCCTTGTTGGCCATACATGTCCACAGCCGGCAATTTTGCGTTGAGTCCCTCGCTTGCGATTGCCCCATTCCGCCATGGCGGCTTGCACTGCCTACACAGAGCAAACAACCCTCCATGCCGCGTAAGCAGTTCGCTACACAGGCGGCTATGCAGGTGAACAGAATTAAGTCTTGCCCTCAGTGTTACTCTGGGCACAAACGCCAGCATTGCCCCACCAGAGAAGCTTAGTCCTAGGCTTGTGGTAGGAAAGGACGTGTGCCAGAACAATCATAAGAATTGTGTCCACTCACAAAAATTTAGTCACAAGGCCCATGTCATTAATTCAGTATATTCCCAGTCTGCAAGAGGCATTAGCAAAATTAGCAAGCGTGCAATTTCATCAGTGACTCGCCATTCAAACAAACTTCTTGTTCATCCACTTATTTGTGGGAAACGTGTGAAACTCCAGTTGGACACGGGTACCTCTGTCCATAGCTCAATCGACACACATATGAGCTGTCAGGCTCCCCACGCCCGTATAAACTTAGCACGCAACTGAGGGCTTGTACTGGACAAGACATTCCCGTTCTCAGAACATGTACTATGCCTGCTATGTATCGGTCACATACGCGAACAGTGACTTTTACAGTGCTCAAATCACGCGAGTGTGAGAACATATTTTGTCTTGATTATTTTGATTTGTTTGGCTATAACATTCAGGACAATGTTTTGATAAAGTCTGCATTCAGTGCAAAAGACAGTGTAGCCAGCTTGCTAAAAGAATTCCCTGAACTCTTTTCTGAAGGTTTATGCAGAGCTAACAATTTTGTGGCACATAATACACTGAAAGACAACGCTCAGCCGAAAATTTGCCGGGCCAGAACTGTTCCCATAGCAGTACGGGACAAAATCGTTGCTGAACTTAAAGAATTGCAAGATAATGGAGTCATTGCGCCCATATCGGCTAGACAGTGGGCAAGTCCACTGGTTTTGCTCCCCAAACCTTCAGGTCGCATTCGCCTCTGTGTTGACTTTAAGCCTACAGTCAACCCACAAACTGCGATACGTACTTATCCTTTGCCGCGCCCAGAAGATCTCAGACAAATTAAGCGCTGAACGCTACTTTTAAAAATTGATTTACGCGACGCCTATCTTCAAATACCGCTCGATGAAGAATATAAGAAAGTGTGTATAGTAAATACTCATTTGGGCTTGTTTAAATATTTGCGTTTGCCTTTAGTCAGTGCTTCCGCACCCGCCATTTTCCAACGGTATTTGGAACAGCTGACTGTGCAAGCGACAAACTGTTAAAGCTATTTCGATGATATTGTCGTAGCACGTCATACACCTGAAGAACATATTGCAAATTTACGTGCTCTGCTTCATGTGTTATTTGATGCAGGATTTAAGTGTAGACTGGACAAGTGCAATTTTTTAAAACCTGAGTCATGTCATAAACAGTCGAAGTGTACATCCGCTTCAGTCTCATTTGTTAGCCACATGAGACTTTTCAGTTCCTCGCAATATCACAGAACTGTAGTCAGTTTTAGGGAAAATGGACTATTACATTCGGTTCACACCGAATGCTGTACAAATCGCAGTTCCATTGCATCTCTTGCGTCGCAAGGATGTCCCCTTTGTTTGAAAAGATGAGTGCCAAGTAAGTTTTCTAAAACTTAAAGATGCATTGCTCAGTGATTGTTGGTTAGTTCACTTTGATCCTGCCAAGCCAGTTGTATTGCAAGTTGACGCTTCCTCTTACGGAATCGGTGCAATGCTTTCGCACAGAATTGGTGATAAAGACGGGGCCTGTTGCTTTCGCATCCTTAACTGTTGTGCAGAGCTCAGCGTAACTATTTTCGTCGATTGAGCCATGATTTTACAATGAGACCAGCGTGGGAAACACGAAAAGATGAGGCTTTGACTACTGTGTATGGTGTCACCAGATTCCACCACTATTTGCTCGGCAGAAAATCCTACTTAGTGATGACACCCTCTGGCGGCTGCTGTGGCCGCGCTGTCCTCTTGACCAGTGAATCTGGGGGAAGAGAGACTGAAAGATTTTTGCGTATATGGCAGAGGCGAAGCTGATGTTGATGGCGGCGCTGGAAGCCATCTGGACCTGAAAGAAGATACACGCAAGCGCCTAGTCGACGTACGATCTCGCCTCGCGCCCACCGTCTGCTGCCGCTAAAAACCCTGTAAAAGACAATACCATGCGGCGCGAAGAGATACTTGCGGCCTTCCTTCGGCGCCGCATGTTGAGGAAGGTGGAGGAGGTGGAGCAGTGTGCGATGGTGGCGGCCGTGAAGCAGTTCCGCCGGCGATGGTCCATCTCGTGGGTGCGAACGGTATGAGGCGAGAAACAGTTGCAAGGCTTCATCCCCCGGTGTGTGCGGAGCGAAGTTTGACCAACTGCTGCTTGAAGGCTATGATAAAACGCTCCGCTTCGCCGCTTGACTGTGGATGGAACGGTCCACTGGTTGGATGCTGTATTCCATTGCGTTCACAGATTGATTCAAACTCGTTTGACATGAACTGAGGGTCGTTGTCTGATACAATTACTTCTGGTAAACCTTCTCGGCAAAAAATCGATGACAGCACCTGAATTGTTCTAAGTGACGTTGTCGAATTCATTGGCACAGCAAAAGGAAACTTGCTATACAAGTCAAACATATTAACCCAGCGAGTGTTCCAGAAAGATGCCGCGAAGTCTATGTGCACACATTGCCATGACGATTACGATTTAAGCCAAGCAGAGAATTTTTGTTGCGGAGATTTTCCAGACATGCGTGACACTGTGACGTCATCTGTTCTATTTGGGCGTCCATATCCTGTAATTTCAGTGTCGACGAGCTAACTGTTTCGTACGAACATTCCCCTAGTGTCCTTGGTGAAGTAACTGCAACACTTATTTTTGAAAAGCCTTAGGGATCATCAAATGTGCTTGTCCACTGTCATTCTGAACAAGAATTACATATTTCTGTACAGCTAGGCTATGCCGACGTGCTAAGTATCGGCACGCTACAGAGTTTTTTATGCTATTCACTGATTGGGGCCATGATGTGTTGATGTATTTTAGCAAAACGTTCAAATCTGGATCAGCTTCCGTGACCTGTGCAACTTTCTTATAGTTCAGCGGAAAAGACTGAAGTAATTCAGAATCCTCAGCATCTATGTAACAACAAGATAGAGCAGAAGCGGCAAAGTGTGTATCAGGGCCAATCGGAAGACGCGAAAGCGCGTCCGCATTACCATATTGAACTGTCGGACGATACACAATCTCGCACTGGTACTGAGACAACAACAACGCCCATATTTGCAATTTTTGAGCAGTTCGTGCAGGAACCGGTTTCGTCGGATGAAAAAAGGGCTGCGACAATCATAATGTCGAAATTTAAATCCTCTGTGAGCAGCGGCGATGGTTATCTTACAGGCAGCTAGCCCATTGGTCATCTTCACGTACATTGTACTGCTTACATCGGATAGGTGTATCCCGATTAGGTCTCTAGCAGGTAATCGAACTTCTTTCCTGAAAAAACGCTCTATTTCGAAAGCCTTGGGTCTGGTATAGTCGTTGTTAAATGTGAACTGGAAAGTTGTCTTTCAAAAATTATGTGCCATGGCTATCTATTCAGATAACAACACGCTCGAGTATCACCGTATAAATACTATTTCCACGCACGGCCGCGGCCGCGGCCGGTACAACAGGTCCGAGTGACGCCACTGCTTAATACAGACTGACTGAGCTGCCTTCGTACTTACGACCAGTATAAAGGGTGTGTACGAGCTACGTTTAAAACTTTAGAGCCCTTTTTTTTCGAAATTTTCTGGATAGTGCACTTTAAGACTTTGTAACACTACGCTACTGCGCCCGATACTTATTAAAGCCTGTACTATGGTAAGTTAACGGGCTTCACCTTATAAGAAAGGATTTTGGTATATATGTTGACCGCGTGTACCTGAATGGAGGCAAAATTAGACTTTCACCCACTCAGTAACAACAATGATACGTCAAGCAAGTCTGAAGTGCAACTACACGTTAGGATGGACAAGCAACAACACATCAGATGCTACCAAATTGTTAATAATACGGTCGCCAGCCTAATTAGGCATTAACTGAGTTTCTTCCCAGTACAAGTTGAAGTACGTTCATACAAAACAACACGTAATAACACTGCATACTATGGTAAATTTTAGAATCAGGAAATTTACTGAACTAATGATTTCACTTTCTGTACTAATATGGACGAGCCATAAATACACAACATTACACTATAATGTTTACTACAAACTTCGTACTGTCTATTGATCTGATTAAAATCGGGCATAGGTTACCCTAGCAATAGCACTTTCGAAACACACATACAATGTCAATTTTGAAAAGGGTAAAACACTGATAAATTTATGTTTTATATTGACTTTAACTTTGCTGGTCAAATCAGTTCAGTACACTTCAGAATTTAAATGAATAGAAAAGAAAAGGGGGGGGGGACCATGAAACTGTTATGATCAGTGTATTGAAAACATCAATTAAAGGATTCATTAAGCACTCAAGATTTCCAATAGGTGAGTTACTACTCTTTTTAGCTTATTTCCTGCTCATTTAACTACCATTTTATCTGCCTCAAATAATTAAACTTCATTACTAAACCAATTTCAACATTATCTTCCAACTTTGCCAGGCCTATATATTCATTAACAACAAAGTTCTTTAAACATCATTCTAACATAGATAGGTCTGTAGGTAAGGGTTATCAACATAAACTTTAAATCTTCATTTCGGGACACTCGGATTGCACAACATGTGGAAAGGACCCTGTCTAGGTTAGTGATTAGGATAATTAAATGATAGGACAGTTCTGGTAAAAGTTAAGTTGTTATTGAACAGTCGGGAACAAAAGTAACACTGGTCCGCACGAATACAGTACTAAAAGTTTCAACCTGTTCGTGTCGATGCGGCGGTTGGCGGGCGGCGAGATGACGAGGCGCAGAGCACACATACAAGCACAGCTATGGCACTTGATGTATCGGCACTTTGCTTCCTCTTAGCGTCGCAATACATTTCCATTTAGTGCCTATGGAATATAGCCATGCTGCATAGTCGTCGGAAACGGCACATCCGAGGCTCAATGAAATCACGTTTTCCAGGAGAGCCTCCTCGATCCAGAGCGTGTTTCTCAGACCGATGCCCAACTCCGACTACTACTGCTGAGCCCGTTATGCCGTGCCGCGCCCGTGTGCATTTTCCCGCGCTCGCCTGCCATCCACCTTTTACCGCTCCCCTACAGACAGGGTATTCACCAAAGGTTTTGCATTCTACATATCCTAATACATTGCCTACGTATGGACCAGGCGCACAATTACAACTTTGACATCTTACAATAGTGTCAACATTTCTTACATTTCAATTTTGTTATAACATGGCTTGAAATTTGACATAAATATTAATATTCACATCGAAAGTTGTTTATAGTTTCCTCAACACAATGACATGAAAAGAAAAAAGAAATGAAATCAGAACATCGCTTACACTAATTTATCGAAAATCAGAAGAAAAAATTATTATATGTACAGTTGTTGTTGTTACAACTTCTATGAGCGGACACACTTGACGCATACTTCTAACCTGCGAAGTCTCATCCCGAACTGAATTTACGAGACAGGAGAGTCACCTTGTTAAGTCATCTTATATCGTCGTACAGTCTCTCAGCTTCGACACCTTCCCGCGCACCACTGTTAGCCTGGTATCGCATAGGTACCATCGATATCCAACCATATTCCGTATCTATATATCTATACCTAAAAGAATACTCTGCAGATCACACTTAAGTGTGTGGCAGAGGGTTCACTGAACCACCTTCACAATAATTCTCTATTATTCCACACTTGAACTGAGCGCAGAATAAACAAACAACGAGCCGCGCGGGGTAGCCGTGCGGTCAAAGGCGCCTTGCACGGTTCGCGCTGCTGCTCCCGTCAGAGGTTCGAGTCCTCCCTCGGGCATGGGTGTGTGTGTGTTGTCTTTAACGTAAGTTAGTTTAAGTTAGATTAAGTAGTGTGTAAGCTTAGGGGCCGATGACCTTAGCAGTTTGGTCCCGTAGGACTTAACACAAATTTCCAATTTCCGAACGAACATCGACATCTTTCAGTGGGAGCACTAATTTCCTTAATTTTATTACGATGATCGTTTCTCCCTACGTACGTCGGCGTCAACAAAGTATCTTCGCTTTCGGAGGAGGAAATTGGCGACTGAAAATTCGTGAGAAGGTACGTCGCAACGAAAAACGCATTTGTTTTAATGATGTCTACCTCGAATCCTAAATCATATCCGTGACACTCTTTCCCCTATTCCTCGATAACACAAAACTTACTGCTGTTCTTTGAACTTTCTCGATGTACTTCATTAATCATGTCTGCTAACGATCCCACACCGCTCAGCAGTACTCCTGAAGAGGACGGAATCGTAGCGTATGCTCTCTCTTTACTAGATCTGTTGCTTCTAACTGTCCTGACAATAAATCGCAGTCTTTGGTTTGCCTCCCCCACAAACATTTTCTGTGTATTCTTTCCAATTTAATTTCTTCATAATTGTAATTCCGAAGTACGTGGTTGAATTTATGGCCTTTATATTTGAGTTATTTATCATCTAACCGAAATTTAACGGATTGCTTTTACGACTCATGTGGATAACCGCACAATTTTCATTATTTAGGGTCAACTGCCAATTTTTGCACCACAGATATCTTTCCTAAATCGATTTTGGAATTTGTTTTGATCTTCTGATGACTTTAAACGGCAGCATCAACTTCAAATAACTTAAGACAGCTGCTCAGATTGTCTCCTAAATCGTTGATACAGATAAGGAACAGCAGAGAGCATATAAAACTATCTTACGTAACGCCAGAAATCTCTTCTGTTTTACTCGATCACATTCGGTAAGTTACCACGAACTATGACCTCTCTGACAGGAAATCACGAACCCAGTCACATAACTGAGACGGTATTCCGTAAGCACGCAATATAATTACAAACCGCTTGTGAGGCACAGTCTGAAAAGCCTTCTGGAAATCTAGAAATACGGAATGAATTTGAAATCCCTTGTCAATAGCACTCAACACTTCGTGTGGGGCCGGCCGAAGTGGCCGCGCGGTTAAAGGCGCTGCAGTCTGGAACCGCAAGACCGCTACGGTAGCAGGTTCGAATCCTGCCTCGGGCATGGATGTTTGTGATGTCCTTAGGTTAGCTAGGTTTAACTAGTTCTAAGTTCTAGGGGACTGATGACCTCAGCAGTTGAGTCCCATAGTGCTCAGAGCCATTTGAACCATTTGAACTTCGTGTGGGTAAAGAGCTAGTTGTATTTCACAAGAACGATGTTTTCTAAATCTGTATTGACTGTGTGTCAATAGACCGTTCTCCTCGAGGTAAATCATAATTTTCGAACACAGTATGTGTTCCAAAGCCTCGCTGCATATCGACGTTAATGATATGGGATTATAATTTAGTGGATTACTCCTTCGAAAGAATAAGAAATATAAAATTAAATAACACCACAAGGAAATATTCCGTGGAAAGATACTTAGCCAATACGAATTGACTTACTCGCTGTCTTTAAGTTTATGCAAAGTTGCTTTTGCCGTGCCACAATATGCGTGCTACTTACCACCACTGCAACCCACAGCCGTAGTGGAGACAGCTACCCATTAAAAGGAGAAGTATCCTCTAATTGCGAGGAACTTACAGTGATTTAGGTGGTTCCTCTTTGACCAAGTCACACTGTACCTCGCTTCAATGTAACCCTGCATTGGCATCAGGACACTGAGCACCGCGTGAAGCTGTGGCGTGCAGAAAGGACCACAAGATGTAATTCGCCAGGCTTGGCTACTATCAGGCAAGCGTTGGCTGGGGGTCACCGGGTTTTATTCTAGTTACGCAAAAGTATTTAGTCATATTCCCAAGTACACGCAGTAGCCAAGACCTGCCAGTTATATTTTCTTTGGAGTAATTTCCCTGACCACATTTCACGAGTCTCTGTAGAGAGTGCTTGCTTCGAGCTACCTCCACTGCACCTCTTTTCTGCCTCTTAGCCTCTTACTCTTAAGCACGAGTGAAAGTAGTTCGGATTCTAGTGAATCCCACGCATAGACCGACGCGTCATAAGACTCCCCAAGTGAAATACTCCATGTGATCGAGGCAGCTATTACCTACTGTTTGCAGTCGTGTCCTCACATCACATATCACGAGTTACTTCCGAAAATACATCACGTTTCCTCTATGTCCCCACATTTATGCCACTTAACGTCCTTTACTCTGAAAATCAGGAATTGGAGAGCTATTAACGGTATTATGAGTAAGAGCCGTAGTAAGCCAAGCGTCTTTGTCATATCCCTTAGCGCGATATCAGGACTCAGATGCTAGTCAATCCCAAGCACATGATTGGCCTGACATCTCATTTGGCGGTCTCAGCATTTGCTAATTCCGTTCACGCTAGTGTGTCTCCTGCCACCAGTGTTGCTCTACGCCTATTAGAGAGCACATTTGCGAACCTGTACCCCATATCTTCTGCTGAAATGCTGAAATGAACACCACTTGTTCTTACATGAGGTAGTCCTAGACAAGTTTTTGGAGGATAACGGTGATGTCTGCCAAGGGTTCCTTCGTGCTGAAAAGATCTCGGATGCTAGTCCTCGCAACATATGGCCCGACACCTGAAACAACGCCCCCAGAGTTCCCTTGATCCCGTGATCAAAAGCACCCTAGTTGGACGTCCCAGCAAGAGTACACGACGGTAAACCCCGGTTTCAGGGGAGGGGGTCCTCGTATCCACCTGGGGATCCTCTCATTTGCAAGGTGAGCAATTCCAGACTGAACCAAATACCTCGGACTGGGCCAGAAGGTATGAAGAGGGCCTGCACCCAATAAGTGAGCCAAGTGGTCTTGACTTTCGACGATTTTAAAATCCCACAGCCTACTCCACGCAGCGCTCTCTGCAAGTGGCGCTGCCTGGCGGCTGTTTTCGTTACCTGCAGCGAGCCGAAGACGAGGTCTTCCCTCGCGTCACGCGGTGTAGAGTGGAACTCACCAACAGTCTTGTCTCCTCTACCAGTTGTGCTAACAGTGCTTTCCTACTAGAATTGCTGAGGTGAGAAATGGCTTATGTAGGTGTTGATGCAACAGGTTTCCATTGTGCCATCGAGAGCAGGAAAGAGGAGTTACCGACTATTTAGTATACTCTTGGAAGCGGAAGCGTTTCGAGACATTTTTTCAGCTGTCCGATAGTGTGGTTGCCTGCTTGCGAATTCTGAAGCCATCGCTTAAACTCAGTCACATTTTGCGAGTTGTAATTTAGTGTGTTTCTACTGCATGGATCGACAAGCTGCTTTCCAACAGGTGTCGTGGTTAACCAGTGGCCACGTATGTGTTCCTAATCAGTTTGGTATCACTATGGGTAAGGTCGTTCTGGCTTGCTTGTGGGCTTTCCGCAATGACCTGTGATTTGCGATTTGGGATATTTACGTTTCCCTTTCGCATGCGAAACGATGGGGGGAACACTTATCAGTAATGTCTGCGATGATTTTTAGTATCAATTGTCTATTTGTATCTTTCAGTTTGTGGAATCTGATTGAAACCTCGTACTGATTCCCTATAGCACAGCTTAGAAGATTCACTCGGTGAGTTTATTATTGTAGAACGAATTCTGCACATAATTCGGGGAAACCTACAAGTGAGTCTCGCTTGTTCTACTGTTTAGAAGGTTAAGCACCCATAACTGAATGCGGCTGTCATAAATAAGACCAGCTGCAGCATTGTTATTTTAAATTGTCGCTAGATCTGCTGTGTCCCTCTTTGGACTGCCCAACGACGTGTGTATTGCGGAAACTGTGTGCAAGCGAGTGCTGATTTTTGGCTGGTTATGTTTTATGAACTTTTTCTAATCTTGTTGTTGGTGTTTATTGAATGCATTTTCATTGCACGCATGTGATAGGGTCTTATTTAAGTTGTTGGTTTGTGTTGATAAGTGTCTGGCTTCAGTATTGCTGTCATGTATTTTGGCATTACTTACTGATTATAGTCAAGCATTCAATAGTAGTTGTAAAGAACAACGTATGTGCGTTTTCTTGGTTCATTTGCTTTGCTCACTGGGTACCTCGATCTGCTAGCCATAAGATCCTACACCTAGATCTGTTCTAGTTGTCATTTGCTTTGTGCCTTTGTCCCACTTCAACGTGGGGCCGGCCTTGTTATTACGGATTTGGCAATGATAGTGTCGGAGGGCGGCCGCATGCCCTTCCTGTCTCTACCCCGTACCCCCGGGATGGAATTAAAGTACCACAGCTGTCTGCGTCTAGTGTAAGCCATGATATAGTGCGAAAGTTTTGCAGATGTCTACGAGTCGTGTAACTGAGGCGGGACGTGAGGACCAGCCCGGTATTCACCTAGTGGGATGTGGATAACAGCCTAAAAACCACATCCAGGCTGGCCGGCACACCGACCCTCGTCGTGAATCTGCTGGTCGGATTCAGTCCGGGGCCGGAGCGCTTACCCGAGTCCAGCAGACAGCGCTTTAACGCCCTCAGCTAACGCAGCGTGTTCTAGCTGTTCTCATTATACCAGCGATAGCCGGCCGAGGTGGACGAGCGGTTCTAGGCGCTACAGTCTGGAACCGCGCGACCGGTTATAGAGGGACTATTTTCCTGGAGTAAATGTACATTAAGCTACGGCTAGTCCCTTGTTACAATAAGGGATTATTGCTCGAAAGGAGTAATCGAAATTGAGCGCCAAATTGCTACTGCCGTAGTTGAAAGTGACACTTTCGCAATTAAAGGTAATAAACTTCGAACGAGCGCCCTAGGTGAAGAGTCTTCTTGGCTGTAGTGTCTCTGATATTTCGTAGTACCTATTACAACTAACAAGGCGCATTGCAATATCTGTGTTATGTTATATAAATAACTCTGCTATGGATGTCGTTTGTTAACCAATATCACTATTTTGTCTGAGGCGTCATTCATCAACTATGCGGACATCAATTTTTACCGAATGTAAAAAACAGTGACACAGCGTAAAATCTAATAATTGAGAAAAACCGACGTAAGGAATTGTGTTAAAGTAACACTGAAAGATTACAAGCTACTTATAAACTTCAAGTAAGTATTTTTTGCAGTAAATTCCATTATACGAGGGTTGGAACATAAATAGTGGCAACTATTTAGTCACAACCGACACAAAAAAATTACATGTTTGCACCTGTTACTGTCCTTCAAGTAGTCACCAGGTTTGTGTAGAGCCCGTTTCCAGAGATGTGGAAGGCGTAGTATACCGTTAGCAGAGCCAGCTCTGTTGATGGTGTGAATGGAGCAGTCTACTGGCTGTCGAATCTCTGCAACAGTTCTGAAGCGAATGCCACGAAGTGGTTCCTTCATCTTCGGAATCAAATAAGAGTCATAAGGATTTAAGTCCGGGGAGTATGGTGGATGTTACAATACTTCCCAGTCCCATCGACCGAACACAGCAGCCACAGCTTTCGCTGTATACGCCCGCGCATTGTCGTGCAAAATGATGGGTGGGTTGCGCAGAAAATCTCGCCGCTTCTTTGGCAAAGCTGGTCGCAGGTGATGCTCCAAAAACGAACAGTAATACTGTGCATTGCCGGCCTGCCTTGGAGGAACGTAACGCTTTAGGATAACACCATCACAGTCGTACACGAGAATCACCATAACTTTCACCATACTAGGGCTCTGACGCACTTTCAACTTCCTCGGCGACCCATAATGACGCCATTCGTTGGATTAGCGTTTCAGTTTTGGCTCGTACGATGTGGCCCATCTCTCACCCAGTGTTACGACACGGCGTAAGAAAGCCTCTGCTTCCCTCTCATAGCGCTCCAAGTGCGTCTGAGCAGCGTCGTAACGCATCCGTTTCTGCATTTCCGTCAAGTCATGCGGAACATATCGTGATTCGATTCATCGCATGCCGAGGCGTTCCTTCAGGATGCGGAGCACAGTCGTATGCGCTAATCCGGTTTCGCGAACAAGCTCACGAATCGTATGGCGTCGATCACCGTCCACTAACGCGGGAACAGCGTGCACTTCTTCTTCAGAGACGCTAGGACGACCTGCCCGATGCATGTCTGCCACAGTTTTCCGAACCTCGTTGAAGGCTTTTACCCAACGTGCCACTGTTCTGTACGGCAATTCCGATTCCCGCACGCCTCTTGAAGACCTTGATGACACTGTCGTGCTGTACGACCTCTGGCACATCCAATCTTGATCCAACTCCGTTGTTCCTGTTTCGAAAACACAGTGACACCGCCACGTTAGACCGCTCGCTCACAAGTGACTGTGTTTCCGTCGATTGTGGGCATGCTGGTGACGTGAGACGGGTGAGTCCATTTGCTCGGAGGTAAGGTATGTATGACAACAACGTGTGCTATCAGCGACAATAGTAGATTCTATTGCATAGTGTCTCCACAGAAGTGTTGCTTTTATTTATGTTCCAACCTATGTATTTCGTACAACTGTAATATGGACAAGTACTTCTGCTCTCGTCGAGTGTACGGAGGTGAGAGTGGAAACACCCTCTGCATGACATCAGGATAGCTGTTGGGAACCTCTGAAGCGTCAACGGCGCTAGTAAGACATCATGAGAGATCAACATTGACTCACAATGTTTACAACTCGTCGTCGTTTCCCACCAGCCTTCGTTGTTGCCCATGCAGCCATGTGTCAGGTTGAAGTCGACGTGCGTCGAGTCAGCCGAGCGCACGCACGCCCAGGAGTTCCCGCGGCGCAATGCTGGCGAGCAGGCGCGGCCACTGCCCACTGCGAAGTGGTTCTCGCACCGGCTGCTTCAGAGTACTCCGCCCAACTCCGAATTAAAGGATGACCCTTGATGACCTATCCAAGGTGTACCTGGTGTTGCCGGCCTCTGTGGCCGAGCGGTTCTAGGCACTACAGTCTGGAACCACGCGACCGCTACGATTGCAGGTTCGAATCCTGTCTCGGACATGGAAGTGTGTGATGTTCTTAGGTTAGTTAGGTTTAGGTAGTTCTAAGCTCCAGGGGGCTGATGATCTCAGATGTTAAGGCCCATAGTGCTTAGAGCCATTTGAACCATTTGTACCTGGTCCTGGTAATTTCGTGGATAGTTGATATCCTCCCTACCCCTGATATAGTTGAGTCGGTGTAAGATGACCCCTGACACTAGCAATGGACTGGACGCAGCAGTTTCGTGGGCCTACCTCAACCAATAACGTAGGGCGATTTTGTAAACACGTTGATAGCGGGCAGTAGATAATTTCACGGCCAGTTCTTTACTATTTGGATGTCACGAAAGCGTAAGCACCTTAGTAGCATTTGAAATTATAAGAGGGCAGTGTCATCAGAAACGCTGTGTCACCTGGAGGCTTGCTTTGACCTTATATGCTTTGCAAGATGCGCGGAAGATGATGCACACTGTTAATCGCAGGATGAGGTGACGCAGTGGTCAGCAGTGGTGTGTCGTGTGTCGTAGTGTAGTTTAGGTCCTGTGATACTGTTGTATTTACATTCTAAGGAAGTGGAACATATTTATTTACTGATTATTTCAGATGAGGAAAGAGACTGAAGCATTTTGAGAAGAATATGTTATTACCACTATTTTAATCAGTCATAGAAGAGGAATTAAATAAGGTAATTGATTCCAGATTCTGTACTTTATTGCGGCAGCTTCTAGTTAACGTATTCTTGGTTCAGACATCTAGAGACTTGAGAGTAGGGTAACATAAATAACCATGCACAATTTTCAATTATAATTCCGGGGTAGGAATAACGGTTGAATATTTAATGTCTTTTTACGCGTTGTATTTTTTAAACGATCTCATTTGATGTTAAAGACTTCATACATTTGTCCACTCAAGAAATGTAATTTTTTGCGTATGAACGTTTGTGAACCAAAGAAAGATATACTCTTTCAATATAGAACTCTTCTAATCAAGAAACGAAATACATTTGAGGTTATAATTTACCTTAAGTCATTGTCCGCATCCAAAGCCCATGCCAAAATATACGTTATCATTTTTACTTATTCAGATATTACAATTTTGAACAGGGCCGATAATGCAGCAACCGCAGACGAAATTTATAGTATTACTTGAAAATACAGCTATTCGGTTCCACAGGTAAAAAATTTCAACTTTACCTAGGTTTCAACTGCTCTAAGGCAGCCTTCATCAGAAGTAAAAATTTTTTACATTACATAGAGTAAATAGTTATGAAATGGTCTGATGCTGCTTACAGTGCCGGCCGCACACGCGACCCTTAGCGGCGCGTCTTAATCAAGTTGTGCATTTCTAGGAAAATTTTATAATGCACAAATATATTTTTATCTTTAACGTGAGCACTGTTGCTCTAAACCATTTCATAACTATTTACTCTATGTAATGTAAAAATTTTACTTCTGATGAAGGCTGCCTTAGAGCAGTTGAAACCTAGGTAAAGTTGACATTTTTTACCTGTGCAACCGAAGAGCTGTATTTTCAAGTAATATTATAAATTATTCAGATATGTTATGAACTAAGTACACTTTGCATTTTTTTAAGAAGGAGAGCGCATTGTGTCAGGCGTATCTCATTATCTAGTTGTAACTCAGCAAATGCGACGTGGTTTCAAGACAAGAGCAGTGTCATGGTGTTGGCATTGTGCTACAACTAAACCGAAGGTAAATCATAAAAAAGGGAAAATTTAATTTTTTCAGTGGCGATTTATCAGTTTAATAGTTTAATGATTCACAGTGTTGTATTCAAACAGTATTCTTGCTATTAGGGATGTTTAAACAGGCAGGGAACCAGATAGGCACTTTCATGTTATTTTCTCGCAGTCAGATTTTATAATACATTCTCGCAGTCGACCTTATGTTCAAAGTTTACGAATTCCTATGGTGAAAATATACGTAGGCGTATAGATAGCTTACATTGGCAGCAAGCAAAAACTTCCGATGATTAACGAGAATCCTATTACATTTAATAAAATGACCTTGTGATGTGACTGCATGTGCCTTCATTCCGCTATATCCACTTAAAAGGCTGTTTGTTAACTTCTGTGTTGATTCCTCGCTATGTGCTCTAGTGAAAGGGATAGAGCTCACATTGGCAGCAAGCAAAAACTTGCGATGATTAACGAGAATCCTATTACATTTAATAAAATGACCCTGGGATATGACTGCATGTGCCTTCATTCCGCTATATCCACTTAAAAGTATACTTGTCTCGCCACCTTTGCTTTTCTGTTGTAGTCTGCTTTACGCTGCATGTATATCCTCACTCGGCAGACACTGTCGTAATGTGTCGATGACTGGACCCACTTGTGACATAACGGCTCGCTTACTGCTTTCTCTTCTGTATCGGGTAAGAGCGAGTATTAACAAAAAGTTTCGAGTTTCTAACCCTTACAACAAATGTGGGGTGCTAACAGTTAATTAAGTAGTTTTTTGTGCTGTGTCACTTATCTTGCTTTTCTAAAAACTTTCTTGTTTTTGGTATGACCCCTCTCTTTTGCCTCTTTTGCTTCTTTTCCAACACGGGTAATATCTTTTTTATTTACTGTAATATTATACAATATTCGAACCTCCATCAGGTAGTATTAGTACTTAAGTTAGAATAAAAATTAAAAACAAACTGAAATTGTTTTATCAGAAAAATACAAAATGTAACATTAAAATTTATAAAAATTAATATAATTTAATAAGGAACATAAATTACGTAAATTTTAACTAACAGAATTTACGAAAACCTAGAATCATAAATCGGCATTTCGCCGTGAGCAGGCATTCAACATGAGCTTCCTTCATATCAGAAATCTGCGTTTTTTCTTGTACGCTATAACGCATTATATTGCAGAGATGTTCAGTTTTTTTCTGGTATCGTTGACCATGATCTGCGTATATTCTTTCTACGCGCACGTAGTTTTCTCAAAGAGAAAGCCCGGGTCACTCTTATGCATTTTAAGTTATTTTACCTCATGTTGTCCATATCAGTTATGCTCGCACTTGTGTTTCCGTTGTAGCCAGTTGAGACAACGATATCACTGATTATTACAATACTGTGTTTATACGGTGTCTGTATGTTACAACCACCGTAATCGTCAAAACAGTTTCTGTTCCTTCAGACATGGGTGCAGCTTAAGGACATTGTAACATAAGACAGAGAAACTGTATAAACACCGACTGTGTAATAATCAGGGTTATTTGAAATTATATTCAGATTACCTTATACGTGAAAAGCGTGACATCTCGGAATGTGCCGCTCTTGTTGCATACGTTTAATGTGCGATCAGTGAATGAACTTCTGATGAAATGTTTGTATTTATGGTCATCTACATGTTCCATTTAGTGTGTTGTAAGTATGAATGTTGCCTGCCAGCTGTGTTGTTGGTCAGAGGGGGAAGGAAGTTGAAACGTTCAATAGGTCACATTACTTATTCAGATCTCCGTTTCAGAACAAAATCGTTTGTGTCTTTCATTTGTCTTCCATCCTGACCAACGCCGAGGTCTGAGCCGTTGTTCATACCAATGCTGTGTTGGTCGAGGAGGTCACGTTACGACGTATTGCGCTGGGTTCACTCACTCTTGGCCCATCCTGACCAACGCCGAGGTCTGAGCCGTTGTTCGTACCAATGCTGTGTTGGTCGAGGAGGTCACGTTATGACGTATTGCGCTGGGTTCACTCTGGAGGACGTTCGCTGGCCGAATCACTTATCAGATACCGAAGACTGAACGTCGAGTTGCTTGTGAGATTTGAAATTGAAGAACTAAATGGAAAAAGATTGCTTCAGAGTCTTTTTAATCGTATCGTTCAAATTTAGAAATATGCGCACATTACGAAACTTTTTGATATAAAGCACCGTCACCTTTGACTATTTAAAAGAACTTCTAGTAAGGTGTGAGATGCACTACTACTGTGAATAGGAACTCAATGATATGGAATATCGGGTAGCTGCTGTATGTTTCAAAATCTGACAACTCTTATTATATGAAACTTGACTTGCTGTATGATAATAACGTCTACGTTTTGTCATCGACAACGTATACATGCAGGTTATCGAGAATTTTATGCTCTCTCCCTTATTTGAGTGCTTCTACATTCATTTATTAAACGATTCAATGCGAAACTTACATTTAATTTATCTGACGATTATTTCACTTAGCATGAAGCCAAACTCATTCCCTATTTCAATAAGCCGTTACTTCTCATCTAAATTGGAAGGCATTACAATTTACTACACACCGTAGTAATCACTTTTTTTTCATATACACAGGTCTTTGCCTGCAGTAACATTTCCAGGAACAATCTCAATAGATAATTATCGTACTGTTTTAAATCCAGCAGCATTTGAAAGCCTATTATTTCAAAAACGATTAAAAGGTGACTTTGCATTTGCTTATGAGTTTTAACCACTCTGCTCTTATTACTTCAGCAGATGAAGTGTGTTAAAACAGAGATATCCATATACTATCGATGCAGCTGAAGTAGGTAAGTCTTTTGCCCCAGGCCATGGATGCTTTAAACTTTATATTGTTCACTGAACTTGGTCTGCAACTGTAACGTCCGCTTCGGTCAAAAGAAAGGCAGATTTATGCTTCTGTGAAAGATCCTTTACGGTGGTCGTTGTGGAGGAAGGTGCTGTCTTCTGGGCGTTGGATAGGCCGTCCTACTACCTGCCAAGTTTGCAATGTTGTGAAATAACTTCTGCCTTAACACAGGAGCTTCAATATTTCTTTTTCTTGTTATATGAGCTTGTAATCGCTTAAGACTCATTCTAATCAAATTCAAACGGCTCTAAGCAGTATGGGACTTAACATCTGAGGTCATTGGTCCCCTAGAACGTAGAACTACTTAAACCTAACTAACATAAGGACACACACATCCATGCCCGAGGGAGGATTGGAACCCGCTACCGTAGCGGCCACGCGGTTCCAGATTGAAGCGCCTAGAACCACTCGGCCACAGCGGCCGGCCTCATTCTAGTCGCTTCACAACAAGCATGTTTGGTTTTTCTGCGTATGCAGATCACGTACTAATGTTCGTGTGGATCTAAAGTCACAATTTGGCAGACTTACAGTTGTGAATTTGTTCTTAGGTGGAGGTCGTTGTAAGGTCTGCTGCCATCTTCGAGTGTCAACGTACCGATATTGTATTCCTTATTTATCGTTCGTTGGAGCTTTCGTAATCGTGCAAACGTTCTCCGTGAGGCAGCATTGTCTGGTTGTAAAATGGCTCCAGTTTCCCAGCACTAGTGGTCGCGTGCCATCTTGCTGTATGAAGAAGAGTCTGTGTTGGGCTCCCGCACGGAGCAGTCGCGAGAAGCTGTGTCGAAGGTAAGTGGCTGGGAACAGTTTGGTAGAAGTGGAGTTAATAGCTGATATTGTTACGTTCATTTGTAGAAGAAAACCGTTTCAGTAATTCAATTATTCCGCCGAAACGCGCGTAATTAATTAAGGGGCTAGTGGTTGATATGGTGTCGTGTTTTAGAATCGTTAATTGCCGTGATCACTGATACCTGTTTAATTATTGTGGATATCACTGTGGTGGGACGGACGCGGAGATGCGAGGGATGTCGAGCAGGTACCACGTGTCCACCTATCGGTCCACTGCTGTGGCCGCCCCGGGTACTGCCTGCACTGAGTTTCACCCCTCACCCTTGGTCGAGTGGGAGATCATTCCGAAGTCTGGAAGGCAGCGAGAGACTTCCCGAGGGCTATCGTAGAGCCTCCTCGGTTAGTTTTACGAACGGATTTCGGGCGTTATCTGTGGTTGGCGAAGTCTAGAGCCGGATGCAGTCCTCCACCCTGTTTCAGAGGGAGTTTCTCGGCCCGCAAGGTCTGTGCATTCACAGAGGGTGGATTTGTTGGTATTTGGGAGCTACAACGATAGGCACGTCATTGGGCCCCTTAGGAAGATGGCTGCCAAGGAGGGGAAGGAAGCCAGTGGGCAGTCCGTGTGCATACCGGGGGGAGTCATTACGGATGCGGGAAGGGTGCCTCCAGATGCCATTAAGAGTACAGGGTGCAGCCAACTGCGGGTGGTGGCTCATGTTGGTACCAATTACGTGTGTCGCTTTGGATTGGAGGAGATTCTCTCTGCTTTCTGTCGGATAGTCGAAATCGTAAAGATTGCCAGTCTTGCTTGCGAGGTTAAGGCGGAGCTAACCATCTGCTGCATGGAACCGACTGTAGTCCTTTGGTGTAGAGCCGAGTGGAGGGTCTGAATCAGCGCCTCAGGCAGTACTGTGACCGTGTAGGCTGCAGATTCCTTGATTTGCGACATCGGGTGGTGGTTTTCCGGGTTCCGCTTAACAGGTTGTGGGGCGGCGGGTGGAATTTATTGTTATAAACAAAAATTAAGAATGTAATGTAGAAAAGATGCATTTCCCGGCCGATTAGCAACATATGTGGGGTGGCGGGTGGAATAATTGTTATTATAAATGTTCCTATTATTTATTTAATGCAGTTGTTTGCCGTTCTCAACACTGGCTCTCTAACTACAAAATTGACAACCAGAAAGTGATTACAAAAACGTGAAGCCTGTAATTAGAATTCCTAGTGCCCACTTCATCTGAGAAATACACTTATAGCTGCAGCTTATAGCTCTGAGGAATTAGGAGAATGTCTGGGATTCATAACCAAAAACGATTCTGTCTAAAATGTTCACTATATTCTGAAAGCCACAGAACAAAAAGAATCCACACAATCCAACTACCAGAGCAGTTCAGAGTCTAATGCGCTGATGCAATTATAACTGTTCAAATTAAATGTTTAAGTGAATGCTCTCCATAATTTGATGATAATGTTCATCAAACGCCACGCTAAATAATGGTAGAATGTCTGTCCCGCGGCGGCACGTGAAAATACGACATACGCAAACTGAAGATACATCATTAAAGTCATCCCAGAATTAACACTTCACTCGAAAACGATTTCGTGGTTATGCGTATCCCGAGTAACTTATTACGGCATCGGAGGCTGTTTACAGCAATGATACCGACGCGACGGGATTCCCGGCACAGGTGGCGTGCTGTTCAGCGTCTGGAGAGAACTGGGGCCTTCTTCTCTCGCGCAGCGTTCTTATATATAAAGCCGCGGTGCGGACGGCTAAGGGAACGCCTGATCAATTCCGCTCTCCCGACTAGCTGCTGGGCTAGTAATGCACCACTTTAAGTTATTGAATAAATCATCGCTTCCTTTGCTGATGGCCGATGAAGCTCTCAATTTAAATGTGCATTCAGCACACAGATAAGTAATCATAATAAAAATTTGACGTGGCTAAGTCAAATATTTTGGGCGAGAGAATTAATTTAATTACACTACACGCAGTAGACGAGCTCTGAACTTGCACTTTGGAGATACGCTATCGCTATAGTTTTATAGTTATTCAGTTGAAAGTTCTCACATCTTTATGATTATAGCGGATCTCCCTTCTACTTAAATTTAAACACCTTAGCCTTATTTATTCGGCTACTTAATCTATCTTGCTTCCTTAATTTCTAAGATAAATACCAGAAAATCATGAATTTCAACTAAAATTTTAGTTTGTGAGATCCAGAATACTGTTTTTACTAAGTTATTATGCAAAAGGACTCTAAATATAAATTTTTAAGTTTCTAGCTTTTTTCTGTTGCGCCAATGATTTTTACAGAAAAATGTCCAAATTTCGAAAATGGTTAAGTTATTGAACTGATATTCAACACATATTGATTTAGTATTACTCCTGATATGCTAGAAACGTTTCAGGTTATTTACTTGATTTTTAAAGTATTGCGCAACATTTATGACGTCAGAGCTAGTTACAGCGGACTAGGCTGGCACACAATGGAAAGACTGATGTGAATTTTATACGGCGTGAGTAGGCTGCTTCCCTACAAGGTCAGGAGTCCACTACACACAGGAAGTAGCTACACGGGAATCGGGGGTTATGTGGAAGGGACTGGAAAGTTTTTTAGGTTAGAGTGTCTCAGGAAACAATAAAAACTGCTTCCGTCTACAAGGGGACAGCTAAAACACAGTAAGGTAGTTGTAGCAACAATCGGTATTGTAGTTGTAAGTCGTCTTAGCTGTGTTGGGAAAGAAGCAGAGCTCCACGCCCTACTAGAAGGCACTGAAACTCAAATAGTAATAGGTACGGAAACCTAGCTAAAGCCGGAAATAAGTTCAGCCGAAATTTTTTCAAACGACCTAACATTGTTCAGAAAGGATGCTCGTAGATGAAATACAGTTAGTGGTGCTGTATTTACTGCTGTCACAAGTAGTTTTCCTTGTAGTGAAATTGCAGTAGATAGTTCCTGCGAAGTAGCATAAGTAGAGGTTATACTTGACAATCGGAGTAAACTACTAATTGGATTGTTTTTCCGACACCCCGACTGAGAAGACACAGTTGCTGAAAAGTTTAAAGAAAACTTGAGTATCGTTTCAAATAGGTACCCCATTCATACAATTATAGTCGGCGTGACTTCAATCTACCTTCGATATGCTGCATAAATTATACGTTTAAAGCCGGCGGCAGGCATAAAATGTCATCGTAAATTTTACTGAATGCTTTCTCAGAAAATTATTTTGAACATTTAGTTCACGAGCCCACTCGAAGCGTAAATGGTTGCTAAAGCATACTTGGCCTCTTAGCAACCAATAATCTTGGACAAATAGGGAGTATCGTGACGAATACAGAGATTAGCGATCACAAGGCAGTTGCTGCTACGCTGAATACCGTAACACCCACAGCCATCAAAAAGAAAAGAAAAGTATATCTATTTAAAAAAACGCTGATAAAAATGCTCTTAACGTCTTTTTAAGAGACAGCCTTCATTCCTTCCGATCTGATCATATAAGTGTAGAAAAGTTGTGGAAAGGTTTCAGTGTGATAGTATCGACAACAATTGAGAGATATACACCACATAAATTAATAAGTGATGGTACTGATTCCCCATGGTACACAAACGGGTCAGATCGCTGTTGCAGAAACAACGAAAAAAGCATGCCAAATTTTAAAGAACGCAAAATCCCCAAGAGTGGCAAAATTCGAAACATAGCGCGTGCTTCAATGCGAGATTGTTTTAATAATTTCCACAATGAAACTCTGTCTTGGAATCTGGCAGAAAACACAAAGAGAATCTGGTCATACATAAAGCACATCAGTGGCAAGACCCAATCAATACCTTCACTGCGCGGTAACAACGGTGATGTCACTGATGACAGTGCCACTAAAGCAGTTATTAAACACGGTTTTCCGAAACTCCTTCACCAAAGAAGACGAAGTAAATATTCCTGAATTCCAATCAAGAACAACTGTCAAGATGAGATAATGTAAGTAGATACCCCGGTGTCGCAAAGTAGCTTAAATCACTTAATAAAGGAAAGGTCTCCGGTCTAGATTGTCTACCAGTCAGGTTCCTTTCACAGTATGCTGATACCATAGCTCCATATTTAGCAATTATATACAACCGCTCATTCACAGAAAGATCTGTGTCTAAAGACTGGGAAGTTGCTCAAGTCACACCAATACCAACAAAGGGAAAGAGGAGTAATCCACTGAATTACAGTCCCTTATCACTAACGTCGATTTGCAGTAGGGTTTTGGATCATATAGAGTATTCGAACATTATGAATTACCTTGAATAAAACGATTTATTGACATCGTCAGCACGAATTCAGAAAATATGGTTGTTGTGAAACACAACTAGCTCTTTATACTCACGAAGTAGTAAGTGCTGTCGACAGGGGATGTCAGATTGATTCCACACTTTTAGATTTCCAGAAAGCTTTCGACACCGTTCCTCACAAGCGTCTTCTAACCGAACTGTGTGGCTATGGAATATCGCCTCAGTTTGAGACTGGACTCGTGATTTTCTGTCAGAAATGTCACACTTCGTAGTAACAGACGGAAAGTCATCGCATAAGACAGAAGCAATATCCGGCGTTCCCCAAGGAAGTGTTAAAGGCCCTCTTTCGTTGCTGATCTATGTTAACGACATAGGAGACAATCTGAGTAGCCCTCTTAGATTTTTTGCAGATGATGCTGTCATTTACCGTCTTGTAAAGCCATCAGATGACCAAAGTGAATTGCAAAATCATTTAGATAAGATATCTGTATGGTGCTAAAAGTGGCAATTAACCCTGAATAAAGGGAAGTGTGAAGTTGTTCACATGAGTACTAAAAGAAATACACTAAATTTCGATTACGCGATAAGTCACGCAAATCTGAAGGCTGCAAGTTTAACTAAATCCTTAGGGATTACAATTACAAATAACCTGAATTGGAATGGTCACATAGATAATAATGTGGGTAGTGCAAACCAAAGTCTGCTGTTCATTGGCAAAGCACTTATAAGGTGCAACAGGTCTACTAAAGAGATTGCTTACATCACGTTTGTCCGCCCGATCCTGGAGTATTGCCGTGCAGTGTGGGATCCGCATCAGGTGGGACTGACAGATGACATCGAAGAAGTTCAAAGAAGGGCAGTGCGTTTTGTATTATCACGAAATAGGAGAGCTAGTGCCACAGACATGATACGTGAAATGGAGTGGCATTCATCAATATAAAGGCGTTTTTCGTTACGACGGGATGTTCTCATGAAACTTCAGTCACCAGTTTTCTCCTCTGATTGCAAAAACTTTGTGTTGGCACCCACCAACGTAAGGAGAAATCAACATCGCGATGAAGCAAATCGGGACTTGCACATAAAAATTTATGTGCAAATTTTCCCGCGCTCCGTTCGAGAGCGGAACGGTAGAGAGACAGCTTGGAGGTGGTTCATTGAAACCTCTGCCAGGCACTTAATTGTGAATAGCAGAGTAATCACGTAGATGTAGAACATGACATGGCAACCGTTGCTCTACTGTGGATGTGAAAATAAAAATGACTGTTAATACGAGACTGGATGAGCGAAGGTATTGTTAGCGAGGTGTGTCAGGTGCACAGGGACAAAAAAAGGAAAGTAATTTAAGGTGTACTTTTATTATTTCAAAGAGACATTTCTCATTCTTCAATTGAGCATCTTAAAGATTTTAAAAGTAAGAGAAACGCGTATTTACATTAGGCAGATGGTCAGGTTCACACTGCGGTGACGAAGTCTTGCGATACCTTCTATTGTCGTGTCAGAAATCCTTTTTCCCAGAGTAGTGCAGCAACCCGACTTGACATGGACTCCACACGTGGTTGTAAGGCTCCTGCAGAAATATTGAGTCATGCCGACTCTACAGCAGTCCATAATTGCGAAAGGGATGCCGGTGCAGTACTTTGGCACGAACTGACCTCTCCGTTATGTCCCATAAAAGTGCGATGGGATTTTTGTCGAGCAATCTGGGTGGCCAAATCATTCGCCCGAATTGTCCAAAATTTTCTCCAAACCAATCGCGATCAACTGTGAGCCGGTGACAGGGCGCATTGTCATCCATAAAAATTCCATCGTTACTTGGGAACATGAGATCCATAAACGACTGGAAATGGTCTCCCAAGTAGCCGAACATAGCCATTTCCAGTCAATAATCGGTTCAGTTGAACCAGAGAACACAAGCCATATCACGTGAACACGGCCTCCACATTTATGGAGCCACGACCAGGTTGCACAGTGCCTCGTCGACAACTAGGGGCCCATGGTTTCATGGGCTCTGCACCACACTCGAGGCCTACCATCAGCTCTTACCATCTGAAATCGGGACTCATCTGTCCAGGTCACGGTTTTCCATTCATCTGGGGTCCAACCGATGTGGTCATTAGCCCAGAAGAGGCGCTGCAGGTGATGTCACACTGTTAGCAAAGGCACTCGCGTCGATCGTCTTCTGCCGTATCCCATTAACGCCAAATTTTGCGGCACTGTTCTAACGGGCACGTTCGCTGCATGTCCCACACTGATTTCTACGGTTATTTCACGAAATGTTGCTTGTCTCTTAGCACTAACAACTCTACACAAACGCAGCCGCTCTCGGTCGGTATGTGAACGCCGTCGGGCACTGTGTTGTCTCTGATGAGAGGTAATGCCAGAAAATTTTTACTCTCGGCATACTCTTGAAACTGTGGAATATTCAATTCCGCAAAGAGTTCCGAAAGAGAATGTCTCGTGCGTCCAGCGCATACTATCATTTCCCTTTTAAAGTCTGTTGACTTCCGTCGTGTGGCCATAATTACGTCGGAAACTTTTCCACGTGAGTCACCTGAGTGCAGATGACAGCTCCGCCAGCGCACTGGCCTTTTGTACCCTGTGTACGCGGCGCTTCCGCCACCTGCAAATACGTATATCGCTATCCCACGACTTTTGCACCTCAGTGTTTTTCGTGGTAAAGGGTGTAGTCTATGAAATGCTCTCACACTTGAGTCCGTAGTCTGACAGCCGCAACATTAATCTACAGTAGAGAAGAAATGACTTTAGTATTGAGCACAGGAGCTTTCCATTGTGCAAAGTGAACTTGAATAGTAATTTATACACTACTGGCCATTAAAATTGTTACAACATGAAGATGACGTGCGATAGACGCGAAATCTAACCGACAGGAGGAAGATGCTATGATATGCAAATGATTAGCTTTTCAGAGTATTGCCGCAAGGTTGGCGCCGGTGGCGACACCTACAACGTGCTAACACGAAGAAAGTTTCCAACCGATTTCTCATACAGCAGTTGAACAGCGTTGCCTGGTGAAACGTTGTTGTGATACCTCATGTAAGGAGGAGAAATGCGTACCATCACGATTCCAACTTTGATAAAGGTCAGGTTGTAGCCCATCGCGATTGCGGTTTATCGTATCGCGACATTTCTGCTCGCGTTGGTCGAGATCCAATGACGGTTAGCAGATTATGGAATCGGTGGGTTCAGGAGGGTAATACAGAACGCCGTGTTGGACCCCAACGGCCTCGTATCACTAGCAGTCGAGATGACAGGCCTCTTATCCGCATGGCTGTAACGTATCGTGCAGCCTCGTCCCGATCCCTGAGTCAACAGATGGGGAAGTTTGCAAGACAACAAGCATCCCGAACAGTTCGACGACGTTTGCAGCAGCATGGACTATCAGCTCGGAGACCATGGCTGCGGTTACCCTTGAAGCTGCATCACGGACAGGAGCACCTGCGATGGTGTACTCAACGACGAACCTGATAGCACGAATGGCAAAACGCCAATTTTTCGGATGAATCCGGGATCTATTTACAGCATCATGATGGTCGCATCCGTGCTTGGCGACATCGCGGTGAACACACATTAGAAGCGTGTATTCGTCATCGCCATACTGGCGGATCACCCGGTGTGATGGTATGGGGTGCCACTGGTTACACGTCTCGGTCACCTCTTGTTCGCATTGACGGCACTTTGAACAGTGGACGTTACATTTCAGATGTGTTACGACCCGTGGATATACCCTTCATTCGATCCCTGCGAAACCATACATTTCAGCAGGATAATGCACGACCGCATCTAGCAGGTCCTGTACGGGCCTTTCTGGATACAAAAAATTTTCGACTGCTGCCCTGACCAGCGCATTCTCCAGATCTCTCACCAACTGAAAACGTCTGGTAAATGGTGGCCGGGCAACTGGCTCGTCACAATACGCCAGTCACTACTCTCGATTGAAATGGCTCCAAGCACTATGGGACTTAACATCTGAGGTCGTCAGTCCCCTAGACTTAGAAACACTTAAACCTAACTAACCTAAGAACATCACACACATCAATGCCCGAAGCAGGATTCGAACCTGCGACTGTAGCAGCAGCGCGGTTCCGGACTGAAGTGCCTAGAACCGCTCGGCCACAACGGGCGGCTCACTACTCTTGATGAACTGTGGTATCGTGTTGAAGCTGCATGGGCAACTGTACTTGCACACGCCATCCAAGCTCTGTTTGACTGAATGCCCAGGCGTATCAAGGACGTTATTACTGCCAGGGGTGGTCGTTCTGGGTACTGATTTCTCAGGATCTATGCACCCCAAATTGCGTGAAAATGTAATCACATGTCAATTCTAGTATAACATATTTGTCCAATGAATACCCGTTTATCATCTGCCTTTCTTCCTGATGTATCAATTTTAATGCACAGTAGTGTATAATGGCCGGTGGCTAATTCACTTCATTTTTAGGACTATCTGGACATTCTTCCTTCTAGTATTTTTCATTAGAATGCCTTACACTTTCTCTTTTCATGTGGATGTTCTGTGCTTTTTGCAAGTTAGTTTAATGTACAATTTTGTGTAGTTTGTTCTTCACCAACACGAAGTAATTTATTGCAGGTCTTCAGCTGTTAGGCATGTTTGTTCACATTGACGTCTGTGGTGGGGAACCCCTTTATTCATGACATTCTTCTAACTTTAATAGATATATTCAATCAATCTGAGTTATGTTCATTTCATACATGAACGTAAATTTCCGTTACTCCTATCTTTCGCATGGCCACAATCTTGCCTTCATGCAGTTTACTGATCTGCGTATCTCGCACGCACTTCTACAGCAAATTGTTTTCTCACAGCCTGTGGGGTAAATTCGTCGCCGTATGATTTCACGAAATACGGAACAGATGCAGACGATATTTGTTGCCCGCATCTACAGGACAAACATACTGTGGCTTTGTTTCGGGGTATAATCCAGTTATTAAGACCATGTCAATTTTAAGTCTTTTTCAAGAGATAAACTCGGCAAAAATCAGATTAGGGTCTATTTTACAGGCGTTCTGTCACGATGAAAAGATATTCAGTGCTTCGAAGAAATCGGTGGGTCATGTTGTCTCTGTCCAGCAAAATACTGGACTGCGCTGGTAACATTTTACAGCTCCTACCAAAGATACTTCCCAAGCTACATACTGAAACTAATTGTGAACCTTCCTTTCGATCATGAAAATGTGATCATCACAGTGCATTTTTAAATGAAATTATTTAGAATTAAATTTCACATACTGCTTCCTCTCTAAAGCTGTAGATACGGCAATAAAGAGTAGTCCAGTGTGCAGTAAGGTCGAAGACAAATGGACATCTCTAAAAAGGGCGATCACTGAAGCTGGAAAGAAAAACAAACGTACAATGAAGGTAACTGCAAAGAAACCATGGGTAATAGAAGAAATACTTCAGCTGATGGATTAAAGCAGAAAGTACTAAAACATTCAATGAAACTCAGGAAAACAGAAATACAAGTCGCTGAGGAATGAAATAAACATGAAGTGCCGGGAGGCTGAGACGAAATGGCTACATGAAAAATGTGAAGAAATCGAAAAATAAATGATAGTCGCAAAGACTGACTCCGTATATACACGATGTGATCAAAAGTATCCGGACACCCACAAAAAACATACGTTTTTCATATTAGGTCCATTATGCTGCCACCTGTTGCCAGGCACTCCACATCAGCGACCTCAGTAGTCATTAGACATCGTGAGGGAGCAGAATGGGGCGCTCTGTGGAACTCACAGACTTCGAATGTGGTCAGATGAATGGGTGTCACTTGTGTCATACGTCTGTGCGCGAGATTTCCACACTACTAAACATCCTTAGGTCCACTGTTTACGATGTGAAAGTGAAGTGGAAACGTGAAGGGTCACGTACGGCACAAAAGCGTACAGGCCGTCCTCGTCTGCTGACTGACACACACATCCGACAGCTGAAGAGGGTCGCCATGTGTAATAGGCAGACATCTATCCAGACCACTACACAGAAATTCCAGACTGCATCAGGATCCACTGCAAGTACTATCAAATTTACGCGGGAGGTGAGAAAACTTGGATTTTATGGTCGAGAGGCTGCTCGTAAGCCACACATCACGTCGGTAAATGTCAAACGACGCCTCGCTTGGTGTAAGGAGCGTAAACATTGGACGATTGAAGAGTGGAAAAAGTTTGTATGGAGTGACGAATCATGGTACACAATGTAGCAATTAGATGGCATGGTGTGGGTATGACGAATGCCGGTGAACGTTATCTGACAGAATGTGTAGTGCGAACAAGAGAATTCGAAGGCTGTGGTGTTAGGGCGTGGTCGTGTTCTTCATGGGTGGGGCTTACACCCCTTGTTGTTTTAAGTGGCACTATCACAGCACAGGCCTACAATGATGTTTTAAGCACATTCTTGCTTCCCACTGTTGAGCAATTCGGTGATGGCGTTTGCATCTTTCAACACGATCTAGCACCTGTTCATCATGCAAGGCCTGTGGCGGAGTGCTTGCACGACAATAACATCACTGTAATGGATTAGCCTGCACAGAGTTCTGACCTGAATCCTATAGAACACCTTTCGGATGTTTGGGGACGCCGACTTCGTGCCAGGTCTCACCGAGCGACATCGACACCTCTCCTCGGTGCAGCACTCCGTGAAGAATGGGCTGCCATTCCCCAAGAAACTTTCCAACACCTGATTGAATGTATGCCTGCTAGAGTGGAATCTATCATAAACTGAGGGTGGGCCAACTCCATATTGAATTCCAGCATTACCGATGGAGGGCGCCTCGAACTAGTATGTCACTTTTAGCGAGGTGTCCGGATACTTTTGATCACATAGTGTAGAAAAGTCAAAACAACCTTTGGTGAAATTAAAGCAATGGTGGTAAAATTAAGACTGCAAACGGAGATACGTTGCTAAAAGCAGAGGAGAGAGCGGATAAGAGGAAAGAGTACATTGATGACCTTTATGATGGGGAAGATTCGTCTGCTGTGATAGAAGATGAAACACAAGTCAATTTAGAAGATATAGGGGATCCAGGATCAAAATTTAAGAGAGATTTGGAGGACTTACGATCAAACAAGGCAGAATGGATCGATAACATTCCCTCAGAATTTCTAAAATCATTAGAGGGAGTGGCAACAAAACGACTACTCATGTTAGTGCGTAAAATGTATGTATAGGTCTGGTGACATATCATCTGACTTTCGGAAAAATGTCATTCACATAATTCCGAAGGCTGCAAGAGCTGGCAATTGCGGGAATTATCACACAATTAGCTTAAACGGTCAAACATCCAATTTGATAACAAGAGTAATTTACAGAAGAATGAAAAAGAAAATTGAAGATGTGTTATACGACGATCAGTCTCACTTTAGGAAAGGTAAAGGAACCACTGAGGCAATTTTGACGTTTCTGTTGATAATGGATGCAACAGTAAAGAAAAATGAAGATAATTTCATAGGATCTGTTTACCTTGAAAAAGGGTTCGACAATGGAAAATAATGTAAGATGTTCGAAACTCGGAGAAAAATATGGGTAAGCCCCAGGGAGAGGGCTAATTCTGCAAGGTTTGCAGGAGAACTTCTGCAAAGTTTGGAAGGTAGGAGACGAGGTACTGGCAGAAGTAAAGCTGTGAGGACGGGGCCTGAGTCGTGCTTGGGTAGCTCAGTTGGTTGCCCACGAAAGGCAAAGGTCCCAAGTTCGACTCTCGGTCCGGCACATTTTTAATCTGCCAGGAAGTTTCATATCAGCGCACACTCCGCTGCAGAGTGAAAATCTCATTCTGGATCCATCAAAGCATTTGCCTGAAGTGATTTAGGGAAATCACGGAAATAGTATGAAGGCTTTCACGACCGGATGACATATCTTCTGGTAAACCTTCCGGGATGTAAGGTCGTGGTCCATGAAACTCTTCAGCTCCTAAAGTTTCGTCCAGAGCTGCGCTGGACGTCTTCAGAGGGGTGTTTCTTCTCCGGTGAGTCTTGCCGACTGACGGGTCGGACGTCTGAGAGCGACTTATGTATCGTAGAAAGTGGGCGTGACCAGAGTCACACGTGATATGCAGAGATAACCTTTGTCAGAGATAAAACTTAACTATCGATCGTAATCTCGTCACGGATAAAACTGTCTAGCAATTCTGTAGTGCTACTGTCCAAATATCACTAAGTTTCATGGTCTCTTCTTTCCGATTAAAATTATCCCTATGTTTATATATTTCAATTGCTTCTCTACAAAGCCGTGGGTAATAGTTCGTCGTCGTAGATAAAATTTTTGTTTCGGAAAACTTCACTTGATGATTTCCTGGCTGAAAAGCGTGTTCTGCTACAGCCGATTTATCTGTTTTTCCTAATCGGCAAAGACTTCTGTGTTCTTTTAACCGTGTATTTACGCTTCTTTTTGTTGTTCCAACATAAACTTTACCACATGTACACGGAATTTTATATACGCCACTGGCTGATAGAGGAGCGCGTTTATCTTTTACAGACCGAAGAACATGACAAATTTTCTTCGTTGGTCTAAAAACAGGTCTAATATCATGTTTACTTAAAATCTTTCCAATCTGATCCGTTACTCTCTTTATAAAAGGGAGAGAGACTGTATTCTTCCATCGTTTTTCGGACTTGTCCTTAAGCTTTTTGTTGTTTGGGTGCAGAATTCTGCTTACTTCTTTCTTTGAGTAGCCATTTTTCTCAAAAGCGTGCTTCAGATGTTTTAATTCGTCGTCTAGATACTCCGGCG
This sequence comes from Schistocerca serialis cubense, assembly GCF_023864345.2. Classification (NCBI taxonomy): domain Eukaryota; kingdom Metazoa; phylum Arthropoda; class Insecta; order Orthoptera; family Acrididae; genus Schistocerca; species Schistocerca serialis. The sequence continues at coordinate 701,129,900 of NC_064643.1, forward strand.
TGCAAATCCGTCTGGCTCTGTCAACGAGACTTGTAATCACACCTCTTTTTTGTTTTGGATGGTAGTTAGAGTTTTGTGCAAAAATTTTATCTACGACGACGAACTATTACCCACGGCTTTGTAGAGAAGCAATTGAAATATATAAACGTAGGGGTAATTTTAATCGGAAAGAAGAGACCACGAAACTTAGTGATATTTGGACAGTAGCACTACAGAATTGCTAGACAGTTTTATCCGTGACGAGATTACGATCGATAGTTAAGTTTTATCTCTGACAAAGGTTATCTCTGCATATCACGTGTAACTCTGGTCACGCCTACTTTCTACGATACATAAGTCGCTCTCAGACGTCCGACCCGTCAGTCGGCAAGACTCACCGGAGGAGAAACACCCCTCTGAAGATGTCCAGCGCAGCTCTGGACGAAACGTTAGGAGCTGAAGAGTTTCATGGACCACGACCTTACATCCCGGAAGGTTTACCAGAAGATATGTCATCCGGTCGTGAAAGCCTTCATACTATGATCAGAAGACTCTACGGGGAGCAATTCTCAAAATCAGTTAGACGCCTGGAAATTTTACGTAAGAAGAGAGCGCATGTAATTTGTACTTTAACTTTCTTGTTGCGTTGTAGAGATTCGTCTACCATACCGAATTTTCTTAAGTTGAAGAGGATGTTCCAGACAGCCCGTGATTATCGGATATTTGATTATACAGAAGCAGCACTACTTCGAGAGAGGATACATTATACAAGACGAGAGATGGATTCTGCTGACCGTAAGTTACTGCAGTTACATTTATTCTTTGCTAGTAAGATACAGATAGACCTATGGAATAAAATAGATTGCCTTACATTTCGATCTATGGAAACCATGATGGAAACGACTACTAGAAGGCATAAGAAGAAGTTCGAAAAGTTACAAACTTATGCAGAATCTACAAATAATATAGTGATGTCCGAAACTGTTATTAATAAGTCAGTTTTATCTCAAGACGAAATTTCAGTTCTTGCAAAAGGAGGAAACTACTCTATAACACCTCCGAAAGTTCCTGTTGAGGATATTATTGCAAATGTAGAAGCAGGTATACGTACTCTCCCCAAAGAAACTGCAAATGCAATCCGGATCGAAACCACCACAGTATTACGCCGCAGTAAACCTCTGGAAAGTAATTTAACCAATGGCGAAAGAAAGGCTCTGAGAGATTTAAATGCACATGAAGACATAGTGATTGTTCCTGCTGATAAAGGGAATGCTACGGTCGTTTTAAATACAGAAGATTATCAAAGCAAAATTTTGAATCTTTTAACGGCAGGGCAATACAAAAAACTTAAGAAAGATCCTACAGCCAGCGTACTACGGAAAACAAATAATTTGATAAAATCGGCCACTTCTATTCAAAAAGAAGAAAAAAGAGCTTTATTGAAGACTGAAGCTATGTGTCCTAGAGTCTATGGCCTACCCAAGGTACATGAGAAGGACCTTCCTCTGAGACCGATTGTTAGTACTATCAATTCTCCTACGTACGAAATAGCAAGATATCTAACAACTCGCTTACAACCATATTTTGGAAAAACGGACTCATATATAAAGGACTCACGTCATTTTATAGAGAAAATTGAAGGTTTAATTCTGACTCCTGAAGATATTTTAGTAAGTTTCGATGTAGTATCTTTATTTACTATGATTCCAGTTAATGAAGTTATGGATTTTATAACGGATATTTTTCCAGAAGATCTGACTGCTCTTTTCAGACACTGTCTTACTTCCAGTCATTTCCAGTGGAATAATGAGTTTTACGAACAACTTAATGGCGTAGCTATGGGTAACCCATTGGGTCCTGCAGTAGCTAATTTCTACATGGAGAAATTCGAACAGTCAGCCTTGGAAAAAGCAGATAAGAAACCATCTCGCTGGTATCGATATGTAGACGATACATTTGTGGTCTGGCCACATGGTAGAGAAGCCTTAGGCGAATTTTTTGATTACCTTAATAATATAAATCCAAGAATCCAGTTTACCATGGAGAGAGAAAATGATAACAAAATACCGTTTTTGGATGTTTTAGTTATGAGACAGACGGATGGAAGCTTGAAACAACAGATTTTTAGAAAAATAACGCACACAGACAGATACTTACACAAAAACTCTAACCACCATCCAAAACAAAAAAGAGGTGTGATTACAAGTCTCGTTGACAGAGCCAGACGGATTTGCACGCCGGAGTATCTAGACGACGAATTAAAACATCTGAAGCACGCTTTTGAGAAAAATGGCTACTCAAAGAAAGAAGTAAGCAGAATTCTGCACCCAAACAACAAAAAGCTTAAGGACAAGTCCGAAAAACGATGGAAGAATACAGTCTCTCTCCCTTTTATAAAGAGAGTAACGGATCAGATTGGAAAGATTTTAAGTAAACATGATATTAGACCTGTTTTTAGACCAACGAAGAAAATTTGTCATGTTCTTCGGTCTGTAAAAGATAAACGCGCTCCTCTATCAGCCAGTGGCGTATATAAAATTCCGTGTACATGTGGTAAAGTTTATGTTGGAATAACAAAAAGAAGCGTAAATACACGGTTAAAAGAACACAGAAGTCTTTGCCGATTAGGAAAAACAGATAAATCGGCTGTAGCAGAACACGCTTTTCAGCCAGGAAATCATCAAGTGAAGTTTTCCGAAACAAAAATTTTATCTACGACGACGAACTATTACCCACGGCTTTGTAGAGAAGCAATTGAAATATATAAACATAGGGATAATTTTAATCGGAAAGAAGAGACCATGAAACTTAGTGATATTTGGACAGTAGCACTACAGAATTGCTAGACAGTTTTATCCGTGACGAGATTACGATCGATAGTTAAGTTTTATCTCTGACAAAGGTTATCTCTACATATCACGTGTGACTCTGGTCACGCCCACTTTCTACGATACATAAGTCGCTCTCAGACGTCCGACCCGTCAGTCGGCAAGACTCACCGGAGGAGAAACACCCCTCTGAAGATGTCCAGCGCAGCTCTGGACGAAACTTTAGGAGCTGAAGAGTTTCATGGACCACGACCTTACATCCCGGAAGGTTTACCAGAAGATAAATCACGGAAAACTTGAATCAGGATGGCCGGATGCAGATTTGAACTGTCTTCCTCCCGAATGCGAGTGCAGTGCGTCAACCACTGTGCCACCTTGAAAGGTGGCATGCCTTTACGATGCACACAGTGACTGACCCCCTCTCACGTTTATAACTTACTCTGAGTAATTCGATTTGGGGAAGTATAGCCGAGTATGGTCATTAAAAGGCTGGTATTGGCAACTCAGAAGATATGAATATTTTCCTCTCTAAATGCATGCGGTGGAAAGTTGCTATTCCTTCACACGCGAACTTCCTACGCAGTGTCCCTCGTCACCCGAGTGGTCTGGTGACAGGCGGGTTCTTCTGATCATGAAAGGGTTATGCCGATGGGTGTGAGGGAATCGAGTGGATCCTGTCCAGATGCCGACATTGTCATAATAGCGGGGGCGACACGCCCACAGGGGCCTGAAGGAACGGCTGGGGTCAGAGATTCCGTTACCTCGCAGAAACTTAGTGGAAACACTTTCTGACGGCCTATCAGCGAGGCATGGGAATGGCTTGTGTTCCCAGGCAATCTTGGAGGTCAAATTCCCGAGTTTTCTGCAAAATCATAACTGTGAATCGCTTGCCCAGGGGATAGCTCCATGCCGGTGCAAAATCGGCGCAGAAATTGCCACCAAGTATCTCCATTGGTGAAATAGTAGTGCTCCGGCGATAGAGTGGAATTGTCTACCGGTTTTCGAGTTGCTGATTGGCACATTTAACCACGGCCACTGTGGGGCGGGGGGGGGGGGGCCGAAATGTTCTGTGTTCGGCTTGTACGGGTGCTCTTGGTAGGGTCGGCTCTCGCCTTTTGGTCAGAGTAGATTACAAGACTGGGCTCTCGCTGCTCTGGACAGCCTGCCTTCCGTTGGCTAGTATCCTTTCATTAAATTGTAACTGTTTGACAAAGTAGCTGAAGTTTCAACTTCAACATAACTTTCCGAGTACAGTTGACAATTGAGCGTTCTGCATACAAGCGGCCTATGTTGTCCGTCTTGAGTAGTTTTGGCTAACGTTGACTTTATCGGAGTTACTGTGTGACTTCGCTTGTTAAAATCCATCACTGTACCGTCAGTGATTGTGTGGCGAGCCTTCTTCGTCTCCCTCAGAGGCGCATTTGTGTTGCTAGGAAGTCTTTAGTCTGGAAGAACCAGACCAGTATAATTTGTTTCGGGCTATACTCGCGACATTATCATCACCACGACGGGACGTCGAAACAACCAGCCATCGCCTCCGGTATGCCTGACCGTGTTCCTGCAGTTAAGAAGACAGCTTGATAGTGTATGTCCGCAGCACCGGCAAATAAGGGAATTTTGCTATTATTATTATTATTATTCGTTACAGTCAACTTTGGACTACGCTAAGCATCAGTCATTTCTTGTGCTTTTTCTTGCGTTCTTCCCAGTACTTCTTCATTTTTTCTGAGTGGGCTTCTTTACGTTCTTGCGACCAGGTTGTTCCCGTCTTCTTTGATTGCGTTCGGTCTTTGAATCCCTGTATTTTGTTGATGTCATTCCTATATTCCATTCTGTTGTAAACTGTCTCTGGTATAATGTTCATTTCTGCAATGTCTTCTTTTACTTCTTTCAGCCAGTTAATTTGTGTCTTTCTGCTTTCCATGTATTCCAGGATTTTCTTTGCCGTTCTTTCTGGTGCCATTCTTTTGACATGCCCATAGAAACTCAGTCTTCTCTTTTTAAAGGATGTTGTCAGTTTTTCAATTTTCTCGTATAACTCTTTATTGGATCGCAATTTATAATCCTGTCCATCCTTTTTAGGTCCTAAGATCTTTCTCAGTATTTTTCTCTCTTTTATTTCCAATTTCTCCAACAGACGTTTTCTGTTCAGTGGGATGCATTCAATCGCATACAAACTTTCTGGTTTTATTACCGCATTGTAGTGCCTGAGCTTGGCATTGATGGAGATCGACTTTTTATTGTATACATTTCGGCATAGCTGGTATGCCGTTTCCATCTTTATTGCTCTTTCCTGTAGTGAAACATTTGGTAACCCTGTCGGTGTAATCCATTCCCCTAGATACTTAAATTTATGAACTCTCTTAATTATTCCATATTTAGTTTGCAATGTCTGTGTTGGGTCTGTTTTGTCCTGTATCATCAGTTCTGTCTTTTCATACGATATTTGTAGACCTGTCTTCTCAGCGATCTCATGCAGCATTTCTATCTGAATCTTTGCTGTTTCGATGTCATCTGCCAATATTGCCATGTCATCAGCAAATGCCAGACATTCAATTTTTGTTTTATTTCTTCCTAACGTTATCCCATTTTTCACTCCAGCTTCTGCCATCTTCTTTCTCCATTCCCTGACCACTTTTTCAAGGACAATGTTAAACAACAGCGGGGAGAGCCCATCCCCTTGTCTAACACCTGTTCCAATTACAAACGGCTGTGACAATCTACCCAAAAACTTCACTTGCGATTTTGTTCCCGTAAGGGTTTCCTGGATTAGACTTCTGCTTTTATCATCAATCCCAAATTCTTCTAATGTGTTAATCAGAGTTGGTCTATCAATAGAATCATATGCTTTTTTGAAGTCTATGAATGTAATTACTAGATTTTTCGATGTGCGTGCGCGAAGTTGTATTATGGAGAGTAGACTGAATATCTGTTCACTGCATGATCTTCCTTTTCTAAACCCAGCCTGATATTCACCCAGTTCTTTCTCTACCTGATTTTCAATCCTGTTTTGTAGTGCCTTGGATAGGATCTTATAGGCCACTGATAACAATGAGATACCTCTGTAGTTATTTGCATTTGTCTTGGCACCCTTCTTATGTAACGGATGAATCAATGCTGTCTTCCATTCCTCCGGAATCTTTTCTGTATTCCAAATCTCTTCAAACAGCGCCTCGAAATTATTTATTAAGTTTTCTCCTGCGTATTTCAGTAGTTCCGCGACTAACGAATCTTTACCAGATGCTTTATTGTTTTTCAATCCTTTCAAGATCTCTTTAATTTCTTCTTTATTAGGTGGTTCAGAGTCTGGTAGCTTATTCTTAGGCTTTTCAAATGTCAAGGTTTCATCAGGTCTTTTGCAGCTTAGCAGCGTTTCAAAGTAGTTCGCTAGGTGTTGGCAATTTTGTTCCACGCTGGTGATCAGATTTCCTTTTTCATCTTTGAAGCAGAGTGTCGGTGGTTTATATCTTGTTATTGTAGTTCTGAATGTTTGAAAGAAATTGCGTGTATTATTCTTAGAAAATTCATCTTGTATTTTCTGTATTTGTTGTGTGTCATATTTCCTTCGTTCACTTTTAATGATTTTCGTCGTTTCACGTCTTTGCGTTTTGAACTGCTCCCAGTCAGTTGGCCTTTTGGTTGAGTTGTATTTCTCCCAAGTTCTGGCTCTTTTCTGTAGTGCTTTCTCACAGACCTCATTCCACCAGGGATGCTTTTTCTTTTTGGTTAGTAAAATTGTTTGTTCTGCTGCGTCTCGTATTGAGGTTGCAATTTCTTCCCATTTGTGACTTTTGATTTTATCTGTCTTTTCCTTGTAGTCGTCTAAGACTTGCTGATTGAGCATTAAGTCCTGTACTCTGTATTTGGCTATTTTTGTTTCGTCACTCTTGTGACTTCTTTCTGGTGTTAATTTCATCTTAATTTTGGTCAGATAATGGTCAGAATCAAAGTTGGCCCCTTTCACCACCTGTACATCTTGAATGTCCCTTGAATTATCATAACTTATTGCCACGTGATCAATCTGGAACTCGCCAAGTAATTTGTTCGGTGATTTCCATGTTGTTTGTTTTTTGGGATTCTTCTGGAATTTAGTTGTCATAATGTTCAATTTGAATTTCTCACAAAACTCTACTAATCTCTGGCCATTCATGTTAGTTTTAGTGTGTGCTGTAAACCTCCCTGTGCTTTTTGATAATTCGTTTCTTCCAATTTGTGCATTAAAGTCTCCTAACAGAATTGTAGTGTGTTGCTCAGGGATCTTCCCTATTGTTTCTTCCAGTTCCTCCCAAAATGTCTGCACTTTCTCTGGATTTTGTTGGTTGTCTTTATTTATTGGTGCATGGGCATTTATAAGTGTGTACTTTTTATTTTTATTTCTGAATGTTATCAATGATATTCTTGGTGATTTAGATTTAAATTCTAGTACCTTAGTAGAAAATGAGTTATGTATCACAAATGCTGTGCCATATACCCGAAGACCTTTTGTATTCTTTACTATCTGTGCTGGTTTCCCTTTATAAATCCTGTACTGGTCTGCCTGTACTGTATCCTCATCTGGGTATCTTGTTTCTTGTATAGCCAGAACTTTTAGTTTGTGTTCATCCATTAGTTTTGTCAGTTCTTTTTGTTTACCTGTTCTCAGCATTGAGTTCACGTTCAGTGTTCCTATGAACGTTTGATGTCTGTTCCTATGTTTAGCGTTAGGGATCCTAGGACCCTCCGACTGGTCTGTTGCGCAATGATGCTGGGCCCCCGGATCCGAATGCCCAGCTTCGGCGGTATTACCACCACGGGGAGGAAACTTTCTCATTGCACCTTCCATTTCTGATACTTGGTTAAAGCTGTTGTTTCCAGAGGTATACACCTCCTTCCACTAAGACTTAGTTCGCTACACTAAGAAGTTAATTCAGGCCGCTCCTCTGGAGTACAGACGCCTTTCGCAGCCGCTTCTCTGAAGTACAGACGCTGCTGATTGAAGATAACTCTTCCGCTCCAAAAGCCGTTGGGACATATAGTGTCTTCTTCCGCCTTCTGGGCCGTTGGTTAATCTTCACCTCTTCCGCCAGTTCCGCCGTTCCGATGATCTTCATCTCCGCCTTCACTGCCGTTGAGGTCTTCACCGTTACCCTGGCAAGGGACTCTTACGAGGTACTATCACCCGGGCCAGGTGAACCAAGGTTTTTTAACGAGGTTGTTACTCCTCCCCCTCCTCCTTTTTCAACCGGGCTTGGGACCGGCTTTGGCGGAGTTGGAATTTTGCTATGTGATAATCATGTCTAAGCAGAGCGCGCCTGTTTCCGTCTCTTCTAACGTGGTTCTGTCTTGGGTGTTCATTGTCTGAGTTCTCACTACTGTAGCAGCAATTAATGTTGGGTTGGTTGCAAGGAATTGGCTCTGCATACCACTTGGTTATAAATGTCACAATCTAGTTTATGGACAACTTCACCTTCACAGCATTTGTTTGAGTATCCAGTTTGATGTGTTGTAAATGTTCATGTGTTTTGTTTATTATTTTGAGTTTAGTCATAATAAACCAAACTGTTATTTTGGACAGAACTTTCATTCTGTAGATCGGTAGATCAACCCTTTCATTTCTCACTACGTTAATGAAACTTTCCTTTATCAAATTAATTTATATCAAATTAAATTATTGCAGGTGCTCCACTTGCATGGTCGATTACAGTTAGATCGCGTTTCTTCTTAATCCATGTACAACAGCAAAAGTCGGAGTTAGAAAAGGAGGGCGGCCTAGAGAATCATTTCCATATGAAGATTCTAGAAGAATTTAGTGTTAAATACACTGCTAGCCCCGGCACTTCGCAACCTCACTCATTAGTGCATTGTTTAGTTCGTTATTGGAACCAAAGGCCCAATCATTTGATACTAGACCAATAGGTAGCCGAAATGGTCAGAAGAGGCTGACCAAGATTAATGAAGCATCTGTTATCACTGTAATTATGATTACGCTTTATAAGCTTGTGATGTGTGGAAATATTTGTGTGTACGAATGTGCTGCAACGAAAAGAATGAAACTAATGCGTCATTTAATTTAATTTTAAGACTCGTATCAACTGGCCTTTCTATTTTGTTTGTTCCACGGGAATTATTACCTTATGTCGGTCTGTCAGTGGCATTATCCAATTTAGGACTGAATATTAGTGATAAAGTTTACGTTCGTTCTTTGTGATACAATACTACTAACGCGAGTAAGCGTCGAGTGTGGTAACAAACACATCTTGGTGTTAATAGCTGAATTACATGGCCGTATTTGTCTAAGAGAGGTATTCACATAGTTTTAAGTATACAGACGGCTAAAGAAACCATCTGGATTGGCCTGACACAATTGGAACCTTCCTGCTGCCGACGATGACCCATTACCTCACCGATACTACACTCTACCAACGGGTTGCGCTGTTTTGTTTTGGCTCCTGTAGCGATGTTTGTGGTGCGGTGATTTTAATGGCAACAAGGTCTGCACGTTTGAACTTCTTGCAGACAAAGAAAAGGATTAATTACGAACTTTTATCGGGGTCATATTCAGAACCTTCACTATCTCGTATAGAAGTGCCTCTGCTTAGAACTACCGAGGCAAGAAAAGGAGAGGTGAACCCAGGCGTGAATCTGTGGTTCTTAGGGTAGGGGAGGAGGGAGGAGCGTGGTGGGCACACACTTCTTCACTGTCTCCTCGTCCTCGTTCTAAATCTCAGTTACTCACTACCACTTGACTAATTGTAAGATGCCATACATGCCTATGATTATGACAATTGCAATAATGAAATACATCAAACGTATTAATATAATATTAATCAAATAATAATAATAATAATAATAAAAACAAAATTCCAACCCAACAGAACGCTAAAAAGGCCACCCAAAAGTACCAAACCAGATCCGGAATATCTGCAACTCAACAAAGAAAAAAATCATCATGCAAATTAATCAGGAAAAATCAACAGACTGGAAGAAAGTAACAGAAAAAATTCAGGAAGCCCTCAAATTACGACAACCCCCTCGCAACAGGAAACATCGCTGGTGGAATGCAGCCTGTGATGAGACAGTCGACAACCGAATAACTGCATGGAAAAAAATTTAGCAGTCACAAAACTGAAGAAAACTGTGAGAACTTTCTTAAAACTCAAAAACAGACCTCAAAAATAATTAGAAAAGGAAAACGGGGATATGGCAACAACAGACTCTCTAAAATCCAGCAGGATTTCATCAAAAATAATACAAGAAATTTTTATAAGACTTTCAGAGAAAACTTACAGGGATACCAAGCGCCTAGTTTGTGCTTCAAGGAACCCGATGGCTCTTTGGACACCAACACGAAAAATAACTGCAAAATCTTAGCCCAATATTTCAGTTCCCTCCTCAACTGCGAACCACCCCAAGAAAAACTTGTCTTCTCTTCTCCAGTATTCACACACCCAGACTCACATGCCCCGGATCTTGAAGAAATTATGGAGATAGTCAAGCAGTTGAAAAATAACAAAGCACCAGGAGAAGATGGGATTATTGCTGAGTTCTGGAATCTAAACGATTCTATACTTATGCAGAAATTACATCATATAATGTCAGACATATGGATAACGGAGCAGATACCAGAGGACTGGAAATGCGCTCTAATTCACCCGCTACACAAAAAGGGCGACAAGACAGACATGAACAATTCCCCGCTCCCAGTCGCTTACAAAATCCTTTCCAAAGCGCTTTTAAACAGGATAGAATCCCAAGCAGATACACTAATTGGTGAATACCAGGTCGGATTCAGAAAAGGACGCTCATGTGCGGAACAGATCTGGTGCTTAAAGACAATATTACAAATGAGGAAATGCAGAAACACAGTAGTTACATTCATCGACATCAGGAAAGCATGTGATTCAGTGGACCGTGGAACCCTGTTTAAAATCATGGAAGAATTTTGGATCGACCGAAAGACACGAAAAATCACAGAACAGACACTTACAGGAAAAACGGCCAAAGTGAAATTCATGGGTGAAGTATCAGAACCCTTCGAAATCAAATCAGGAGTCGGACAGGGGGACGGACTATCCCCAATCCTTTTCAATATTGTTCTAGAAAAGATAATCAGGGAATGGGAACCTCACGTAAAGGATATCCAAATTGGTATCAAGAAAGAGAACCGAATTAAAGTCAAGTGCCTTGCTTTCGCTGACGATATTGCAATTATCACCAATAACAGAACAGAAGCGATTCACGCCGTGGGAAAACTACATGAGATTTCACAAAAAACCGGACTACAGATATCTTATGAAAAAAAACCAATATATGGAAAGGCAGCCAGAAAATAAATCCCCTTTAATAACAAAATATGTTAAAATTGCACAAGTCTGCCATTTTAAATATCTCGGTGAAACTATACAGTCCTCAGGATGAAACCGAATTGCTAATGAACAAAGAATCACCAAGCTCCAGAAGGCCTACAAGCTAACATGGACGCATTACAACAAGAAGTGCATTTCGACAGACGCAAAATTAAGGCACTATACAACAGTGATTCTTCTAGAAGCAATCTATGCAGCTGAAACAATGGTGATTGATGGTCATTAAAAAATTAAGGAAATAGAAAAGCAGGAAAGAAAAATTCTCAGGAAGATTTACGGTCCAATCAACAAAAATGGCATTTCGATGAAGAGACCACAAAAGGAACTCTATAGAAAGATCAACATAGTAACAGATGAAATCAGAAAGCGCCGAGCCAAATTTTATACACTTATCTACAGCATGTAAGACTCCAGAACAGCAAAGAAATTATTCAATTTTATAACAAGGAGTAAATGTGGCACATAATGGCTGAAAGAAGTCCAGAGGGATCTACAGCAGATCAACATAAAAAATCTCGAAGATCGCACCGAGTGCCGGCATAAAATCACAAGTGTGAAGTTTGGGAAAGAACATCGCCTTAGCCTGGTAAAAAATGGACAGGGGAACGGAAGAAGGAGCATTCTGAGAGGATGAGGAGGTTTTGGGAAGCAAAGAAGAAAAACATCCGAAGATGAAATTATGAATTCAAGTTCAATCGCTCTTCTAAAGGGGAACAAAAATGAGGCACTGCCTACGAAGCAAGAAATCAAAGACGTTGTCAAAAGCCTTAAAAATAATGCCAATGGAAAAGACTACATAACAGCGGTAATGCTGACAGGGGTCGAATGGGAAATGTTGAAAGATCTACACGAAATCTTCCATACAGTATGGGAGACCGAGAAATTACCAAAAAAATGGGAAACGACAGTCACTGTCCCACTTCACAAGGGAGGGTGAGAGGGCGCAACAGAGATGTCATCAGCTACAGTGGTGTGTCCACGTCATCAGCTACATAGCTGAGTCCCTCCTCCCTGTCGCCGACAAAATCCTTCCAGTGATACTTTTCAATAGAATAGAGTTGATGCTAGATAAACAACTCGAAGGGTATCAAGGACGTTTCCGGAGTGGCTGCTCCTGCGCCGAGCAGATTCCTAACTTTAAGTCAGTCATTCAACACAGAATGCTGTGTACCAGAACAATCGCGTTAACACTTCAAAAAGGCTTTTGATTTGGTGGACAGAGCGATCCTAGACGGGGTCACCAGGGAATTCTGGGTGAAACCCAAATCAGAATAAATAATCCATGAGGCCCTAACAAGCAGAATGCGAAAATTGTCTGTCAAAACACCCCTTTCTAGGCTTAGTTTTACGTTTCCTGCCTTTTCATTACTTCGTGAGAAATTTATCGCAGCATCATTGCGTTCCAATTACAGACACGCGCTGTTTTTAAAGTTTTCTCTGTGAGGCTTACTAGATGTCGTCTGTTTGATTTCTGGTTCCGCAAACCAAGTAAACTGCGCCTCCCTCAGGAGAGTACGCTGGGACTCTTCTTCACACGAGATGTTGCAGTGAGTAAGTAGCCTATTTGCATGTTGGAAATGTATGATGATGGATGTTCGCTTCTTTGTTTGTATGGTTGGTTGGTTGGTTTAAATGAGGGGGGAATAGACCAAATTTCTAGGTCATCGGTCCCTTGTTCCGAATAAGACAATGCCGCAAGGGTGAGAATAAAGCAAATGAGACTTACAACTCAAAACGGAATGAAGGGAAAAACCACAAGAACGATGGAAGGGCAACAAACACTTAAATGGACAAAAGGGGACAAGAAAATCCCCGAGACGCAAGAAACACATAGAAGAGATTAAAACGAGAAAGCAGATCATCATGCAGACCACGAGAATAGAAAGGAGATGCCAGCCACTTTGCAACAGATTAAAACCTCCACCCTAAAAACACTAGGGTGGACGACACAGAGGGACAAAGGACATGCGCTAAAACTTAGATCAAAAGATAAAACCCACCTTCACGAGTAAAACGTAAAACTAGAGAAGCCGATGAGGCGTTGTTAGATAAAATTAGCGACAACGAGTCCGGTAAACGAAGATTTCATCGCAGGATAGTCAAAGTAGGACAGTGCACCACAATATCTGCCGCTGTTAACCACGCGTCGCACCAACAATGAGGCGGGTATTCACTGCGCAAGAGCCAGCCGTGGGTCGCCAAGCATGGCCAATAAGGAGCCGACAGAGAACCTGCGAGAGGCCCGCATGGAAGAATTCCACACATTCGTAGTTTCCTTAATGATACCTAGTTTGTTGTGCGTACTGTTACGCCATTCCATCACCAAAAGCCGAAAAACCTTGTGGCGTAATATTGAACATAGGTCAGTTTCAGAGACGCCGATCTCCAGAAACGTTTTCCGTGCCGCCTGTTTGGCCAACCTGTCGGCTAGTTATTTTCCTGGGGTCCAGACAAACGCCACTGAACGACTGAACCGTTCCAGGGCAGAGATGGACTCCTGGATGGTCGCTACCAAACAAAGGCGAGGCTAGCACTGGTCAATAGCTTGTAGGCTGCTCAAGGAGTCAGTACACAGGAGAAATGACTCGCTGGGGCATGCATGGATATGTTCAAATGCACGAGATATGGCCGCCAGCTCTGCAGTGAAAACACTGCAGCCATCTGGCAAGGACTGCTGTTCAATATGTCCTCCATGAACGTACGCGAAGCCTACGTAACCTATCGGGCCGTCGGTGTAACACACGTCATGGCTCCGGTACATGTCGAGAATCTAGAGGGAATGACAGCAGAGAGCCGAAGAGTTAAGTGAGTCCTTAGGACCATGTGAAAGGTCCAGGCGAAGCTTCGGCCGAGGTTTACGCCATGGAGGTGTATGTGAATGGACCTCGAGGAGAGGTTGTAAAGGCAAGGGCTCCAGTTCAGACAGAAGGGACCGGACGCCAACCGCAATCGTAAGCTCTGACCAGTCCCGCCGATGCGGGAGATGAACCGTCGTGGGTGTGAAAAGGAGACGGTAATTAGGATGCTCAGGAGAGCTACGAAAGTGTGTAACGTAACTAGAGAGTAGCGGTGCACGTCCGATCTTCAATGGAGGTACTCCTGCCTCCTCGTCTTAAAAGCTCCTGTCGGTAGTCGAAGTCCGCAGCTGACGAAGGTGAGGAACCCAAGTCAGTCAGGCGTCGAAAACCAGCCCCAAGAATCGATATGTCTGCACTACAGAGAGTGGATCGTCATTAAGGTACAATTCTGGTTCCGGATGAACGGTACGACGCCGACAGACGTGCATGACACACTCCTTTGCCACTGAAAACTGGAAGCTGAGGGCTAGAGCCTATGACTGCGTCTTGTGGATGACTCCTTGTAGGCGCCGCTCAGCAATATGAGAACTGGAACAGAAGTATGAAATGCACAAGTCGTCTGCATACGGAGAAGGTGATACAGGCAGCCCTACTGCAGCTGCTACAACGTTAATGGCCACTAAAATGAGAGATACACTAAATACAGAGTACTGTGGTATCCATTCTCCTGGATATGGGGGGGCACTATGGGAGATACCAACTTGGACAGGGAAGTACGGAGCGATAGGGAATTTTGGATAAAAATCGGTAGCGGGCTCTGGAGACCCCACTCATATATTGTGGCAAGGATTTGATGTCGTCAGTTCGTGTCGTAAGCGTTTCGTACATAAAAAAAGACGGAAATCAGGCGTTGGCGCCTGGAAAAGGCTGTTCAGATGGCAGACGCGAGGGACACAAGATTATCAGTGGTAGAGCGACCCTGGCGAAAACCTCCCTGGCATGGAGCCAGTAGGCCACGTGACTTCAAGACCCAACACAACCGCTGGTTCACCATACGTTCTATATCCACATCAAACGGATTTTTACTAGATTTGAGAACGTCAGTGATGCTGCTCTCCTGCCATAGCGATGGAAAGACACTGTCGCACCAGATCCAGTTGAATATGATTGGGAGATGTCGCTTGCAGTCGGTCGAGAGATGTTTAATCCTCTGACTGTGGATCCGATCTAGTCTAGGAGTTGTGTCGGGACAAAGTGCAATAGCGCTGAGTAGCTCCCACTCTAAATGGAACGTTATATGGTTCACTGTGGCGTGTTTTGAACGAGATGACCTTCCCTTCCATCCGCCGTTTGAGGGTTCGAAAGGCTTGGAGGTAATTCGTCGACGCAGAGGCTCGAGCACAGTGCTTGGCGAAGTGCTCGGCACTCGCGTTTGCATCGGTAGAAAACACGCCATCGATTCTTCATCCAGACTTTGGGAGGTGCCGTATGGCACCCAATGGTCGAGACATACCTCTCCAAGCACTCCTGTTTCCGTATTTTTGTAAGCTGGAGAACGCGGGCATGGAGCCGTTTAAGAGCTATGAGGTACTCCAGGGAAGTGTGCCGCTTGTCGTTGTAGAGCCCGCCCACGCTCTTTAATTGCCTCAGCGACTTCCGGCGACCACCAAGGGACTGTCTTTCGCCGGGGACAACCTAGAGAACAAGAGATCGCGTTTTCCGCCACAGAAATTATCGTTGTAGTGACCTGCTCAATCGCAACATCGATGATACCGTGTGGGGTAGAGTCAGCGGTGACTGAAGAGGTGAAAGTTCCACAATCTGCCTTGTTTAGAGCCCATCTGGGTAGGCGTCCGTGCTCGTGACGCTGGGGGAGTGACAGGAAGATGGGGAAGAGGTCACTGACACACAAGTCATCATGGGCTCTCCAGTGAACAGATGGGAGAAGTCCTGGGCTGCAAAGTGATAAATCACTGGTCGAAAAAGTACCATGAGCCACACTGAAATGTGTTGGGCCCCTGTATTTAAAAGGCAGAGGTCGAGCTGAGACAGTAAAGTTTCGACATCTCTACCTCGGACAGTAAACATGGTGCCACCCCACAAGGGGTTATGGGCGTTAAAATCTCCCAAAAGTAGGAAATATTTAGGGAGTTGATGAATCAGTGCAGCCAAGATGTTCAGGGGTACAACACCAGCTGGAGGAAGATATACATTGTAGACAGTTATTTATTGTGTCGTCCATATCCTGACAGCCACAGCTTCAAGAGGAATTTGAAGGGGCACACATTCACTACACACCATGTTCAGGACATAGATGAAAGCTCCACCTGACAGTCTATTACATTCGCTACCGTTCTTGTAATATCCCCTTCAGCCACAGAGGGCGGGGATCGGCATTGCCGGGAACCAGGTTTCCTGGAGGTCAATGCATAAATCAGTTGTAGAGCTTGTAATCTCCCCCTCACTTATCGACCTTAATGACAGCGAAAAATTAAACCGCGTGTACCTAATGGAAATTTGGGAATAGCAATCGTCACCGCAGTTAATCCGTCGGTAAAGAGGGAGGAAGGGATACATCTAAATGAAAGGAAAAATGTAAATATAATTCGTAGAAATTAATTTTGAAAAAGGGTAAAGTTAATTAGATATTTGAGATTTGGGGAAAATGACGGTCGCCAGTTCTATGGACAACTACTATAATAACCGAAAAAGAAAAGTTAATGCACATATAGTAAGCACTAAAAGCGTGGCAACTGAAGGTTGACACGTGTTGTGTGAAAACTGAATGTTTGTCAGAAGTAATAGATTTCGCTACACTCTGACTTAATTTAGCAAAAAAATTAATAAAACTGGAAAATTGATAGTTAATTTAGTGACTGAAATTAATGGTGAACTTTGTTTCTGAAGCACTACAAAATTAAATAAAATAACGTTAGTCTTGGGCTACCTCAACAATCATCTCAAAAGCAACTTGAATCTACACAATTTAGAAATAAGAGAGTCAACTTTGAACTTCAATTAAATGATTTTGAACAATTAACAATAGTAAAATTTAGTACATACGAAGCTGAGCTGCAGTCACAGGTAAGCTAAAATATGGTAACAAAACTCGCACTCTTAATTTGTGCTTGTGTAATCTAAATATAGTTCTGTTTGGTTATTGTAGCCAGCTATCGACTTTGAAATTAAAGCAGTGAAATGGAATGATATTACTTTAATGCTGGCGTTTGAATTTCAACGACACTCGGGTTCATTTCAGAAAAGGGAGGGACCCTGCTTGGTAATGCAATTGGGGCAATGAGCAACAAAGGTTCTTGTTAAGTTCCTGTATTTCAGTGATGCAAATGGAACAGTTTGAAAAGCAGAGGTCTGCCATACAGTTCTAAAACTTTACGTGCTTTCAGACTTCCTTGTTGGTTGATTGAAGGTTTGAAGTCGTCGATCGAGGAGGTGACGACAATCACTTATGTCGGCGATCACTGTTGCAGAGGCTGGATGTTGACGCACCTTCTTCTCGACACGGTCACCAGGCGAAACGGGCTCTTGATGTGCGCCAGCTAATGTTTCCCGTCAGCGACACCGTGCCAGAAACTATTATAGCAAGTCGAGCGCAATTACATGCTGCCAAACCACTAAAGCGCAGAAACTCGCAGGAGCATCACTCAACACACCTGCTCCACTGCCCTACTCCAGCCATACTCCGCTCTGCCCGAGCTTCACGCGGCACAGTTAACACTACCAAAGATCCTAAACACTTTGGTTCTCCACATGACCTATCGATGTAATCGTTCTATAGCATAGTTTTCCTGAGGCAAGACCCAGCATAAAAATACAAATAATATTTGCAAAATAAACGAATTATACATCGACATAAATGCATAAACATATATATACAAATTGTAAAACAATTACAATATATAAAGACACAGAAAAGTCATATCTTCAAGTAACAAATTAAGGAAAAAATTTATAGCACAATAGATGGAAATAGGAGGATATGCATTCCCGGCGTTGCAAGCTTAACAAGCTTAACAGTTGCCATAGCTTAGCCAGATGGGGGGAAAAACCAATACAATTCCACTGGAGGATGACGCCTCAGGGTCACCTGCTGTCACTCGCTGCTCCTTTTATTTCTCTGGCTGGGTGGGCTTCTTTGATTTAGTCTCCAGAACTGAGGAGGATCATGAAGCCCTATGGTCAGCTACCTGTGGTTGCTTCAGCCACTAGCAGGTGTCTGGTATGCCACTGGTAGGAATCTTGGAAGGGAGTGACCCAAAGGACCCCTTCCTAGCAAGAGGAGTTGGAGAAGACTTATGCTTCTCCAGCTGAGAAATGGAGAATGATGTCCCCAATGGCTGGGGTGGGGGGGGGGGGGTGTTATTCCCAAAGTAAGTTGTGCAGGAGCAACAGGGTTAGAAGTACATCACTCAATCAAGGGGGCAGGTTGAGTCTTGAGGCGCTGGGAGCCAACTGTAAATGGCAGAACGGATGGGGCGGGAACAGTAGTGATGGCGGTGGCATAAGATGATGTCATGCACATGGGATGGAGCCTCTCAAATTTCCTCTTAGCCTCAGTGTAGGTCATTCGGTCCTGGGTCTTGTATTCCATGATTTTCCGTTGTTTTTGTAGTATCCTGCAGTCTGGCGAGCAAGTCGAATGGTGCTGTCTGCAGCTGATACAGATAGGAGGTGGGGCACATGGAGTATTGGGATGTGAAGGACGTCCACAATCCCGACAGGTGACGCTGGAAGTACAGCAGGAAGACATATGCCCGAACTTCCAGCGCTTAAAGCACCACATCGGGTGAGGGATATATGGCTTGACATCACAGCGGTAGACCATCACCTTGACCTTCTCGGATGAAGTGTCACCCTCAAAGGCCAAGATGAAGGCACTGGTGGCAACCTGATTATCCCTTGGAGCTTTGTGGACGTACTGGATGAAATGAACTCGTCGCCGCTCTAAATTGGCGCGTAGCTCATCGTCAGACTGCAAAAGAAGGTCCCTGTGAAAACGATACCCTGGACCACATTTAAGCTCTTGTGGGTCGTGATGGTAACAGAAACATCCTCCAACTTGTAGTAGGAGAGTAGTGACTGTTGTGACTGTGATTGGGTACAGGATGCTGTTTTGATCAAGACTGACCAAGATCGCATTTTGGATAATCCCTCCAACTCCCCAAACTTGTCCTCTAAATGCTCAACAAGAAACTGAGACTTCATCGACATGAAGGATTCACCATCAGCTCTCAAACATACAAGGTACCAGGGCGAATAAGATTCCCTGCGATCCTTAGACTGGCGTTCCTCCCAGGGTGTGGCCAGGGAGTTGAACGATTTGGGGTCATACTTCTGCACATTAAATTGAGCCCCTGAACGTTTAGAGACTGCTGGTGGTTGGCCACTAGCAAGAGACGACGTACTACGCTTCATGGCGTATCATCTACCCTCATGCCGCCCACTCCAACCGGAGGCTCTCCCCAGAGGCGCCACCCAGCCTCAGCAAGGGCCTCCGGGCAGGATGGCCACCGCCAATAGTCCTAATGCCCCATGGAGATGTATATGTACTCCTTGGCATATGTGGGGACTAAACGGCGCAGGAATCAGCAGAGTTATCCCTGTGTAGTCAGGGGGCTACAACCAAAAGGGTACATGGCAGTCTCACCACAACAGACTGGCTACCGTGCTGCATACCAGGTGCAACTAACTGAAACAAGTCCATTACCATCGTCAGCGCAGAAAACGATACTGCGCGGTGGATGGAGGAAAACGCACCCGGGGGGGGGGGGGGGGGGGGTGACCTCGCCTAGCAGCTGGAGAATGAGCGGAAGTGCTGATCCACATCGTCGAACGATGCGAAAGGTCTCAGAGCACGATGGAGACGACGCACAATGTAAGGCGCCCTTCCCCAATTGGCTCGCTCTTCGGATAAATTTTGAAGAATGTACGTCAAACCCTACAGGGGACCATCATATAAAGGCCGCAATGTGTGAGACTCCTATTAACTCGCCTCTTACGACAGGCATGAATACCTCTGGCCTATTCTAACCCCTGGACCCTCACGGGGGGTTGGATTTTTGGGTGATAATACTTGGCAGTGGAATTATTGACAACTATATAATTTTAGGAACTGGATGTCACATGAATAAGGTAAAATTTTCTAAACACATTGTTTGCTCTTCAACATAATCTTTCTTGCACTAACTATACGACTCCCAGTAGTTAGGGTCTATTGTAGTTATAATATTCTTATTTAACTGGCTGTAGTTGCTACCTGCTGAAATTGCTGTAGTTCGTTTTATGACGATGTTGTGTGCTCTAAGTAACTTATGAAAAAGAATGGGGTTTTCACTCTTGTGATTCGTGATTGAAATGAGTTTAGGTAATTAACAGAGTTGGAAGTAGTTCAGTATTTCTTTAATTTCATATTTTTTAGATTTGTGTTATTGTTAGGATTTCTTGCAATTCAGGGCCATTCTTTTGTGTTAATTATTGGAAGTCATGTTGACAATGTATAGCAATCAGATTGTGTTGGGCTTGTGTATTGTGGGTAATAAATGAATATGTTCAGTTTGAGTTGTCTTTGTCGCGGAAAATTCTGGAGGTCAGTATTTAATAAAAGTAATTAAAGAAGTAGTTTCAAGAGTGTTCCGTGGACAAGGTAGGACGCGCTTTGTGTTAGATGCGGATGACTGCCGAATTTTTTCTTGGGCGAAATGGCCCATGTTATTGGGATTATCCGTAGACATTTCTAAAAGTTATCGTGTTAATCACTCGTGCTATATCTGCAATTCGTAGTTAAATTTTCACTGATTCAGGATGCAAACTTGCAACGATTATCGCATTTGGGTTCATGTTCCACGTGTCGATTCTAATACATTGTCCTTGTGACGTCGGTAGATACGAGAGTAGGTACAGAATACGACCTCAGTCATTTAATCTGAAGAACTAGGCTGTCAGTTTAGTGACTCGTCCATTCTGTTTAGTATATTAAGTACTCCGTGTCGCATATCCAAACTTTGTTCACATAATGTGTATTTATTTATACTTTTGTAACATGTGCTGTTGTGCACACTGTAGGCATGTATTATTCCGTTCAGTTCTTTTTACAAATAAATTACGTGAAGTATTTTAAAAACGTAATTTCTAATTTCGATATCAGAGCTATTAGTTGCTAAAACACATTCACTACTGCTGTGATCTTATACACGTTTTCGTATGTTCACTTATGTTTAATTTCGTGTTTCTACGTCCGCATTTTGTTGTTACGTCCTTAAAGGTAAGAGTGAGCTGCTCAGATAACTATCATTTTGTCGCGCAGTCAGATTACGTTCGTCAGTTCAATTACATGGTCGTATCATTCTCTATGACAAGGCATAGCTCCTCCGTATCAGAACATGTTAGGATGCATAGGACTAGTAATGAAAACTAACTTGAGCAGTCACCTTGCAAACCTCTTAAGAGAAGTTTATGGTACAACTGACTAGGCTCTTTAAAATCAAGACAAACGTGAAACCAGGGGACAGGCTATCAACCGCTACTATTCAGTTGCGTTCTAGAAAAGATTGTGAGAATTTCGATATCCGAACTTGAAAATAAAGTAATAAGTCAGAACTGTATAGCGAAAAAATGGGAACGAATTGAAGTCAACTGTCAGGCCTTTGCGGATGACTTTTCGATACTCTCGGAAAGACCAGACAGAGAAACAACCCAGATTAACCTCGTAGGAAGGATCGCCAGCAGAAAAGACCAAATTTATGCTTAATTGCAAGTATGTACCAAAATTCCTTGAAATGGAGACAGACCAGATTACGACTGCAAAGAAATTCAAATATCTCGATGAGACAAGGCAAGACACTAGACCAAAAACATCTGCGATAGGCGATAGGATCTCATAAATGGAGAGTGCTTGTGATTCACTACAAAGTTGTACAACAAGAAATGCATATCCTGGAATGTCATGTCTGTGCACTAGTGAATGATTCTCGACGAACTATAATCTAGAGAAGTGGGAGATTCTGGAAAGGAGAATCGTAGGAAAAATCATCGGTGCAGTCTAAATTGAGATGGGCTGTAAACTTCGGAGTTACAAGGAAGTCTACCAGAATGTGGAGAGGACGTCTGAGACCACGAGGAAAAGAGCTCCGATATTTCTAGGACATCTGTACAGAATTTACAAAAATAGACTACCCAAGCAAATATTTGATTACCTCTGGAACGATAAGGCCACCACGACGTAGTTTAAAGAAGCTCAGAAAAGCCGGCCGCGGTGGTCTCGCGGTTCTAGGCGCGCAGTCCGGAACCGTGCGACTGCTACGGTCGCAGGTTCGAATCCTGCTTCGGGCATGGATGTGTGTGATGTCCTTAGGTTAGTTAGGTTTAAGTAGTTCTAAGTTCTAGGGGACTGATGACCACAGCAGTTGAGTCCCATAGTGCTCAGAGCCATTTGAACCAAGCTCAGAAAAACTTTGAGAGATCCAACACTCCAAAGTCCTCATATAAAAACGGGAAACATTTCGAAATAGAACACATAGCCTGGTATGGTTTCAACTCCTTATAAAACCTGCAAAGAGCGGAGAAACGTGGACGTGAACGAAAATCATTTGTATAGCGATCGTGTGAAGGAGTTCTGGAAAAAGAAGAAACCACGTACAAGAAAGACAATACGAAGTTGTAGCGTAATCTTAAATGGTTATGTCGGCAATAAAATACACTATTGTGCAAAACTGAAGGATGAAAGTTACTTTCGTATATGTCACTGTAAAAGTAGCATATTCAGGCTCTGCAACGTGCTCCCACGATGGTCACAAGGTTGGTTAAGATTTTTTGTGGCACGTTCATTCGCTGAATATCCTGTGAACGGGAACCTTTGGTTCTGTCCCATTAAAAATATCACATGTACGCTATTCGCCTTCAATTCTACCCAAGCGCAAAACCATTAAACTTACGGGCAGCTAACGAGAATCTCAGTGCCGACTTGTGCGCGCTATCAAAATTGTCGGAGAATGTAGCGCTAAAGCTCAATCCATACAAAACCCAAGGGGAGGCTGGTTGGTCAATCTAAGCTAATTAGCCCGAAATATCGGGAATCCATACCATCTTCAATCCTAAAAAGGGCAAATATGAACTTATCTTCTTCAGTAAAGAGTGTAGGAGTAATAACGGATGCAACTCTAAATTGGGTTGAGGACGTAACTGCAATTTGCAAGAAGGCATCAGCATCTCTCCATGCACTATACAAAAATACGAAGCTATTTCCTCACAATCTTAAAAACTCTCTTCTACAAAAACTTTTACTTTCAATTACTGATAGTAGCAGTTTATCCTGCAAGGCCTTTCACAGTCATGCTTGCGGCGTCTGAAACTGGTTATGAATGCCAGTGTTCGTTAAATATGATGTTCCACTCTTTGATCACATTTCACCATCAAATGCGCAACTATCCTGGCTTCGTGTAGACAATCGCAGAGATTTCCACTGTCTCTTCTACTGTTATCTCTTCTGTCTCATCGACGTACACTGTCCCCCATGCCTCTCCTCGATCTTAACACACTTACCTGAACAACGTGTCAGAATTACCCGCCCACCTCAGGGCAAAAACCTTTCTGTCCCACACAACTGTTAACCCACTTTCCCGAAATCCTCCACAGTAGCAGGAACCCGACTACGGAATAACCTTCCACATCATATTAGAAAACTGATTAACATATTCATTTTCAAGAGACAGTTAATAACATATCCATCGAAGTAATAATCATGGTTACTACTGACTCTGTAGTCGCTCGTTAACCCTGTACATTCTTCCTTCCAACCAGTTCTTCCTCACTTCCCACTACTGTTAGCTCGTGCAGGGTCATTAACTTCCCTTTCCCCAGAACTCGCTATATCAGAAAACATCTGGTTTGTAGACATGAATTCTTCTTCTACCTTCCACTATCATTATTGTTGTGATGGTCATTATTTTTATTATTATGATTATTATTATTATTACTACCGGTATTACCTCTATCAATTCATAGTCAGTATTATTTACTCACTTTATGACTATGAACACTCCAAAAATTTTAATACTAATTGTCGTATTATAATGGTTAATTTTTTAGTAAACTATGGTGCGGAAAAGGTAATGTACGTGTGAAAAACTCATCCGAGGTAAGCGAGAAACATGGTCCTAAACAAATCAGTCGACATGAATATATAAGTAAAAGAAATAAGAATTTTGCCGCTCGAATTATCTCCGCAGGTGGTGAAATCTCAGGCTCATCCTTGTTACCAAGAGGGTTTAAATTTAGTGTGTTAAACACACTTTTTAATTTTCTACATTTCCTTGTCACTCCGTGACTACTTTATGCTACGAACATTGGCTGAGAAATTTGTAAACTGGTGCATGTAGAAATAAAAATTCTGTCACTAAAAAGTTTTTATTTGGGGGTGGAAGGGGTGATAACCCACGTAAGTCCTTCTCCTGCTCCTCCTCGTCTCTCTCCCTTCCACCCCCAATCGCCCCCACCCCCACCCACATCTTCCCTGGATACTCGTATGGTAGCCGCGACGGGTAGCCACGCGGTGTGAGGCGCCTTGCCACGGTTGGAGTGGCTCCCGCCCCTCCCCCCCGCCCCTCTCATCGGAGGTTCGTGTCCTCCCTCGGCCGTGGGTGTGTATATTGCCTTAGCGTCGGTTAGTTTAAGTCAGATTAAGCAGTGCGTAAGCCTAGGGACCGATGACTTCAGCAGTTTGGTCCCATATAAACTTACCACAGATTTTCAAAATTACTCGGATGGTCTCGTGTTCATTATAAAGATTTAAAATCTTAGTTAGGGAGACTACTGTACCTGAAGGACAGTGTTAGTAGGTACGCATGGAAGTAGATGGTGTTTCCTGTGAAGTAGTGGCCACCAGAGCAGTTTCCGACATTTTCCACTATTTTTTGTTGTTGTTGTTGTTGTTGTTGTGAAGTCTGAGGTTCAAATGGCTCTGAGCACTATGGGACTCAACTGCTGAGGTCATTAGTCCCCTAGAACTTAGAACTAGTTAAACCTAACTAACCTAAGGACATCACACACATCCATGCCCGAGGCAGGATTCGAACCTGCGACCGTAGCGGTCTCGCGGTTCCAGACTGCAGCGCCAGAACCGCGCGGCCACTTCGGCCGGCATGTGAAGTCTGAGGTTCTGCCTTGTGCAGCGTTTGTAAATATTACGTATTATATATACTTAACTACTGTATAATACATTAGAACTATTTTGAGTATACTCTTAAATTCTTCATTTACAGAGTTTCATGTTGGGTAAAATTCTGTAAATTTTCAAAATTAGTTACACAACATGTGGACGGTTAATTCATACTTCGTCGGTCGCGGGCCATCTTGTACCTTGAAACACAGGAACGTGTTTTACCGTGCAATATGTGGTACTTGCAAATGAGCTGAGTTTTGCCGGCCGCGGTGGCCGAGCGGTTCTAGGCGCTTCAGTCCGGAACCGCGCGACTGCTACGGTCGCAGGTACGAATCCTGCCTCTGGCATGGATGTGTGTGATGTCCTTAGGACAGCTAGGTTTCAATAGTTCTAAGTTTTAAGGGACTGATGACCTCAGCTGTTACGTCCCATAGTGCTCAGAGCCATTTGACCCATTTGAGCTGAGTTCCTTTATGCCTTAACATTTCACCTGTCTTGACAATGGAAATTTCTGTTACTTACTAATAGTTTCATTTTCAAAATGTACTAACTTGTAAGGTTTTCGATAATACTTTGCTTAAAATGATTTCACTTACTGATTATTGATGTATAGTAGAATAATAATGTAACATACAGACTACTACATATATTATTGGTAGTTTGGCTTGTAACACTTTTAAATTAGAGCAGAATATTTATTCCAAGGTACATGATCAAGTTGTGCCTCGGAACAGTTTCTTACATTCGGGGAAACCTTACTTTTAAGAAGTATTTTTTGCAGTTTCAGACAAAGAGTGCAACACACATAAAGAGAGTGCTATGACTCTAAAATGGAATCAGGAATTTCATGAAACTTCTATTACAGGCGGTAGTCTGAAAATTGTTTAAAGAAGGCACATCTGTCGCCCCCCCCCCCCCTCCCTACCCCCCCCCCCCCAGCTCACTAAGTTTCAGTCTGCGTACAATCGTAATATTATATTCAAAATGGGTAATAACAAGGAGATGTTTTTAGTTTTACTGGCTTACATCGTAACCCAATATACATTTTTAATCCATCAGGAAATGTCAATGATACAAGATGACAAAATCATTTGCTGTGTACACAATAGCCGGCCACTGTGGCCGAGCAGTTCCAGGTGCTTCAGTCTGCAACCGCGCTGCTGCTACGGTCGCAGGTTCGAATCCCGCCTCGGGCATGGATGTGTTAAGTTCCATAGTGCTTAGACCTATTTTTTGTTGTGTACACAAAAAAGCGAGTATAAAGGCAAGATCACGAAGGTGAGAGTCTCAGTATTTCCCAAAACAATACAGTTTGATATTTGAGAAGACCGAGAAAATGTGCTACGTACACTACTGGCCATTAAAATTGCTACACCACGAAGAAGAAGTGCTACAGACGCGAAATTTCACCGACAGGAAGAAGATGCTGTGATATGCAAATGATTAGCCTTTCAGAGCATTCACGCAAGGTAGGCGCCGGTGGCGGCACCTACAACCTGCTGACATGAGGAAAGTTTCCAACCGATTCCTTATACACAAACAGCAGTTGACCGGCGTTGCCTGGTAAAACGTTGTTGTGATGCCTCGAGTAAGGAGGAGAAATGCGTACCATCACGTTTCCGACTTTGATAAAGGTTGGATTGTAGCCTATTGCGATTGCGGTTTATCGTATCGCGACATTGCTGCTCGCGTTGGTCGAGATCCAATGACTGTTAGCAGAACATGGAATCGGTGGGTTCAGGAGGGTAATACAGAACGCCGTGTTGGATCCCAACGGCCTCGTATCACTAGCAGTCCAGATAACAGGCCTCTTATCCGCATGGCTGTAACGGATCGTGCAGCCTCGTCTCGATCCCTGAGTCAACAGATGGGGACGTTTGCAAGACAACAACCATTCCGAACAGTTCGACGACGTTTGTAGCAGCATGGACTATCAGCTCGGAGACCATGACTGCGGTTACCCTTGACGCTGCATCACAGACAGGAGCGCCTGCAATGGTGTACTCAACGACGAACCTGGGTGCACGAATGGCAAAACGTCATTTTTTCGGATGAATCCAGGTTCTGTTTACAGCATCATGATGGTCGCATCCGTGTTTGGCGACATCGCGGTGAACGCACATTGGAAGCGTGTATTCGTCATCGCCATACTGGCGTATCACCCGGCGTGATGGTATGGGGTGCCGTTGGTTACATGTCTCGTTCACCTCTTGTTCACATTGACGGCACTTTGAACAGTGGACGTCACACTTCCGATGTGTTACGACCCGTGGTTCTACTCTTCATTCGATCTCTGCGAAACCCTACATTTCAGCAGGATAATTCACGACCGTATATTGCAGGTCCTCTACGTGCCTTTCTGGATACAGAAAATGTTCGACAGCTGCCCTGGCCAGCACACTCTCCAGATCTTTCACCAACTGTCTGGTCAATGGTGGCCGAACAACTGGCTCGTCACAATACGCCAGTCACTGCTCTTGATGAACTGTGGTATCGTGTTGAAGCTGCATGGGCAGCTGTACCTGTACACGCCATGCAATCTCTGTTTGACTCAATGCCTAGGCGTATCAAGGCCGTTATTACGGCCAGAGGTGGTTGTTCTGGGTACAGATTTCTCAGAATCTATGCACGCAAATTCCGTGAAAATGTAATCGCATGTCAGTTCTAGTACAATGTATTTGTCCAATGAATACCCGTTTATCATCAGCATTTCTTATTGGTGTAGCAATTGTAATGGCCAGTAGTGTACAATATGCAAAGCTTTGTGGATGAATCTGTTGTTCTCAGTATGAAGTCCGTGATCAGATGAGTCATTACAGAGAAATACATTTACCACGAAGCGAGACGGTGCTCAGACCGCTGACAGCGCATCGTATAGACAGCAGAGAGTGCGGCCACTCTTCGTGATGGCGCCGGCGGCGCAGTGCGGGGGCCGGGAGGCGGGCGCGCGCTAAGCACAGCTCTTTCCTGGGAGCGGATCTCGGGGGCCGGTGTTCAGACAATGGAACACAAACAGCTGCGCGCCCGGAGCCCGCCTGCGGCCGGGATCAGCCGGCAAGCTGTGGATGCGTGCGTGGATGCGTGCCGAGTGCGTGCGGGGGGGCGGAGGCGCGGCAGTGGCCTGTCTCGCCCCCTCTGGCGTGCTTAAGTTGCCGCGCTGTGTCAGTGGCAGCAAAGGACATCGCATATGGAAGATGAGGTGTTACATCAAAAGAGGGGTTTTAGCATGAACTCGTGCAAAGAACCTTCCATTATCTGTCATCGAAGTTCGCACACAGTCGTGTAGGAATTCGCACCACCTACCCTAGCGTGACAGTGTTCTGTTGATTTTCCACATGTCTCTGTTTTGCAAGGCCTATTTCAGTGTTTAGTTCGCCCATACACTCTGCATGTGTCGTTCAGAAGTATCACGAATTAGTGCTATATGATCGAAAAATCACGCGCGGTTAATCAGAATCCTATTCTCTTAATTCTTGACTTTTCTAAGAGCTCCTAAGTTTTTCACTTAAAAAGCGACACGAATGAAAACGAGGAACGTTCTGTCAATAGTTTCCCTTTTATCTCTTTGCACCTCTCTCCATTAATCTCAATGAATACACTTTTAGTTTTTCTCTATGGATCTATCATGGACATGGGACTTCGACTGGTCAAGTAATTACCAACGCCCCCGGTAGCTGAGTGTTGCCGGCACGGCAGCTCAGCGTGTTCGGTCAGAGGGTTAGATGCCCTATGCAATAAAAAAAAATCAGTGAATGAATCAATAACGAACTTCAACGGGCGTCACGTGATGTCCGCCACGAACAATTGAAACGAACAATAACGAACAAAATGAGATTTTTAAAAATAATGTGGTCAGCCCAACAGAATGTCAATCCCAACGGCTCGGGTTCGATTCCCGGCTGGGTCCGAGATTTTCTCCGCTCAGGGACTGGGTGTTGTGTTGTCCTAATCATCGTCATTTCATCCCCATCGACGCGGAGGTCGCCGAAGTGGCGCCAAATTGCAAGACTTGCACCGGGCGAACGGTCTACCCGACGGGAGGCCCTAGTCACACGACATTTATTTATTTATTATCATCAACGAAATTTGCCAAAACCCGTGTAATTAAGATGTTATTTTATTCTATTTTGACTACCAGTTTCGGCATTCCGCTGTGCCCTCTTCAGGCTCCATATGCATCTCTAAAAAATAAACGGTATTCTCATACAGTGCACTGGTATTCCTGGGGTGTTAGAATTCAAAACCGTATCCCAAGTGCTTCATTCGAAGATTCGATTGCAACCGCAAATAACTTTTATTTTCGTGTATGTTTAATAGATCATATACCCCTCATCGCTGTATTCGTCAGAATTTGTCCAAAGATGCAGGACTTGCTGAGAAATGGAAGTGGCAGTATTGCGAGCTTCAGATGGCCGAGTGTCTAGGAAAAATAGCAGTTTCGGTGTGGGTCGGGCGCAGCGTGAGTCCTTTATGTTAGCGTAGTTCCGAAGCAGCGGTTGGCGCAGCTGAAAGAGTAGAGATCCGTATTCCTAGTGTCGTGAGATCTAGTCCCTCTGCGGAAACGTTTTTCTTTTCATTTTTTGTGTTGATTAGGCTGCAAATAAATCGAGATAATGCTCAGAATATTGTATGTGGTGTGGTGAAACTCTGTAGAGACGAGAACAAATTTCTTCTATTGTTGACTCGAGGGTAGGACAAAAAATCCACAATTATGGAACGAGGATTCTCAAGATGAAGTAGGATTGCCGTAGTCCAATATTAAAGTCATCCCTCCCCCCACCCACCCACCCATCGAATACACTCCTCTAGTGCAACCCTGGGTAGTCCAGTTTTATTGTCAGTTTAAGAATTTCATGAAAAAGCTTCAAAACTGCTGTTATCAAGTCGTGAGAGGGGGGGGGGGGGGGGGGAAATCACACCCGCAGGCAATACTGGATCAAAATCCATTATATATCACCAGCTACCCTCGTCAATATGTGGCAAAATGAAACGTTATTCGTGGTTTTCTGTCAACTGTGAGATGAGAGAATACCTTTTATGAATGTAGACCAAGTTTGTTTTTGGTATAGAAATTTAAAAACATTGTATAAACGTAAGATACGTCAATACGTGGCAATATGAAACGTTATTCGTGGTTTTCTGTCAACTGTGAGACGAGAGAATACCTTTTATGAATGTAGACCAAGTTTGTTTTTGGTATAGAAATTTAAAAACATCGTATAAACGTAAGATACGTCATTTATAACTCAAAATAACGAGAAAATTGGCGCTTCCAGTGTTTTAAAATAATTACCACCCCCCAGCCTGTAAAATAATAAAGGAATATAATTTTATGGACGGAACTTTCGTGTACGCCTTACAAGCCCTTCTTGGGAATTTATTTTCAATCCCGAATTTTTCTTTGCCTTACCTTTCACGAAAATATTAAGAAATACAACAAACTGAGCATTAATTTGATTTTTCTTTGCGTTGTAAGTAACGTTAAAATTGAAAATGAGAACAAGTTCCCGTAGAACGAATCGATCCCATGACCCCGCTGCACCAGCCGCTGCATGGAAAATCCAATAATTTAAATGGCTCATGGCACTGCCTTCCCGCGTCAAAAATGCTGTATTTTTTATGCATAGGCATTGGAGCTCCGACTTCGGCCACTATCATTTCTGGCCGAGCCCTGCATAGGCCTGTATCATCAATGTGGACGAAACAGGTGGTTACACGTGGGAGCAGTCCCCTTGTAATTGTGTGTCTTTCAAATTTGTCTTAAGGCTAACACTGTCAAACTAATTATCAAATGGAAAAAAGATGATGTAAGAATTTTTTTAAAATTGAAAGCTGATTTATAAAGACTAAAATTAAAAGGAATATAGCAAAGATAAACTGTGCAAAAATATGTTTTAACACTATAACCGCCCGAGAAGCCGTTTAAAGCGGAGTAGCAGTATTCTCGCACATTCAATCTAGTTCTTGGCAGATGCAGTAGGAGTACGTATTGTTCCTCCACCTTTGCTCGCGAACAGATTCAACAGGGGAGTGAGACGGTCCTGTGGGAAGACAATGGACTCGCATTTGCGTGGACTTCGCTTCAGATCCAAGTCCAGCTATACACATTTATCTTTGCTTTGGTGTCTCTAAATGACTTACTTACGACAAAACCCGGATGATCCCTTTAAAGAAGAGGCGGCCGATTTCCTACCCCACACAAACCTGTGCTCCATCTGTAATGGCGTTGTCGCAAACGGAATTATAAACATTAATCTACCACTCATCTCCGTGCAGGTCGATTAATAAAGGAGCCACCGCTCACAACAAACATGTATTCAGTTTATTAAGAGTAACTGTATGACTGGGAAGACAAACGGACCATCCGTCATAACATTGGTCGTATTAGCTTCATATTGTACGTTAGTGGGGGTTACTGAAGGTTAGAAACCACCTACTTTTGTATCTGAACCACACATGCAGGTGCTGTGTTCCGAAACTTCACGTGCTCTGTAAAACATTTACAGACCCGATAGAGTTGTGAGAAATTCCTTTTATACAAAGAGCACATATAAATAACGCATTCAGACGAAAATCTGGTAAAATGCAACAAAAAATAAGTCAACTAATGTTGCTTCAGTCCTTCTTTTGTGAAAGGTTGCACCTGCTACCTGATATCAGTTCCATTCGTAACTGAGCCACCTTATGCGCAAAGATCTTCGATTACGTATGTCAGACTAATAGAACCATTGGTTCCTCCGCCACATCAACCACAACACTTACCGTTAATGATTGTTCGTTGCCTCTTAATACGCAATCCTTACTGGTATTTCAAAGTAATAGGTGTTTCAGTTGTTTATGTTGTCTCCTCGATGTAGTATGCCACAGTAATGCAATACAAATAAGAATCAACGTAAACGTCGTTTTAAATGTGTAAGTATTTCTTAACTGTTCCCTGAAACTGTGATAGGGAAACTCTAGTAGCAAATATAGTGGCTCCATAACACAAAGACTGTTGCGTCTTTCAGGTTCCGAAGAATGAATTTATAATTACAGCTCAGTGCTGATTCTGCACTAATTTCTGTTGTTATCACGCTTCCGATAGTAATATCATCAGATGAAAGTAGGAGGTGAGCAACTGTGTCGGCTCTGTTAAAGAGACATTTGTGGACAGCGTAAGAAATACCGAGAATACTCGTAACAGCTTTATCCAGATTAAGGTACCATTATCTAGTAACCACATCACAGTAAACAGACAGACCACCTTAAACGCGTGGTTGATGATGTGTGATCCATGACCACTTCTGTATCTGAGAAAATGCACAGGAACATGTGAAACATTACCACAGAACAGGCCTTGATAAATCACGAGAGTATGTATACCAGAATCAAAGCTGAAAACTATTAGAAAAATATTAGTGTGACACAGGCATACTTTGAAACTCTGATACTTTGATACTCTGTAGGTCTATTGTTATAAATGATTATATGTAAATACTCTGTATACAGTTAGTATAGTGGACCATTCATTCACAGTCTTTTTCTTATACATAATTGGTACATTAAACAGATAAGGGACTAGAGTAATTGTCAGAACTAGCGATGTTAATAGTAGTAGTATAACGGGGCTTCCAGTGCAATGATGATATAAAAAGGATATGTAAATTAATTAAATTGTTCAATTAATCACCCCACCCCCAGCACAGACCACGCCCACCCTCACCCCGACCACACCCACCCTCACCCCCAGCTGATGTCATGTATTTTTTTCGGCTGCACATGTGCCGCAGCCACCACCTTCCCCTCCCACAGCTCTCCTCCACCCTCTCCCAACCTACCCTGTTGGCTGGAATTTCGAAATTTGGTAGTAATTTCGAGCTTCGGTGGTAATTTCGAACTTTGGTGGGAATTTCGAATTTTAGTGGGAATTTCTTTGTCACAGGGCTGTGCTGACATCCCACCTAACACCCACCTGGGAAATGAAGGGAAATTAAAACTGGCAGTACCCTTTCTGGGACTCAAACCCTGGTACTCCTGGGAGGGGAAGCCCACGTATACCCCTAACAAAATTAAACGATCAGATGTGTTTGAAACTGATGGGAAATTAAAAATGGCTGAGCCCTCTCTGGGATTCGAACCCTGATTCTCCTAGATGAAAAGCCCAAGTGCATCTCCTAACACATGGAAACTGTTCAGATGCGGGAGAGGAAGGTTAGACAGGTGTACTTATTTACTTTGGTCAGGAAACTGACGCAAATATCGATCCTAATTAAATAATTAATAACAAAGATTGGGCCTAATTACACCACTATATGCATAGTGCTACAAAATGACAGCATAAAAGCGCAATAAACCTCAAAAACTGATGATACGATACGACTAGTGTTATCCTGCTCGGAAAAAATTTCATCATACCACTCGAAACCAGCGACAGACACACTCAAACTCTACTCTACACCTACATGCTGGCTGGAGAAAGACAGGGGTATAAAGCACTATCTTTATTCTTTTTAGGAGGAACGAAGTTCAACAGACGATATGCAGGTGTTGGACAGAGAGGAGTTTAAAAAGTGCACTACCTGTAAGCATACAGTATCTATCGTCGTTTGACGCCAGAGTTCGCTACAGATGCCTGCTCAAAAAACCACTTACAGCCCAGGTAACAATACCAAAACATGATACCACAACTGACAGAAAAAAAGTGTCACAGTTTTAATTATGCTTCGAAATTGTTGTGAAAAAACCAGCACTCATAGTGAAAGCAGCACATGCACTGTGGAAAATCATCATCCTAAAAGACTGCAGAGGTGTCAGTAGTTGAATGCGTGTTCTTCGCGATAGGCCGAAAATCGCAGCCCACTTCCTCCCTCCCTCCATCCACCAACGGGGAGGACACAGGCTTTTTGAAATGGGCAGCTGCTCCACTGAGCGTCTTGTATTTTCTCTACGCCCTCACTGCCCACCCTTTGTTGGCATTCTCTCCAGTCACTGGCCGCAGTCGGCTTTCCACCATCTGGCCGCCACCTTGGGGTGACGCTCCTATGCCAACACAACAAATTGCCTCCACTGCCGTCCCCTTTACACCACTTGCGACACGCGGCATGCCTTCAGGCGTTGGTCCTACACAGCACAAAAGCGAAATTACAGCGATGGATGGCTACCTCAACTGCAACTTTTTCGTCTAAAGTATAGTGACACAGCCGCCCCTAATGGTTAGTGAGTGCACCTGTGGCGGCTACCTGACACAGATAAGGCAGGCCCCCAAGGCCTCCAATAGGCCTCTTGTTCTGTGATGGAAGGCTCTTTCATTTGACATCAATGCATCTATAATCAAGCAAGCATTAAAGGAAGGAAAACACATTTGCGACCACAATAAATATCGTCCTTCCACGAAAATAGGCAAAGTCCATTTTCTTTCAGATTTATGAGCAAACTCGGTATACTCAGAATTTTTACATTCGACTGCAGAAAAAAATCTATATTGAGCAATTTCTTCCAGCTTGTTGAACAACTTACACTTCCTGAGAGTGTCTCTCGTGTTCGCTGTCTGTAAATAAACTGTTATGCACATGTGTACTACAAACATTTCGGACAATCTGTCATGCAATTAGCACACACGTCATAAAAAAAGCCATTCATTTTACATTTGACAACCAGAAGCTATAATTCAAGAGAACGTAGCTGTTTTGTACACTATAACACGTCCCCTTTTACCAGTGCAGTGCTATATCATACTAGCGTTTACGAAACAAATCGTGAGAGCCTGTCTCCCCCTTTGTAGGTGCGAGAAGAAATCTCGTTAAAAGCTATTACCTCAACGAAAGTAAAAAAAACATTTGTCAAGAAATCCGTGGCGCCCATGGCATCTCTTCCACGTGTCATGTGGCACGTCACTGATATCAGTATGATAGGCTAATTAATTAATTAGATCATGAGAGTCACTTTGTATGGGGAGTATTTTTTTTTTCCTCCATCAGTCGGTTTACACTCGCGAAGTAGGGCAACTGGGAATCCATGGAGGGAACAAGATGCTATTTTCGAGGAACACTATTGAGAAAAAACATCAGAAGCTGACCACAGAGGGATTCTGCAGCCCACAACATGCGTTTCGTGTAAGGATCGGCTATTAATAACACGATCATACCGCCTATGTTACCATCACCCTGCATAAAGACCGGTCTTGAGTCTATGGGCACACATGGGTCGCTGGTAGTGTTACACTTTCAGGTAGAAATGCTGTCCGAAATGCTGTTCACAATTCGGAATCACGTCTACCAATTCAACCACATATTTGCTTTGGGTCCTGTAGATGTGTCTTAATGATTACAGCCACTGGTGAATCATATTCGTGCCACTCTCGTACCTCCAAATGAGTCACTTTTTTCGAACCTATCTCTTAACGATCCAATACACCTAGAACTCCAGCGTAGTTTTCAGACAGTCCAGACCAGAAAAACAGTGCTTTGCGCTAGGTGTTGGCAGCTGTGTTACATTTACTAGTAATTTTGGAACACGAAACGGTAAGTGATGTCGTGATCGCATGGACAGAAGTGCATAAAATCGATACAATGACGTAAAATACTTACAAATTGCAGGAAAATACGCCGAAATGTGGGTAAATTGAGGGCGTACTTGAATGTCTTTTGATTAGTGCAAAACAATTCTTGTACATGGGAACGAGTATACGACAGCAAGAGGATACGGGAAAACGTGGAGATGGAAGCATCGGGATCCGAGGAAACAATCATTTTTCTTTGAGGCAGAATTCCACTGAATGTCTATTGAGAAGATACTGACACGCGCGAGTTGATTTATCTTCGATTCTTTCCTGGAAACAAGAGAACCATCTGCCTCTAAACTTACTTGGATATGCGTTAAAAAAGTGGTTCAAGTGGCTCTGAGCACTATGGGACTTAACACCTATGGTCATCAGTCCCCTAGAACTTAGAACTACTTAAACCTAACTAACCTAAGGACATCACACACATCCATGCCCGAGGCAGGATTCGAACCTGCGACCGTAGCGGTCGCGCGGTTCCAAACTGAAGCGCCTTTAACCGCTTGGCCACACCGGCCGGCTATGCGTTAAAGGATGACAGAGATTGGATGGAGTGATTGATTGAGATGGAGCTATAACGAGGTAGGATTTAATGGTAAACTGATGATGCATTTTAGAGAGAGAGGAACATGTTGCTGCAAGTCACTGGACCATTTTTTCCCTTGCTCTGTCATGATGTATCAGTTGCGTGACATAACCTGCGTTCGAGTTGCATGCAATGCGTGTTCTGTGTATGACGTAGAGCACTGTCTACTTGCGATCGTTAACTGCAAACCTCTCGGTCATCAGAGAACTTCCATCCTGTTTCGACACATTCCTCTAGACGAACAAAGATTTATGTGACATACTCCACTCCCCTGCCGCATCTTGGGCATAAAATCAAGACTTCAATTTCGTAACTAAGGTGATTCTAAGTTAGCGACAGCTGTTTGTGAGGTATTACAATCCCCGTGTATACATCTGCTTGACAGATGACCTGTTTACGGGGTTAGTGGCGGAATGACGTGTAATTTCACATGTCAAACACCGCTGCTATGCGTTTGTCCCTTTCTTTGTAAGAAGCATTCCCCGTTACTAACGATCATTTTATATAGGACTGATGCAAGCGTAGTATAATTTATAACCGTCATCGGATGTGAACAGTGGGGGTATACACCTCTGGAAAGCTATATTGTACTTGTATCACAAGGAGTCGATGTTTTAAGGAAGTAGTTTTTCATTTTATAGTTTATCACCATAGTTTATCGTAGCGAAACCTGCAAGTAGAACGTAAGTCATCGAAATGTATGTCTTATATTGGGATAGTAACAGAGTTGCATTCCATATGACTAATACAGTAGAACCCCTGCAATTCGACCTTGGATGGTCCGTCACTCCGGTTAGTCCGACCATGCTCAGGCTCCCGAGCCTGTGCCGACTTGTCACTGACTGGACGCCTGTCGGGCCACTGTTGCAGTGCATATTGTTATACTGTACGTTATTGTGCAGTTTTATCCTTTGTTGGGATTAAAAAACGTCGTTGTTTGCTTTATTGCGTGTTCTCTACAGTACTTATTACTGTAGATTCATTGCGTGTCTGTGTTTCAACATATCTGTATTGAAACGTAAACACGTAACTCTTTCACTAAATGAAAAATTAGCAATGCAGCAAAGACTGGATCAGGGTGTTATCGAATGGTTAAAAAGGCGATATAGCATAAAGTATATCAGTTCAATCTTGGAACAATCTGAAGAAGGTCATAACTTATTTGAGGCAATGAAATTCTTGAACATCAAAGATGCTATCTACACAATCGCTGCAGCATGGAATGAACTGAAACCTGATACACTGCTGAAATCGTGGCGTAAGCTTTGGCCACAAGTTATGACTGAAAATGAGCATACTGAAGACGAGCAAACAACGACGCACTGGAAATCGTTAACGATCTACAAACTCTGGAGCGAACGTCCCTGCCAATGAAGTTGAAGAGTGGATCAACGAATGTGACAAAGACTGTGGCGCTTTTGGAGAGCTCAATGACAACCAGATTGTTAGCCAGGAAATAACGAATGAGGACTCGGACGGCGAAAACGAACCTCCCACCCAGATTTCACACAACGATGCAAAAATCGCTTTCGACATTGCCCTTCAATACAACGTGCAAAATCCAACTTCAACTCCAATGGACGTCTTGTGGATAAAAAAATGGAGGGACACTGTAGCCAAATCTAGAATAACACCTGCTAAACAAAAATGTATCACTGAGTTTTTTTCAAGTAATTTGTTTTCGTTTTTGCCGTAAAAACAATGCATACAGTATAATCATTTCTTAGTTTATACATACAGTAGTTTATTTCTTTGTAAAAAATTCCTTTTTTGTATACAGTGCTATAAATATTTTTTTTAGCTTTCAGTATATATCGTTTATACGTTATTAATTACAGTACATTACTATAATTTGTTCGTCGTTTTTCCTTTTAAAAACAATACATATTGTAGTGTGTGTAGACGTTTTTTTAGTTAATATGTTGTTTAACACTATGTAAAAAAATCTTTTTATATTACTGTAGAGGTCTTTTAGTTCTTAAATCGTTTAATTTTTTGTACTAAATATCTTTTTATATTTTTTGCAATAAGTATCAGGTTTTTCGGATAACTCGACCTTTTTTCTTTCCGACCAGGTCCCGGTCCCCAAGGTGACGGATTAGAGGGGTTCTACTGTAAATCGGAATCTGCAACGATCTAACATTATAGGGTGTTTTAAGTGCGCAAAATTGTAGCCTTAGGAGCGCATGTGTTTATGTTCTCTCTTACCAATACCTTCTTGGTAATGACACCAGACACTACAACTATATTTTAGAAATGCTAGCGCATTTGATTTACCTAAAACGCAGCAACTCCTTCTGTCTGAAACTCCATAATGCATAAAAATCACCCGTTTCTTGTTCTCAACTGCCTGTTATATTATCACAACAGTTTCATATCTGCTGTACACCGATAAGGGGTGCTAACCTCCTCGTCATTCGCGCATCTGGAGAAATCTTGTGCTCTCGGATGAGCGCGGGAGAGCAGTTACAACCTCGGTTCACATTGTTCCTACATGAAACGTGGAATGTAGCGGTCTGCTTCAGGTCAGCTGCAGGGAGCGTTTGCCAATGACAATGCAAGGTGATCTTTCGGTCTCTAACTTTATCCTAAGAATGCGAGAATGCCCTGTGACTCCCACCCACACAGAAAAAGATCGTAAGTTACGCACTATGATCGAAGTGCTACAGATATGTAGGTCGCTGTCTGGTACACTTTTCTGTACATGTTCGAGGATTAACAATGAATGAACGTACTGCACAGTCATCTACTTACATTCGGCACGGTACTCGCAAAGTAGTGGAGGGGCTGTTTAGCGATGATACAGAAATTGGTAAGCTTGCTGATCCGTCATCGGTCGGTGTTGAAATTACGATAAAATTGCTAAAATTCATCGCACTATCAACTATGATGCTTATTATTACAGTACGCCGACGGTATCTTTTCCATCCCAACAGTCCACTGGTACACTGTTGATTACCACATAAAGTGATTTACACCATGCGATGTCTAGCTTCCTGGGGGAGTCAATGGACCAAATG
Source organism: Schistocerca serialis cubense (assembly GCF_023864345.2). Classification (NCBI taxonomy): domain Eukaryota; kingdom Metazoa; phylum Arthropoda; class Insecta; order Orthoptera; family Acrididae; genus Schistocerca; species Schistocerca serialis. The sequence goes on from NC_064643.1 coordinate 701,169,166, forward strand.
TGTTAATGTCAGTTTAGAATTTCACACAGAGATCGAAGTCCTGGCGGAAAAAAAGCAAAATGTATGGCAGTGTACACAGCGTGGTACAGCAGAAAAAGCGGTGTATCACACAACAGAACAGGGACCTCTCCTGCGACTGATAACATGTTGGAGAAGGTTCTCGTACAGCACAGGCAATGAAACTTTACACCGATCTGTGCAAGCGACGTTGATCACTGGCCACCTGCTCCAACAGATAAATACCTGTGTATTTAATAGGATCGCTGCATATGCTCGATGCCAGCACGTAGACTGTATTCGTTTTCGGTATATCGCAAGAGAGAGATGCGGTAAAAATCTGTCTGATAAAATTAACGGAGCTTTTATAGTTCGTAATTTTTCTTTGTTTGATGGTACAGAATAACGATGATAGAATGTTTGGGTGACATGTGCATGGATCCTGAGGGTCGGGGATCTGCTTCGACGTTGAGTCTCCCTAATTTTCCCAATAAGAAACAACACCGTAACTCTTGCACTGTCTTTTATACTATGTCGTGTTGCAGCGGGATTCTTTTAGCGCTGACCTCACACATCGTATATGAGTGGCAGAGCTACGACATGCTCCCACTTCCACCGACTGGTCAAAACATGCTCCTATAGCATTAACTCAGCTCACTCTGTTTCTACACAGGTTGCAGAATGTGGTAGATACTGCTCTCTCCGACGTCTGGGTAAAATTGCTAAAATTGATCTCACAATCAACGGCGGTAAGTGTTACAGTACATAGCCCCATATCAATGGTGTCTTTTCCATCCCGACCGTCCACGGGGTATGCTATTGATTACCGTATGATGATTGACTGACACCACTCCATTGAAAAGGAGGGAACCTTGGCAGAACACTGGACATCTGCTACTTGTCATTGTGGAACATGGGATTAAATGCAGAGGTCATCACCTTAATATAATTGTTTGGAATCATTCCTCATTGCTACAGACTCGTCCTATTTCAATATGCTGCGATGCCCTACACATGTTTTTATTTTTACTTTACTTTTTTCACCAATAAGGTAACAGTACCTCATTTTATTTGTGCTACCTCATGCGTGTTGTGAACAGCACCTTCCGGCGATGGTGAACACTGGAACATTAATCATGTACATGACTGCAAAATGAAGGAACAACGCTTTTCGAAACAGAGGACCGAGACATCCTCTACCCTGTCGACGGGAAGATGAGATTAACTGTACAGGTAATTACCTTCGAATAGCTGTTGAAAGAGTTCTACAATACCGCAAACTCTTCCAGTTTCCATATGTTGTTACGTCTTGCACATGTTTGTCAATGAGAAACATTGCATGTGTGTTTTATTTCTACCAGCCTGTGTTGTGGTAGCTGCATAGTTTATGCCATGTGATCTTCAGTTTTCTGTGAGAGCCAGAGGACTGAAACGTGTTAATGTCGGTTTAGCAGCAGCTGATATGGGTCTCTAAGCCATGATAGAAAAAACATAGTGTATGGCGGTGTACACCGATCGGGCGCGTTACAACTGAAAAAAAAACAATGTATTAAACTACTTATGAAGGAGCAAGGCAGGAAACTCTCTCGTGTGACTGATAGTCTGTTGGATATGGTCGTCCTTCAGTACAGTTGATGAAACATTACTTAGGAGTGTGGAAGCAACTTCGATCAGGAACAACCTGCTCCAATGAACCAATACCTTATATGTAAAAAGATCGCCCCACATGTTTCGGTGACGTACATGAATGCACCCTGAGAGACACAGACCTCCTTTAGACTAGCTGTATGTAGTTTGGAGATGTATTGCAAAGCAGTAGCAAAATCTTCATCCTTCGCCCATGCCGTGTATGATGTGTAGTCTTCCTAATTTTCCCAACAATAAACACCACCATAACTGCTCGTGCTATCTTTTCTACTACCTCGTGTTGCAGGGGAAATCTTCGCTTGGCACTGGCCTTACACACTGTAAACTGTAGGCAGAGTTATGACACCATCTACCCATTTCCACCCAGTGGTCAAAACGCGCTCGTGTCGCATTAACTCAGCTCGTTCCGTTTCCCCACAGTATACAGAAGAACTTAGATACAGCACTCTCCAACTACCATACAGGTCAGACTCAAACTGGAACGATCACATACCCTAAGCTGCAGGGGGTGGGGCGGGGGGGGGGGGCAGGGGAAAGACTTAGGAGCAGCTACAAGATGCAGAGGGACTGTCTAAAAAACAGGGCTCGAGTGGTTGTTGTATGGGAGCCTTAACAGATAGGTCCGAAAAAAGGTGACTCGTTTCGAGGTACAGGAGTATATGATTCACAAGCGGACGTAATCATTAAAAGACATATCTCTACGCTATCCAACGCAAATATGTGGTTGAATGGGTAAACTTGATTCCAAATTGCGGACAGCATTCCTGCCTGAAAGCGTAACACTACCAGTGACCCGTGTGTGCCTGTAGACTCAAGACTGCTTTTAACGCACGGTGTTGGTAACATATGCGATATGATCGTGTTCTTAATAGTACGTTCAGTAGTGGAACAAGTTCGTCGCCACCTCCACTCTGACGTCAGTAAAGATGGCGGCCGTGACATCAGCTGATGATGCGAGTACCATTATCCAAGATGGGGGCCCTGAAGTCAGCTGATGACGCGAATACCGTTATCCAAGATGGCGGCTTTTAGTGGGAAAGCGCCACGACCCTCTGGTGGGAAGTTAGAATTTTCGGAGGGAATTTGAATTATGTGCTTCTACAGGTCCCCCCCGCCCCCTGTTTCCAACTTTTTTGCATGATGGTGCGACATCCTCTTGGAAAATGGGTGGGAATTTCGAATTTTGGAAGTAATTTTGCTCTAAGAACCTACTCCTGCAGCTGAGGGGAGTTAGTATGGTGTTGCCCCCACCAAAGACTGCTAATGATGCCGTTAAATTCCAATATAATTTGTTTAAATTTGTTGAAACTTGTTTAGATTTGTTATTTGCCTGCAGCACTAGTGGCTTTGTGTGGTGCTACTGCCACAAGAGGCTGACAAGGGAACCTCCCCATCGCACCCCCCTCAGATTTAGTTATAATTTCGCACAGTGGATAGGCCTTGAAAAACTGAACACTGATCAATCGAGAAAACAGGAAGAAGTTGTGTGGAACTATGAAAAAGTAAGAAAAATATACAAACTGAGTAGTCCATCGGCAACATAGGCAATATAAAGGAGAATGTAAGCGCACGGTCACCGTGGTCCCGTGGTCAGCGTGAGCAGCTGCGGAGCGAGAGGTCCTTGGTTCAAGTCTTCACTCTAGCGAAAATTTTACTTACTTTATTTTTGTAAAGTTATGATCTGTCCGTTCGTTCATTGACGTCTCTGTTCACTGTAACAAGTTTAGTGTCTGTGTTTTGCGACCGCACCGCAAACCCATGCGATTAGTAGACGAATGGACGTGCCTCTGCAATGGGAACCGAAAACATTTGATCCAGTAAAACACGTCTTATATATTCCATACGACACTGGTGACGGCATGTGCGTCACATGACAGAAATACGTTGTGGACCCACCTAACTTGCACACTTGGCGAATGGGTAAAAAGATTCTTCTACCTTGCCCGATTTAGGTTTTCTTGTGGATGTGATAATCACTCCCAAAAAAGTGATGAAAACATAAGAGTGTATCACATAAACTGCAACAAATGAATGCAACAGTTTCACAGTCGCACAGTTTCATCTGTGCTCTCTCAAAACATACGTTTGTAACGTTTTCAAATTTTTCCGTGTGTAGACCTGTATATGTCCAAGGAAATCTGAACATGTCCTGGAATTTTGGAGAGCGAAGTTGATTATGTTTGAGTGCCTGAACTCTGATAATTGCCTGAAAATAAAAATTTTCAGTTGATGGAAGACTTGAACGAAGGACCTCTCGATCCGCAGCTCCTCACGCTAACCACGGGACCACGGCGCTACTGAGCTCGGATTATTCAAAAAGTTGCCTATCTCGCACATGGACTACTCAGTGTGTATATTTTGATTATTTTTTCATAGTTACACACAACTTCTTCCTGTTTTCTCGACTGATCTGTGTTCAGTTTTTCAAGGCCTATCCACTGTGCCAACTTATAACCAAATCTGAGGGGGGTGCGATGGGGAGGTTCCCTTGTGAGTTATCAGTTGCTGGTGTGGAACGAGCATGAGGAAATGTTATTGCCAGACAGGGGGAGTTTTAATAGCTGTATTACATGCATTCATTCAGTCAACGAGTGGATCCATAACCTCCTGCATGAAGAATGGAAGCTTGCATTAATGCTTGAACATATGAAGAGAAAGAATACGGCCCTGCAAATAAATGCTTTGCATAACACAACACAAGGAAACATATTTCTCAGCTCCCACCCCACTAGAGACAACTGCCTCTGTTCCTGCAGACCAAAGAAGTGAGTTCACGATTTCACCACTAGGTCACGTGATCATGCAGATCAGTCACGCTACGCGATGTGTGTACCGTCTCCCCACCCTCTCTCAGTCGCCCGAGCGTCTGACTCGGCTGATACCTGTAACGACGACGACTTGCCACTTTCAGTCCAGCTGGCGCCAGTGAGCGTCCGAGCGCGCTGATACCTATAAGAACGAAGACTCGCCTGCTTTCAGTCACGCAACAAAAAGAGCTACCTGTGAGAGTCCAAGAATGCTTTCATAACAGCGACAACAAAGGCAACATGAGCTTTCCCAAAAACAGGTATGACGTAAACAAAGGCGATGAGCTGCTAGTGAACACACGCAGGTGTTCTTAACAGCGATGAACAAAGAGCTGCTTCAAAGCTCTTCGGTCGTTACGATTCATAACATCAAGAAAACATTCCTGGACTTATCAAAGGATTGGAAGACCATGAAATGCGTCTATTAAATACAGTACAAATTTAGCTCCAGCTCTAAAGAGTTCGAAACATATAACACTTCAGTACAAAAGTTATAACTATGCATTTAGAGACAATTTTTCCCATCATCCTGATACATGCGTGAAAGAAAGAGAGATTAATAATTTACAGTGGGCTACATCTTTTGCCCTAGCGTTCATTGCTTTATTATTCTCTCGCACGTATCATTCTATCATTGAATTAAGATGAGATTCACCTTTGAGTATCATTTCCAGACTTAACGAGGCAATGAAAGATATCTATATGAGCCATTAGATATTTAACTCCAGCTCTAAAGAGTTCGAAACATATAACGCTTTAGTACAAACATGTTCATATAAGCCGTCGATTCCACCGATAGCGCTGCTTGAAATTTCATCTTTTCCACTGCACACATTTCCTAAATAGTAAAATTCTTCGTTTTTATCATTTAAAGACTTCATAAATAATTTGCTTCCGCGTTTATGAAGCTGATCTAAACGTAAGAAACACTAGTGTTAATACTAACAACGTCGAATTTCTCGTATGTAACATTCGCCGTGGAAAATCACGAAGCTCGCAGACTTTAAGGGAGGTGCAATATCCCATTAACCGCACGATAACTGTTGAAAATATTCTTGCATCCAGTATGGTTGTAAAACATACTCCCTTCCTTCATCCAGCTATTTGCCACAATATATCTAAAGTGTTCCGAGTTCTAATTGCATTCTCAGCAGCTGAACTATCTGCTGAATGCACTGAGCTCATAATACAGTGTGGTTAATTAATCGAATACACATGACGACTCCAGATTCAAAGGCTGAATTCAGTATCATCCAACGTGTATTCGAAATAGCATCATTACTCATAGTATGAATTCTATCGCTGTAAGTCCATAAATTATCAGGGACTCAGGTCTCTTCGACGTTTTGGACACATCTGGCTAGTTCAGGTTCCAGTCGCTAGGGATGCTAGTGGGCTCACCCCAAGAATCTCAACGCCCAATGGTTAACATCTTGGTCACGTGGGAGGACGCTTGGCATCCTATTTAAACCCCAGCATCCTTGTGTTCCCCCTCTTTCCGACACAGTCAGCCAGTCCGTCTGTCTGCATTTCGTTTTTCTTATTCACAATAATCATGGAGAGATATTCGGACAACTGCAATGGCGAGGGGAAGCGCCCTCGCCTGAACGAGGTCCAACGTATGTTATTACTTTTGAATGAGTGTCATTTAGTGAGTGAAATCCCCGTTTAGAATACAGAATAGCTCTGTGCATGCGTGAAATTGAATTTGTTTTCTCCTCGTTTCAGAATTCTTCGCTGAGGTGCTGGACAATCTGGATGATGGGCTGGGAAGTGGGAATCCAACACCGTTGCCTCAAAAACGTGAGTATAAAATTTGTTTTGTGTTTTCGTAATATCCCGAGTGTGCAATAATACTGTAATATAACGTATACTTCATTGATGGTGTTGTAGATGAATCGGGAGAAGGTGCACTGCAGCCCTCTAATTTAGATCATGGTGTTCTTCACCAGGAGGATCAGCCATCTCTCCTGCATAAGATTCGATTCCATCGATATGTAAATACATTTTTTTGTGTGCGTACATTTTTCTAATTCTAATCCTTTTTTGCCTACTGCTACAGGGGATTTGGATCGGCTCGATGATAAAACGTGCACTTTCAGCGCAAGGCATTTATCGATGCACAGTTTGTGGCGGATGGGGACTTCGATCCTGAAATTAATGATGAGGGTCTGGCTGCTGTGACTGAGACGTGGTCTGGGAATGAAGAAGATAACTATTATAATAGCTTTCATATTCTTATTATCATTCATACTTCCGCATAAGTCTATTTAAGTATGTTCTATAACGCAATGCTTATAATTTTTTTCACGGAGGTGAAGCCTCTAAAGGCCATAGCGCTTGTGGCAGGTGTCAGGGCATGGCGCACTGTCATTAGAAATCCAGTACGACGAGCAGAGCCGTATTATTAAATGAAAAATGAGAATGGAGCCAAGTGTAACCTCCTCACACAAAAATTAATGAATGATAATTGACCATAAACCCACACAATAATATTAATAAAATAATGAACCATGTACGAAATGTAACCTCCTAACAGAAATAATAATATCTGGTAAATTTTATAAGGACAGCAGCGCTGACCTTCGGCCCCATATTCTGAATAAAAAAAGCAAAAATTCTTACCTGAATAAAACTGCGAGTATATCTGCTCTTATGTAAAAAATTTTAGCACAGCTTCGTGCAATGCTGGCGTATATTTTTTTCTAATTCTTGGAAGGAATGATCATGCAATGGAAAAATTCTTTAAATTGAAATGAATGCTTTTCTTTAAAAGAGTTACTTTATAAAAAAAATATTATTGGGGCAATTTTTTTGAACAAATTAATTATAATTAACATACATTATTAAATATGCGCAAGGCTGCTTCTTTACCTTCTACAACAATACTCATCCTGCAGAGTCCCGACCAGACCAGACTGCCGACACGCGCAGGCATGCGCCGACCGCCAACTACTGTATCCGACTGACTACTACTGTCGACTCGCGCAGACTAGCGCAGACTCGCGACAAGCAACAACCAACGAGTTAAAATTTCATAGAGTGGCTATAGGTCCGCCATGTTTGAAGCAAATTGAAGTTCTGGCCGCCATGTTTTCTTTAGTCAAGGCAATCGTCTGCTGTGTCCCGTCCCCTTGTAACTGCGTTTGACTTACTTGAAATAGCCCATACTAGCTTTATTTTTTCTAAAACAAGCAATAGACAGCAGTGATTTCAGTGTACACTAACAGGGATGTTTTTGTCGAAATATGGCTAAACTTTTCTATGTAGATAACACTACAAGACAACTCAAATAAGTCTGTCCATCCACTATAACGTTACTTGTTGCCCATAAATTAATGCAATTAGAGCAGGTACCACCAGAATATTACGGTGAAACTTCTAAACATGCTGTGGTTAACTATTAGAAACAGTAACGGGCGCAGATATGCGATATTTTTGTCTCTATGCCTTGGCAGAATAAAAGTGTAGGGTCAGGGCAAATTTCCTTATTTGCTGAGAATAATGGCATACTTTAGCACTGCACTGAAGTTCCAATAGCTCCATCAACAAACCAACTACATGTTCACTGTTTAACATATCAGAAACTGAACTACATAGCCTTCTTCTCAAACCAGCAACTAAAGTCTGTAACTGCACTATTCTTCTTTTGTGTCGTACACTAAGTTGCTTCATTTGCTTTATCCGCTTCTTTAGTCGCACATTCTCTGCTTGCACTCTGTTATATTGTGTTTTCAACTTCTTAGGGCTCGGTAGACAGTAATTGTGGTCAGCAGAAACAGATGTGGGTCCGACAGGCACTGAAAGAATGCAGTTACATCATAAGTTTATAACAGAGTTACAACATAAGATTATAATAGAAAGTATGTAATTCAAAGTAATAAGAACACGGAGTAAAATCAAATTATTGACTTACTTTGTGCTAATGATGTCACTGTAACAGCACTATCTTGCAAATTGTCCAAAGATCGCTTTCTGGGTTGTGGTCGTAATACTTTATCTTGCTTTTGTAAATGTGGTGGAAAGTTAAAGATGGTAGGTCCTGCTTTTGACAAAAGGCGCCTCTGGACATTTGTGTGGTACATATATTTCTCTTCAAAATGAGCTGAACAGAGGTAACTGGCTGTAGTAGGAAACCAGTTTTCTCGCTTCATATTTATAACCCATCTATTTGTAATTTCCTTATCTTTTAAAGGAAATCTGTAATCAACGATAAATAAATTACTTTCCTGCATTTGTCTTAAGCAAAATTACAGTTCCAATGCAAATGACTCTTTAATAACCATTAAAAAAGTGTGTCGTATTTCGGTACTAATATACTTACTTATAATATGAAATATTTGTTGTTTTATCGCTGCGATTTGTGCAGTTGAACGCTGAACACACTGCAGGCATGTTGACTTTACATTTTGTAACAAAAAAGTCAACTAGAAAAGTTAAATATTGCAGTAATATCACAACAGCTGACACACTTCCAACACAAACAACCGTAACGCTTTCCTAATGTTTTGACTAGGGAGAACATGGCGGTCGAGTTAGCGTTGGTTGCCGCTAGGAGCGCTGTAACTAGTATCTCAGCCACTCTATGAAATTTTAACTCGTTGGCAACAACTAACAATAGACTACTCTCTGGTCAGAGATTCTGTTATGCCTCGCCCATCGCCGGCAAAGCATACGTCTTACATAACCCTCCACTGGGGGGGGGGGGGGGCAAAAATTTGGCAGCGATGGTAAGTCAAATGGACTTGCCATGAGCAACAAATTTTTCTTAATTAACTAACTTTACAATCACAGAATATATACATATACATAGGTGCAGAACATGAAATAAAATATAGTGCACATGCACTGAGTACTGAACATATCAGGCAATGACAAAATGTATACACAATGAGTACAAAACATATTAACAAATGGCAAAAGTGCACACGCACTGTAGTTCAGAACATATCAGCAAATCACAAAATGTATAAGCAATGAATACAAATCATGTTAACAAAATGACGAAAGTGCACACGCACTGTAGTACAGAACATATCAGGAAATCACAAATGTATAGGCAACGAGTACAAATCATATTGAGAAATGGCAAAAGTGCACACGCACTGTAGTTCAGAACATATCAGCAAATCACAAAAATGTATATGCAATGAATACAAATCATGTTAACAAAATGACAAAAGTGCACACGCAATGTAGTACAGAACATATCTGGGAATCACAAAATGTATACGTAATGAGTACAAATGACATAAAGTGCACACGACTGTAAAACTCTCTAATATTTTTACAACAAATAAACATAATGAATACAAATCATACTGACAAATGACAAAAGTGCACACGCACTGTTGAACTCTCTAGCATTTTTTACAACAAATAAACATATCAAGGAGTGAAATATAGTGCACATGCACTATAGAAGTCTTTAGTATTTTTAGGACAACTGATCTTGTTAACAAATGAAATGAAGTGCACACGCACTGTATATGTCTTCATCATTTTACAAGAATTAGGAAAGGAATGGGAAGGATTGCGGCATGGTTGTAGCACTTTAGTTTGCACGCAGCTGCACTGAAAGTCCATATCTTTCTACAGAAGCACAACACCAAGAGAGACAATCTGAAGCTCTTTTCCTTGAAGTATTAATCAGTGTAACCAAGACACTGAAATGTCGTAATAATATTCCACGGTATCATTTTGGTAGTACACTAAGTACACCAAACCGTGGGACCATAATAACATCTCCATCGCTCAAGGTGGTGGACAGCATGTCGTGTCAACACCACATTCTTGTAAGGTACACCAATGTAGAATTAGTGCAAAAACCAAATATAGTGCTCCATGATCATGAGGATAGACAGGACAAACGGATATTGCAGTAATTTCTGGTGATTAGGTCAGAAGGTGAAGGACATTAAGTCACATAGTAGTCTTCATTGAGAATTACACTAGTCTAACAACTGATTTGAGTAATTGGTGGCATCATCGCCCAGTTACTGAACATTTCTGTACCATGTATGTAGTATTACAGAATAATGTTCATAAATTATCTGAATATAGTAATTATTGGCACTCATTGCCCAGTTATAAATCAGGAGCCATCATTCAAAACAGAAGTTAATAAATGGCATAGTATTAACATAATTCACTTAATTATAGTAATCATTGGCATCATACGTCATCTTATTACAGTGGACAGTGGCATTCATTGCCCAGTTACAAAACTTTTTTTTGTATTCTTCAGAAGTCATCATTCAAAATCAGTTAATTATTGGTATAGCATTTATACATAATTAATCTAATTATAGTAATCATTAGCATCATAGGTCATCTTATTACAATAAACAGTGGCATTCATTGGCCAGTTACAAAGCATTTTTTTTATGAATTATTCAGAAGTCATTATTGGAGTGACATACTATTCAGAGCTGATCAGTATTACTCAGAACTTTCTTAAACTAGTAGCATTATTTGAGACTGGTAATTCCTTTGTTTGTTTTTGAGCTATTGCTGCAAATGAAGATGTGTAACGTCATTCGTCATGAGTCAGTTGTAGCAAGGTTATGAAACAAGTAGAGTATATGTGATCACATTCATAAATGACATAGGTTTAATAAACAACTGCTTATAGCACATTAATTTCATGAATAATTTCTCCTGCAATATATATACAAAATGGATTATGAAACTGAAAGAAGAAACGCATATTATGCTGAAAAGTAGTGAACTTCGAATTAACGGGTAGTGAAATGTGTATACAAAATACGAGTATATATGTTCTCTAGCTGTCCTTTCCAAAACCTTCAGTCATCATACCATGCGATATAAGACATACTGTCAAAACGAACTGCAACAAATACTTAAACAACTACATAGCATCTCTTAACTAACAGCAATTATATAAACATCATTATTTTCATCTGCAAAGAAAAACTTCATTATCCATATCACCGTAACTCCATTATCATCATCACCTGTAAAGTAAAACTTCATTATTCATAGTAGCACATTCTTCATCATTATTCATCACCATTCATTGTCATCTGCAAAAAAGTCACTTCATTATACAACTATTCCTTATTTCTAGCATATTTCATCACTAAAACTAAGATGTGTAGTTCTGTCTGACAGCCTGCATCAATCGCCTCGTATTCTGAAAGAAAAAATTAGTTAAGACTGCTATCATACGATGTGTATAGTACATTTTTGTTAATGCTTGTTAATTCTGATCCATTTACTCTTCATCACGAGGTATTGCATCCTCTTTCGTTCATTCCGAAGGTGAAATTCCCATTTCTGTTTAATTTATTTCGTTTACACGTTATTTCTTTCTGAAAATGATGAACAAAGATTAATGTCTTGCAATAAATTCATATACCTATTAGATAAAAACTGGTTTATAGTAACATAATTGAGCATACAGCATAGCATGACAGAAAACTTAATATGTCAAAAAACATCGACAGTGTTCAGAAGCAAATGTACCCAGTGTATCACAATGTAGCAGCAAAAAAAGTAAAGTAGTCACGATGTTGAGGTATCATATGGCAAAATGTTAAACTCAACTGGTGTTTGTTATATCTTAAATATTTCATAGTGCATACAAACAAAACAGGAAAACAATCATACATAGATAAAAAATGGAAAATATGCACGGTCTGATGTGTAACTACAACAAAAGCGACCTGCTAACCTTACCTTGCCGGGCACTTGCCAAGAAAAAATACGACAATCATCAGTAAGTAGTCACATAAATATAATTCCATAAGCGGTCAAAAAATGTGTAAGTTCATCTGGATAAATATGCACGGTCTGATGTGTAACGACAAGAAGAGCGACCTGCTAACCTCACCTTGCCGGGCACTTGCCAAGAAAAAAATACGATAATATAATTCCATAAGCGGTCAAAAAATTAGGAAATAGCACTACAGTGTGATAAATCATATAGTATGTTCATTCAGTAAAAGGTTTGATGTTGGATATGTGGTGGTTCCCTTTGGTTTTTCTGGTTCTCAAAGTTTCGACGTGTACTACATTGGGGGTGAGAAATACTGCGAATCCATATGGACCTGCGTATAGAAGTTCAAATTTACTGCACCTACCTTTTCCTCCATTGGATAAATAGTGTGTACGTACTAATATCTTCTGTCCAATGTGAAAGTCACGTTGTGTACAAACCTGTTTTTGCTGACTTCTCCGGCGCTCTGCGGCACGTTTGATGTTGTTCAGCACAAGGTCAATTATTTCATGGTGTCGTAGTCGACGAGATGTAGGAAATGTTACTAATTCTTTAATTTTGTTAGGTGGTTCAACATTTTTCAGTATAACAGACGGAGATAGCATAGTAGATTCAATCGGTACGGAATTAATTACATCTTGGAATGAGAGTATGTGTGTGTCCCAATCAATATGCTTTTTATGGCGGTAAATTCTACACAGTTTACAAATTTCTTTCATTAATTGTTCACAAGGGTACGAAGAAGCATGGAACCTGGATATACAGACCGGAGAAATGTTTCTACCTCGTAACATACGTGTCCATATAGCAGATCGAAACTGTGATCCATTGTCGGAAATTACTTTCAACACATGCCCTACATGAAATAGAAAATGTTTTACAAATGCTTTCGAAGCAGTTTTAGCAGTAGCTTTGCGTAACGGAGTGAAAGTAACAAATTTTGAAGTGAGTTCAACAGCGACAAAGATGTAGCAAAAACCTCTCTTAGTTCTGGGAATCGGACCAAAAATGTCTACAGCGGCCATGTGTCTTAATTTAACAGGTACAATGGGATGTAATGGAGGATATGTGAAGTCGTATCTGATTTAGCTTTCTGGCAGATTTTACATGACGCTAAAACTTGTCGAATACGTTTCTCCATGTTGGTAAAATAACAGTTCTGTCTCAGTATAAGAAAACATTTTCTAGCTCCGTAATGTGCATAACTTAATTGAGTATACCAGATTAATTTATTAACAAGTTCGTCAGGAATGCATAATAACCAATTGTTGCTGTCAGGATGAGAGCGGCGAAACAGAGTGTCATTGCGTACAGTGTAATGGTTTCTAATGGTAACATTATTCCTATTTTGCCAAAGGTGTATGATTTCTTTCCATACGTTGTCTTTACTCTGCTCTTGAGCTATGTCTTGTAATGACGACGAAATGAAATTTTCAAATGCTGCTTGTTGAATGTACATGACGCTGAAATTTGCTTTGCAGAAGTTGGTTGCGATGAATTGCTGATTGTTGCTGAGAGAACGGGATAGTGCATCTGCTACAATATTTTGTGTGCCGGGAATGTGAACAATTGTAAAATTAAATTCCTGTAAATAAAGTTTCCATCTGCTTAATCTGTCGTGTGTAAATTTAGCCGAAAGTAAAAATTGTATCGCTCTGTGGTCTGTGTAAACTGTAGTGTGTCTTCCATAAAGAAAATGCCTAAATCTGGTAAAATCCCATACAACATATAATGTTTCAAGTTCTGTAACAGAATAACTTCGTTCAGCAGGTGACAGAATGCGACTTGCAATAGCGATGTTTTTAATTACTGTACAACCATCTTCTTCAATTTCCTGTAAAATATATACGCCTAAAGCGGTGTTAGAACTGTCGGTGGCAATGGAAAAATTTCTGGTAAAATCTGGGTGCGATAAAAGTGGTGCATTCAACAAAGCATGTTTCAAATAATATTCTCGTGAACAAGATTCTGCGTGTCAAAAGTATTGCTTGCGTTACTGGAATATGCAACTTGTACTGTATTTAATCAAATTCCATCTGGCGTGTTATTATTTTCAGGAGGATGCTGTGGCATTTCAACTATTTGAACAGTTCTGTTATTTCTTCCTGACGTATTACGTTCTGGATGATACCTACTGTCTGGTTCATTCATGATAATATGTTGTTGCTGATGTTCTTGCTGCTGATAAGACCGACTGTTATTAAACGTACGCTGAAAATTGTGCTCATTATTTTTACGTCTGTCATGATAGTCATTTCTATACGGCGCATTGCGATAGGAATTGAAATAGTGTGTTTTCTATACGTACTGATATCCTTGTTGCTGTGCATTACTATTTGTTGGAGCTGAGACTATACGTGCACGCGGCGAAACATTAAAGCTTGGTTGACCTTGTAGACTGCATTGTTGGTTAGGTACGCTAACTGGCTGGTTTTGTTGCTATTGCGGTGAAAAACCTCTATTCTTACTAAAATGCGTTCGCTATTGCTGATAATTTTACACATACTGATGATTAAAAATTTTGCCTGTTATTAAAGTTCTGGTGGTTGTCGATCCTGGAGCGTCTATTGAAAAATTGTCACTTTCGGTAAAACTTGTCTTATCGGGTTTTCTTTACACTTTTCTTAATCCTAGATAGAGCAATAGTTGAAGAGCTGTTTTGATAGATATAAAGGATAGTAGAAGAGAAGGCAGCAGTGCAGAAAACTAAAGATGAAATAGCACTACTACGGCTCGGGGCCCTGTGCACGCTACGGCACATATTCATTAAAGCGTAATGAATCCCCTGAGGTTAATTACGTGTTGCAAGTAAATTTTGGCTTTTGCGTTACAGGCAATAGCGGTAAAAATTCAGAAGCAAATTGCTGTCTCCATGCTAATTCTAATTTCTGCATTATAGGCAATGGCGGTGAAAGTTCAAAAATAAATTGTCGTATGGTTCAAAGCTTGTAACTGTGCTCTGTCATTTTCAAATACCTTAGACTTTTTTACGGATGAAAATTGCTCGTAATCAACGTTGTCGTCACTGAATGTGTGAACAGGTTCACGATTACATCAGAATCTGTTTGTCTGTGTCTTTTCGGATTTTAAGTCACGTAGTTTCTGTAAATTACCCAAATTATACTGACTGTGTGAGTGTGACAAATGTTCGCAAAGTGGCGTCTGCTGTGATGTATTAAACGCTGAAACATTTTTCATCTCTGTTACCTCTTGCTGTAAAGTTGACAATTTTCTACGTAATGTATTATTAGACGAATCTATCTCACTGATTGTCTGCTGTAGATTTTGGAATTCAGGTGTTTGGTTAAACGAAATCGGTGAAGTATCGTCTGATTTGCTATCATTATTACTTTCAATAACGTCAATACAACTGGCCAATTCGTCATATTTTTCAGTCAGTATTTTCATCTGATCATCGTTTTTAGTGTCACTAGCATTAATCTGTTTTTGTATTTTACGTGTGGTTTCGTTCAATTTTTTAACGTCAGCTTTGATGACATCGGGATCTTGAATTAGTTCTAATTGTTCAAGTCTGTCGGTCACTGTCTGAAAATCTACTGTGTATGTGTCTGTTTTTGTTTTGAGATCGGAAATTTCATCACGCAATTCTGTGTTCAACTGTTTGATTGTATTAATTTCGTCTGATACAGTAGCAATATTGTTGTCTACGTATGTTTTTGCTTTCGTAAACAATTTGCGTTTATCTTCCTGTCTCTGTGCGGTAATTGTTTCCATAACTTGTCGCTTTTCTTTATTCTGTTCCTGTATAAATTTACGGAAACGCGTTTCACTGTTTTGTAGGTGGTGATTAAAACGTTCGTCAATTTGACTGTTCTGTTGGTCGAATTTCGCGTCTACTTTTGCATCCAGCGTGCGTGAAAGTTCTGCTGTCATTAATTTAAACTCGTCGCGTAACTGTGTTGTTTTTTCAGAGCATTATTTACCGACTGCACTAATTTCGTCTCTAAGTGATTCTTTTTTTTTTTTTTTTTTTTTTTGTTTGTGGTTTTAGGGCGCAAAACTTCTATGGTCATTAGCGCCCAACCCGTGACGTAGAAAACAGGAAAAAAAAGAAATTTAAAATCAGCAGCAATGGGAACAAAGTCATAAAATTGGAGAAACTAAAGGCAGAAGGAATGCTTAAAAATCCACTATAGACAGGGGTTGGTTGTCCCCCAAAAAAAGCTTCAAATGACTGACGTCATTTCACTGTCACTAATAAACTGTAGAACGCGGTCAGCTGAGCGCGTGTCATCTGCTAAAATCGATGATAGATCAGGCGATAGCTGTAGACGGGAGCGTAACGGATTAAAATAGGGGCAGTCAATTAAAAGGTGTCTGACCGTCCACAGCTGAGAGCAGTGGGGACAGAGTGGGGGAGGATCACCACTTAAAAGATGTCGATGACTAAAAAGACAGTGCCCTATCCGAAGTCTAGTTAAAATTACCTCCTCCCGACGACGCGTTCGGGAGGAAGAGGTCCAAGCGCAAGGGAGGGCTTTCACTTCCCGCAATTTATTATGGGGAAGTGTTGACCAATGCGCTTGCCATAAATGAGCAACTTGGCGACATAAACCGCTCCGTAGATCGGTAAACGGAAGAGACTGAATAGCTGACCGAGGAAGAGAGACTGCAGCCTTGGCCGCTATATCGGCCGCCTCATTTCCACAGATACCAGCGTGTCCCGGGAGCCAGAGGAACGCCACTGAGACGCCCCCCAGGTGGAGCAAGCGCAGACAGTCCTGAATCCGGTGGACCAGAGGGTGCACAGGGTAAAGAGCTTGGAGACTTAGGAGAGAGCTGAGAGAATCTGAGCAGATTACGTACTGTATCCGCTGATGGCGGCGGATGTAGTGGACAGCCTGGAGAATAGCGTAAAGCTCCGCAGTATAAACCGAACACTTGTCAGGAAGCCGAAAGTGATTTGGGGTGTCGCCAACAATATAGGCACTCCCTACACCTAACGATGTTTTCGAGCCATCGGTGTAAATAAATGTGGCTTCCGTCATTTGTGCACATAGAGCAGCAAATGCCCGATGGTAAACAAGTGTAGGGGTACCATCCTTGGGAAATTGACATAGGTCTCTGAGCAAGTCGATCCGGGGACGGAGCCAAGGCGGTGCTGTATCCCAAGTTGTCAAGAAGGTTTTAGGAAAGCGGAAGGAAAGAGAATGGAGCAGTTGACGGAAGCGGACTCCCGGGGGTAGTAGGGAGGAGGAGCGGCCAGCATACCCGACATCAAAGGAGGCGTCGAAAAAAAGGTCATGGGCTGGATTAGCAGGCATGGAAGACAGATGGCTAGCATAACGACTCAGAAGGACTGCCCGCCGATTGGACAGCGGAGGTTCAGCAGTCTCAGCATAAAGGCTTTCCACAGGGCTGGTGTAAAAAGCTCCAGACACTAAACGTAATCCACGGTGGTGGATAGAGTCGAGACGCCGAAGAATAGACGGCCGAGCAGAGGAGTAGACCATGCTTCCATAATCCAATTTCGAGCGCACTAAGGCGCGATAGAGGCGGAGAAGGACCACTCGGTCCGCTCCCCAAGAGGTACCATTCAGGACACGGAGGGTGTTAAGGGAACGCAGACAGCGAGCTGAAAGATAGGAAACGTGGGAGGACCAGCACAGTTTTCTGTCAAACATAAGACCCAAGAATTTAGCGACGTCGGAAAACGGAAGGTTGACAGGACCTAGATGTAAGGAGGGCGGAAGAAACTCCTTACGTCGCCAAAAATTAACACAAACGGTCTTACTGGGTGAGAAACGGAAGCCGGTTTCGATGCTCCACGAGTGGAGGCGATCGAGACATCCTTGAAGACGTCTTTCAAGAAGGCTGGTCCGTTGAGAGCTGTAGTAGATCGCAAAATCGTCCACAAAGAGGGAGCCCGAGACATCAGGAAGGAGACAATCCATAATTGGATTAATGGCGATGGCAAACAGTACAACACTCAGCACGGAGCCCTGGGGTACCCCGTTTTCTTGGGAGAAAGTACAGGAGAGAGTAGTGTTCACCAGCACCCTAAATGTGCGCTCTGCCATAAATTCGCGAAGAAAAAGGGGTAGCCGGCCTCGAAAGCCCCAAGAGAACAGTGTGCGGAGGATGCCTGTCCTCCAACAGGTATCGTATGCTCTCTCCAGATCAAAAAATATTGCTACCGTTTGGCGTTTCCGGAGGAAATTGTTCATGATATAAGTGGAGAGAGCAACAAGATGGTCAACGGCAGAACGATGCTGTCGGAATCCGCATTGGGCTGGTGTTAGAAGACTGTGGGATTCCAGCCACCAAGCTAAACGGTAATTCACCGTACGCTCCAAAACCTTACAGACACTACTCGTGAGAGAAATGGGGCGATAGCTAGAGGGGAGATGTTTGTCCTTTCCAGGTTTCGGAACGGGAACGACAATAGCTTCCCGCCATCGCCTGGGAAAAGTACTGTCGGTCCAAATGCGATTATAAAGGCGAAGGAGGTAACGCAGGCTATGGGTGGATAAATGCAGCAACATTTGGACATGGATACCATCTGGTCCTGGGGCGGAGGAGCGAGAAGAAGAGAGTGCATGTTGGAGTTCGCGCATGGAGAAAACAGTATTGTAACTTTCGCGATTTTGAGAGGAGAAAGCAAGATGTCGCACTTCCGCTGCACGTTTCTTCGGGAGAAACGCTGGCGGGTAATTTGAAGAGCTCGAAATCTCAGCAAAGTGCTGACCCAATGAGTTAGAAATTGCGACGGGGTCCACGAAGGTATCATGCACGACAGTGAGCCCAGAGACCGGGGAGAAACTAGGCGCGCCTGAGAACCGTCGAAGCCGACTCCAAACTTCCGAGGAGGGAGTGAAGGTGTTAAATGAGCTAGTAAAGAATTTCCAGCTTGCCTTCTTGCTATCGCGGATGACGCGACGGCATCGTGCACGGAGCTGCTTATATCGGATACAGTTGGCCAAGGTTGGATGGTGACGGAAAATGCGAAGAGCACGTCGCCGCTCACGTATTGCGTCACGGCATGCCTCGTTCCACCAAGGAACTGGGGGGCGCCGGGGCAATTCGGAGGTGCGTGGTATTGAACGTTCCGCAGCTGTGAGAATAACGTCGGTAAAATGTGTGACCTCATCGTCGACGCTGGGAAAGCGACGGTCATCGAATGTCGCTAGAGACGAAAAAAGTGTCCAATCGGCTTGGGCAAACTTCCAGCGTCGCGAGCGCATATATGGCAGTTGAGGCTGCAGTCGAAGAACACATGGAAAGTGGTCACTCGAGTGTGTATCATCAAGGGCGAACCATTCGAAGCGCCGAGCTAGCGGAACAGTACCGACCGCAAGGTCCAAATGAGATAAATTTGCCGTGGAGGCAGACAAAAATGTGGGGACCCCAGTGTTGAGGCAGACTAGATCCGCTTGGTGGAAGACGTCGAGCAATAGTGAGCCACGTGGACAAGGATGTGGAGATCCCCAAAGCGGGTGGTGGGCATTGAAGTTCCCAACCAGCAAATAGGGGGGTGGAAGCTGACCAAGAAGATGAAGGAGATCAGCTCGTGCCAGTGATGTAGACGATGGAATGTATACCGTACAAAGAGAGAACGTGTATCCAGAAAGGGAAAGACGGACGGCGACAGCTTGGAAGGAAGTGTTTAAGGGGATTGGGTGATAATGGAGAGTATCATGGAGCAGAATCATGAGTCCTCCATGGGCTGGAGTGCCTTCAACAGAGGGGAGGTCATATCGGACGGACTGAAAATGAGGGAGAACAAAGCGGTCATGGGGACGCAGCTTTGTTTCCTGAAGACAGAAGATGACCGGCGAGTAGGATCGTAAGAGGATCGACAATTCATCCCGATTGGCGCGAATGCCGCGGATATTCCAGTGGATAATGGACATAGGGTGAACAGAAAATGGAGAAACGTGACCAAGGGTGCTGTCAACTCAACGACTGCTCAGAGCTTGCGACCGACAGCATGGAATGGCATTCAGTCGAAGGCAGAAGATCCTGATCCATAGGTTGGTCAGGAGCAGCTCCTGCCACCAACGATCGGCCAGTTGACTGGCCACCAGCAGTGCGCCTCGGCGACACAGAAGATGGCCGAGGGCGATTTCCGCCAGGTGGTGCTGTAGATGGGACACGCCTTGGCGGAGAAGGAGAGGAACTGTGTTTCTTCGTAGCCTTCTTGGAGGTATGATGTTTAGATGAAGGAGGACCCGATGGTTGTGAAGTGGCAGTACGTAAAAACTCTTCACGAGAATGCTCTTTTTTCGAAGACTTGGCGTCTGACTTTTGGGCTCGAGATTTAGCAGAACCCGACGAAGGGTGAGCCAGAGAGTGGGCAGGCGAAAGTGGTGAGGTTGAACGGGCGATCTTTGCGCTGGCCGATCTGACGACCGTGGTACTAAATGTGAGGTCGCAAGTCTGCGTGGCCGCCTCCTTTGTTGGCCGAGGAGAAGCAAGGACAGTGCTGTATTTTCCTTTCTGAGGCACGGTGGGCTGTCGACTGGCGAGTAACTTTCGAGCAGCAAAGGTCGACACCTTTTCCTTCACTCTAATTTCCTGGATGAGCTTTTCATCCTTAAAAACGGGGCAATCTCGAGAGGAAGCAGCGTGGTCACCCATACAGTTGATGCAGTGAGGGGATGGAGGTGGACAAGCACCCTCATGGGCATCCTTGCCACACGTAACACATTTGGCCGGATTGGAACAGGACTGGCTGGTGTGATTGAACCGCTGACATCGATAGCAACGCGTAGGGTTTGGGACATAAGGGCGAACGGAAATTATCTCATAGCCTGCTTTGATTTTTGATGGGAGTTGAACTTTGTCAAATGTCAAGAAGACAGTGCGGGTTGGAATGATGTTCGAGTCAACCCTTTTCATAACCCGATGAACTGCGGTGACGCCCTGGTCAGACAGGTAGTGCTGAATTTCTTCGTCAGACAATCCATCGAGGGAGCGTGTATAAACGACTCCACGCGAGGAATTTAAGGTACGGTGCGGTTCCACCCGGACAGGGAAGGTGTGGAGCAGAGAAGTACGCAGCAATTTTTGAGCCTGGAGGGCACTGTGTGTTTCTAACAACAGGGTACCATTCCGTAATCTGGAACAAGACTTTACAGGACCCGCAATTGCGTCGACACCTTTCTGAATAATGAAAGGGTTGACCGTGGAAAAGTCGTGACCTTCGTCAGACCGAGAAACAACAAGGAACTGTGGCAACGATGGAAGAACCGTCTGTGGTTGAGACTCAGTGAACTTACGTTTGTGAGCAGACATAGTGGAGGGTGAGGAAACCATTGCGGAAGAATCCCCCATGATTACCGGCGTCTCCGATGGCGCGCTCCTCCCTTGTGGGGGCCCTCACCGAGGGCACACCCGCCTTAGGTGATTGTTCACACCTCAGGTCACACCTCCCGACAAACGGACGGAGGGACCAATCGGCACTTTCGGAAGGTATCAGCTCGGGTAATCACCCCTCCCTGGGCCTGGCCGTTACCAGGGGGTACGTACGTGTCCTACCTGTCTCCCCGGGGCGGGGAATTACGCGTTACCCCGTCACCGGCTACGCATGGAAGTGCGTGGGTCGGCCTTCAGACACGCACAGGGAGGAAAAAAGAGAAAGGGAAAGGAAAGAAAAGGGGGTCTCAAACGCCGCAGCGGAGAAAAGGGCAAGGAGAAGAGGGAAGGAAAAGAAGGGCAGAGGAAGGACAAGGACTTGCAAGTGTAAAAGCAAGGAATTTGGAACAGTTTCGAGCGTCCATCTCCGGACGTAGGCACAAACCATACTCCCAGAGGGGGAGAAAGGGAAGGAAAGAAACAGAGGTGAAGGGGGGGGCGAAGATGGGGGACGGGGAGGGATGCGGAGAGGGAAGGGAAGGTATGCAGCCCGGAAAGGAAGGAGGGCCACATTAGCTCGGGGTCCCGTGCTCGCTACGCACGTGTCCACAAAGGAGTTGTGGACCCCCTGGGGGGTCTAAGTGATTCTGTTGCAGCTGCTTCTGTATTCCTTAATTCTTGAGCAACAGATCAAATTCTTCACTACTTTTCCTAGCATAAGCCTCAATTTCCTCACGTTTGTTCTTTAGTATCATGACATTGCGCAGCAACGGCTGTAATCTGGTCACTAAGCTGTATGGAATTGTTGTCTAATGTTTCATTCAACTGTTTGGAACTGTTGTCTAGTTTTTCATTAATGTTATCATGTTATTCATTAAGTTGTTTGAAATTTTCATTAAGTTGTTTGAAATTTTCATTAAGTTGTTTGAAATTTTCATTAAGTTGTTTGAAATTTTCATTAAGTTGTTTGAAATTTTCATTAAGTTGTTTGTGGTTTTCCTCTTGTCTTTCATTCGACTGTTTGGGATTGCTGTCTATTTTTTCATTAAGTTTTTTAAAAAATGCCATAACTTGATCCAACCCAATATTACCTACTCTATTCTCTGTGCTGTTTGATGGCGTACCTGCAATTGTCACGTTTTGTGTGACCATTTGGTTATTCTGTAATTTCTGAAAGGGTTTGCCAATCGGATGTGCACTATCGGTCACTACACCGGAATTAAATAAATCTGTCGTACTCGGATTACACTGTTCATTTTCATTATAAAAATTTATCTGTTTGTCACGTAAATCCTGCAAACTGGGTGTGTCAAGCTGGGCAGCGCTCATTGCAACAGAACGTCCCGCGTCATCAATTGTCGTTAAATTAACAGAGGACACAATTGAATTCGTCTGTTCATCACTAGGATCAAAATCAACATTAGTTGTCGGTACACACTGATTGTCTGTAATTGAAGGATTGTCATCATTACACTGCGTGTCGCAAGTACTATCGGCCAAATTATTTGAGTCTGCTATTTCACTCATTATACATCGCGATGTACTGTTAACAGTTTTTCGCGGCATTTTTACACAAATCAAAATTGTTCACAAATGAAACAAAGACAATGTAAAATCCAAAAAACACTATTACAACAAAGAGCAACAAATTGCCGATGCTCTGTGGAAGAAAAAGTGACAAATTACAAAATGCGTTGCGCCAAATGCTAATTACATTTAAGTAAATAAGAGCAGATATATGACTACTTCTCAGAAGATTCACAAAGAAATACGATCCTGGCCGGATGTCGCCAAGTGCAACCTCTCCGCAAAAATTATTAAATGAAAAATGAGAATGGAGCCAAGTGTAACCTCCTCACACAAAAATTAATGAATGATAATTGACCATAAACCCACACAATAATATTAATTAAACAATGAACCATGTACGAAATGTAACCTCCTAACAGAAATAATAATATCTGGTAAATTTTATAAGGAAAGCAGCGCTGACCTTCGGCCCTGTATTCTGAATTAAAAAAAGCAAAAATTCTTACCTGAATAAAACTGCGAGTATATCTGCTCTTATGTAAAAAATTTTAGCGCAGCTTTGTGCAATGCTGGCGTATATTTTTTTCTAATTCTTGGAAGGAATGATCATGCAATGGAAATATTCTTTAAATTGAAATGAATGCTTTTCTTTAAAAGAGTTACTTTATAAAAAAAATTATTGTTGGGGCAATTTTTTTTGAACAAATTAATTACAATTAACATACATTATTAAATATGCGCAAGGCTGCTTCTTTACCTTCTACAACAATACTCATCCTGCAGAGTCCCGACCAGACCAGACTGCCGACACGCGCCGACCGCCAACTACTGTATCCGACTGACTACTACTATCGACTCGCGCAGACTAGCGCAGACTCGCGACAAGCAACAACTAACAATAAACTACACTCTGGTCAGAGATTCTGTCATGCCTCGCCCATCGCCGGCAAAGCGTACGTCTTACAACGTCACAGGGTTCGCCACCACTGGGCCCCCACCCCCCTTCCGCCCCTCCCTTGGTCGCTCATGAAGGTGAGCAGAGGCACCAGACGACCACCGACGCCTCAGAAATTGGTAGTAGACTGGCCAATTTAGGGGTGAGCCCACAGCCTCGGCCTAGCATTATCTGCTACGCCATGCCTGCAACTGGGCCCGGCTGTTTCCACTGGCTCGACACCCGCGCCTCGGCCCTGGCTCTTCCTACCAATCACCAGCTGGTACTGCGCAACTGCAGGTGTATGACACAGCAAACCGCATCGCCAACTCAACCCAGTGTTAGTAGTAGTAGTAGTAGTAGTAGTAGCAATGATAGTGAATTCATGGCTAGTGGCAGTTCCCTCTCCCATCCTTTTAGTGAAGGGCCTCATGTTAGTGATGCCATATCACAGACGCTTCAGAGGAGCGAATCTCGTTCACCAAGATCGAGAACCCAGCACGAGGGTACTGCGGCCCTGTTTGTTTTCTAAGAGCGTGTCTTCCTGCCGTGGAAACGGAGCTCCTCAAGGTAGTCAATGATCTGTGGTATCCTGCCATTAAATGCAGTGTGGTGCCTTGCATCGAATTATCGCACTCCCCAAAGGTGAGTCCTGTGTTGAAGAGACAACTCTTCATTATCTAGGCGGAGGGGGGGGGGGATGGCGTGATAACGCGGAGCACATCAATCGCCAAGTGGTTTCGTAAATCTACCGTCAGTGTTATACTGGCCCGGTTTTCCGAGATGGATGTCAAAGGTTCACGTAAGGCACTCAGCCGAATACTACTCCCGGACATCCATACACATGTCTACAATCCGGTAAAGGAGGGTCAAGCTATATCAAGCTCCATCAAGATATAGCTAATAAGCAGGCATGCATTATTGTCGAAAACAGAAAATATCAGGCTTGTTTTGCATGGTCAATACGGGCTTGCGAAAGAAAGTACAGTTACATGGATCATCCTTAGAGTCCGAGTACATACCAAGTGTTGTTGGTGTTGTGGTCTTTAGTCCTGAGGCTGGTTTGATGCAGCTCTCCATGCTACTCTATCCTGTGCAAGCTCCTTCATCTCCCAGTACCTGCTGCAGCCTACATCCTTCCGAAACTGCTTAGTGTATTCATCTCTTGGTCTCCCTCTACGATTTTTACCCTCCATGCTGACCTCAAGTACTAAAAATTGATAATCCCTTGGTGCCTCAGAACATGTCCTACCAACACACCCTTCTTCCAGTGAAGTTGTGCCACGAACTCCTCTTCTCCCCAATTCTATTCAGTGCCTCCTCGTTAGTTATGTGATCTACCCATCTAATCCTCAGCATTCTTTTGTAGCACCACATTTCGAAAGCTTCTATTCTCTTGTTGTCTAAACTACTTATCGTCCATGTTTCACTTCCATACATGGCTACACTCCATACAAATACTTTCAGAAACGACTTCCTGACACTTAAATCTATATTTGACGTTAACAAATTTCTCTTCCTCAGAAACGCTTTCCTTGCCATTGCCAGTCTACATTTTATATCCTCTCTACTTCGATCATCATCAGTTATTTTGCTCCCCAAATAGCAATACTCCTTTACTACTTTAAGAGCCTCATTTCCCAATCTAACTCCCTCAGCATCACCCGACTTAATTCGGCTTCATTCCATTATCCTCGTTTTTCTTTTGTTGAGGTGCACCTTATACCCTCCTTCCAAGACACTGTCCATTCCGTTCAACTGCTCTTCCACGTCCTTTGCTGTCTCTGACAGAATTACAATGTCATCAGCGAACCTCAAAGTTTTTATTTCTTCTCCATGGATTTTAATACCTACTCCGAATTTTTCTCTTGTTTCCTCTACTGCTTGCTCAATATACAGATAAAATAACATCGGGGAGATGCTACAACCCTGCCTCACTGCGTTCCCTACAACTGCTTCCCTTTCATGCCCCTCGACTCTTATAACTGCCATCTGGTTTCTGTACAAGTTGTTAATAACCATTCGCTCCCTGAATTTTACCCCTGCCACCTTTAGAATTTGAAAGAGAGTATTCCAGTCAACATTTTCAAACGTTTTCTCTAAGTCTACAAATGCTAGAAACGTAGGTTTGCCTTTCCTTAATCTTTCTTCTAAGTTAAGTCGTAAGGTCAGTATTGCCTCACGTGTTCCAAAATTTCTACGGAATCCAAACTGATTTCCCAGAGGTCGGCTTCTCCCAGTTTTTCAATTCGTCTGTACAGAATTCGAGTTAGTATTTTGCCGCTGTGGCTTATTATACTGATAGTTCGGTAATTTTCACATCTGTCAGCGCCTGCTTTCTTTGGGATTGGAACTATTATATTGTTCTTGAAGTCTGAGGGTATTTCGCCATCTTGCTCACCAGATGGTAGAGTTTCGTCAGGACTGGCTCTCCCGAGGCTATCAGTAGTTCTAATGGAATGTTGTCTACTCCGGGGGCCTTGTTTCGACTCAGGCTTTCAGTGCTCTGTCGAACTCTTCACGCAGTATCGTATCTCCCATTTCATCTTCATCTACTTCCTCTTCCATTTCCATAATATTGTTCTCAAGAACATCACCCCTGTATAGAACCTCTATATACCTTTCTGCTTTCCCTTCTTTGCTTAGAACTGCGTATCCCTCTTGATATTCATACAAGTGGCTCTCTTTTCTCCAAAGGTCTCTTTAATTTTCCTGTAGGCAGTATCAATCCTACCCCTAGTGATATACGCCTCTACATCTTTACATTTGTCCTCTAGCCA
The DNA here is from genome assembly GCF_023864345.2 of Schistocerca serialis cubense. Taxonomy (NCBI): domain Eukaryota; kingdom Metazoa; phylum Arthropoda; class Insecta; order Orthoptera; family Acrididae; genus Schistocerca; species Schistocerca serialis. The sequence goes on from NC_064643.1 coordinate 701,195,920, forward strand.
TCCCTGCTTAGCCATTTTGCACTTCCTGTCGATCTCATTTTTGAGGCGTTTGTATTCCTTTTTGCCTGCTTCATTTACTGCATTTTTGTGTTTTCTCCTTTCATTAATTAAATTAAGTATCTCTTCTGTTACCCAAGGATTTCTACTAGCCCTCGTCTTTTTACCTACTTGATCCTCTGCTGCCATCACTATTTCATCCCTCAAAGCGACCCATTGTTCTTCTACTGTATTTCTTTCCCACATTCCTGTCAATCGTTCCCTAATGCTCTCCCTGAAGCTCTCTACAACCACTGGTTCTTTCAGTTTATCCAGGTCCCATCTCCTTAAATTCCCACCTTTTTGCAGTTTCCTCAGTTTTAATCTACAGTTCATAACCAATAGATTGTGGTTAGAGTCCACATCTGCCCCTGGAAATGTCTTACAATTTGAAGTAAGTAGGTGATAATATTTGTAGCTGTTATAACTTTGATGGTGTAGAGTTCCCCATCAAGATCCAGAACATATCTAAATTTGGGTGCAGAATACTGCCGTATCGGTTCATGTTTATGGCCTGGAGAAGAAAAGCAAGTCAGATGAGCAAGACAGGCATACTCTCGTCGGCCCTTCCATTTCTGAAAATATTCCGGTGAGCAAGAGATGCAAGTAAACATGCTGCACATCTCTCAACGTGCTAATTATCATTATGTTTGGATCAAAGACATGACCTGAATCCTTTCCTCCCAACTATCAGCTAATCGTCATCCAAAACATACATGCTTAATCTTCATATATCCATAATTGAAATGGACGATTTGAAACGTCGTCTAATACGTATAATATATGTTAAAAAATGACGAAATTCCTCCAGCTGTACTAAGGTGCTGGTTTTATTGGCGACTAGTTTCGATGTTGTTACAACATCAACTTCAGGTCCATACGTGTTGACAGCAACCGTACGTGTCTAACACTAGTAGTGAGTTGTGAGATAGCCGTGTTCCATGCGGAAGGCAGGTAGTAACTACCTGCCTTCCGCATGGAACACGCAACATTTTCATGACCAAATCGAAGCAGAATGAAGAGTTGTACTGTATAATTACGTGACTGATTGTCATATTCGCATGCTGCCGTTAGACAGAAAAGCGGAAACACCTCATAGGGACCACTCTCATCTTACAAGGAAGTTATGTGGTGCAGCTGACAATGCATGCAATTTAAAATATCAGCTACACTACTTGCCATTAAAATTGCTGCACCACGAAGATGACGTGCTACAGACGCGCAAATTAACTGACAGGAATAAGATGCTGTGATATGCAAATTATTAGCTTTTCAGAGCATTCACACAAGGTTGGCTCCGGTGGCGACACCTACAACGTGCGGACATGAGGAAAGTTTCCAACCGATTTCTCATACACAAACTGCAGTTGACCGGCGTTTCCTGGTGAAACGTTATGGTGATGCCTAGTGTAAGGAGGAGAAATGCGTACCGTCACGTTACCGACTTTGATAGAGGTCAGATTGTAGCCTATCTCGACTGCGGTTTATCGTATCGCGACATTGCTGCTCGCGTTGGTCGAGATCCAATGACTGTTAGCAAAAAATGGAATCGTTGGGTTCAGGAGGGTAATACGGAACGCCGTGCTGGATCCAAACGGCCCCGTATCACTAGCAGTCGAGATGCCAGGCATCTTATCCCCATGGCTGTAACGGATCGTGCAGCCACGTTTAGATCCATGAGTCAACAGATGGGGACGTTTGCAAGACAAGCATGGACTATCTGCCCGGAAACCATGGCTGCGGTTACCCTTGACGCTGCATCACAGACAGGAACGCCTGCGGTGGTGTACTCAATGACGAACCTGGATGCACGATTGGCAAAACGTCATTTTTTCGGATGAATCCAGGTTCTGTTTACAGCATCGTGATGGTCGCATCTGTATTTGGCGACATCGCGGTGAACGCACATTGGAAGCGTGTATTCCTCATCGCCATACTGGCGTATCACCCGGCGTGATGGTATGGGGTGCCACTAGTTACACGTCTCGGTCACCTCTTGTTCGCATTGACGGCACTTTGAAAAGTGGACGTTACATTTCAGATGTGTTACGACCCGTGGCTCTACCCTTCATTCGATCCCTGCGAAACCCTACATTTCAGCAGGATAATGCACGACCGCATGTTGCAAGTCCTGTAGGGGCCTTTCTGGATACATAAAATGTTCGACTGCTGCCCTGGCCAGCACATTCACCAGATTTCTCACCAACTGAATTGTCTGCTCAATGGTGACCGAGCAACTGGCTCGTCACAATACGCCAGTCACTACTCTTGATGAACTGTGGTATCGTGTTGAAGCTGCATGGGGAGCTGTACCTGTACAAGCCATCCAAGCTGTGTTTGACTCAATGCGCAGGCGTATCAAGACCGTTATTAGGGCCAGAGGTGGTTGTTCTGGGTACTGATTTCGCAGGATCTATGAACCTAAATTGCGTGAAAATGTAATCGCATTTCTAGTATAATATATTTGTCCAATGAATACAGAATGGGATGAGCGTTATGGCGTAAGAAAATCCATTGCCAGACCAAATTATAAGCGTGTCACCATGTTCAGTAAGAACTTTATTGCCGTGGAGATGGAAAAGATGCAGTGGAGTTTACGAAAGCTATTTATGTGGGGATGTGCATACTAGACTTATCCGAACTGCACATGTCCCACTTTCATTATGAGTTTGGTGAAAACTCATTTCGCAGATCCTAAATTACTTTATGTGGATACAGATATCTTCATCTATTGATTGAAGAACTGCGATCGATATGAAGTAATGAGGTGCCATGGTAATGAATTCGACAGACCTCATACATGGCCGACAATCCTTATGCTACTATTCCAAAGAACAAAAAGGTTATCGGTCTTATGAACGACGAGGTGAATGGACTGCCGATTGTGGAGTTTGTAGGTGTATACTCAAAAGTGTATGCTTATTGCACGTTGGAAGGTGCCACTCAGAGGCCGGCTAAGGGTGTGCGTCGTATGGTATCGAGAGCCCTCTCTATCGAAGACTATTTGTGGTGCCTGTGCAGCGGTGCTGCACCGCAACCACTTCATATGGTACAGCAGACCAGTTTTCGATCGGGGAGACACGAGGTGTACACTGTACTGCAGTCTAAAATTGGTCTGTCGCCTAATGACGATAAAAGGGCCATTTGTGATGACGGGACTGAAACACTCCCGTACTCACACTAATCACTTGTAGCGAGAGAAGGGGTGGGGGGAGAGAGCGAGAATGAGAGAGAGAGAGAGAGAACGCGGAGTAGTACTATGACCGTTTTATCATAGTGTAAGTAATATTGTGATTGTGTGTGTTTGTGTGTGTGTGTGTGTGTGTGTGTGTGTGTGTGTGTGTGTTTTTGTGTGTGTGTGTGAGTGTGTGTTATAAATAGAATAGTTTTTTTTTAAGATATTCGCCTGCCTCTAGCCATCCAAGTCAGAATAGTTTTTAAGTGTACATAGCTCACAGTCCATCAGAATTTTTATTCTAAAAGCCTTTGCTATTGTGGACTGTTGAAATTAAATTTAAAGGGTGCAGAGTCGATCAGAATTATTGTAAAAGCTATGCTACTGGGGCTGTGGAATTTATTTGCAGTAGTAAAGAAAGTATCTCTGCACTAGTTTTTAGCATAGATTAATAAAAAAAATTCCTACCAGTGTTAATGTTGTAGCGTGTAAGTTAAAAAGTTGCATTTAAAAAGCAGAGTCAATCTGTACCTCGTGAATACTATATTATACCTAAAAAACTACATTATACCTTAAGAACTATATTGTATTTGTGTGAAGTGAATAAACCAAGAACAAAAATAATCACTATACGTCTTTGTTGTCGTTGTTATTGCATTAGTATATAAAGGCTGTGCATGTCTCAAATGGGATTAGTTTTGATGAAAGGAGAGTGGGGTGTTCGGTTGTTTTGGGGAAGAGACCAACAGCGAGGTCACCGGTATCATCAGATAAGGGAAGAATGGGAAACGAAGTCTGCTGTGCCGTTTCAAAGGAACCAACCCGGCGTTTGCCTATCGTTATTTAGGGAAATCACAGAAAACCTATATGAGGAAGGCCGGACGCGGGATTGGGCCGTCGTCCTCCCGAATGCGAGTCCAGTGTGTTAACCACTGCACCCACTCGCTCGGTAGTTTTGCTGAAGATGAGTGCTATTAAGAGGTTGAAGTTTAAGACGGAAGATAACAAAATAAATGTAATGATTGCATGAGATTTCGCCTATTGTGCTGCACGTATAAGGTTTTGGGAGCGGGCGGCACGTGATCGTGTTCGCTTCCAAAGACATGTGTGAAACATGGCTGAAATTGTATCTCCTGTGCTTGAACAAAGCCACAGACAAAGGATCTGTCTAAGTAGGAACTAGATAGAAAGAAAAAAAGAAAAACACAGAATGTGAGGTAGAAAATTCATTTGTTTTCATTAATCCAACTTAAAAGTAATTTTACATTTTCATAAGCAGACACAACGCTATTTTTACACAACTTCTTCTTCTTCTTCTTCTTCTTCTTCTTTTGAACTTATGAATAGCAGGACACCAGTAGAATTCCAGGTCTTGAATAGATGCAAACCTAAAGATTCGCTGCATCCATGCGATCTTCTCCTTGCCTTTGACGAAGATGATTGTCTCAGGCTGATCGAATATTCGAAGTGACGTCATCATTTCTTTATAAGGTATACCACGATCGTCCCAGTGGAGTCCATGAAAGAAACGTGGTAGCCACTTTGCACTTCTCTTTGTTTTAATGCACTTCACATCCTTGAAAGGTTTTCGGCGATGAGTGCTTGCTGCGAATGTGTCTATTATTCCATCAACTTGTGTGAAGGCTGTTATTACGTAATAGAACCTTTGAACATCAGCTACGATCCTTACACTCTGGGGTAACATCGTGAACTGTTCTGGAGCTAGCAGAGCACCTTTTAAATTATACAACTCGCTGTACAACACCTGTGAGTGGACACTAGTTAACAACACGACCATGCAGAAGTAGAGCATACGCTGCAGTGTGATCTGGTGAGTTTATTGAAATATCAAATTCAGTTCGTACATCTACCGGTCCTGATCTAATTACCTCATTCTGTTTTGAGCAGTCAGTCACGATTATTGGTGCCAACTTCTTGATATTCTGTGGACTGAGTAGACACACCTCATTTTCCACTCCTTCATACTAAGATGCACAAAATCTCGCATACATGTCAAATGAGACTGCATACATTGCTGTCCCACTGTAGATGTAAACTCTCGTGTCGATAGTGTTCAGAATTCAAGTAGACTCTGACGTTAGTTAACTTGCAATGGTCAAGCTCAGTGGAGTCTTTTGATGCATTCCCACGCCTTTGAGTTTGATATGCAAGTATGATGAATCGAGGTGCCTCCAACTGAACTGATGTTTTAATAGCCCACATATGTGTTGATGCTGTAGGTAAGACAGGGTATTCCAAAAGCTCCCATGACCGGAAAGTTAGCGGCAGATAAGTGCTGGCATTCAGAACTTTTAAAAATTTCAAGTGTTCCTCGCCAGCAACACTGATTTGGGGCATTTTCCATACTACACAATTCATCTTGATTTTGACTTCTCTGCCTTTGTTTGAGTGCATGAATTGGCATCACTTGCAATCCGCACCAAAATAAGTTTCCTGTTTGGCGTTCATAATAATTCGTTGCATGTCCTAAAAGTAACCCATAAGCTTTTGTAGAGGCATGCATGCAGTAAACCGACTGTATCCGACATCTGGTGCATCTATGAACCAGCCCGCATTTCCCAAGCTGTTCGAAGCTGAGATTGAGGCTGAAACGTCTGTCTTAAGGGTTAATGCTAGCCCGACATTACGTTTGCGGTCGATTTCTATTCCATTAAGTTCATAACGGTTCACTTGAAACAGGAATGCCGCAGCATTACGTTTCAGCTTCGAGAATGTTACCGCAGTGCCATCAGTTTTCTTAAATGTGCAGTCCAGATGGAAGAAGCTCTTGCAAGGTAGTGTTAAAGGGTCCTGCTGTTGAATAAAAATCCTAATTTCATCATTTTTGTTAAATGCTGTTGCAGCGTAGGGCTTATGTGAGTGGAATTCATGATGTATAATTCGATCGTCATACTCGACTGACTGCATTACATTGAGTGTCATTATCGCACGGCTTGAGACCAGTTGCAATAAGGAACTCGTAATTAAGGCGTCTTATCACCTTCCGCTTCTGTGGCACACTGACTGCCTGTGAGCTCTGCGTGGTAGCTTTATACTTTAACCCCGTCTTAGATGCAGATGTGCAACAATTTCTTCACCCCGAAAGTCCACAGGTCGATTATTCTGATCCACAATACGTAGCTCCAGGTACTCCAATGTCTGAACTGTCACCAGGAGGTATATCGCGTTTGTGGTGGTCAGAACTATCTTGCACTCATTTCCAACTGTAGCGAAGAATCTGTAAATAGAGTGAAGCAACTTATCGTAGAGGTATGAGTTTGTAGCTATATTACATTCAAAGTGGATTGTGCTGACTGGTAGTATGTCCACAGCCTGATCTGATGCGTAAAATTTACTGGAATCCTTCACCAAAATCCGGTCTTTCGCAAAACCTAGTAGTGAACCTATTGAATCTTCGTGCCTAAAGTCGATCAACGCATTCTCTGTTCGTATTTCAGATTTAAGCATATCGATGTTTGCGCGCAGTTCAATTCCTTCTTCAGAGTGTTTCAAGACTTCGTTTATATCATCAATGTCGTAGGCATCATGTTGTATTTCTAAAATCTCCTTCTGACCATCGGTTTTCAGATGAAGTTTATTGTTGGCCTTTGTGATATTTGGGATGCTGTTACACGTATCCAGAGTAATCAGCGCAATACTCTAATCACCAGAACATAAATAAATCGGCGGAAAGTAATTTGCACGTAATACAGACGGTCGTTCTTTTAACTTCAGAGTGTACTACATCGCATCCAAACCTCACCTGATGGGTGGGACACTCAATGATGACTCTTATAAACATCAACCGTCCTGAATGTTGAGCACACACTGGTCTTTGGTGTTGTTTTACATGCTGTTTCATCAAAGTTGTAAGGAGGAACATGATGCAGGGATGACCACTCAAGTATGTGTTAAAGCCCTGATATCGCTGAAAATTGTAGAAGACTCGTCTTTTGCTGGTGAAGTATCGTTGCAATTCTTCCGATGCCTGTAAATCTCCAAATGAATCAAAATAATAAACTGTATTTGCACTTTTCTTGACACATGAGACCCAGTGGGTTCCCGTACCACCTGCAACATCAAAATTCACAGTTGCGCATTCATTAGTTCGCCACATTGTCTTCGGTAAAGTATCTCGCATAAAGACACCACGGAATCCTGGAACGTGGAATTCTTCTTTAACAACCTTAAGGAGATCTTTATTCGTGAGAGCTCGATCAGGTAGAATAGCTTAAGGCCTTTTTTTATTTATAAAGAGGCCCAGTCATTTCTTGTACGGTTTCAAGTATAGGCACTTCCCAGTGGCTGCAGCTTCCATGACACGATTATGGCTTCTTGCCTCCTCTAGCTGTTATTGAGCGTTTTGAGCATTCTTGACCGTTTTCCCTACAGCTACAGCCCCTGCTGTGAGTGAGCCTGACCCTGATAGTGCCGCAAGGGCTGGAACAAGGAACGAAATAATTCCGCCTGATGTCTTGGGTAAAGGCACAATGCGAGGTGGTTTAATCTTGCCCTTCTTGTCGTTCTTTTTCTTACTCATCATTGCAAGCTTAGCTGCACACATCGAAGTGAGAATGCAGCTTTTCAGGCAGCCTGATTTCTTCTTCTCTTCCCCGAAGCGGACCGCGTTGCTTTCATAATTCGTTTCAAACTCATCACTCCTAAGCCTAACTTAATTTTACCACTTTTATGACCCACGAAAATTAAATCGCTTCCTCATTTGAGCTTAAACTGCTCTGTTCAGATGCTCCATAATACTCGCTTTCAGGAGGGTAAACGTTGAGTAGTGGTGTATTCCGTAGCGCTCCATCAGTCTTGAAATGTTCATTGTAAAACTCATGATCGGTTTTAAGGTTGTCCGGACATCGGATCGTCCCTGTTCGCAGCAAACGCTCGAACACCGTAGCAACTTCTCTCCCTGTCTTTCTTTTAACAGGGAATGCTCATGCGAATTTAGAGTATGTATCAATGACCATTAAAATATACTTGAAACCTTTATTCTCATGGTTGTACAGACCCATATCCACAAGATCGGCCTGTCATAAGTCATCCAGTCCTTTAATCATCACATGTCTGTGAGGGTATGTTCTGCGTGCTGGTTTGTACAGCTCCTGATCTACTGTTTCCATACTTGCTATTATTATTATTATTATTATTATTAATATTCGATGATCCCTCTTTCTCTAAGTTCTGAAATTATTGAGACAACCTCATTCGAATCTGGTGTACTACCAGCTGTAGCTGAAACCATGAACAGCCCAAGTCATTCTATTAGTTCATCTGCCTCATAGTAATATATAGACTGTGGGGGTTGACTGCTCACTCGTTTATGTTGAATGTCAAGATCTTCACCAATGCTTTGGGGTTGCTCAGTCAGTAAACGTTGTATAATGCTAGTGTATTTAGAACTCTGTCGGCTTTTCAGTGTTCTGTCTGCATTCTTATATACTTCATTCAATTGTAGTATTTCTCCATACGCCTGGCGATCACTGGCAGAGTATTTTAAGTTGTTTGAGGCTCTTAGGAAGATAAGTTTCATTGAGCTTGGTGTTTTCTTGAATCCTTCATCCCCGATCTGTATTGTGCTATCGGTTAAACTTATAGATTGAGAGCCGAGCGTGTACGGTCTCTCCCTGCTGACACCGAATGTTCTATCTATCCTAGTCGTGTACTGGTTAGTGAAGTCAGCAATTTGATCGTTCTCAACAGTGCCATCATCTCGTGATGCTAGCTTTCTGATAGATTCGGTAACGGATTTAAATACCTCTCTTAGTATTTGCTCCCCCTCCACATGCCCCATCCTCAACAAATTTATTTTCTCTCTAACAGATTTACGCACCTGAATGACTTTATGCTTAGTCGACATCTTGATGCATCCTAATCTGAGCTCTGTATATCGCGAGGCTTTATACATGCTTTGCTCTTGTTGTTATTGTTGTTGTTGTTGTTGTTGTTCTTCTTCTTCTTCTTCTTCTTTCCTGGATCCTCCTCCCCTCCTCCCCAATAATAAAAACATCAGCTTCTATTTTTGGTTCAATTGCACTAATTCTTTTCTCTAGCCGGTGTTGGTCAAGTGCAAAAACTTTCTGATTGTCCTTTAATTCCCTTACAGTCTTACTGGGTATGTTGAGTATTCCCTCAAGAGTTTAAAATTTCATATCAGTATGTATGCGAGCATTTTGTCTATGTAAACCTAACCTCTCAGACTGGGCGCCGGACATGCGTGCGAACTTGTCCATAGTGTAGAGTACACTGATGCATTCACCTATTTTGTACGATTATATATGGAGAAACTCCTGTAAGTTCAGACTGTACCCACCATCATTCAGTTTTCGAGCTTTATCAATAACGAGACATCCATACCGTGAGTGATTCCCGCAATCTCCACAGATCTTTGCAAAGTCCCCACATGAGCCTGGTAAATGTGTTATGAATTGAGATTGTCTTGTTTGAATGCCATAATGATGTTGGCGTTATCCCTGACCAACTGTTTCAGGATCCTGGAATATGACTCAGATAAAATAGGTCAACACCCATATGCCGACCAAAGCAGAGATATCTACGGATCTGATCCTGCTTTTCAACAGCTACATCGTCAAATATGAAGACCGTGTTTGGCTTTATTTCTTCAGATGGAGGGACGTTTTCACTTTCACTGAATGTCCTGTACATTACACCATCTACGCCATCTAATATTCTCTGCAGCAACTGATACTTGGGTTGAAACAGTGATTTGGAGAATATGTAGACATTCTCGAAGCCAACTCCGTCAATGTCTGTTAGCAGAGCCATGAGAAGATTTGTCTTGCCACAGTTGGAGGTTCCTACAGTTATAGCTCTTATGCTGTGGGCAAGGAACACTCCATTCTTCTTATTCTTCTTCTCCAGATCCTCATCGTCACAGGACCAGTCCCCTAAAAGAGAGTCATTGTGGCTACGGTTTTTTCACCCAGCTTGCCATGATACCAACTGTGTTAGGTCCTGGCGTGCAATAGGCTTTCAAATAAAAAATAAAATGTGCATAAATACATATGACATTTTATACAGGGTCATTTTGTCTAAAAAAATAACACAAACACAAATTTGAGTTAATAAATATATTTCATTATTCACCATTGACAATTAAACATAACATTATCACCATAAAAAACACTCGTTTTTTTTTGTTTTTATTGATGCAGCAGCTGTGCAATACTTGGAAAACAGCTGCTTCTTATATCCCTCAAATTCTGCACGCATATTCCGCAATGTTATCGATACATTGCAATAGTCTCGTATTCCATCAGTAAATTTAATTTTAACATTTTCCACACCTCTTCGACGAATAGAGCGAGACTTCGACACTGCACTTATACAGGTACTATAATGGTGATCTATATCTTCAATGTATACAGCTTGAATATAACGGAACCGTCTATTTAATCTTTCCTTCATAGTAGTTATCGCTGAGTGCCTATTTAACAGGTTACAACTGTTTATTGTTGCATGTAAATACTCTGCCTGTTGGCGCTTTTAACTCTTATTGTACCTTCATCATACATAATATACTCACAGTTAGGCCTCCACAGTAGATGTCCTGGTAGTATTGTGGCGTAACATATTCCATAGTCATATGCCTCTTGATGTAATCTTTTGCGTTCATCCCACTCATAGTCTGAAAAACGCACTTTAATATTTTTTGGCACATTTTCGAGCACCAACACAGCTGACACATCACCGCCTTGTGAAACTTCAATTCTTAGATGAAGACATTTTGAACCGCTAGTTATTAAGGTATAGCATGAGGCGAATAGTGATGGTGGCGGTACACAGCGGGTGGGTAGCTTCTCATCCACAACGTCCACACCAGCGCGGTTAGCCATCTGGTCTTGCACTGATGCTGGAATGTCTCTTGCACTTGGCTCAATGGACGGTGAATAGGATGGATCCCAGTACAATGTTGCACCCTCGACCGTATCAAGCAGCACGGACAACAGGGTCTCATTATCCTGATGAAGAATGCTGCGAAGCTGTGTTAGATGATCCGCCGAAGCCCCAGTAGTGGATCCCTGCGAGCTGGGACCTACTGACCCCAACAGGCTGGAGCTTGCAACCAAAGTGTGTGTGGGACCCGATGGGATTGAACTTTCTGGACCCTGCATATTGGATCTTGATCGCACCACAGGTGTGGCTCCAAATGTTGTGGAACTGGCCGGTGCCAACAGGTTGGATCTTGCCAACATGGTGCTGATCCCGACAAACTTAAGGGGGACGCTATGGATACATCTGGTAGAGAGAGAAGAATAATCATCAGCATCATATGTTGTTGCTGCAGAAATTATAATAATAGAGCAAAATAGATACTTACTCTTCTGCTGCTTCCTCCTCCTGTCTGCTGGGCTGACTGGCGTTTCATCATCTTGGCTGGCTGGCTGACTGACTGACTGACCGACGGAAATAGATTTTGAGCAGCTGCTGGGCTCTCCTTATATACACCATGCCTACATCATCATGATGCTGTGCTCCTATTGGGTGAACACGATCATATGACCTATCGCAGCACCCTCTAGCAGCAAACTCGCTAACTAGCTCAGTTCTTTGGTCTGCTGGATTGGAGGCAGTTGTCTCTTGTGGGGTGGGAGCTTATATGCAGGTTTTAGAATTGACAGACAGTTCCAGCAGAGACAGATGTTTCCATGCATTGTGTAATACATCTTTAATGCATCTCTTTGCAAAGCATTTATTTGCAGGACCGTATTCTTCCTCTTCATATGTTCACACATAATGCTCGTTTCCATTCTACATGTAGGAGGCTAAGGGTGCAGTCCTCGGCTGTATGCTTACAGGCAACATGGCTGTTGAATTCCTCCTGGTCAGAAACCAATAGTTCTTTGATAGAACATATTCTGCACAGCCATGAGGATGGAGATGATAAGTTGCTTTTCAATGGTATATATCATGTACATGAATATGCTTCCACTGAAGCAAAATGACATCGACTACCCACCTCTTCCATTTTGAGAGAGTGAATGTTGCGTGCTGAATATCTTGACAGTTTGCACATGTGCATAAGCATGTGTTTGTTATGACATGCATCTTGGTTCCATCCCTCTGCATTGTCACAATCTGCTGAACTGAATTCTTCTGCTTCTTTCTCCTACACTCTTCCATTACCGTACACTTCCATACCTCATTTGGTGAATTGCCGATACAGTCCTCATTCAAATGTGTACATGTACTGCAGCTATTGAAAGCTGCCATATCCTTCACATTCATCTCAATGATCGAACACAGCACGATGGTTCCTCAGTGACACCTCAGCAAAGGCTGAACGTGTGCCACCAATTCTGGTCACATGAGAGGAGGAAAAAATTTCCCTCCAAAATCGAAATTCCTCCCCATAGCAGGACCATATTCTTCCTCTCCATATGTTCAGACATTAATGCTCGTTTCCATTCTACATGTAGGAGGCTAAGCGTGCAGTACTCTGCTGTATGCCATGCACCATCATGCAAAAACGTCGGAAGGGGGGGGGGGGGGGCGGGGGACCCATAGCAGCACATAATTCAATTTTCATCCAAGAATTCAATCTTCCTGCCTTCCTGCCAGGGGGAAAGCATTTTCCCGCCAAAAGCTGTCATCTTCTATAATGTTATTTGCGTCATCAGCTGACGTCACAGCCACCATCTTGGATAACGGTACTCGCTTCATCAGCTGACGTCATAGCCGCCATAATGTATAACGTCAGAGGGGCGTGATGACTGCCTTGTTATACTACTGTGGTCCTTACGCGAAATGCATGTTGTGGGATGTAGAATTCCTCTGTGGTCAGCTTCAGATGTCATTTCTCAATAGTGTTCCTCAGAAAGAGAATAGTGTTCCTTCCATGGATTCCCAGTTGTCCTACTTCATGAGTATAATCTGACTACTGGCCACACACACTGACTCTCAGGATCCAATTAATTAAGCAGCCTATCGAATTGATATCAATGATGTGCCACCTGGCAGGTGGATGAGATGGCTAGGGCGCCACAGAAAGATTCTTGACAAGTGTTTCTTTTTTTTTTTCATTGCAGCGATATCTTTTAACAAAATTTCCATGTCCCACCTACGCAGGGCGAGACAGGTTCTCACGAATTGTTTCGTAAAGGCTAGTATGATATAGCATCGCACTGGTAAAAGGGGACTTGTCATAGTGTACAAAACAGCTACGTTCTCTTCAATTATAGCTTCTTGCTACCAAACGTAAAACGAATGTCTTTTTTCCGACATGGGTGCCAATGGCGTGAAATATTGTCTGAAATGTTTGTAATACACACGTGAATGACAGTTTGTTTACAGATAGTGAATGGGAGAGACGCTCTCAGGTCGTATAACTTCTTCAGCAAGCTGAAAGAAGTTGTTTAATGAAGATTTGTTTTCTGCAGCCGAATGTAAAGGCTACGAGTATACCGAGTTCGCTAATAAAGCTAAATAAGAAAGGACTTAGACTATTTTCGTGGAAGGAGGATATTTATTATGGTCACAAATGTGTTTTCCTTTTCTTAATACATGCTTGATTATTGACGTTTTGATGTCAAACGAAAGTGTTCTCCATCGCAGTACAGAGGCCTATTGGAGGCACTGGGGGCCTACCTAGTATGTGTCAGGTCACCACCACAGATGCGCTCGCTAACCATTAGGTGCGGCTGGATCACTATACTTTAGATGTGCAAATTGCACTTCAGGTGGTCGCCCTTTTACCCCCTATTGTTTAGTTGACTACACATGCTACTGTGTAGGCGTAGGAGGTTAGCCTTAAGGGGGCGGCCAGATGGTGGAAAGCTGAGTGCTGCGTGCTATCTGGATCATACTCCTGATGGGGGGAATTATGTTACATAATTTCCCCTTAGCGTTGTCTAGGACCACCACCTGAAGGCATGCCGCATATCGAGAGTGGAGCAAAGGGGGCAGTAGCGAGGGCACCTCAGCTGTGACCGGTCACAGGACACACCTGGTCTCTGCCTAGGGAGCGGTGCATGGGGACTCTGTCACTAAATTTTTGAGGAACAAATTGCACTTTGTTGTGTTGGCATAAAAGCATCACCCTAAGGTGGCAGACAGATGGTGGAAAGCCGGCAGCGGCAAGTGACTGCAGAGGATGGCAACGAAGGGTGGCAGCGATGACACAGAGAAACTACGAGATGCTCAGTGGAGCAGCTGCCCATTTCAAGAAGCCTGTGTCCTCCCCATAGGTGAATGAAGGGAGGGAGGGAGGGATGGAGGGAGGGAGGAATAGGGCCTCGATTTTCTGCACACATTCAACTACTGACGTGTCTACAGTCTTTTAGGATGACGATTTTCCCCAGTGCATTTGCTGCGTTACGACCCATTCATTACGAGTGCTGGTTTTTTCACAACAATTTCGAAGCGTAATTAAAACTGTGACGCTTATTTTTCCATCAGTTGTGGTATTTTCTTTTGGAATCTGGGCTGTAGGTTTTTTTGACCGGGCATCTGTGGCAAACTCTGACGTCAAACAGCGACAGACAGTGTATGCTTACAGGTAATGCGCTTTTTAAACTCCTCTCTGTCCAACACCTTCATCTCGTCTGTTGAACTTCGTTGCAGCCAAATAGAATACACATAGTGCCTTATACCCCTGCCTTTCTCCTGCCAGCTTGTAGGTGAAGAGTAGAGTTTGAGTGTGTCTGTAGGTAGTTTCGAGTGGTATTGAGAAATTCTTTCCCAGCAGGCTACTGTATGGTATCATAGGTTTTTGAAGTAAATTGGGCTCTTATGCTGTCCTTGTGTAGCTCTATGCATATAATTGCGTAATCAGGCCCAATCTTTGTGATTAACTACTTGATTAGGATCGATATTTGCTTCAGTTTCCCAACCAAAATAAATAAAGTACACTAACCTAACCTTCCTCTCCCGCATCTGGACAATTTGCATGTGTTAGTGGGTGCACTTGGGCTTTCCATCTATCAGAATCAGGGTTTGAATCCCAGAAAGGGCACAGCGATTTTTAATTTCCCATCAATTCCAAGCGCCTCTGGTGGTTTAATTGTGTAAGGAGAGTACACTTCGGCTTTCCACCAAGGAGGACAAGGGTTCGAGTGCTAGAAACGTTACCGCCAATTTTCATCTCCCATCAATTCCAAGGTGGTGGCTGGGGTTGGATGTCAGCACAGCCCTGGGACAAATAAATTCCCTCCAAAATCCGAATTACCCACCAGAATTCTAAATTCCCACTAAAATTCAAAATTTCGATCAATAAGGTAGGTTGAGTGAGGAGGAGGGGTGGGTAATGCGATTGGGAGGGGAAGGAGGGGGCTGGGGCACACGTGCAGCTGAGAAAAACACATAACGCAATCAGGGGGTAGGGGTGGGCGTGTTCAGGTGCGAGGGTGGGCATGTACAGGGCCGAAGGCAGGTGTGATTAATTGTTCAATGTAATTAATTTGCATACCAATTTGATATCAACATTGCACTGAAAACACCACTACATCACTATTGTTAAACAATAATAATTATTATTAATCTATGTATCTGATTTCGATATGTACACGAAAAAAATTATAGATTTTGGGTGACGGTGTGATCTTTATGACTAGCACACACTTTACTTTCAGTGTTGGTCAGACTGAAACGTGGCTACCTGTGGTTCTACAAATACCACATATCAACAGTAAATTCAGATAGTTTGAAACGGAATTACTAATATTCTAAATAATAAATGCATTTTGAGTAATTTTTAATTGAAGTATAAATTCAGTAACATAATGGATGCACCTTAAGGTAATTATTATGTATAATGTTAAGTCACTGAGATACTGATAATCGATCTATGAAGCTGGTGCATCTTTTTTTTGCCTTAAATGTTTTGTTGGATAAATTTTGACTGACTATGTTAAGTCCACGAGTTTATTACACAATTAACTGCTATTAGGGTAAACGGACGCAATGTTATACATATACAGCTAATAATAACGGTGGAACATTATACATCTTATAACTGGTTCTATAATTACGCAGGTGCGTAGCTGATATGGGTTTTTTAATACTTAGTTAATGTGATGTAAGTTGTGATGTATTTATTGTTGTTCAACGAGACAGCTGTACAGTTTTGTGTTACACACTTTGGTGTTTCTGTTGTTTTTTCATACAGCAGACACAATGATTGTTGGGTTCAAGACAGAAATTAAACAGTAATAAAACATATCGTTACAGCAGTGTACTTCACAACACAGTACTTAACCTAAGGAAGCTATTAAGAAGGTTGGTCGTGAATTGTCATTTCAACTGTCGAGTGTATGGAAGGTTTTAAGGAGCCCACACGGTTAACACTTGTTACATGCTCTAAAACCATAGGGCCACTGTTTGCAAGCCACGTAGAACTACTAAGACTTTTCTGATATTAAATATTCTGTAAGGGTAGAGACTTTGCTTCAAGGACTTCGTCAAGTGTAACAAGGATCCCTGTAAGCACAGGTACCAATGTTGACAGAATTAGAAAACAAGAAGGCAGGCGCATACAGTACTAAATGTACTAGTGATTGGGTTGCATCAAAATAAAATAAAAATGGCTTACTGACACTGCTTTTACACCTACAAATCAAATGCCATCACCGCATACATGAGAGATCGACGCCAGCTAAAGACAAAGATAGACCGCTAAGAACTAAGTCAGAATGACAGACACTGGTGAGTAGTCTCTTCAGCCATGTATGTCCAGGAATTTCAACTGCATTGAGAACTGCAACACGACTTATTGTTGTGCCAGCGTCAGAGGGAAATACACGTGTGCAAAGGTCGCTAGGGTACGTCACACCCGACCTTGTAGTCGGTGTAACATTTTTGAGCTGTCAGAAAGTTTATGATATATATAGTTATTTATAGTATGCTTTGATTTATTTTTAGGTTTTAGTTTCTCAAGGTGTCTTTGGAAGAAAATGGACATCGGCTACAAGAACTACTAGAAGTAGTTTCAGAAAACTGTTCAAATGATAGTCCCGGTGACTCCGCGAGTGAATAAGACATTGACAAAGATTCTCAAAGAAGTGGAAGAGGTGATTCGGAGCAATAGTGTATTTGTATGATTCGAAACGGTCAAAATCCGCGTTAGCAACTCCATGCCTAAGGTACGTGGGATTTTTTATACGTTCAAAGACGGTACAAAATGGATGAAGGATTGTCCTGAGCAAAGTGTTCGTATTCGTTCAGAGAATATTATCACCAATTCTCCAGCATAAAAGGTGCTGCAAAACATGCCAGAACAGAGAATGAATGTTGGAGTTTTTTTATAACAGTGTGTATACAAGGGCGGCGTACCTGATGACAATATTATGGAAATGGAAGAGGATGTAGATGAAGATGAAATGGGAGATACGATACTGCGTAAAGAGTTTGACAGAGCACTTGAAGACCTAAGTCGAAACAAGGCCGCGGGAGTCGACAACATTCCATTGGAACTACTGACGGCCTTGGGAGAGCCAGTCCTGACAAAACTCTACCATCTGGTGAGCAAGATGTATGAGACAGGTGAAATACCCTCAGACTTCAAGAAGAATATAATAGTTCCAATCCCAAAGAAAGCAGGTGTTGACAGATGTGAAAATTACCGAACTATCAGTTTAATAAGTCACAGCTGCAAAATACTAACGCGAATTCTTTACAGACGAATGGAAAAACTGGTAGAAGCCGACCACGGCGAGGATCAGTTTGGATTACGCAGAAATGTTGGAACACGTGAGGCAATACTGACCCTACGACTTATCTTAGAAAATAGATTAAGGAAAGGCAAACCTACATTTCTAGCATTTGTAGACTTAGAGAAAGCTTTTAACAATGTTGACTGGAATACTCTCTTTCAAATTCTAAAGGTGGCAGGGGTAAAATTCAGGGAGCGAAAGGCAATTAACAATTTGTACAGAAACCAGATGGCAGTTATAAGAGTCGAGGGGCATGAAAGGGAAGCAGTGGTTAGGAAGGGAGTGAGACAGGGTTGTAGCCTGTCTCCGATGTTATTCAATCTGTATATTGAGCAAGCAGTAAAGGAAACAAAAGAAAAATTCGGAGTAGGTATTAAAGTCCATGGAGAAGAGATAAAAACGTTGAGGTTCGCCGATGACATTGTCATTCTGTCAGAGACAGCAGAGGACTTGGAGAAGCAGTTGAACGAAATGGACAGTGCCTTGAAAGGAGAATATAAGATGAATATCAACGAAAGCAAAACGAGAATAATGGAATGTAGTCGAATTAAGTCAGGTGATGCTGAGGGAATTAGATTAGGAAATGAGACACTTAAGGTAGTAAAGAAGTTTTGCTATTTGGGGAGCAAAATAACTGATGATGGTCGAAGTAGAGAGGGTATAACATGTAGACTGGCAATGGCAAGGAAAGCGTTTCTGAAGAAGAGAAATGTGTTAACATCGAGTATACATTTAAGTGTCAGGAAGTCGTTTCTGAAAGTATTTGTATGGAGTGTAGCCATGTATGGAAGTGAAATATTGACGATAAATAGTTTGGACAAGAGCAGAGTAGAAGCTTTCGAAATGTGGTGCTACAGAAGAATGCTGAAGATTAGATGGGTAGATCACATAACTAATGAGGAGGTATTGAATAGAATTGGGGAGAAGAGGAGTTTGTTGCACAACTTGAGAAGAAGAAGGGACCGGTTGGTATGACATCTTCTGAGGCATCAAGGGATCACAAATTTAGCGTTGGAGGGCAGCGTGGAGGGTAAAATTCGTAGAGGGAGACCAAGAGATGAATACACTAAGCAGATTCAGAATGATGTAGGTTGTAGTAAGTATTGGGAGATGAAGAAGCTTGCACAGGATAGAGTAGCATGGAGACCTGCATCAAACCAGTCTCAGGACTGAAGACAACATCAACAACAACATGTTCAATACTATACTTTGAAAGGTGGCTACACCGAGCCACAGCGCCAGAGATTGCGCCAAAGAGTTTTATTCCGAAGCCTCCACTGGCAGTTCTTGTCGAGAAGTCGTGGTGGAGAGTGCTTGTCGAGATGTGGCAGTAGTCAGTGCTTGTTGAGTAATAGTAGTGAGTCGGTGTTGAGATGTTGTAGTAGGGAGTGCTTGTTCCATGTTTTATGCAGCTGTTTGATGGGCTAGACAGCAGATGTTGTTCGAATGGAGATATTGTAATGATCAGAGTGCTTTTCGTCAATATATATGAATGTAAAAAAAAAATCCCTTTTCTTTTTATTATTTCGATGTCTTAAATAATGCGTCATTACAGGTTCAGTCAACAAAGCATCTGGCTTGTGTTCTTGTATTAGAGTGTAATTCTTGTTTTCTTGCGCAATTATAGTATTTCTATTTTTTTAATTACTTCAGTATAAATGGTATTTAAAATTTCTTGTCTTATTGAAGAAGAACCGTGCCAGATGTGTACGTTGAATCACACTTCCACACACAGAACAGTTACTCTTGTGCTTTGGTTTCGTACGTTTTATAATTGATGGGGACTTAATTAATTAATTGTGTTAACGGAAATTTTCTTTCATTCTTTGTTGTTATTCTATGCAGTTAGATTGCGTACTAAAACTAGTCAGGGCCAACCGTTTACGAGACTTCGTAATCGGACTTACAGCTAAATTCATAATAATAATTAAACCCCCATGCACGTGGCGACCGCCGCTTCGGATCGTCCCTTGGAATTCTTCTGATTGTATAAATAGCAGACAGTAGTATTGTTGTAGTAATTCGTAGTTTAGTACTTGTAGTCTATATTGCATGTGTAGATTTGGTAATTGTCATTCTTCTAATGGTATTTTTTGCAGAATTTAATTTTTGTTGTCTTGTATATGGGTTTGACAATTTTGTGCAATTATGAAGATTTCAATTGTTCGTTGAGTGTTTGAGGGAAGCATTTCGTGTGAAAGGTATTGTTGGTGATAAAGTGTCATTGTGTGTAATTTTCGTATGGTGACGAGTATTGCATATTTTGTAAATGATTACGCGATCGATGAAAAAGGCAAAAATGATGAATAGTGAGAATAACGAAATTGTTAACATGGCGAACTCGCCAACACAGGAGAACAGTATGATGAATAATGAAGTTGAAAACAATTTAATAAGTCGGGAAAATAGTCCGGAAACAGTTAAAAATTTTTCACAATCGAAAAATTTTCAGAATACGTGGTTAACGACAGAAGATATGGAGCAGTTGATGAGTGCTATATTAAATTTGGGATCATAAGTAGGAACAATTGAAACCAAGATGAAAACAATGACAACACGGTTAGACTCACGAATAGAGACATGTTTCAAAAACATGAAAGATGAATCAAAGAAAGAAATTAGAGAAGAAGTACAACCGATTTTGAATGCTCACAATAATAGTTTAATTTCATCAGAAATTAGACAATAGGAACAGGACAGAGAACAGGAAGAAAAAGATCGCATGATAGTACAAAAATTTTCAGAGTTAAATTTACAACGTGCACACGATAAGGAAGAAATATTTGAAAGAATCGAGGAATCCGTACCAGATGACAGGATAAATAACTTAACGCAACAGTATGAACAGTTAACTACTAAATGTGACAATACCGAAACCCGAGTCGCGACACTTACGGAAGACGTAAATAAACAGAAAGAAAAAATAGGTGACTTATCGGAAAGAGTTGAGGAGATTTCAGATAAATTGACAAGTCTTAGTTTAAATGGGGACAGAGATTCAGATGATACAGCACCATTGCCATTTGCAGAAACCGAAGAGTACCAGAACATAAATAAGCATGTTGAACATCAGGGAAAATTTAATGAACGCGTTAAAAGGGAGTTTGAGGCATTACAAAAGCAAGTCAAACAAATTGAAGGCGAAATCGTAGGAAAAGACAGCAAAAGAAATTTAGAATCACAGATAGCAGAAGGGTTTGAAGAAAGTAATTTGTTTCATTTACGGGATGCAACAAGAGAGCGCCAGGCGCGCGAACTTGACAATAATCGACATTGGGACTGGGACAGACGCGGTAGGTCTTTGTCGCCACGAGGCGTAAACTTTGACTATAAACACTTTTTGACTGTTCGGAAATTTAAGATCTTCCGCAATTCTAAGAATGACATACATCCATGTTCATGGTTAAATCAATTTATGTACGCACTTCCACGAAACTGGCCACTAAGTCACAAACTGGAAATTATGTGCGGCTATTAATGTCCTCAGGGGATTCACTACACTAAGTGAATATGTGCCGTAGCGTGCATAGGGCCCCGAGCTGTAGTGGTGCTATTTCCCTTTTAGTTTTCTGCACGGCTGCCTACTCTTTTACTATTCTTTGCATCTGTCAAAAACAACTCTTCTACTATCAATCTATCTAGAGAGTAAGTAAACAATAACCGGATATGACTAATTTACCCAAAGGAGATTTCGGAAATTACCGTTTGGACTTACTGTACCTTCAGCAGCATTCATTCCTAGCTTAAATGAAATTTTACCTGTTTATCTTCGTGACAATATTACTTCATATGTTGACGACATTCTTATTGCTAAACGTTCTTGGAGTGAGCACAACAAAATTTTGGATTCATTATTACGTATCTTTGCAAGCGTTGGCATTACAGTGAACTTGGAAAAATCTGAATTTGGTCGTTCTCAGGTGAAATTTCTTGGTCACATTATTTCTACAGAAGGTATTCTTCCTGATCCAGAGAAATTAGACGCTATTCGTAATTATGCTGTTCCTACCACAAAACGTGATGTTCATAGTTTCCTAGGTGTCTGTAATTTCCTTAGACGCTTTGTTAGATTGGACAATTTGGTCACACCTCGTTTTTGCAATCTATCTGGAAAGTTCTTTTTAAACGAAAATCGGTTGACAACTCTTTTTGGTTAGTTTGTATTCCTAATGAGTGGGGCAACAAATTGATTTGGTACACACATTTCAGTTATGCACACTTTGGTCCCAGAAAATGCTTTCATAAATTACGAGAAAATTGCTACTTCAGTAATATGGAAAAACGTATTCGATTTGTTCTTGCCAAATGCAAATTATGTCAAAAGGCTTAGCCGCCAACTATTTCTCACAGAGCACCGTTGTTTCCTATCATTCCAGCGAAATTAAAGGAGATGGCTGCAGTCGATTTGTTTGGTCCAGTGGTTCGTTCTACTAATGGTTTTGCGTACATTTTCGTAGCAGTGGAACTGACATCAAAATATGTGTGTTTTACACCTTTACGCAAAGCAACAGATCGTTCAGTATCTAATGCTTTCATCAAACATTTTCTTAAAGAAATGAGTCATGTTGATAAGGTTATATCTGATAATGGATACCAGTTTCGTTCTAAAATTTTGCTTCGTACTCTAAGACATCGTAAAATTAAACCAATTTTCATTTCACTTTTTCACCCTCAATCTAACGCTTCAGAGAGATGGATGAAGGAAATCAATAAATTGTGTCGACTTTATTGTCATCAGAATCACAGAACGTGGGACCAGTACCTTCATATTTATCAAAACATTCTGAATGAACTCCCTAATGATTCAACTTCTTTACCGCCTATATTGATATTAAAAAACAAAGCACCGACAAATCGCATTTCGGAAATCGTTCCTTTCCCGCCTTCACGGAAACTGCGGCATTCTGAAGTTGTCAACCTGGCTCTGCAAAATATTGCATCTGCGGCTGCTAGAAGAGAGGAATCAGCTAAAAGTCCTGATCGTTTAAAAACCTTGTCAGTTGGTCAAAAGGTGTTAATTAAGTCTCATCGTTTGTCTCACAAAGGAAAGGGATTGTGTCGCAAATTTTTTCTGCTTTATAACGGTCCATATAGAGTTCGCAAAATTATTCATGATAACACTGTTGAAGTAGAAACTCTTAAATCTCGACGCTCTAAGGGAATACATCATATATCGAACGATAAAATTTTTGTGGAATGACATACTTTTGAGAAACTAACAGTTATACGTAAAGACACGGAGAGTACAAGGATACCGCGCTGTGTTTTGGCGGCGGCACATACTCAAAGCAACAGTCAAGTCTGCGCGCCGCACAAGGCAGTCGTTGACCGCAAACAATTACTTCCTACGTCACGCGTACCTACAGCTGATCGAGCGCTCAGTGCGAATGCACTGACAGCCGTAAACAAATACACAGTCTAATTTCTCTGATTAAATGCAGTATAAAGCTATAGTGACTTGATAAATTATGTTATTAACGTTCAGTATTTTTCAGGATACGGTTGTATAAAATATTTAAGACCTTCAGGTAAATTCTGTGTGTGTCCCACGTTAAGAGGACTTGCTATCGAGAAATTTTCAGGAAGAATGTAATTTCGAAGAAGAAACTAATAAACTAAAAAGGTAACTATTAATTGAGTTTATTTTTCATGTAACATATTTCCACTTAGGTACGTACTTTAGACGTAATTTGCTGCTCGCGATTACGTGATTCATACTTTGTACTAAATTTCATGTTCTATGAATTTACCTGTGAAGCGACGTGCTTGCGTACATTAACTGATTTTGACAATGATTGATTAATGAACAGGGTTGTTGCTTGTGTATATTATGCATCGCTTGGCTGCACTGCTTTCTCACTGATGTCATTTCTTTTTTTTATTATGTGCCAGCTGTGCTTATTTATTTAAATTATAATTGTCACCTGATTAATTGTGCTGACTGTGGTTATGTATGTAAGTTATATTTTGTGCTTGCGCCTTCATGTTTACTTATTAAGACTTCATATGAACATTTATTTGCTTATGCTGATATGATGCTAATGACCTGTTTATTATGTAAGATATATATTTGCTGCTTTGCGTATGGATTGCATATTTATACATTTCTGTTTGTTGTCATAACTACTCTTTAATTTGGTATATAGAAATGCTGATATGCGATGTACGAACATGGAGTTTAGGTCACACTATGGTATTAATTAGAGATTGTTTGCTTGGCAGAGCCTCGTTGTAGGAATTGTGCTGCATCCACTTGTTGACGTTCTGTTCTCTACTGGTATATTTACTCGCTATTGCATGTTTTGCTCACGCTCAGTGCCTTATATTTTTAAGATAAGAAACTGAACTGTTATAATTCTACGAACGACGTAGGTACAAGAAACTTCATTGAAGTCACATGAGCTGGAGGTTTTACGGAAGCTGTATAAATTTATGCTAATAGGAGGGAAGCTAACGACATGAAATACCATCATTAGGTTTGGACCATTGACAGTTATTACACTACATTCTTCGTGAGGAATTGAAATAGCAAGTGACACTTGACGCAAAAAATACTCCACATGTTTGCTTCTGCCATGATTCTTGAAGTGGTGTACACACTGTGAAATATTATGATCATTCACACTCCGTAATCGTACTTAATTACTGAGAGTTATTCGAACTAAAGTCTGTTAGAGGTCATGTATGCATTTCTTTTATTTAATGATGGACAAGGAAACCAAATTGTATTTTATGATTCATAATGAGTGGAAGATATGGGTCAGATGGATTACACAGAGGTTGTGTGTGAACACTGTGTCTTCGGATTGCATGGGATGATGAATTGAAGTTTGCACTAGGATTTTATCTGTACTTGTTCAAGGAGACTGACTAGAGGAAAGAGTTGTTATGGAAGTGAAATGATATTGGTAATAAGGTTTATATGTATCGACGTATTGAAGAGGTGTTATTGTTTTACTGAGATTATGTGAAGTTGATGATTATTGGAGTTTTGGTGGACAAGAGGTAAGGTAAATGATATTGATGATAAGGTTTACATGTATTGACGTAAGAGGTATTATTGAAGTATTGGGATTATGTGATGCTGATGATTATTGGAGTTTTTGTGGATAAGAGGTAAAGTAAGTGAGGAGCATATTTTTTTTGTTGGTTTATATGGAACAAGGAGGATGAAGATGGCAGACTAGAACACTCAAGTAGAAGGAAGATTGTCTACACACACACACTTTTTTAAATCAATAAGCAGTACATACTTTTTTTTTGGAGAGAGGAAGTAATTGCATATCTTGGCACACTGACAGTTGTTCAGAAATCGTACATTTTGATTTGGCTTGGCAAACATTGGTCTTGACATGATGACTACGACGTTGACTAACTATTATTGACTGTTATACATCGCTGCCACTACTACTTGATACACATGTCGAACATCAAATTTTGACAGAATTGCATTTACACAGTTAACACTATTCAATTACACAGTAGTACTTAATGTGGATGAAAGATGAGTGAGTGTGTTTTGTGTGTTTCCCTTTCCTAATCCCAAATAATTGGTACCGATCTATCTCCTAAATATTATTTTATTTGTTTGTTGTGGCTTGCACTGACACCCACAAATATTATAGGTTTACTGTTATTTGTGTATTGCAATAGTTAATATGAGAATTATCTGATATCATTTGTGTGTTTATTATAATTTGTATGTTTAGTGTAAGAGCATTGATAATAATTTTGTAAAAGCAATTGTGTGTGCATTCAAACTGTTATTCACACCTGCACCTGTTCAACATTGATGTGTGACCCTTAGAAATGTTAAATTTCTGCTGATGTACTGTGTGATTAGTGATAGTGAATATTATGGACTGTTACTTGCACTTTTTCTACATGATTGGTGCCACTAGGACATGTTCAATTTATGCTGATAAACTCTGATCAACAGTGTGATTAGTGATAGTGAATATTATGGACTGCTGTCGGCACCTGTTCAACATTACTGGGTGCCACAGATGGAACTGCTTCTACTGAAATGAAGTCACTTATTGGTGTCTGCACCTACTTAACATTACTGGGTGCCACTGATGAAACTGCTTCTACTGAAATGTCACTTGTTGGTGTCTGCACCTGTTCAACATTGCTGGGTGCTACTGATGGAACTGCTTCTACTGAAATGTCACTTGTTGGTCTCTGCACTTGTTCAACATTGCTGGGTGTCACTGATGGAACTGTTTCTACTGAAGTAATGTCACTTGTTGGTGTCTGCACTTGTTCAACATTACTGGGTGCCACTGATGGAACTGCATCTACTGAAATGTCACTTGTTGGTGTCTGCACCTGTTCAACATTACTGGGTGCCACTGGTGGAACTGCTTCTACTGAGTCACTTGTTGCTGTCTGCACCTGCTCAACATTACTGGGTGCCACTGTAGGAACTGTTCAACCAGTGATGAGATGTCACTTGTTGCTGTCTGCGCCTGTCAACACTGCTGGGTGCCACAGATGCAACTGCTTCTACTGAAATAATGTCACTTGTTGGTGTCTGCACCTGTTCAACATTGCTGGGTGCTACTGCTGGAACTATCAACTACCTGTTTTTTTTTTTTTAATCATTGAAAGAATTTTATGTGAACATTTGTATAAACTGATTTTTGTGTATTGTGTAAACTATTATGTAAAGTCACATGTATGAAAGAATTTGTATGTCTTACTGTATTTTATATATTAGGTTATTGAAAGGTCAGTGCAAAGCCAAAATTTTATCTAATTATGTGACATTTACGTATTAATATTATCTTTAATTTTTGTCTGTATTTTTGTGGACGAACTTGGTGGTTTTTTCACCACGAATGCTGGCAAAAATACCATCAAATTCTGGCCTGTGGAGGAAGGGCACCAGAGATTGCGCCAAAGAGTTTTATTCCGCCGCCTCCACTGGCAGTTCTTGTCGAGAAGTCGTGGTGGAGAGTGCTTGTCCAGATGTGGCAGTAGTCAGTGCTTGTTGAGTAGTAGTAGTGAGTCGGTGTTGTGATATTGTAGTAGGGAGTGCTTGTTCTATGTTTTATGCAGCTGTTTGATGGGCTAGACAGCAGATGATGTTCGAATGGAGATATTGTAATGATCAGAGTGCTTTTCGTCAATATATATGAATGTAAAAAAAAAAAATTCCCTCTTCTCTTTATTATTTCAATGTCTTAAATAATGCGTCATTACAGGTTCAGTCAACAAAGCATCTGGCTTGTGTTCTTGTATTAGAGTGTAATTCTGGTTTTCTTGCGCAATTATAGTATTTCTATTTTTTTAATTACTTCAGTATAAATGGTATTTAAAATTTCTTGTCTTATTGAAGAAGAACCGTGCCAGATGTGTACGTTGAATCACACTTCCACACACAGAACAGTTACACTTGTGCTTTGGTTTCGTACGTTTTATAGTTGCTGGGGACTTAATTAATTAATTGTGTTAACGGAAATTTTCTTTCATTCTTTGTTGTTATTCTACGCAGTCAGATTGCGTACTAAAACTAGTCAGGGCCAACCGTTTACGAGACAGCGTAACCTAACAGACAGCTACTAAATTAAAAAAATAAAATTATTTGCATTATATTTAATTAAGCCCCCATGCAGCTTACACATACAAATAATCAAATAAGCAATATCAAGGGAAAACATCCAGAAAATTAAGAGCTGTAGCACATGAACGATGTAACGTTGGAGGATTTCAAGGCTTTTATGAGACTTTTGTATACAGCAGGGCTAATCCGATCAACTAGACAAATCTATTTGTGGCGTACACATGGTACTGGAGTTGCAATCTTTCTCCAAAATTGTTTGACATTCGATGATAAGAACATTCGGGACGAAAGGAAAAAGGCTGACAGTCTAGCTACTAAAAGAGTTATGTTTGATAATTTTGTTGAAAATATTCAACAACACTATATGCCGTCTGAAAACCTTACTATTGATGAGATGTTGTTATCTTTATGAGGGAGATGTCCTTTCTGTGTATGCATGCCAAACACACCAGCGAAATACGGCAGAAAAAATATGCTCTTCTAGATGCGAAAACATTCTATATCCTCAAACTGGAAGTATACTCGGGAAAACAACCACGAGGACCTTAACAGCATAGTAATAAAACATACACTAAGTGATCAAAAGTATCCCGACACCCCCGAAAACATACGTTTTTCAAATTGGGTGCGTCGTGCTGCCACCTACTGCTAGGTACTCCATATCAGAGACCTCAGTAGTCTTTCTAGAAATCGTGAGGGAGTAGAATGGGCGCTCTGCGGAACTCATGGACTTCGAACGTGGTCAGATGATTGGGTGTCACTTGTGTCATACGTCTCTACGCAAGATTTTCGAACTCCTAAACAACCCTAGGTCCACTGTTTCCGATGTGATACTGAATTGGAAAATGTTCAAATGTATGTGAATTCCTAAGAGACCAAACTGCTTAGGTCATCTGACCCCAGACTTACTCACTACTTACACTAACTTATGCTACGAACAACACACACAAACATGCCTAAGGGAGGACTCGAGCCTCCAACGGGAGGGGCCGTGCAGACCGTCACATGACGCCTTAAACCGTGCGGCCACTACGCGCGGCGTGAACTGGAAACGTGAAGGGACACGTACAGCACGAATGCGTACAGGTCGACCTCGACTGCTGACTAAGAGAGACCGCCGACAGTTGAAGAGGGTCGCTATGTGTAACAAGCAGACATCTATCTAGACCACCGCACGGGAATTCCAAACTGCATCAGAATCCACTGCAAGTACTACGACAATTAGGGAGGAAATGAGACAACATGGATTTCATGGTCGTGTGGCTGATCATAAGCCACACATCACTCCGGTAAATGTCAAACGACGTCGCGCTTGGTGTAAGGAGCGTAAACATTGGACGATTGAGCAGTGGAAAAACGTTGTGTGGAGTGACGAGTCATGGTACAAAATGTGGCGATCCGATGGCAGGATGTGGGTACGGCGAATGCCCGTGAACGTCACCTGCCAGCGTGTAGCGCCAACAGTAAAATTCGGATGGTTTGGTTGGTTGGTTTGGTTGTTTGAGGTTTATGGGACCAAACAGCAAGGTCATCAGTCCCTTGTTTCAAATGTGCTCCATTCCGCTAATGGGACATCTCAGAAAAGTCAGAACAATAAAACGGAAAAAGGTAAAAACGTAAAAGGGCAGTCATGTTGTCATTGGTAAAAAACAAAATGAGGGAAGTCGGCAAGACAAAGAACCCAACGCTATGCTGAAGCAGCATAGGCAAGACCACCTGTGACTTAAAAGGCGCAACCGCTAGAATGTAGAAGTACGTATGGGAAATGGAGACTAACCAAGCCTTAAAAAAAGTGTAAAAACAGATTAAAAGGGGAAGAAAAGAGGATTTGGGTCAGGGAGGTAAATCGGGAATCTCCGAACACTGCTTACAATGGGAGACACCCAAACACTCACCGCCCTGCCCCAATACCAGAGAGAGATTAAAAACCTTAAAACTGAAAATAAAAACCACTTTCCCGGGGGAAACCGAGAACCAGAGAGACCATCTGGGAATCGTCAGCCAACATCAATGGTAAAGCATGGGGGAGTCTGTACTTAGCACGGAGAGCCAAAAGAAGGGGGCATTCAACCAAAATGTGGGCTACCGACTGGAAGGCTCCACAACCACAAAGTGGGGGTAGCTCATCACGCAAAAGAAAACCATGGGTCAGCCTGGTATGGCCAATGCGGAGACGACACAGTGTGGTCGAGTCCTTTTGGGAGAGGCGAAAGGAAGAATGCCACGGGCATGGTATCACCTTAATTGCATGAAGTTTATTAGACAGGGGAGTAGCCTCCCAAGAATTGGCCCATGACTGTGCGAAGTTGGATTTGATGTGAAGCCGTAAATCCGCTGCAGGAGGGGTTACAGAAAACGGGGGTTAGTGACTGCTCCCCCAGCCAAACGATCAGTGAGCTCATTACCCGGGATACCCACATGGCAAGGGACCCAACGAAAGTCAATGGAACAAGCAGCATGGTGAATATCAGCGAGATGGTCATGGATGGCAGAGACCAAGGGATGGCGCGAAAAACACCGGTCAATAGCAAGAAGGCCACTCATTGAGTCCGTACATAACAAAACGCGGTTGTGTTGAGACCGTTTAATAAAGGTAAGGGCCTGGGAAATTGCCATCAATTCCGCAGTAAACACCCCACATGTAGCTGGCAGCAGACGATTTTCCATTCCAACAGAGGACGTGAAGGCATACCCCACATGAGCAGCAGATTTAGAGCCATCAGTGTAAAAAACAATAGCATCCCGAAACCCCCATAAAATTTGGCGCAAAAAGGAACGGAACACCACCAGGGGGATGGAATCTTTTGGACCTCGGCGGTGATCCATCCGAATTCGAGGCCGAGGAACTAACCAAGGGGGGGGGGGTGGAGGGGAGGGAGCGAGGAAGGCAGGACAAAGAAGGAAGCTGAAAATCACGGCAAAGAGACGCAAGGCGGAGCCCAACCAGTAAACCCGCCCAAGGGCGGGAGTCGGGTGGGCGACGTCCATGGTCTGGGAACAGGATAGAATAGGAACGATGAGTGGGAGAGGAATGGATAGCGAGTGCATAAGACACCAGAAGCTGGGGCCGCCGAACAGAAAGGGGGGGGGGGATCCCAGCTTCAACCAGGAGACTATCAACAGGGCTAGTAGGGAAGCCACCGGTGGCCAAACGGATACCACAATGGTGGACTGGATCCAGCACGTGCAGTGTGGAAGGAGCAGCTGAACCATAAACTTGACAACCATAGTCCAAGCGAGACAGAACTAGAGCACGATAAAGACGGAGAAGGAGGGAACGGTCCGCACCCGAAGAGGAGTGGGCAAGGAAGCGAAGGACATTGAGTTTACGGAAACATCCTACCTTCAGATGTCTGATATGGGGCAGCCAAGTGAGCTTGTTGTCAAAAAGAAGACCCAGGACACGAAACTGTGGGACCACAGGCAATCGGTGGGCATCGAGATAGAGCTCTGGATGAGGGTGGATCGTAGTACGGCGACAGAAGTGGACCACCCGCGATTTTAGAGGAGAGAATTGGAACCCATGTGAGTGGGTCCATGCAGAGGCACGCCGTATAGCTCCCTGGAGCTGCCGCTCTGCAGATGCCATCGAAAAGGAACTAACCCAAATGCAGAAATCATCCACATACAGGGCAGGGGCGACCAAAGGACCGACAGAGGCCACAAGTCCATTGATAGCAATGAGGAAAAGAAGGACACTCAAGACAGAACCCTGTGGGATTCCCGTCTCCTGGGTCCGTGGAGAACTAAAAACAGTACCAACTCGCACCCTGAATGACCGATGGAACAGGAACTGGCGGATAAAAATCTGGAGTGGGCCCCGAAGACCCCACTGATGAAGGGTAAGGAAGATGTGATGGCGCTAGGCTGTGTCATAGGCCTTGTGAAGGTCAAAAAACACTGCAACCAAATGGCGGCGCTGGGAAAAAGCCTGCCGAATTGCGGATTCCAAATGAAGTAAATGATCGGTTGGAGACCGTCCCTCTCGAAAGCCACACTTGTAAGCGGACAATAGATCCCGAGATTCGAGGACCCAAATGAGCCCATGGGCTACCATCCGTTCAAGTAACTTACAAACAACATTGGTCAAACTAATTGGCCGATAGCTGTCAACAGATAGGGGGTTCTTACCAGGCTTAAGGACAGGAACCACGATGCTATCCCTCCACTGAGAAGGGAAGTCACCCTGGAGCCAGATACGGTTAAACACCTGAAGAAGATGTTGCCGTTGTGGAGCACTGAGATGTTGAAACAGTTGGTTATGAATGGAATCTGGGCCGGGGGCTGTATCATGAGAAGAAGAAAGTGCAGAAAGAAATTCCGATTCAGTGAAAGGTTTGTTGTAAGATTCTGACTCACAAGGGGTAAAACGGAAGGTGGAAGCTTCAGCCCGCTGTTTCAGGTGAAGGAAAGCAGCTGGATAGGAGGCTGATGCTGAGGCCACTGCAAAATGGGTCGCAAGATGTTCTGCAAGAACTAATGGGTCCGTACAATGGCCACCTGGGAGGTGAAGGCCTGGAAGGGTCGACTGTCGATGGCAACCTTGGAGAGAGCGAAGTGTAGCCCATACCCGTGACAAAGGGACAGTAGAACCAAGGGAAGAAACAAATCGTTGCCAACATATCCACTTGCCCTGTTTGATTAAATAACGGGCTTTAGCACGGAGGCGTTTAAAGGTAGTAAGGCTGGCTACGGATGGGTGCCTCTTAAAGTGTTGCAAAGATCGCTGGCGATCACGGATGGCAATGTCAATGGTCGTACTCCACCATGGGACTTGCCGGCGACGAAATGGTCCAGATGAGCGCGGGACAGCAAGGTTAGCAGCGCGAACAATCACGTCAGACACGTCACGTAGGACGTCATCAATACAACCCGACAAAGAGGGAGAAAACACGACCTGTGCAGTGTATAGAGGCCAATCGGCGCGGTGGAAAGACCAACGAGGTAACCTGTCCATCGGGGAGCGGGAAGGGAGCGTGATAATCAACGGGAAATGGTCACTATCACAAAGGTCGTCGTGTGGCGGCCAGTGTAATGAAGGGAGGAGAGAGGGAGAAGAAAGAGAAAGATTAATGGCAGAAAACGTACCATGACCGGCACTGAAATGAGTAGAGGAGCCATCATTAAGAAGGCACAAGTCGTGGTCTGCAATAAACTGGTCTATAAGAAGACCTCGTCTAGATGGAAAGGCACTACTGCCCCACAAGGGATGATGAGCATTAAAATCCCCAAGGAGGAGGAAGGGAGGAGGAAGTTGATGAAGAAGGGCAGTTAAGGCAGCAGGTGTAAGAGTCCTGTCAGGAGGGAGATAAAGATTGCAAACTGTGACTGTAGAGTCTAGGTGGACCCTAACAGCAACCACTTCCAATGTAGTTTGAAGAGGAATCCACATGCTAGCAATGTCTGTATGGACCAACGTACAAACACCACCAGAAGCCCGCAGGGGTCCGACCTGATTTCGACAGAAAACACAGAACGCACGGAGGGTCGGTGAGTGAGAATCAGTAAAATGAGATTCCTGGAGAACCACACAAGCTGCAGAGTAAGACGAAAGAAGGGATTTCAATTCCGGAAGGTTAGTATCCATTACAATTCCATTGCAGAACCACAGAACGATGAGTTAAATGGGGGCTAACACGCTAAAGCCAGTCATACTGCCAGATCCCACCTGTCACTGACAAGGAGGGGGCGACATCCATGAACGACAGGTCAGAATCCGGTTGTGAATTCGGGGAAGGGACCTCCGGTGACACCAGAGGCTCTTTGTCCCGGGACTTACGTTTCTTCTTCTTTTCAGGCTGAGATCGAGGAGGGCTGTGTGGCATAAAGGAGCCAGCTGCAGCAAGGTCAGGAACAGAAAGAGACTGGGCGACCTGGGGGCCAACAGACCGCGGCTCGCGCGGCAGCAGATCTTTGCCCTGGAAGGTGCCGTGAAGGGGTATCCCAGGAGAGGCGCCCTTGACGGGCAGACGCCGAGGGAGTGGGACACTTCTCTGGCTGGGGAGGGGGAGCAGCGCCCAGAGAGGAAGGTGTGGGAGCCGCAGGGGAAGGGGGGAGGAGAGAGGTCCGGGATGGGGGTAAGGAAGGGGGAGGAAGGGGTGAAGATGTAACCAAGGCGTAACTAGATGTCATGGACACAGGGTGAAGACGTGTATATTTCTTACGGGCCTCTGTGTAGATTAAACGATTGAGGGACCTATACTCCTGTATCTTCTTTTCCTTCTTATATACTGTGCAATCTGGTGAACGTGGAGAATGACTACCAAGACAATTTACACACACAGGAGGGGGAACACAGGGACTCCCCTCATGGAGTGGACGTCCACAGTCACCACAGAGAGGGGCCTGTGAACAGTGGGAAGACGTGTCCAAACCGCAAGTACTTAAAACACCTCATAGGAGGTGGGATGTACGGCTTCACATCACATCGATAAACCATAATCTTAACTTTCTCAGGGAGGGTATCCCCTTCAAAGGCCAGGATAAAGGCACCAGTATCAATGCGGTTGTCTTTAGGACCCTTCTGGACACGCCAAACAAAGTGAACACCCCGCCATCCGAGATTCTCCCGAAGTTCCTCATCAGTTTGAAGTATGAGGTCCCTGTGAAAAATCACACCTTGTACCATATTTAGAGACTGGTGGGGGGTAATGGACACAGGAATTGTGCCAAGATGGATACAGGCATGAAGGGCCGCAGATTGGGCAGCTGAAGCAGCTTTTATCAGCAACGAACCCGACCGCATCTTGCTCAGGGAGTCCACTTCGCCGAACTTGTCTTCAATGTGTTCCACAAAGAAAAAAGGTTTGACACCGGTGAAAGTATCTCCATCAGTCCTGGAGCCAACTAGAGAACGGGGGACAGGTTTCACCCTGAGCCGACGGGCCTGACCCTTCTCCCAGGGGGTAGCCATGGAAGGGAAGGCCGAAGGGGCAAGAGAAGAAGCACTTGAAGAGTCAGTTCCACGCAGAGAGACGACCGCAGAAGAATGGCCAGAGTTCTGGACCCATATGCGTTTCATTTGCATAGCGTCCGCCCTGATGCCACGCACTCCGATCAGGGGCTCTCCTCACGGGCGCCACCCAGCCACAGCAAGGGCCGTCTGGTACGGCAGCCATTGCCGGGAGTTCCGATGCCCCAGGATGAGGAGCAACCACTCCAAGGCGTGCATGAGGAGGTCACAGCTCAGGTATCAGAAGTGTGATCCCTGTGTGTACAGGGGGCTCAACCAAAAGGGTAGGTAGCGACCCAACCACACGGGCTGGCTACCGTGCTGGCTATGCACCCTAGCATCCAACAACGACGTGAAAGAAAAGGTGGAATGTACTAGGAGGGCGCACGTTGGAGACACTAGGTAAGGTGCTCTTCCCCAAATGGCTCACACTACGGAGGGGAAATTTTGTAATGGAAGTCAAACCCCAGAGGGGGACCAAGGGATGCCAAAAGGAGGAGATGATTACGCAACAAAGCCGGATTGTAACACCAACAGAACCAGGAGGATAGTGGGGGCCAACATAAGCAAGGACACCAAGAGAGGGATAGGAGAGGGCGACGGGAAAGGAGCAAGGAGGGGAAAGGAGGGAAGGGGAAGGAAATGCAGCCCTGGAGAGAAAGAAAGCTGCAATAGCTTGGGCCCCGTGCTCGCCACGCATGTATCCACAAAAGAGTTGTGGACCCCCTGGGGGGGGGGTAAAATTCGGAGGCGGTGGTGTTATGGTATGGTCGTGTTTTTCATGGAGGGATCTTGTACCCGTTGTTGTTTTCCATGGCAGTATAACAGCACAGAACTACATTGATGTTTTAAGGGGCTCCGGAAAGGCTCAAAATCATGAAAAGTTCAATTTTTACTTTTTTGCGTTTTCTGAATCTGCAGACTATTACCTTTTAATAGATATATAATTTATTCAATTCGGAAGACTACAACTATTTTTAAATTTTTTTTGAAATGTGTTCTACATGTGCGTGACCCACTGTGGCGCTGTTAAACTGCTGTCAAATGGTATTATTAACGTCCGTGTTCATCAGGTACATTTTAGTGATGTGAGATAAAGTATGTGTTGTGGCTAACCTGTGATGGTTCAATATATATCGCTGGTGTGATTGTCGATTGTTTCATGTTTATTTACTCTGTCGTTATCTCGAAAATATTCGTAATTAATTCTGTTTCTTGAGTCTCTGTTTTGTTGAAGTATAATAATGAGTAAAAGTAAAGTTATTAGAAATCCTCTGAAGGCTTTTAAGAAAAGGAGAAATGTTGGAAAGCCAAAGGTATGTGTTAGTACTGTGAACAATAAAGACGATAACCAAGTGAGTGAACCTAACCTCTCAAGTACACCTGCCCATAGCAGTCAAAGTGGGAAAGAAAATACTTCACAGAGGAAGCTTGGTTCAATGAGTGAAAACTATGAATGTTTTATGGGCGAATCGGATGTGAATAAAATATTTGATATGTCGGTTCTCAAAGGAATTTTTTCAAACTGTGTAAGATGTATTCATTGTAGTGAAGTTGGTCTGGAACTCTCCATAATAAAGCACGTAGGACTTGCTAGTGAAATACAACTGAAATGTGATAAGTGTTCATACATGACCACCTTTTGGAACAGTGTTGCAGTAACTGCAACTGAAGAAAATGGTAGCAAAATCTACGAACACAACAACGAGCGATGCTTGCTTTAGATAAGGAACGCCTTCGGGCTGCAGACAGGGCTGTAAAGAGTCTAGAAATACAAGCAAGAGTAAACAGGAGGAGGAACAAGAAAAAGCTGGAGGAGGAGTTTGCAGAGGATGAAGATAATCCATCCTATGGACCTGGAATGCACTAAAAACTTAATCCAATCTTTGTCGCTCGATTCCCAAAACTTTTATTTTCTCATACTAATTACATGTTTTCTAAGGATCTTCCAAACATATTTGTTTCAAACTTTCAGAAAATGTTACACAGTACCTTCTGCATAAGTTAACACAGCCTTTTTCCAAAAAACTGTATATTTTTGAATATATAAATAAAAAATTGCAAAAAAATATTGTGAATTTTCATTACAATTGAAAAAAATCACCTTTAATAACTGAACTAAAATTTTGTAAAATCCCTGTGTTAAGTTGTAGCCCATATTCCAATAAATAATCTGTAAGAAGTTCAACTTCCTACCTCAAATACTTTGTGAGGAAAGATGTAATTTATAAGCTTTATTTTAACATTGCAAGTATAGGGCGTTCCGGAGCCCCTGAAGTACCTTCTTGCTTCCCGTTGTTGAAGAGCAACTCGGTGATGGCAAATGCATCTTTCAACACTATCAAGCACCTGTTCCTAATGCACCGCCTGTGGCGGAGTGGCTACATGACAATAACATCCCTGCACAGAGTTCGGACCTGAATCCAATAGAACATCTTTGGGATGTTTTGGAACGATCACTTCGTGCCAGGCCTCACTCACTGACGCTGGTACCTCTCCTCAGTGCAGCACTCCGTGGAGACAGGGCTGCCATTCCCCAAGAAATCCTCCAGTACCTGATTGAAAGTATGCCCGCGAGAGTGGAAGCTGTCATCAACCCATGGGTGGGCCAACACCGCATTAAAGTCCAGCATTACCGATGAAGGGTGCCACGAACTTTTAAGTCATTTTCAGCCAAATGTCCGGATATTTTTGATCACATAGTGTATGATATTTTAAACCGTATACTGCAGCCAATGACGAAAACACGTAGGAATTTGACGTTCGATAACTTGTTTACTAGTTACCCCCTTATGATCCATCTCTTTCAAAGAACATTCATTGACTTCTGTTGGCACAGTCCATA
The DNA here is from genome assembly GCF_023864345.2 of Schistocerca serialis cubense. Taxonomy (NCBI): domain Eukaryota; kingdom Metazoa; phylum Arthropoda; class Insecta; order Orthoptera; family Acrididae; genus Schistocerca; species Schistocerca serialis. Next base: position 701,233,171 of record NC_064643.1, read on the forward strand.
AAAACAAGGCAAGTGTGCCTGAGATTTTCAAAAAGAAACAGAGGTATTCTCGATTTGGGTTCCAGAATGACGTTACATTGGTGTACTACGTATCTAAAAAAAGATAAAGTTGTGCTGATTATGTCAACTTTACACTATGATAAAACATAGACCAATCAACAGGTGATAAAAGAAAACCGGAAATGATTACTTATTATAATGCAACTAAAGCCGGTGTCGATGTTGCAGATGAACTGAGTGCCACTTACGATGTTGCCCGCAACAGCAAACGTTGGCGCATGACAATTTTTTGTGGTATACTCAATATGGGTACCATAAATGCCATCACAGCCTACAGAGGAAATAACAAAGGTGCTAAAACTAACATGAAGCGCCGAGATTTCATTCGTAGGTTTGATTCTGATAAATGACAGTCTTCGAATTAGACAAGAAAATGTACGTCTTCCAAAGGAAATTCGAAAGATGATTGCTGTACTGAAAAAAAACGACAGGAAAACAAAACATTTTTGTGTGAGAAGCCAATATGGATGGAGCACTCGATTTTTAGCTGCGGAGAATGTGCTGATTTGTAGGTGCAATGTTGCTGAGCCAATTAATCTCATAAGATCTTTTTTTTCTTTTTCTGTTTTATAATTAGAAGATAATATCATTATGTTAGTTAATCAAAGAAACTGTAGTTTTGTTTGAATTTTGCATGAAAAAATGTTAAACTTCTGAAACTTCTACTTTATCTGAGGAAATATAGACATTTTATTATTTCACCCCCCCCCCCCAAAAAGAGGTTTTAAAATTAAATATAATATTTTAATTACTCATCTTGTTTAATAAACATCATTATTAATATCCCAAATAAAAAATACTTAACACACGATTATAGTGTCAAAAATTCGTCATCAGAGTTTCGGGTATCTCACACCCACCTCATAGCTGGTGTAACAGTTTCTCAACTTATTCATGATGGGTTAAAGACGCTATTTTTGTGTATTATGTGGAAAAAGTTTCTATCAAGCACTACACCCAAATTAAATGGAAATTTATATCCTCTCTGGATTATGCAACGATACGCTGATGACGTTCAAAAGAAACCTACATCTATTAGTGCAAAGTAATTTTATTCCAGCTATAGCCGAATCAAGGGGAAGAAGAAGCCGTACACATTTCTATAATTTTCTTTTTCCTGTTATCGCTGCTCTCAAAACTTCTTTGATCTATAGGAGCTTCAGAGGTAAGACAGAAGGGCCATAAGCGATGTGGATGCGTTCTGCGTCGAGTTGTAGCCTCTCTGCTGGGGGCATTAACCGAACTGCTCTCTGCGGCAACAAGTTCGCGCACTTCCCAAGCGTACTGCCGTCTCGAGTCGGACGGTTCCGCATTTTACGAGTGTCACGGAAACGACGTAGCCACACCGGTGGTCGTAAACAGTTTTAAAAGCGCAACGCGGCGGCCCGCTCACCTCACTTTCCGTCACAGAGCTGGACCCCGCCGCGCCGTGCTTTGCCCTCCCCAACATCCCGAGCGTCTGTTGGCAGCCCTGTAGCGCTGCAGTGTGGCGGCCCTTGCCGCGGTAATGTCCCGCTGCGCGGGGGCCAGATACGGTCCGCAGCCCGCCTCTTGTATCCTTTTTAAGTGTCGCGACACGGACATTAGTCGTAACAGCACTGCGGCGAGGGACGGAGTGGTCGTTCGGTGGACATGGCCGACAACTTTTAGTATCCCGGCTGAACGTGCCCGCGAAATCCGCTGCCTATAAAGGCCCGACAAGTGGTCGCCCACTTTCCGACTGCTTGTGCCCGCGAACAGCAGCGTTTACCAGCAGATGCTGAAAGTCTCTCGCGTAACATTTCTTAACAACTATGAGACGGTAGCAACAGATTACATCAATGATGTAAAACAATGTAACAAAATTAAAGATAAAGCACTCCCATGGCGTTTACTGGAAAAGTTCCCAACAAATAGATCACCATTAAATGTGGTAGATTAGCGGCGGCTGCTGTGTAAGAGTACAAGAGGAAATGAAAACCCGAACTTTTGACACCTTGCGGATTTGTCGGTTATTTTTCTTTGATTGTTGTTAAACTCAACATAGATGTGGTAATCTGGAATACACGGCACTAAATCTACTGTACTATGAATTGCTACTCCTCTAAACTTCGTGAAGCTTGGTATCAGGATCGCGAGCGGGTCTTCAGTTGTGCCCGTTTCAATGTGCTTTTCCACATGCCCAACTGGCGTGACGTCATTGCCTTACTGGTCAAATACATACGAATTTGATAAACAATGTGCACAGTTCACAGCATGTGCAGCAAGACATTACCAGACAAGTAAGGTTTACATCAACGTAAACAGGTGGTAGCACGCTGCAGCAGACTTTTATCCCTATCCCCATCCCCATTCTCTTGGCATAAATCGCGCTAGACGGTAGAACAGTCCTCAGATATGCCAATTCATCACCATATAGTAAAATTAGATCGGGCGTCAGTATATGTTATACTGATAGAAAAACCTTTATTGAGGGTTTGTGAATGACTTATAGTATATTAAGTTTCGGATTTTATCTTACAGTAACCCACCTCAGGCGGTGACAACCATAAGGGCCTAAAGCATGTGTCGATTGTGAGAGTGTAGCATTTCTTCACGCTTCCGACAGCTGTTGATCTTATAATGAGTCAGGTTTATCTGCGCTGCAAATCCACATTGTGTTTATGAAGACTGGCGAAACGCTATATAACTGGTTTCTCTGACATTTACTTAAATGTGGGATCGAAAATGGTGTCTTTTAGGCCCTTATTGTTCCCTGCGCCTCATTTGTATTCTTGGCAAGTCACCGTGTTGGTAGGCATTACTCCTTGCATTATTTAATAAATTCCACAAATGGCAGTTTGTGTTCGGAGTTGGTTGTTTTACTATGGAGTAATGGGCTTCGTGGCCACTCTCCACATGAACTCTGTTCAATCTGATTTTCAATGCCAACAGAAAAGAAAATTACCAGGAAAAGTTAGTCACAAACGAACTATGGCCTCCCAGACCAGATCCGTTGATTGAGACAGTGACGAAATGTAGTAAGTGTTATTACTAGCGAACATTCAACAAAGAAGGGTATAGTAGCGTCTGTTGTATGTTGTGTTGGTGCAGTGTAAGAATTCCTGATTTTCACCCCAGAAGTTAGTTTGTGGACTAATACATGTCTTCGGGATCTTGTACATTTGACTAGAAAAAACTGAAATCTCCCATTTACATAAAAAATCGGAGTGAAGAGTAACCAAAGTTTACATATTATTTCGTTCCTGCTCTAAACTGTAATCCATTATATACAAAACAATAAAATTCGACGATACCAGTTCTTTCTTTTGTTAGCCAAATTATGCATATTATTATTGGTAGTGGCTGTAGTTGATAAGCATAAGTGTTCGATACCAGATGTTATTAATTTCACACTCTCAGATTTACCTAAATCTAAAAATTTGTGGACATAATGAATGTATACTCGCGAGCCGCAACTCAAATAGACAGCACCGTGAAATTACGAATTAGACTCAAAGTAGTTTATAGGAACAATATATACTCTGCTTCATGCATGTACAAAACCAGCAGAAAAATGCTGTTATCAGAGCACAATGAAATGCGAATCTGTTCCCTTATAAAAGATTCTGGCTGGAAAGGGGGGTACCATCCGCCTCAGTTTACCTTCTCCAGCACCTTTAAGAACTTCCCCGAGTTCTTTAGCTTGCGAATATACTTAAGCTGTTTTTAACATGCAACTTATCTCTCACTCCTACAAGATCCCCTCACTTTCACTCACCAATGCCCACTAATCCGTCAATTACACCTTCCATTCACACTTGGCCATTCTCACACACTCATTCAACCTACCTCATTCTCATTATCTCTTTGTGGCTCTGTAACTGTCACTTTCTCCCGCCTCACAGTCAGAGTCTCCCTCACTGTGCCCTAATACTAGTGTCTCCTCTCATTGTCGCTGTCTCTCTCTTGCTCTCTCTTACTGCTACTATCTTATTTATTCATTCTCACTGCTGCTCTCCCTTCTCACTGTCACTATCTTTCTCTTCCTTGTCACTGGCATACACACTGTCTCTCATTACCTCTGCCTCTGACCCACTTCTACTTTCTCCTTCTTTACTCCTCTGCCGCAGGCACTGTCTCATTCACTCTTTTCGTAGCACTGTTCTGCCACTGTCAACTATGTTCCACTGCCACTGTGTCCCTCTCTTTCTCTCACAAAGCCATTGTCTTCTTTGTTCGTTCTGTATTATCGTCTAATACGTCTACTATTGTCCAGTATTTATTACTTTCCCGCCGCTTTCTCGCTGCCACTTTATCCTTCTCTTTCAGCTTAAAAAAGTATGAATATATTCACATGCCAAAATTTTTAGTAAGTTTTTATAATTGCTGAGGAAGGGTAGAATTAGGCAGCTAATACCCCAGTTTTCAGTCTTTTAAACAGGAGCATATTCACCTTTTCTTTGCTCAGATAGGAGAATTTTTCCCAGGTTGCTATCTTTTCCTTTCCACAGAAGGGCATTCTCTCACATAAAGGGAAGTTTATGGGCCAATAAAGTTTTGATAGTTTGCTTATGTGAAATTGAAAAAGTGCAAAATGAATTTAACACTTCAGATCACCAAAATTTTGATTGTTTCAATACTGAACGATGGAGTTCCCAGAACCCTTCTGATTATGGCAAAGACACATTACAGCATTTTCTCTGTACTAAACCACTTTACAAACTACGTTTTCGCCTCACACCGGATTTTACATGCATATTTTAAGTGTAACAGTAACTTTGAACTTCTGTGTCTCGGAAACAGATAAAGATACGCTATGTTATCAAAAGTATTGAGAGTTGGCAATACTCTCTTAGGATTTAAAGGTTGGCTACAGCGCGCATACACCAGCTCTGGAATCTAAGATATTGTTGTCGCGCTTCGCAGGGCAGGGATTAATTAGTGGCAGTTTGGAAGCCGGTGTAGGAGCCCGCCTGATGTGGTGCGCATGTGTGTTGGGCGAGGGGTCGTCGCCGAGCTGCCGTACTGCTGTGTCCGCCAGGATTTGGTATTGAGATGATATTTTTTATAATTTACAGCGCACTTATTAATTTAAAGGAAAGGGTTTGTGTATGTGCTTAGCAGCAGACGGTAATTTTCATAATGATAGGAGTTGAATTCTTAAGGGAAACCATTGTTAGGCAAATAGACTAAATATTGATTTTTGTCATTGATTACTTTTGTAATTGTCAGGGAATTGTTTCACGATGTATTTAATTGAGAAGTATTTCAGCCTGTCTCGAGAGTTTGATTAATTTGCAGTATTGCTTTATTGCCACTAGAGGCAGATTTACATACGAAACGATTGTTCAAGGAGCTTCTGGCGCTTTGTTGATTGGATGAGAAAGAATCGCTTTCAGAAGATAGTTTATGAAAAAAGTAATTACTTGTTTGGGTTATCATTTATCGAGTTTGGATTTGACCAAACCCTTTCTCTTGAATTATATGTAGTTGTAGTCAGCAGAGCAGCAGCAACAGCAGGAGCCGCCATACAGAACATGCATTGCACTCAGCATGAATAATAGGTTTTTTTATGTTTTTGTTAAATAATGGAATGCAGCAGATCAAGCAGTGGCAGCAGAAAGACCAAGTAAGTTATTTGTTGCACACAGGACCAATAAAAAAAATAAAGTTTAGGCGATCTCCGTAATAGTAAAGTTAACAAGAGTACAAGCACGAGATTTTCAGTAGAAAACACGAGATAAGAAGATAGAGCTCCCGACTTTCAGTATCCGGACACCTGGTTGAAAATTACTTACATCTTCATGGCGCCCTCCATCGGTAATGCTGGAATTCAATATAGTGTTGGCCCACCCTTAGCCTTGATGACAGATTTCACTCTCGCAGGCATACGTTCAATCAGGTGCTGGAAGGTTTCTTTGGGAATGGCACCCCATCCTTCATGGAGTGCTGCACGGAGGAGAGGTATCGATGTCGGTCGGTGAGGTCTGGCACGAAGGTGGCTTTCAAAACATCCCAAAGGTGTTCTATAGGATTCAGGTCAGGACTGTGTGCAGGCCAATGCTGTTGGCACTACACACGCTGGCAGATGACGTTCACCGGGCATTCGCCATACCCACACCCTGCCATCGAATCGCCATATTGCGTACCATGATTCTCCACTGCACACAACGTTTTTCCACTGTTCAATCGTCCACTGTCTACTCTTACACCAAGCGAGGCGTCGCTTGGTATTTTCTGGCGTGATGTGTGGCTTATGAGCAGCCACTCGACTTCGAAATCCATGTTGTCTCACCTCCTACCTAATTGTCATAGTACTTGCAGTGGATTCTGATGCAGTCTGGAATTCCTGTGTGATGGTCTGGATAGATGTCTGCCTATTATACATTACGACCCTCTTCAACTGTCGGTGGTCTCTGTCAGTCAACAGACGAGGTCGGCCTGTACTTTTTGTGTTGTATGTGTCCCTTCATGTTTCCACTTCACTATCATATCGGAAACAGTGGACCTAGGGATGTTTAGGAGTGTCAAAATGTCTCATACAGATGTATGACACAAGTGACACCAAATCACATGACCACATTCGAGGCCTGAGTTATTGGAATAGCCCCTCTCAATCTTATGAATTTGATTGACTACCTAATTAAATTTATCAATTAATTACCTGGTAACCCCTCACCTCCCACTCTCCCTCTCGGAAATTAGCGGGAAAAAGACTCAGTTGATCTGTCATTTCAAGGGAATTTGATTGCAGTGTATTGAATTCTGTTTAAACAATTTAGACAATGTACAATATATTGTTAAAATATTTATCACAGTGTATGGAATATAGTTCATTTATTTAGTTAAATAATTTCTCAGGAAATCGATTGCAGTGTATGGAATATTTTTTAAACAGTTTATACAATGTGTGGGATATTGTTCATTTAAACAATTTATGGGAATCAAGGCAGTGTATAGAATATAGTTAATTAATTTATTTAAAGAATTTTTGAGCAAATCTATCACCACCTCCGCCACCCCATCTTGCCCCCTCTCGCCCCCCCCCCCCCCCCCCTTACCTGTAAAATTGTGTTTTTTTGGTGCAGAGGAAGGATATATTTATTTATATAAAAAAATCAGTTTCCAGGAGTTGGATTTCTCCTGCTCATCATTCTATGCTGTTTTGAAAGACGCAGGTCTTGTAAGAAGAACAGTAATCAAATCGATCACCCTTCTTTCTTTTCTGATCATTCAAGGAATACCATCATGCAACACACATCACACATAATTACACAGTTAAAAATCGATCGCAAAGCACGCACCGCCCGCCGTCACCTATCCACTGGACCGCAAACGCTGCCAGGAGTAGGCATGCACCGGCGGCCCCACAAAGTGACGACATGGTCATCAGCTGCCAAACCACGCGCAGGTGTCAGTTCGGGTCCCGCAAGGATGAGGCGGTGGCATCCCTTTCTTACTTGACACCTGAGAAATACCTGTCGAAGTACGTGTTCACCTTGGCACCATTGCTGGCGCGATGACACAGAGCTGCAGGTTCAGCACTGAGCAAGATGTAACAGGACAGCCCGTCCGTTACTTTTCAGCCCCTTTTCAGAAATAGTAAAGTGCCGCAGAAATAGTTAACCATCACTTTTCTTGTATCTTTTGTGACGTCTCAGCTTGTCTGAATGGTATTTTCTGTAATGACAGCACCCGTTTACGAAAATAGCCCTGAATAACGCCGAATGCATTCCTCTTTATGGTCCTAATGGATATGTAATTTCCTGATTCAAATGGCTCTCAACACTATGGGACTTAACTGCTGTAGTCATCAGTCCCCTAGAACTTGGAACTACTGATACCTAACTACCCTAAGGACATCAAACACATCCATGCCCGAGGCAGGATTCGAACCTGCGACCGTAGCGGTCGCACGGGTCCAGGCTGTAGCGCCTAGAACCGCTCGGCCACTCCGGCCGGCGTAATTTCCTGCTTTATACACATGTCTCAGAAACAGTTAACGTTCTCACGGCTAAATGCCTTCATCATGTCAATGAACGCTCACGAAAACACCATTAATCATAAAAGTATTCTTCTTGTCTGGAAGGAGAGCATAGAGGGGAAAATCAGAACAATTACGCAAACAGAGCTCTTAGAACTTTCCGTAGATAACTTGCCCCCATTTTGTTCGAAACGTTCTGTAGGGCTCCTACGTCACGGCACAAAGAATGTCTTGTGAATGAATGGAGCAATGTGATTCGCTGTTACTGAATTCACATGCCAAATTACTGATGCTGCTAGTGTATAAACACTGTCCGCCATTTTCTTTCTGCAGACGAGACCTTCAGCGGTAAAACTATTTTGTACAGATCGCCATATTGCACTGACAATTAAACCTTGCAGATAGTGGTCTACAGATAGTCAAATACATCCCACAAATGATAAATGTGTGTCTGGTTCCCAATATTCTTGTGAATTTTATCTAAATTACGCATCCAAGAGATCATCCCGTAATTTAGTGATAGTTTCCAATGATTGATTGGACACTGAATGTGTAATTATTATTATGGACTGTACCAAACTTCAACAATGTTCACTGTGGCAATAGGTTCTGACTATGAACAGCACTATCTTCAACAATTACTTACTGTGCACATTGTTTTCGTTTCTGTTTTGTGAGGACAGCTAAATTTCAAGGACAGTGTTTTAAGGATTTCATCCAGTTTCTCTGTTAGTTGCAAATGCTTACCACACGTGACATTTTGAGAACTGTACAGTCTATGTTAGGTTACTGCACTCAAACAATCTTGTTATAGGACAGCAACCAAGTGTAGTGAATATCCATTCACCTGCGCATAAATTATGATCGGCCATAAACCGTATATTATTCAACATCTAAATTCAATTAAAGTGTTTTATCTGCAAACCTGAGGTGGTCCACTTCATTTAAAATAGCCTACTTTAGTCAATCACTTTTCAGCCACACACTATGGAGGTGCAGCCAGTGGCGGTATATTGGCGCAGGTAAGTATGATTTGTTACAAGCAGGAATCGAAAAGTTTTCCGTGGCTCACGGTAGAAACCTGCGCAGAGTAGCAAATTGGAAATGATTGGTAGGATGTCTGTCAAGAAGACGTGGTGTCCTTTCAGATGTATGCAGGTAGTGTAGTCGTGCCTGGGAGCGGTACTGCGTTTATTATGGCGTACCTATTTAATGTCTTACTTTGTAACTGGAGTGTTATGCTGTGTAGAGTGTTGTACAGCTATTGGAAGCTAGATCGAAGAGGTGGGAGTGAGGTATTGGTGCGTTTATGTGTTGTTGGAAATAAGGAGTAACCGGAGCAGGGCTCGTGAGGAATCGTGAAGGTGTCTGATAGACAAGATGCATAACGACTGGCTTTACTTAAGTTGAATTAAGTCTGTTTAGTGGTATCTGTCAATTAACTAACAAAAGGGTTTCATATGATGATACTTTTTCCACCGCCTTGTCAGAGATAGAGCGAGAATGCTTATCGTAAATGACATAAAAAACTGGAAGAGATCAGTAAATAACAACCCCCAACGTCTAATCGTAAGTTATGAGGCAAAATAACTATGTTTTGCCCCTTGTTAATTTTTTATGTATCATCATACCCCAAAAAAATGTAAATGTCGTGTGACTTGGACCTCAGCGGAGAAAATCTCCGATCTAGTCGGGAATCGAACCCAGGCCCTTAGGATTGACTTCTGTAGCGTTGACCACTCAGCTTGGTTCAAATGATTCTGAGCACTATGGGACTTAACATCTGTGGTCATCAGTCCCCTAGAACTTAGAACTACTTAAACCTAACTGACCTAAGGACATCACACATATCCATGCCCGAGGCAGGATTCGAACCTGCGACCGTAGCTGTCGCGGGGCTCCGGACTGAGCGCCTAGATCCGCTAGACCACCGCGGCCGGCTGACCACTCAGCTACCGGCGGCGGACATTATCATACCCTAAAGTATCCGAACGACGTGAATTGCGTTTCCCCTGACTTTCATGTAGCCCGCATAACGAAGCTGCCTTGCAGTTCTTCTGAGCTCTTTGCATTACAGTCGTTTGATCACACAAAACTGATGCCACGAGAAATCACTAGATAACACTGTTCTTTAAGGCAATCAGTCCAGAAGTAAATCAAAACCACGCTGTTTCAAGTACTAGGAAATGCATCATTACAGATTGGAAGACAGTTCTAAATGCGTATAAACTCAATTTTACTGCAGTAGGTGACATTTAAAAATCATTGACACACTCATTATAATCTGAATTAACTAATTCCATCACATAAGCTGATTAAGCAATGTTTAGGCAAAATTAAATATTTTTGTGAATAAGTTACATTGAGACAATATCTGGACTCCTAAAGTTCTGCGATGATTCGAGGTATTGTTGCTCTTTAGGAGGTTATCCCACACTTGTGAAACCTCATTCCTGATACGAGTGATTTGTTAGAAACTGGATTTTGAACTAACCAGTTAAAAGCAAGGTTATTAACAGCAGTAAACGCTCTGTGGAAACCTCACAATTAACATCGTATCCCTAGTAATTTCTCTGTACACATGATTGAGCATTTATTTGTCCACTTGTCTGAACTTTAAACGACATGATGAATTTCTTTGTTCTGTGTTTGGATTCAAACGAACCATCTATAGCTATTGTAGCTAACCAAAGCTTTCGTGCCTGATCGAGACTCGATCACAGCAAAGTTCTTTGTTGGTGACTAGTCACAGACAGTCGTGAGATATCGAAGGTTTCGTCAATATGAGTTAGTAAATCTGAACTTGAAAATTTTTGATCTCTACCTGCAATCCTATGGAGACCCTCATCTCCCACTAACCATGAATACTTTTAAAACAATTTCCGATAAATAAGTTTGCTCACGTTTAAAACGAAGTGCCATGATATAAAAGTTTTGTTTCAGGTACTCGAACCCAGCACGTAATTAGATTGTTAACTAAGTAAAGTCAAATGCTAGACATCGAATTTTTTCACCTGTGGGGAGATGTTTGAATTTCAAATCTGGATACATTTTTTTTCTTTTTTTCTTGATTGGGAAACGAAACCGGCACCAACAGCCGTGATTTTCTATCCACGAGTTGTTTGCTCACCGTTAGTCTGATGTGTCCATGTTTGACTAGACATTACGTTGTTGTTGACAACGCATGAATAGACGTTAGAAATGAAAATTATTTATCACTAGTAGTTCGTTGTCCTTATGCTAGGGCTAGAAATGAAACCATTAAATTTTTTTGTGCTGGTGCAGGATTCCAAACTACATATGTGCCTTTTGTAGATACCTAAAGGATTTCGCAGGCTTGGGGAAAACAACGAAAATATGGAACTATATCGTTCCGTGTAGGTCAGAAACCACGAAGAAGAAGATGTGAATTCCAATCCCGGTCCAGCACCAAATGTTTCAACATCTCAAGTTTAAATAAAATAAGAGCCGTGTGACCTGAAATGACCAGTGGCTCGTTACATAAGATAACGTTTCTAGCTTAAGGAAGCTCGCTCGCGACAGAGTTTCTGTTTTCCGCGACTTTCATCTCTGTTAGGCCACAATCTAAAACGGCTCTGTCCCAGTTGGCTCTGAGCACTATGGGACTCAACTGCTGTGGTCATAAGTCCCCCAGAACTTAGAACTACTTAAACCTAACCAACCTAAGGACAGCACACACATCCATGCCCGAGGCAGGATTCGAACCTGCGACCGTAGCGGTCGTGCGGTTCCAGACTGTAGCGCCTTTAACCGCTCGGCCACTCCGGCCGGCCGTCCCAGTTGGTAGCGACAGGATGTGATATTTTTATTGTGGATTCTGAACTACCGTGCAACATGATGTTTTTCACGTGGCATTACTAGACGGGAAGAAGATCTGTTAGTCTTTGTTTAAAATACATGACGGAAATGGCAGTCGAACCCATACCACGCAAGTAAAAAACTAGGATAGACTCACGCGACAACTGAAGCCCACATTTCTACGGTCATGATTTTCTCTTTACATATGCTACGTTTAGATTACAAATTAGACGCGGACGTCTCTATTAACTGTTTCATTATCAGCAGGATTCTGACACGGAAATAATGCTAGTCTTATGTCAGACGGTTTTAGCCATCACGCCCTCGATTCGAAGCAATTTCGACAGTTTCACTATTTCAAGAAATTTCTTATATCGAGAAATACCATTGCAGAGCCTGAAATTACCAAATACTTTGATTATTGGTGTCAATACTGCTGTTACGTTCCTCATTCTGCTGCTAAATGCTTCTTGGTCTTTTTTGGAAGCAGCTGCCCAAAAGTAGGTAAATACTTAGTTCGCTGCGGCGTTTGGTGGCAAGTGAACCGTAACAAGAAGTTATTTAGTTTCTTCAGTGTCAAGGAAATACTTATCAAGTTAATATCGGACGCCTCCAATAATTCGTAGATTACATTAAACGGAATTAATTGATGACGACATTAGTTCGTAACAGAAACTGCATTGCACTACTTCATTTACTTCTGCTTATCAACGACGATTGACATATGCTAAAACTGGAGGTAAACACGACTATCCAATCCACAGAATGTTACTGTCTTCTGTTAAGTGTCACAGTCACACTCTCCAGGTGACTTTGTGGACTTCAGTCATTTCAAATAGTACAAGGAAGAAAATATTGCAGAAGACCATCTGGTTTAACATGCAATAAATTCATTTTAAGGTGGTTAAGGTGGCCCAAGTTCACATTTTCGCGAAATCACTCTAACTGTAGTACCTACTTCAACAATGTAGAAAAATTTCAACGTTACAGAACTGTCATCCGACTGAGAGGCCTTACATTTCGTCGCTCACCAGAAATTCTCCGTATAACACCAGTTCCAGTAAACTTGAGAGGTGTCCCGCCACTCTCTCACTTTAACAACGTTTTCAGTGAGATCAACATTCATACACTGCTGGCCACCGTAAATGCAACACCAAGAAAGACAAGAGGTAGCACAACAAGATTTATTTTGTAGATAACATGTTGACCAAGTATCAAATGATTACGTTTACAGACGTCTGTGACATGTGGTTCCTGCCAGAATCAGTAGCCAGAGTAGCCGCCATTGTTGGAGATCACCGCTGCCACACTTCTCGGCATTGAGTCAAAGAGACGATGGATGTGTTCCTGGGGTACAGCAGCCCAAGTAGGTTCCACACGTTGCCAAAGATCATCTGGTGTGGCAGCTGGGGATGTAATCTGGGTCACTCGTTCAGCAACCATGGACCACATGTTTTCTATCGGCGAAAGATCCGGAGAGCGAGCCGGCCAGGGAAGCAATTCAATCTGGTTATTGACGAAGAACCTTTGGACAATGCGTGCCACGTGGGGTCGCGCATTATCCTGTTGAAATATGGCTGTGGCCGAACCCTGAAGGTAAGGGAGGACAACTGGCTCCAGCACCTCGGATATGTAGCGCTTTCTATTTAAAGTACCGGCAATGCGTACTAGAGGTGTATGAGAGTAATATCCAATACCGCCCCATACCATAATACCCGGTGCAAGACCAGTGTGGCGGTGCATAATGCAGCTGTCCAGCATCCTCTCTCCACGGTGTCTCCACACTCGAATCCGACCATCGTGGTGCTGCAGACAGGGGCGTGCCTCGTCAGTAAAGACAACGCCATTCCATTCTGCAGTCCACATCCGTCTGTCATCACACCATTGGCGACGGAGACGTCTGTGGTTCTGCGTCAGTGGTAGACGAAGCAATGGACGTCTTGCGGACAGACCACTCTGCTGTAAACGGCGTCGAATGGTACGCGCAGACACTGGATGATGCGTTGCAGACGCAATGTGCTGTGCTGTGGTTCGGGATGTCACTGAGCAATCCGTCACGGTCATGCGCACAATTTGCCTATCAGCAAGTGCAGTGGTGCACCGAGGTGAATGCGATCGACCACGTCGGTCCGTCGTACCCTCCTGCATCCAACGGCCACATATCCGCATTACAGTTGTTTGGTTTCGTCCAACACGACTAGCGATTTCTCTGTATGATAATCCACAATCTCGGTAAGCCACTATTCTTCCTCTGTCGAACTCGGATACTTGATGAAAAGATGTTCGCTGTTGTCTACGAGGCATAACTGATCGTCTTGTGAAACAACCACAAGGTAAACACACGTGCCGAACGTACACTCGTCGAAATCGCCAAGCCTTAAATGGCGCAATGTGGTGGCGCCACAGGCGCGCGTCATGTGCGTCTGCGCTGAAATTCTAATCAGTTGCATATCTCGTCGCTGCAAACCCATGGTGTAAATTTCACTTGATTCGGATGCTTCCTTCAGGGTGTTGCATTTACGGTGGCCAGCAGTGTATTTTAGGTCATGATCTCGGTGTTCCCCATACCACATTTGCTATGTATGGCTAATGACTTTTTCTACATAAGAAATTGTGGGAAGAATGATCTTGTATCAATGCATGTATCCGGGAGGAGGCATAGTGAAGGATATCGCGAACAGGGAGAGAGTCGAATTGAAGATCATAACTGCTGAGTGCATCAACCTGGCCATGCAAGTGATTCTGGGAAGCAGTGTTCAGTGGTTCGTACCTGCAGGGGGACTTGTGGCCGAAGCTCTCTCCTCTTTCTGCTTTGGGTCAGACAGAAAGGCACTGGTTCACAAAACATTTCACCTAGGCCAGGGGCCAGTCCGTTGCAGAAGATGGCTGGATAGCTGAAGGTGGGTGGGGGAAGGCATTTAAGAGAGACTTATATAAACTGAGGTTTTGTGCAAACAGTGGGAAGGTCATAAAACACAGTGTTAGAAGCTGAGACAATACGGACAGAACAGCTGGCATATGTTTTTAATTGAGGTAGTAGTGTAACAGTCCCCGGACGCTAGGAACTAGCCAGGTTCTTTTAGTGAGTGGTTAAAACATATTTCATGGGCACCACTGTCTGGAAAGCTTAACAACCTTCTTTCAGAAACTGGAAATGGTCGCTCCAGAAAGATTAGATCACTCTGCAAATGTGGAACTGTGGTCTTGTTTGGGTAGATGTTTTCGCCAAAACATGGTCATACTTATCGAGAGAATGACGCTTCCCTAGTCTAAAGCCTTCTTTTTCCATACGAGACAGATTTGGAGGAAGTGATCGGATCCCCTCAGTGTACACAAATGAGAGGATTGCTTCCCAGTTTGGGAACCCTGGTGCTGTGTCTGGCTTGACTACCAGGCCAACAGAAGAGCCAAGAGGACAGACAGAATGAGTGATAGTTCGATTGATTTGTACAATGTGGAACAGTTTCGTTTTGCTAATTCAGCTCCTGTACCGAGGCTTGGTAGAAAGTGGTTGTGATTCTTTTAAGGACTTTCTCTTCTGGTCCTCCACTGGTGGAAAACTTCAGTTCATACCCTAGTGGATGATACTTGCAGTCTGTATCTTGCAGTGGACTAAGAGACTGTGGCAGTTTCCCACTGTACCGATAGTGGAACTACAGACATGTCGTGTGCCACGAGGGTGAATTTATTCGTTCTCAATGATCGTCAGACATTTGCCAATTCCAGCACCCACCGTCGTGCCTGTGAGTCAAGTTGGCTTGGCCAGACCAGCCAACGGGTGCTCACACTGAAATCTGGCAAGATTCAGGGCTGTGATCGGAAAGTTTCCCGCGTTCTGATAATCAGAACAGCAGACCGCGTAGTTAGTATATTTTCGTGGACGCGTCAGAACGTTACAACTGCTGCAGCGATCCGCTCCTCGCCCTCAGCGCGCTGTTTTCTGCTGTTGCCTGAATCAAGGTGAAAGCATACGGAATTGCTGGACCGCCGTAGCGTTGTTAAGCGGTATTCACTACTCGCTATTCTCAGGTGAACCACAGTTTGTACTATAGCTGATCGTAGTTGTTTCCATTCAAATAACGTTGGACGTCACAGTGGATTCACGTAAACAAAGTCAGTTTGCGCTATAAAAGGGGTTAATTAAGGGAGAATTTGAATAGCTTCCACCCCAATATATAGCCTATCAAACGCCATTCTTTAACTGATTTGTATTAGTCATCCTTACGTAAGATTTATCAGTTAGTCCTCCAGGAAGTTGTTGTTACTAAAGGTTAAATAAAAGGTGTGTTTATTTTATAAACTTGAATACGCGGCGGTTCTCATTCATTCTCCCTCTACTATTCACTGTCGTTATTTTATTGTGCTGGTACGTGGGTACACCAGCAATGTAAGGTTCAATATTATTAAATCAGTTAATGTGATTTTTAATTTGACTTCTGAAAGTGATTATATGCATAGAGTAACAAAAGCGCCATGAGGAAATTCACTAATTCGTATAGAAGACTATGTGAGTAACACAGGATGTGAAAATGTTGCGAAGATAATATTTTTCTTTATGTAAAGATAATAACATTTAGCTTCACTCAGAAGTATATTTATGATTAAAGCAACCAAAGGCTTGCAAAATCAAGTAGCGACGACAGCTTAACAATGCTCTTTCCTATTGGAAAGTAAGCAATTTACTTATTGGGCTCTATAACAACACTGCAACAGCAATTTCGTGCGTAAGCAATGCATACGAATAGTAGAAGTTAATAGTGCCACGGCTTCCAGTTCTGTATATATCCTGATTTAAAATGTCTCTGCATCATTCCAGGCCTCAAGTACTGCAACGTCATACTGAAACCAACAGTGTCCTCGTGCTACAGACTTCACTCAAAAATATGGTTCAAATGGCTCTGAGCACTATGAGACTTAACGTCCGAGGTCATCAGTCCCCTGCAGGATTAATCATAACTCTAACGTACTGAAATAAAGCGCTGTCGTACTGGAAGCAAGTTATATTTACGGTCGAAAAGGTGTTTTCTACTGCACCAAATACTTCAGTGTATGTATCTCGACCAAGTGGAGCGAGATTCGACATAAAATATGTCAATCAGAAGCGCAGTTTTGGCCGAAATGCTGTCACAGTTTGGCGTTGGGTACCAACAAGTGGCTGGGATGTTCTGCGGCAACTGGACAGTTCGTTTTCTAGTCACTACTACTGTGTGTGAGAGAGTGAGAGAACGTAGTAGCTGCTAACGCAAGAATCGTACAACTTCGACACAATGATAGCAGAGTTATGTGGCTATTGCTCGTGTAGCAAATGGCTTGAGAATCTTTGAAGCATGTTCATTTCTTATGTTCTGTGAAGAACGTAATGCTTCCTTCTGTCTATCTGAGATTTTCGGGTAACAGAAGTCTTCCAACATGACCGTTCTCCTGTCCACACAGTGAACTGTGGTTTCAAATGAACGGGGACGTTGAGCTGTTGGACTGCTCTCACAAAGGTGCTGACCACTGTCCCATAGAGCACGTATTCGCAGAGATGGAGAAAATTCTTAGGCGTAGAAGATCAGCACCGACAACGAAGCCAGTGCTGTCCTAGGTAGATAATGGTGCATAGGAAGAGTTGTCACAGTATAATAGATTCATCCCGAAACTTGTTGCCTCTCTTCCCTGGTGGCTAAATAGCTCGGTAGAGGAGGACAAAAACTGGAACGTTTCTGAACTGTTGTGTGGTTAGGGAGAAAATTTTGTTGTGACAAATGAACGTTTTCTTTTCTCTCGAAGAAGAGGAAAATTTGTGTCTTTTATCTGTCTAAAAAAAGTTCATTTCACTCTTTTCAGTCGTTAAACAGACTCTTGATTTTAAATTATTTTACGAAGATTGATCAAACGACTGAGACAAACATGAAACTAATTTCTCTGTCATATATTGTATGACGTCAGTGCCAATGAAGGCATCAAAGAGAAAGTATTTAGTTTTTCTACGTCGAGAAAAAGCATCATATTAATTAGTGTTCTTTTTATTTAGATGCAAGTAGGACGCCAATACCGACAAAACCACCAAGGAGATATCATTTTCTTTTAATGCCAAGCAGAAATCACAATACATAAAGAGAGAAAGTGGTGCAAGACCAGCGGTGTACACGTAGTCGTGCTAATGAACCTATTACATTGTCAGTTATATACTTAAGAACTATTTAAAATTATAAATACTCAATAATTCTCTTTGTCCTCCTAATGTAACGACTCTTACCACGACTTAAAAGTAATGTAAGTGACACGTTTCGAATCCTCTTGCTGTGGGTTAGAAACTAATTACTTTAACCACTACGCCATTCTACCGGTCGCGTATGCAGTGCTTATGGAATTGTGTGACATAGTCTGTGAAGTCACACTTTGTCCCTGAAAAAGAAGTGACTTACCGAGTGAAAGCGGCGCAGTGCGGCTTCTACGGTAATGCAGACAGTTCACCTGACTTTGAATTCCATGAACTGAGTTATGAAAAACAAACTAACTGAAAGTGGTACAGTAGGTAATTTGCTACGTTTATCAAATCTGCTTGTTTTGGAGACATTTTGTGTGGGAAAGTATGAGAGCTTAGTAGCTGCAAACGCAAGTATCGTACTTTTTTAACACAGTGATAGCAATGTTACACATCTGGCTACTGCTCGTGTAGAAAATGGCTTCTGTTCTGTGAAGATGTTAATCAGTACGTGGACGTCACTTTGAGAAGTAAATAGTTGTAGAATACATACTGCTACTGTGATATTTTGATAAATATTAAACAATCTAATATATTCTGAACTTATGGCCTCCTTTACTTCGCTAGAATTAGCACCCTGACTATGATTTTTATATTCGCAGTAATCTCCTGAAATGTAGTCAGATTGCAAAGTCCCTAACAAAATTTACTCAGACTGTAAAAAGCATAACCAAAATTAGTCTGACTGTAAGATGAGTACCCAACGTCAGTCAGATAGTAAAAGTTTATGCAAATGTCTTTCCGTTTCAGGAATCACACTTCTGTTTTGTGTATCGATAATGCGTTGATTATGACAGTTGAAGAGAAGTGTATTTTCCACCTTGTATTTTTTGGGGGCGTTCTTTATTTTGTGAGAGACCTCTTTTGTAGATAGATCCTTCTTACTACAATAGACCTTCTTTCCAGACAGTAAGTAGTATGTGCGCTAATCGATCCAGTAGTTCAGGAGGGGATGTGGAATATTCATACATCTTTCAGTTTTTGTAATGTATATGGATTATGTATAGTATACGTTAGGAAACCCCATAATGCTGTTCGCAGACACTGCTGTTGCCTGAAGGAAGGCAGCATGCCAAAAAACTGTAGTGAAATGCAGGAAGATCTGAGAAGGATTGCTGAAGGTGTATAAACCAAAAGCTGACCCTGGACGTAAATAAATGTAACGTATTGCACACAAACTCACATGACTTCCCAACATGAGAGGATTCATTTCGTTCCTCCTCTTCCTCTGGAAGATTACACGCTACTGAAGACAAACCACTGAAAACAGTAACTGCCTTGTGATACATACGATTAGCCGGCCACAGTTACCTAAAGTAGAATGACACACAAAACCAATTGTGGGAGGAGGGGGGGGGGGGCGGGGGAATGCTGGTACAAGTTTCAGTTTGATCGGACGTATGCTAATTGAGTGTAATTCCATCACGAAAGTAACACTTGTTCGACAGATCCTTCAGTTACACGAAATGCATTCCCAGTTGCGAATATGGACAACCATCAGCTTTACAACGAAATGACAACAATGAAAATTTTTGCCTGACTCAGACTCGAACCCGGATTTCCCGCTTATCACGGGAAGCCGGCTTACCATACGGCTATCCGAACACGCTTCACGGCTTTATGGTGCAAAATGATACTCATACATTCGTTATGTAAATTCCCATACGGGGAAGCCATTTTGATCGACAGTCGCTTGCCTGGTGTCGCGGATACGTACGATATTTCATTGACTGTGTTGTTCAGAAGAATGATGCAACGTTGCTTAGGACATGTTCCTTCCACATTATTTTCTCTGGCATACACAGTCTCATCAGAAGTATCCCGGCACCCCAACGTCAGGCAGCACTGACCACGAGACGTCACAAGAGACGGAGTAGCCAGTATAAAATAAGGCGAGGAGTGTTGTGTTGTTAGTAGAGAACAGCAGAATCTGTCGATCAGCAGAACTCAGTGTCTTCGAACATGGGCGAATCGTTGGATGTCACGTGAGTAACAAATCCCTTAGGGACATTTCAACCTTACTAAAGCTGCCATATCGAATGGGAGGTAGAAACACGGAGGAACACTCTCAGTTAAACTACGCCGTGCAGGCGTCAAATGCTCATGATTAGATTTGATTCAGTTTTCATTTCATAGACCCAAAAATAGGATCATTGTCGTGCGTGTGGAACAAGCCAGAAAGTACAACATAAAAAGCATAAAACAGCGGAATATAATACTCACTACCCTGATAATTTGTCAGAAGATTGTCAAAATAGGTGACTACATTACACTAAACTGGAACTGCTAAATATTTACAGAATTGATACATTTTCAGAATAAAACATAGCTTCGCAATTTTAATAAATTTATCATACACAAAATAGCTAATCTTGCCTGTTGTGACCAAATGCTGTCAAAAGCGAAATCTAACGGACATTTTTACTTAATCTGGTATAACAGTCCCTGTTAAGATATTCATCTGAAGAGTAGAAGATGTTGCCTTCCAGAAAGTCTTTCAAGCTCTCTTTAAACTGTACTTTATCTGGAACCAAGTTTTTGATGGTTGCTGGCAGTTTATGTAAATGTGCGTTCCTGAATGTTGGACCACCTGTTGGACCAACATAAGTAAGTGATTTTAGGTCCTTACGCAGTTTGTTCTTATTCCTAGTATTGATACTATGTATTGAGCTACTAGTTGGAAACAGTGACATTATTTTCAACAAATTTCATCAAGGAATAAATACATTGAGAAGCAGTGGTTAGAATGTAAAATTCCTTGAACAGATTCCTAAATGATGTTCTTGAATTTACACCACAGATGAGTCTTATTACACGCTTTTTCCTGCTAAAAGCTTTTGGTCGGTTTGACGAGTCAACCCAGAATACGATCCCATATAACGTAATAGAATTAAAGTAAGCAAACTATGCAAGTTTTTTATATTTATATCTTCTAAATCTGACACCATTCTCACTGCAAATACAGACTTGTTTAAGCGTTTCAGCAATTTTGTGGTATGTCCTTCACAAATGAATTTATTGTGGTGTTGTAACCACAGAACCTTTTCGATCTTGTCTTAGTACGTTATACATATGCTGGAAGGAAACCTCTTAGCGGTTCTGAACTGAATATACAGGGTGTTACAAAAAGGTACGGCCAAACTTTCAGGAAACATTCCTCACACACAAATAAAGAAAATATGTTATGTGGACATGTGTCCGGAAACGACGCTTGATTTCCATGTTAGAGCTCATTTTAGTTTCGTCAGTACGTATTGTACTTC
The DNA here is from genome assembly GCF_023864345.2 of Schistocerca serialis cubense. Taxonomy (NCBI): domain Eukaryota; kingdom Metazoa; phylum Arthropoda; class Insecta; order Orthoptera; family Acrididae; genus Schistocerca; species Schistocerca serialis. Next base: position 701,254,508 of record NC_064643.1, read on the forward strand.
CTCGATTCACCACCAGTTGGCCCAATTGGAGGAAGGTAATGTTGACTTCGGTGCTTGTGTTGACATGCGACTCATTGCTCTACAGTACTAGCATCAAGCACATCAGTACGTAGCATCAACAGGTTAGTGTGCATCACGAACGTGGTTTTGCAGTCAGTGCGGAGTTGGCAGATGCCCATTTGATGTATGGATAAGCACGGGGCAATTGCCGTGGCGCGGTACGTTTGTATCGAGACAGATTTCCAGAACGAAGGTGTCCCGACAGGAAGACGTTCGAAGCAATTGTTCGGCGTCTTAGGGAACACGGAACATTCCAGCCTATGACTCGCGACTGGGGAAGACCTAGAACGACGAGGACACCTGCAATGGACGAGACAATTCTTCGTGCAGTTGACGATAACCCTAATGTCAGCATCAGAGAAGTTGCTGCTGTACAAGGTAACGTTGACCACGTCACTGTATGGAGAGTGCTACGGGAGAACCAGTTGTTTCCGTACCATGTACAGCGTGTGCAGGCACTATCACCAGCTGATTGGCCTCCACGGGTACACTTCTGCGAATGGTTCATCCGACAATGTGTCAATCCTCATTTCAATGCAAATGTTCTCTTTACGGATGAGGCTTCATTCCAACGCGATCAAATTGTAAATTTTCACAATCAACATGTGTGGGCTGACGAGAATCCGCACGCAATTGTGCAATCACGTCATCAACACAGATTTTCTGTGAACGTTTGGGCAGGCATTGTTGGTGATGTCTTGATTCGGCCCCATGTTCTTCCACCTACGCTCAATGGAGCACCTTATCATGATTTCATACGGGATACTCTACCTGTGCTGCTAGAACATGTGCCTTTACAAGTACGACACAACATGTGGTTCATGCACGATGGAGCTCCTGCACATTTCAATCGAAGTGTTCGTACGCTTCTCAACGACAGATTCGGTGACCGATGGATTGGTAGAGGCGGACCAATTCCATGGCCTCCACGCTCTCCTGACCTCAACCCTCTTGACTTTCATTTATGGGGGCATTTGAAAGCTCTTGTCTACGCAACCACGGTACCAAATGTAGAGACTCTTCGTGCTCGTTTTGTGGACGGCTGTGATACAATACGCCATTCTCCAGGGCTGCATCAGCGCATCAGGGATTCCATGCGACGGAGGGTGGATGCACGTATCCTCGCTAACGGAGGACATTTTGAACATTTCCTGTAACAAAGTGAAGTCACGCTGGTACGTTCTGTTGCTGTGTGTTTCCATTCCATGATTAATGTGATTTGAAGAAAAGTAATAAAATGAGCTCTAACATTGAAAGTAAGTGTTTCCGGACACATGTCCACATAACATATATTCTTTCTTTGTGTGTGAGGAATGTTTCCTGAAAGTTTGGCCGTACCTTTTTGTAACACCCTGTAGAGGGTCTTTTCAAAGTGTAATGGCAGTGAATCATTTATTAATGTCAGTGAAAATTTGATTAGCAGCTATTTCTAAATCTGTACTTGACTTGCTACTTGTTGCGGATAGATAAGCTCGAGTATTGCTGAAGATGGCTGTGAAACATCGCATGAAATAAGCGGAAGGAAACCCTCTGGAGTTACAAAAAGCCTCCACCACTTTAGCAAACACAGTAACTATGCTTAAGAAGTTAGAGAGAATCACGTACAAAGGCCGAACGACACCTATTGAGCCACACATTTCTGCAATCTGTGCTACACGATGCTTGAAGTGCTGTAGAGAGCGACACCACAGGAGAGTGAATGACCAGAAACGAGTGATTTGGAGTCGTGGATCATGCTATACGCTGCGGTAAATCTGTGGAAGGGTTTGGGTTTGGCAGATGAGCGGAGAACGTTACCTGCCATCGTGTGTACTGCGTACAGTAGAGGAACATAAGGGGAGACGACTACTGTTTTGTTTCAGCATGACTACACTCTGCCATAAAGTGGCATCTACGAGGCAGTGGTTTGTACACAACTTTCCTGAAATGGAGAGGCTAGTCCTGAGTCCCATCCGAAATTCATTGAAAATCCTTTGATAAGTGTTGGAACATTGACTTCACTCCAGTCCCCAGCGTGCAACCTGTCTGTCTTCACTGGTTTCTGCTACTGAGGAAGAATGATCTGCCATTCCCTCACAGATATTCAGGCACTTCACTGAAAGTGTCCTCAGCAGAACTGAATCTGTCATAATGGCGAATGTTGGGCACACCAAATATTAATCTCCGTTATCACAGGGTGTAACAAAAACGTACGGCACAAATTGCAGGACACGTCCCTTACACGTAGACAACGAAATTATGTTATATGAGCATGGGGCTGGAAACGCTACGTTTCCATGTTACAAAGCATTTTCTCCAAGGAGTTTCAACATCAGATTGTAAATTTTCGCAGTCGGGATATGTGCAGAGACGTCAGTTCTCACGCAACTGTTGAAGCAAGTAATCGGAAAAGATCTTCTGTCAATATTTGGGCCGGCATTGTTGGTGACTTTTTGGTAGAGCCTCACTTTCTTCCACATAGGCTCAACGGACAAAGTTACCATAATTTCCTACAGGGTGTTCCACCTGATCTGTTTACAAATGTGCCCTTAGCTGTGAGACAACACAGGTGCTTCATGCATTACAGATCCTCCCCTCATTTTAGTTTATCGTCCGTCGGCTTCTAAATAACAGACGCGGTGACAGATGGATAGGTAGAGATGGAAAAGTTACCTGACGTCCAATCTCTCCGGACCTGTACCCCGTGGACCTTTATTTGTGAGGCCATTTGAAAGCTCTTGTATATGGAACCCCGTTACAAGATGTTCAGGGTCTCCGTGTCCGTATTACGCAAGGCTGCGAAACCATATGCAATGTTCCAGAGATACATCAGCGCTTTCGAGATTCAGTACGATGGCGGGCTGATGTATGTACGAGGGTCACTCCAAAAGAAGTGCACACTATTTTTGTAAAAACACAGTTTTCATTCTGCATGTGTGAAAGTCTTACAGTGTGTAGATACATCCTTCCCGCTTGCTTTCAAACTTAGTTCAACCTGTTCCCGTGAGTGGCACCGTCACAGCATGCCTTCAAGATGGCTGCTGCATTTGACGTTCGTCAGAAGCAACGTGCTGTCATAGAAGTCCTGTGCTGTGAAAACAAGACAGTGGGAAACTTCCCCAAGAGGTTGAAAAAGGTGTGTGTAGATGCTGCTGTCGATCGCAGTACAGTTAGTCGGTGGACAAGCAGGTTACGTGATGAAAGCGGGCACGTCAATATTGAGGATTATCCTCGCAGCGGCAGACCTCGTACTGCACACACTCCAGACAATGTGCAGAGTTAACGAATTGGTGACTGCCGGCAGACGCATCACAGTGAACGAATTGTCACGCTACGTTGGGATAGGGGAAGGATGTGTTTGAAGAATACTGAAACTGTCGGCGTTAAAAAAGGTTTGTGCCAGGTGGGTTCCCAGGATATTGACAGTGTCTCACAAAGAAACAAGAAAAACTGTATGCAGCGAACTTTTGGAACAGTACGAGAATGGTGGAGATGAATTTCTTGGAAGAATTGTAACAGGTGATGAAACACAGCTCCATCATTTTTACCAGAGACGAAGAGATAATCAATGGAGTGGCATCATGCAAATTCACCCAAGAAAAAAAAATTCAAAACTGCACCTTCTGCTGGAAAAGTTAAGGCTTCGGCGTTTTTCGATTCCGAAGGACTTTTGCTTGTGAACTCATGCCAAGTGAACCACCATAGATTTTGATGCCTATGTGACCACTCTGAACAAACTTCAAGTGGTGTTCAACCACATCGGAAAAAGCAAGATGTTTTGCTGTTGCACGACAATACATGGCCACATGTCAGTTAAAAAACCATGGAAACGGTCACAAAAACTCGGATGGACAACACTGAAACACCCGCCTTACAGTCCTGACCTGGCTCCATGTGACTATCATCTCTTTGGGAAACTGAAAGACTCTCTTCGTGGAACAAGGTTTGAAGATGATGACGCCCTTGTGCACGCTGCCAAACAGTGGCTCCAACAGGTTGGTCCAGAATTTTACGGTGCGGATCTATAGGCGGTGGTTCCAAGATGGCGTAAGGCAGTTGAGAGGGATGGAAATTATGTGGAGAAATCGAAATATTGTTCCTAAAGGATGTATCTACACAATGTAAAACTTACAAACATGTAGAATAAAAGTGGATTTTAAAAAAAATAGTGTGCATTTCTTTTGGAGTGACCCTCGTATCAGTGCCCACTGGGAACATATTTAATATCTCCTGTGAGGAAGAGTTGCATGTGGTATGCTGGTCTGTTCTCTTTGCATGTGTTTCCCATGATTAATGAGATGGAAAAAAGTGAGTTGTAACAGACCCATACTTGCTTCGACTACGTGTAAGGAGTGTGTCCTGCAATTTGTGCCGTACATTTTTGTTACACCCTGTATGTGTCCAGATGTGTCTGATGAGATAGTGTATGCTTTGCGAAAAGACCAAGAATCGGAGACATTAAAACTTATACGTATATTTATCGACAGTCATGCACCTATTCCAGGGGAAGGGGAGAGAGAGAGAGAGAGAGAGAGAGAGAGAGACTGGTAGTGGAATCCATAATGTGCCTCGCGGAGTACACACACCAGTATAAACCACGAAATCCACGGGCACACTTGAGAGTAAACCTGCTACTATCCACCTATCCACAGCTACATAGAAAAGCCCGTAGTAATTATCAATAGGCTGATGCCTTTTTGTAGTTTGTGTAACAGTAGAAGTTTACATCTGGTGGTAATACTGGGCTTATGTTTGTTATGTCGTAGATTATCTCGTTCTTGAAATGAGACGCCTGAATGCCCCGCTTAGTCAGTTTGCACGGCTCCGAACAGAAGGCCCGCCCTCTAGACGGAGAGGCCAGCGTTTCGAGGGGAATCTGCGGAAGCCGTCAACAACAAGGTGGCCATCAGTGGGGCGCGCCGTTCATTAGCGTGTAATTGTAGGCAGTGCGGGGCAGGAGGGCGCGCAGAGCGGCGGACGTGCAGGGGGTGCGGGCGCAAGGAAGGCCCGCTCGCGCTACAGAAGAATAGGAAGCCATCGGCTGCTAATCGCCGCCGCCCCAAATGAATGGCAGTGCTCCGCTGTCAGGGGGAGCGGGGATGACGGCCGCAGGCGGCCGGATTGCGGCAAGAAACGAGCTTGCTTTTAGCGAGTGGGCAAGCGATTTGTTCAGTTGCCCCACCACTCACTGAGGCGGTGCAAGCTGGCTGATATTTTAGGGAGCTACATCGCATATTGCTGTGAGAGGTGATATCCGAAAGTTCTAGGAATTTGAGCAATGTTCGGAAGTAGTTGCTAGTACAGTGAAGTACCAATAGGTGTATCTGTGTCCTTATTCACTCACGAGGAGAAAACGGCAAGCCTCATAACCCGATTGCCTACAAACTTTGATCAGTGAAACAGGGGTCAAAATAAGCGAATATGTCTCGTCTTATCCGTAGATACTCACCGCTTTCGAGGAAATGACTTTTAAATTTTTCCAGGCCTCTTTTTTTTTTGGCTATTAGGAGAAAACTGTTCATCTGAACTGGTGGCACAGTGGCTAGGATACTGGTTTCATGCTTTTGCACCACATATTCGAAACCCGATTATTGCTTTCATTTTTGTTTTTAATTTATCTGACCATATCTGTAGGACATTACCAAACGAATATTTTTCAGTATGTATTCATATGACGTCGTCCTTGTCTGTCTACTAATTGTATGTCTGGTGAACGAATTTAAAAAAAGCTATTTACAATTTGTACAGAAACCAGATGGCAGTTATAAGAGTCGAGGGGCATAAAAGGGAAGCAGTGGTTGGGAAAGGAGTGAGACCGGGTTGTAGCCTATCCCTGATGTTATTCAATCTGTATATTGAGCAAGCAATGAAGTAAACAAAAGAAAAGTTCGGAGTAGGTATTAAAATCCATGGAGAATAAATAAAATCTTTGAAGTTCGCCGACATTGCAATTCTGTCAGAGACAGCAAAGGACCTGGAACAGCAGTAGAAAGGAATGGACAGTGTCTTGAAAGTAGGATAGAAGATGAACATTAAGGAAAGCAAAACGAGGATAATGGAATGTAGTCGAATTAAGTTGGGTGATGCTGAAGGAATTAGATTAGGAAATGAGAAACTTAAAGTAGTAAAGGAGTTTTACTATTTGGGGAGCAAGATAACTTATGATGGTCGAAGTAGTGAGGACATAATGTAGATTGGCAATGGCAAGAAAGCGTTTCTGAAGAAGAGAAATTTTTTAACATGAAGTACAAATTTAAATGGCAGGAAGTCGTTTCTGAAAGTATTTGTATGGAATGTAGCCATCTATGGAAGTAAAACATGGACAATAAATAGTTTGGACAAGAGACAATAGAAGCTTTCGAAATGTGGTACTACAGAAGAATGTTGAAGATTAGATGGGTAGGTCACATAACTAATGAGAAGGTATTGAATAGAACTGGGGACAACAGGAGTTTGCGGCACAACTTGACTAGAAGAAGGGATCGGTTGGTAGGACATGTTCTGAGACACTAAGGGATCACCAATTTAGAGGGCAACGTGGAGGGTAAAAGTCGTAGAGGGAGACCAAGAGATGAAGCAGATTCAGAAGGATGTAGGCTGCAGTAGGTACTGGTAGATGAAGAAGCTTGCACAGGATACAGTAGCATGGAGAGCTGCATCAAACCAGTCTCAGAACTGAATACCAGAATAACAACAACAAATCAACAAATGATTGAGAAAATTATTTCAAATTGTTTTCTGTGAAATTCCTGTAACGTATCTTCATTCATATATTAGCTGCAAGCGCCGGTTTTCGTCAAAATAATCCGTTATGCGTGATTTGCAGCAAAATTATTGCCAATGAGTGAAATTTTCAGCAATGTAAACGACGTTCCTTTCTCAAGTGAGATTGATGCGAAGAAATATCTGTGCTGAAACAGCCTTTGTGCCATGCTCTGGTGTTCAGAATTTCTATGCTTCGAATGTTTCTACAATCGGTATCATCCGAGAGAATACACCGAATCATCCTGAAGCATGAACGTAATAATGAAATATAAAAATTAATATAAGAATTGACAGGAGAACGAAATGTTGGAATACTCGATTTAAATGTACTCTAAACAATGAAAATACCATACACACCTATATTACATAGGAAATGTATGACATTCTGAATCCCAGTTGTAATTTTGCAGTTAATATAACGCCCTTGTATCTCCTAACGTGGTAAGACGCATTTGTGTTGTAATCTTCTACGGACATGGGTAGATAGATGAAAAATGAATAAAATAACTGAAAACAATAATCGGGTTTCGAACATAGGGTACCAAAGCGAGAAACCGAGACGCTAGCCACTGTGCCACAATTTTGGCAGAGATTATCACCTTCTAGAAGCTACCTATACTACACAGGAAACAATGACTGTCGATTTATCAGAAAAAGGTGACTATTTACGTATAAGCCAAGACACGTGTTCCCTTATTTTGACTTTTATCGACTGGACAAAGTTTCTGGGAAATCGGGTAATGACACTTTCCGCGCTCTCCTCGTCAATGCGACAGTTGGATAGGGACTGGGTGGTTTCCTTAGTTCACGGTGAGTACACTTTCCTGACGCACATTAGCCTATATCAGTGACCGTCAGTTCTAAAGTTTTCAGAGACTTTCATCCTAGCGTGTCACATCATTTTCGGGAATCTAGAATCTTTCAGAACGGATCGACATGGACTCGCAAACATCGATTGTATGAAACCCAGTTCGCTCTTTTGGTTCACGAGATCCAGGCGGCTGTGCATATGGGCGCGTAAGATGATGCCTTGTTGCTTGACTTGCAGGAGCCGTACTTTACCGTTCCGCATCTAATAAACTAAATACGAGCGTACAGCATATCAGACGAGTTTTGTGACTGGAGTGCAAGGTCTCTACTAAACACAAAGCAGAATGTTCCGTTGAACGGAGAGAAATATTCACCCATAAAAGTAACTTCGATCATGCCCCAGGGGAGTGTTTTAGGATCATTACTTTACTTCTTACGCCACAGTAGATAATCGACGACTGCGAAAGTTCATTCCTAAGTGTCCCGTATGTCTAATTTCCCTGAACAGTTTTGTACATCCTTCTTTCGTCCATCAGCTGAATGAGTCTAGAATGAAATTTCCACCCTGTAGCGGAGTGTGAGCTGATATGAAACTTCCCGGCAGATTGAAACTGCATGCCTGACAGACTCTAGCCTTTACCTTTCTCAGGCAAGTTTCGTACCTATTGAGCTACTCATGCACGACTCGCAACTCGACCTCAAAGCTATACTTCCAACAGTATCTAGCAGGAGAGCTTCTGTGAAGCTTGGAAAGTAGGAGGCGAGGTACTGGCAGATGTAAAGCTGTGGGGATGGGACGTGATTCGTGCTTGGTAGAACACTTGTCCGCGAAAGGCAAAGATTCTGAGTTCGAGTCTCTGCCTGGCACACAGTTTAATTTGACACACAGTTTCAAATCTAAAGTATTCCTTCTGTTACCCGACATTTCTTCGCAGTTTCCTTCCTTGTACCTACGTCTTTCCTGTCAACTTCTGTGACAGACCGTCCAAAATATGTCAATTCCTCTGTAGATATAGAGCTACGTTTTACCCACTTTTTGATATACTCTCAGACACATTCTGTTATATTAATATCGGTGGCTTTGCGGTCCTGTGTGCCAGATGTTCGTCAAAACAGGATCGAATGCGTACAGACCCGTGAACTCGGTTGTTGTCATCGTGGCAGCCGAGACTAGCCACAGAACACTCATCTTGGAGACGTAGAATTGGGGATAGATGTTCACAGGAAATACTGAATAAGCATAATGGTTCGTGTTCACAGTAACCTGTGTGAGTTGGCCATAGTCGTGGTAAGAAGAAACACACCTGGCTTTCACCATACACACACACACACACACATAAACATCCACACACTGTGGATTAACTGCCCCGAGCGGTCTAAGGCGCTGCAGTCGGGGACTGTGCGGCTGGTCCCGGCGGAGGTTCGAGTCCTCCCTCGGGCATGGGTGTGTGTGTTTGACCTCAGGATAATTTAGGTTACGTACTGTGTAAGTTTAAGGAGTGATGACCATAGCAGTTAAGTCCCATAAGATTTCACGCACAATCGAACATTCGATTAACTGCCTCATTGAACCGTCGGTGCACTAGGCGTCTTGCGTCATCTGCAAAATCACGATTCATCAGACGACACTAAATCTTGCAGTCCAGTCCAATCCAATCCAATGTCTATGTTGTTTAGCTCACTGAAGACGTGCGGTTTCCGTGTTGCTGTGATCAATGTCATATGCGACTGTTAACTGATTGCTACAAATTAGATACACAAAAATCTGCAAGTAATTACGACTGCAAAAATTGTAGACTATCTCTGGCTGCAAGATTTCGATATGGCTTATGAAGCCTCAGGTTCACCAGTCACAGCATCTTACACATCGTGACATGAAGTTAAGACTTTATAGTCTGGCGGGACTTCTAAATCCCGCTTCTAAAACAAGAGCATGTAACACGCTGTTCAATAGAATCAGATGAACACTTATATTAAAGTGCGGTATGTTAAATCTATTTTGGGACATGCGGTATGAGATTTTCACTTTCGATGTACGCAAAAATAAAACAATTCGCCATCTATTGGCTCTGTTACACACTGCGGTGTCAGGTGACCCATTAGAAGGAAGTGAATACCGATGTCTCTCTGTTTTGTAGTGAGGCAAACAGATGAGAGTTGTTATTTGCCTACGTTGTATCCAACCAGCACATGCAATGCGACATATTAATGCAATGCAAGTTGCAAGGGCGATCCAATAGGATGAACGTCTTGTGTTGCTGCTGATGCCAACGCCTCTCCATTTGTCATCCGTAGGTTATGGACACGCTACAGGGAGACAGCCAGTACACAAGGCGAGTTAGACGAAGTCGCCGACGCATTGTAAGCCCAAGTGAAGAGCGATATCTGGCCACCTCTGCGTTGCTGCGACGTACGAATACCGCCACCACACTGCAAGACGATCTCAGATGGGTCACTAGAGCAGCTGTGTCCGGTCAGACTACAATGAACAGGTTACGAGAGAGGACGGTACGGCCCAGATCTCCTATTCGAGTACCCAGTTTGACATGACATCTTGCAGTAAGTCTTCAGTTCAGCTGTTTCCAAAACTGCCAACTTCGTCATTTACGAAACGTCTTATTCAAAGACGAGTCCACATACCCACTGACGCAAAGTGTCCGTGTGCGGAGACCCGTGGTGAGGAGTTATTGCCAAACGTTGTCCAGGAAATCACTAGATCTCTAGTTCTATTATGCTGTGAGGAGGCTTCACTGTTGACAGCCATACGGATCTTGCCGTTGTCCATGGTGTTATTACCGCTAGGCAGTACAACTAAAACGTCCTGTTAGGCCATTTTGTGGCTGCTGCATACAGTGTTCGCCCCGAATTTCTTCTAATGCCAGGGTCCATGCGGCTGGCGTCAGCAGAGATGATTTGCAGAGACTGGACTTTGAAGAAATGGAATGGCGGAGGCGAATCCCTGCCTCCATCGTGCATGTGAGAGACGCGACTGACAAACGTGTTCGTGTTCGTGCTGTTCCATCACAGACTCTCCAAGATTACTCATGGGCTCTCAGTGAAGAATGGGAACGGATGCCAAAGGGTGACTTCCGTAGACGTATACGGAGCAAGCAACGTAGGTTTCAGGCAGTGGCCAAGGCTAACGGAGTGCATACACATTATTAAAGCTCTCAAAGTCTAATGAAAAGCACCCATGATGAAGGTATGAATGATTGGTTCCACTTTTTTTCGACACCTTTCGGACATTTAAGTTCTTTTTATGTAAAAGATCGCGAATGTAATGATATTTTGGTATGGTTTTAATATAGTTTGGTAACATGCTCAGTCCTCAGTTATTGCTCAACAGAGTGCGGCAGACGTCCAAAGTCCTGGATGGTGGTCCACAGTATGAACCTCTAAATCCCCTACATACAACCAAATTGTAACCTTTGGTTTCAGACACGCATCTCCGATGTTGCAGCCCGTCTTCTACGAGCTTCATTATCACTGTACGGCAATCACATTTCCCGGAGACCATCTTTCATGACCCGTTCAAACTCGCCCTTATGATTCGTTTGATGTTTGCCAGACCAAATGGGACTGGTTTTCATGATTCCACTTAACTTTCTTCCTCTCTCCGCACTGTACCTGGCGTAGCGCTGACCTTTCCTGCCGGCCGAAGTGGCCGAGCGGTTAAAGGCGCTGCAGTCTGGAACCGCAAGACCGCTACGGTCGCAGGTTCGAATCCTGCCTCGGGCATGGATGTTTGTGATGTCCTTAGGTTAGTTAGGTTTAACTAGTTCTAAGTTCTAGGGGACTAATGACCTCAGCAGTTGAGTCCCATAGTGCTCAGAGCCATTTTTTTGACCTTTCCTATCACCTAACAAAGGGTACTGCTAATTCTCCGTAACTTCAGTCACACATTGTTCTTACAGATTCTACATAACTTCCGAGGTTGGATCCATCCTGTACATTCTTTCTTAGTTATTGCAAGTTTCTCTAAAGTTAATACAACTGCTTTACTTCCCACACACATAGGAAAACCACGTCCATGTACGGGCATTCAACAAGCCTTGATGCTAAGACAATACTGTCCTCCCCTTTTATTACGAAGTACGTTACTTTTCGTAGAGCTTGCAACGTTCTGTCACTTCTACAGTATTTGAATCAATCCTTTACTTGTTCCTGTGTAAAGATAAATGGTTTAATTTTCCATACTCTATTTACCCCTTTTGACTGAAATGCTTTCAGATTTTGAAATGTTTATATTTGCAGTAAAAACTATTTTTGTCTTAGTCCTATATTGTGTGAATTTTTCTCTAAGCTGAGGAGCTACCAAAAAGTGGTAGAGACAGTTTTCCCGGTTGTACTGAAGATTGCTGCAGCCATAAACAAAAAGAAAGTCACGCTGACCAAAGCGACTATTTCTAAATGATGAAGAGGCGTTTGTTTCGGTTTTCTCGATGCATGTGAGCTAATATCCAGTTCTATATCATCCACTGTTGACATGAAATTAGAGTAACCACAAATAAGACAAACTAATTTTGAGTGGCAGTTGCGTTTTATCGACTAGGCTTTTCGATGGGCATACCTCGAATATTAGGTGATACTGTATATCCTTCACATCGCTATCTTTCCAAAATGTGCGTAAGTAGCGAAAGGAAATGATTATTGCCAAATAGAAGAGAATGTTTACTTGATTTCGTGAAGTATAAAGTAAATAGGAATGATTATTTGTGCAAACATGCACAGTGGCGTTTCATAGTTCTTTTGTACCATTTAAAATAGTTCAGTTTGTTTAGAGTATAAGGGCGAACACGCCAGGGATTGTACAATGGTGAACGTTCGTTGTTGATTCACAGAAGACCCAGAATAGGCTAAAACACCTAACCGCCATACGTGGGCACTAAATGCCACAGCCATCACTCGTATGCACATCACTTTCGTCTGACACATTATCACGAACGTAAATTATATATGAACTTAACCACAGCTCCCAAGTCTACAACGACACGCCTTTGCCTTGCTTTCCGTGTTAAAGTAACTTCTCCCACCCGAATCCCATACGAGGTGTGACCTCTTCCGACACGTAGATTACATTATTCACGTATCTCATATGTCCCACACATGGAGTGGTGGGTTAGAAATAAGAAATATTGTTCGCCGTCTTCTGCGAATCTGCCAGAAGGTGATGGAGAACATACTGACCATAGTTTCCTGTCTGCAAATCCACATTCTTCTTTTGTTCACTAAAAGAAATGTTTTTACTCTTTGTTTACTCAGCGAGATCAGGAACTATAATTATAAATAAAAGTTTTGAGCTCTAACTGATTTAATTATATTTAAGAACATTTCACATGCGCAACGCACTAATATTCCTGATAGTAATAATAATAATGTCTAAATCATAACCAGCACTATGAGAACTTCCGAGGCGACCTCTACGGTAAGTTCCCAGTTAATGGTCTATGGCCCTGATTTTTGATAATCAAAGTTAATTCCTCGCCACCACGAGGACGGTGTACAGTTCTCTCGAGTTCACTTCCTATTTGAGACAAAAACATGCTTTTAGGTGCAGCCTAGCTGTGATGTCATCCAAGGCAGCGCTTAAGCCGGCGTTTCACTGATGCGGACCACGTGGTAGCAGGATGCGAAGTCAAGCGTTGTGAAATTTAAACGATCCAGGACGGTCATACAGTGTTTGAGAGTTCATTTGCTATTTGTGTAAAAAAGAAAAAAGAAAAAAAAAAAAAAAAACATGCGTTTAGCAGCAGCATAGCTGTGACGTCACCCGAGGCAGCGCGTAAGCCGACGTTTTTCTGTCGCAGACCGATTGATAGCTGAGTGCCATATTTACGTGTGGGCGCAGCGGACAGCCAAAGGGAACACCTGCCGCCATCCGCTCTTATCCCTAAGTATCAGCATCTAAATGGCCGCTTTCTCGGACACATCATTTTATAACACTGTTGTGTATTAATTTAGAATCTTCGTAATTTTTTGTATGAATGGGGTTAAGTTGGCTTTAATCACAGAAAAAGTTTTAGCTCACCTGTATTTAGGCCGGCCGAAGCGGCCGTGCGGTTAAAGGCACTGCAGTCTGGAACCGCAAGACCGCTACGGTCGCAGGTTCGAATCCTGCCTCGGGCATGGATGTTTGTGATGTCCTTAGGTTAGTTAGGTTTAACTAGTTCTAAGTTCTAGGGGACTAATGACCTCAGCAGTTGAGTCCCATAGTGCTCAGAACCATTTGAACCATTTTTTGAACCTGTATTTAAACTTTGTCGTCTAGAATTTTTAGAAAGAAACTGTAAGTAGAACATGAACTCTGAAATACATCTTAAAGAGACCTGGTATTTATTGGTATTTGCATCAAAGTGTTGAAACTTGTTATAGCTCTATTACTTAATATATGTAATCAAGTGCTGTAGTCAGAACTATCATTAATACAACTGACACTTACTCTATTAAAAATAAGGACGTTTTCACTCTTTTTAGCCGGCCGGTGTGGCCCAGCGGTTAAAGGCGCTACAGTCTGGAACCGCGTGACCGCTACGGTCGCAGGTTCGAATCCTGCCTCGGGCATGGATGTGTGTGATGTCCTTAGGTTAGTTAGGTTTAAGTAGTTCTAAGTTCTAGGGGACTGATGACCTAAGATGTTAAGTCCCATAGTACTCAGAGCCATTTTTTTACTCTTTTTAATTTTCAATTAATTACTTGAAAACTAGTACCGGTAGCCTAATGGGGTCACATACTTAAGGTTCTTATATCAAACTGACGCTTCATACCAATTTTCATACTTCTGAGTCTGCTGTTTATCGCCTCCTAGTTTTAGTAAGAAAGTGGATTCCGACAAAACTTTTGTTCCGATCAAGTTAAAACTAAGTTAATTTTGACATACATTAGCATATTCTGACCGATTTTTGGCATTTTAACTGTATTATTTAGCACCACTTTTCTTCTTAAAACGATGTATTTAGGGAAAGCTATGCATCAGATCACACTAAGATTTAACAATTTACACATTAATATACCGAAGCATATGTTGAAAAGTCTGACTATTTCCTCCTTAGATTTTGGTGCAATACCTGTATGCTTCGCAAAGGCGCGTTTTGGTGACGTGGCACTATGAGCAGTGAACTGGGGTTAGTCCCGGCATTATCGCTCGCCTCTGTATCTCTCAAATGATACAGCGCTTGTTTCACCACACACACACACACACACACACACACACACACACACACACACACACACACACACACTACTAAATGTCTCATCTTAGAGAACCGTGGCCCAATGCAGAACCTCTACTAATTTCCATCTCATCCTTTCGCTGTCTGCCTATAACTGCTTCCCTTTCGCAGACCACGTTATCATCACTGATGTCTATTCTTCCTGTCATCTTTAACCTACCCTAATCCTTTCACTCAACTGAAGGCAGTGAAGGCCACAACCAATCTTGCATTAGCTTAGCTGCAATACCACTCGCCCCATATTATCTGAATTCCATACAATACTTGTTTCCGATACACAGCCAACAGTTTCCCTTGGATATCCTCTACAATCACATCAACTTACTCAACCCATCTAGTATTACCGGGAACTCCTAGCATCGTCGTTGCCACACATCTTAAAAACTCATATTACCAAAGTCACATAACTGATTGCATCAGTATCATTTTATCGTACAAAACGATTCATTCGGGATTTTGTTATTTAATTCTCGATATTCTTGGTTAGTCGTAAATACATTAGCAAATTAAAAATTAAAAATTAAAAATTCAAACAACCAGTAAAATGCTGGGATGGATCACCACTACGATATCCAGACACCGGCAGGACTGCAAACTATTGTTAACGAATTCACGACGGTTCTCCCGCTCGTTGTAGAGATTTCAATGGGATTGAAGAACCTTGCTGTATGATACCCCGTACAGAGAGAGACATTATTTTGTGTTGTAGTCTGTTACTGAATGAGAGCTTACTGTCTTCCAACATGCGGTAAATGTTGCTGCTCAGCACCAGGAACCACTGCAGAGGATTCGCAGAAGCGTTCTTGATACAGTGCGCATGGCCTGTCGATGTTGAACATTCAGTAGTGTGGGAACTATTGAAATGTGGAGCCAGGGTGAACACACTGAGACCAAAAGCACTGGCTTTGGTTTATTCACCCACTAAGTTCCTGCATATTTTGCAACAACTCACTGCGCTATAGTATTTTATCCTTCACAGTACCACTAAAGCAGAGTTACCAAACATGGATTTGAAAAATTCCTTGGCCAAAATATATACAATAAATATGGTAGAATTAGTATCAAGATCACTGGTAAACGTCAATAATTTAGAAGTATGTAGCCCCGGTGTAGGGAAGAAACTTGAGTCACTCAAGAAAGACAGTTCTTATTGTGCATACTGTACACTAATAAAGTTTCTTTAGGAGTATGCTGATAAACAGCTTCACTTTTAGCAGTCACGCACAACTGTTCACTCGACGAATGATCCGTACCTAAATGCTGGAAAGTTGCACAGGTCATACCTATATACAAGAAAGGAAGTAGAAGTAATCTGCAGGATTAATGACCATGACTTGCAAATAGCATTCTGAAACATATATTTTGGTGTAACATAAAATATCTCCTGTGTTGTTGTCTGTTCTGCCTCTGAGAAACTGGCTTGTTTAGCTGCTAGAGAAGCTGTTACCAGCTTACATGAATTTGTGACACACAGTTTCAATCACTTCGTCATTATGTGCAGTGTAGGGGAGAGAAATGAGCCCTGGGGTAGGCCACATTAAAATTTGTGGAATCTACTCTGCATGTGTTTGGAGTAAACTTCAAACAGACTGTTGTTATGTATATTATTGAACAAGAAGTTGGTGCTGGCCGCGGTGGCCGTGCGGTTCTGGGCGATGCAGTCCGGAACCGCGGGGCTGCTACGGTCGCAGGTTCGAATCCTGCCTCGGGCATGGGTGTGTGTGATGTTCTTAGATTACTTAGGTTTAAGTAGTTCTAAGTTCTAGGGGACTTATGACCTAAGATGTTGAGTCCCATAGTGCTCAGAGCCATTAGAACCATTTGAAGAAGTTGGTCTTTATGCAGGCAGCTGTTTTGATCAGTTTCATTGAATGACCCAAGCTCCGGACATTGTCGTTTACTGTGGACACGTCTCTCTTGCTTTTCAAAGCCAATTTCCAAATAGGTTACTAAGGACAGGGCCTAATCCCTCTACAGTCATTACTGAGGTGAAATATAGCTCCCTGTGTTGGGATTCGCGGTTCACTTGGCGGAACTATTCTGTTTAGGATCGACCCTTAAAGTGATTTGTACACGACACAGAGTAGTGAAAGTTCAATTGATTTGTGTTGTTGTTGTGGTGGTGTTCAGTCCTGAGACTGGTTTGATGCAGCTCTTCATGCTACTCTATCCTGTGCAAGCTCCATCTCCCAGTACCGACTGCAACCTACATCCTTCTGAATATGCTCAGTGTATTCATCCCTTTGTCTCCCTCTACGACTTTTACCCTCCACGCTGCCCTCCAATACTAAATTAGTGATTCCTTGATGCCTCAGAACATATCCTACCAACCGATCCCTTCTTCTAGTCAAGTTGTTCCACAAACTCCTCTTCTCCCCAATTCTATTCTATACCTCCTCATTAGTTATGTGATCTAATCTTCAGCATTCTTCTGTAGCACCACATTTCGAAAGCTTCTATTCTCTTCTTGTCCAAACTATTTAACGTCTATGTTTCACTTCCATACATGGCTACACTCCATACAAATACTTTCAGAAACGACTTCCTGACATTTAAATCTATACTCAATGTTAACAAATTTTTCTTCTTCAGAAATGCTTTCCTTGCCATTGCCAGTCTACATTTTATATCCTTTCTACTTCGACCATCATCAGTTATTTTGCTCCCCAAATAGCAAAACTCCTTTACTACTTTAAGTGTCTCATTTCCTAATCTAATTCCCTCAGCATCATCCAATTTAATTCGACTACATTCCATTATCGTCGTTTTGCTTTTGTTGATGTTTATCTTATATCCTCCTTTCAAGACACTGTCCATTCCGTTCAACTGCTCTACCAAGTCCTTTGCTGTCTCTGATAGAATTACAATGTCATCGGCGAACCTCACAGTTTTTATTTCTTCTCCATGGACTTCAATACCTACTCCGAATTTTTCTTTTGTTTCCTTTACTGCTTGCTCAATATATAGCTTGAATAACATCGGGGAGAGGCTACAACCCTGTCTCACTCCCTTCCCAACCACTGCTTCCCTTTCATGCCCCTCGACTCTTATAACTGCCATCTGGTTTCTGTACAAATTGTAAATAGCCTTTCGCTGCCCGTATTTTACCCCTGCCACCTTTAGAATTTGAAAGAGAGTATTCCAGTCAACATTGTCAAAAGCTTTCTCTAAGTCTACAAATGCTAGAAATGTAGGTTTCCCTTTCCTTAGTCTTTCTTCTAAGATAAGTCGTAAGGTCAGTATTGCCTCACGTGTGCCAACATTTCCACGGAATCCAAACTGATCTTCCCCGAGGTCGGCTTTTACCAGTTTTTCCATTCGTCTGTAAATAATTCGCGTTAGTATTATGCAGCCGTGGCTTATTAAACTGATAGTTCGGTAATTTTCACATCTGTCAACACCTGCTTTCTTTGGGATTGGAATTATTATATCCTTCTTGAAGTCTGAGGGTATTTAGCCTGTCTCTTACATCTTGCTCACCAGATGGTAGAGTTTTGTCAGGACTGGCTCTCCCAAGGCCGTCAGTGGTTCTAATGGAATGTTGTCTACTCCCTGGGCCCTGTTTCGACTCAGGTCTTTCAGTGCTCTGTCAGACTCACCACGCAGTATCATAATTCCCATTTCATCTTCATCTACATCCTCTTCCATTTCCATAATATTGTCCTCAAGAACATAGCCCTTGTAGAGACTCTCTATATACTCCTTCCATCTTTCTGCTTTCCCTTCCTTGCTTAGAATTGGGTTTCGATCTGAGCTCTTGATATTCATGCATGTGGTTCTCCTTTCTCCAAAGGTCTCTTTAATTTTTTCCTGTAGGCAGTATCTACCTTACCCCTAGTGAGGTAAGCCTCTACATCCTTACATTTGGGTCTCTGAGTACTATGGGACTCAACTGCTGAGGGCATTAGTCCCCTAGAACTAAGAACTATTTAAACCTAACTAACCTAAGGACATCACAACCATCCATGCCCGAGGCAGGATTCGAACCTGCGACCGTAGCGGTCTTGCGGTTCCAGATTGCAGCGCCTTTAACCGCACGGCCACTTCGGCTGGCTTCCTTACATTTGTCCTCTAGCCATCCATGCTTAGCCATTTTGCACTTCCAGTCGATCTCATTTTTGAGGCTTTGTATTCCTTTTTGCCTGCTTCATTTACTGCATTTTTATATTTTCTCGTTTCATCAAGTAAATTCAATATTTCTTCTGTTACCCAAACCCAAGGATTTCTACTAGCCCTCGTCTTTTTACTTACTTGATCCTCTGCTGCTTTCACTACTTCATCCCTCAAAGCTACCCATTCTTCTTCTACAGTATTTCTTTCCCCCATTCCTGTCAATTATTCCCTTATGCTCTCCCTGAAACACTGTACAACCTCTGGTTTAGTCAGTTTATCGAGGTCCCATCTTCTTAAATTCCCACCTTTTTGCAATTTCTTCAGTTTTAATCTACAATTGATTTGTAACTTTGTCGAAGTCCGGAATATTTTCTTCGTTTCAGTAGTGAAATAATATTATTCTTTTATTATGGTGGGAGTTAAGTTGTTTCAAATAAGTAGACGGGAAAGGAGCAAGGGAGCGTCTAGTAGCGGGTCGACAGTACTTGGGTAGTTTTAAGTATATCCCAACGAAGTCAGCAGTTTTTAAAACACAAACCATTAACTTGCGCCATGAATACCAAATGAAAAATGACGCACCACGGAGATCACAAAAGTTTGCATTGTCAAGGTCGAAGGCGATCTCCTTGTGAGTTACAAACCGTGCAGACGTTCAGTTAGGTACCCATTCTTAAAGAATGCATATGGAATCGTATTTGTTTAACGACTTAATGACAACTGATGGAATGTGATGGCATGCAACAGAATGCTATAAAGATTGTCGTGGAGCTTATAGTGAAACTGGCTATCCTCTAAGACGTAGCTTCAGGTATTGCGTTAACATATTTTATAGTGACGGGAAAAATAAACATCCAGAGGCTGAATTTGTTCAATGGTTCACATGATATGAATTTGCAATGCCACACACTTTTCAGGAGGGGCAGTTTTTTTTACGCAAACGAGGAATCAAGAAACAGTAAGCTATCGTGACCAGATATGGGCTATAAGCAGTGCTCATACATTAATTGTAGATCTCTTACAAACATTTTCCTACTCTTGCTTGCTGAGACATAAATATTCCCTACTGACCTTGTAAGATAACGTACACAAGGAAAAATCGTAGGGGCAGAGCACCTCCAATCTCTCACATCACAGTAAATAACTTTCCAGGCAATCTATTATCCTGATTAACAGTTGGCAATCTATTTTCCAAATTAACAGTTGGCAATCTATTTTCCAGATTAACAGTTCGCATTTTGGTATACGAATGAGTTAAGGCATTGATGTTGGCTGATCACGGTAAAACTCATCCGATACCTCTAATTTCTTGGGTTCCTTTCATATATATTTCCTCTTCAAATCCAGATTGGTCAGAGTTGAAAACAAATACCTTACTGAACGAAGGGAGAAGTTTGTATATATCATCTACAAATTTTCGGGCGATTCCGCAATTTGTTGTGCATCGTCTATTCGAGGTTTTGTGTGAAATTTCGTTATCTTATGTCTTCCAATTCTGTAGCACTGTTTAAAGTTACGCAACCTGATCCTCAAAAATGGCTCTGAGCACTATGCGACTTAACTGCTGAGGTTATCAGTCGCCTAGAACTTAGAACTAATTAAACCTAACTAACCTAAGGACATCACACACATCCATGCCCGAGGCAGGATTCGAACCTGCGACCGTAGCGGTCGCTCGGCTCCAGACTGTAGCGCCCAGAACCGCACGGCCACTCCGGCCGGCAACAACCTGATCCTCGATGCACATAATTATGTTAATGAACCGCTCATTGGACAACGATTGTTCTTTAGTAGGTTTCACTGGAGAAGGGATTTGTGGCTCCCTATCCGACAAGGATGATAAACTACGTTGCTCGACACCTGTTTCGACATCAGTTTCACTTGTTAAGCACGTTTCGTCGTCATAGTACTTCTGCCGCATATGTTACGCACAGTCGAGCGTATACGACACTAGACGTTCCACTGACTCATCTTGCAGAAATTCTAATATTTCATCTGCCACTTCTTGATCATTCTGAGAATTACTTTGGATTCCTTTCCGACGAATCATCAACTTCGGAACTAATGTTGTAGATATACTGCGCTTTCTATTTCATTCTGAGAAATTCTTTGGGTTCCATTCCGACGAATCGTCAACTTCAGCAACTAATGTTGCAGATATAATGCAATGTTTCCTTTGTTTATCGTTGCAGTTTTTCTGTTTCGTATCAACGCCACTAGCATTGTAGCACTGTTTTGAGTTACTCGTCGATTAAGCAGTTCAACTATGCCCCGTGGCCCGATGTTGTGCTCAGCACTGAATACCTCCAGTCCAGCCCCCTGCTGCCATTAGCAGCCAATGTTGTGGTTCCAGAATGAGATTTTCACTCTGCAGCGGAGTGTACGCTGATATGAAACTTCCTGGCAGATTAAAACTGTGTGCTGGACCGAGACTCGAACTCGAGACCTTTGCCTTTCACGGGCAAGTGCTCTACCAACTGAGCTACCCAAGCACGAATAACGCCCCGTCATCACAGCCTTACTTCTGCCAGTATCTCGTCTCCAACCTTCCAAACTATACAGAAGCTCTCCTGCGAACCTTGCAGAACTAGCACTCCTGAAAGAAAGGATATTGCGGAGACATGGCAGAGCCAGAGCGTAGGCAAAGGTCCCGAGTTCGAGTCTCGGTCCGGCACACAGTTTTAATCTGCCAGGAAGTTTCAGTATTGTGGTTGCATGGTAGGCAATATGTGGGGCGTCGAATGCCGTAAACATCATTGACCTTATTCGACTTCGCACTCAAGGGTTTCCTTGTGAGACGCTCATTTCGCTATAATCGGCTCCCTTTTAACCAAGGACGAGAGCAGTAGATTACCAGCTGCCGGCCGGTCCCCTTTCAGGAAAATTATAAACGACGAGTAGAACGGGGTGACTTGAACCGGTTCCTAAAGTCTACGTGATTCGATATTTCGGCGATCCTTCTCTCCGCCATCTTCACTGCTGCTGAAAAGTTGTACTGTCCCGCTGCAACGGACAACGTTCTTTTGTACGGTGAGTCCGAAACACTGAAAATGGTCTCTGAGTGACATAGACTGACCACTCAAAACATTGTGACCACTGGACACAATGGTGGAGAAACAGCGATTGCTATAAATTAATTCAGTATTAAGAAAACAGTCTTAATCGCGATATATTATTTATTTAGTGCCGACCGGTTTCAGCCCATCGCAGGGGCCATCTTCGGGGCGAACATATGGTCCACTGCTGGTGGCGTCACGTCTAAAGACGTGTGGCAGGGACTGCCACAGCTCGGTAGACGTGACGCCACCGCCACCAGCAGTCGACCATATGTTCGCCCTGAAGATGGCCCCTGCGATGGGCTGAAACCGGTCGGCAAAGATAAATAAAAAATCGCGATTAGGACTGTTTTCTTAATACTGAATTATGACCACTGCCCAGTGCCGCCTGTTGGCGCAGAGGGCGCGTGAGGCAGTAACAAAAGTATGTCAGCGGAGCAAACACGGACAGGGGATCACTCTAGCAAAGATATGGGCTGCAAATTGGGAAATCCTTTGAGACAAGCGACTTTAACGAAGAGCAGATTATTATTACGCAGAGTCTGAGCGAGAATCCCGAAAACGGCGAAGCTGGCCAAATGACGAAGTTCTGCTGTGGTGGGCATCTACTTTCTTAGGTAGGACAATGCGCTAAATTGTTGGACTCCCATGACTCTTCACAGAACGCGGGGTTCGGAGACTGTAAAGTAACATAGATGGTGATCTGTGGCATTTCTGCCGAAACAGCACAATATTGACGCACGCACAAATGTTTCGGAGCACACCGTTCATAGTATATCGTTGAACATTGAGCTCCACACGTGTTCACATGTTGACCCTACGACATCGTGACTTTACGATTGTAGTGGGCACGGGACCTTAGGGATTCAGCCGTCGTTCGATGGAAACGTGTGTGCTGTTCGAGTGAAACACATTTTAGCTACGCTAGGTCGTTGGTCGTCTCAACAAACGCCGTCATCGAGATGAACCGCGGCTAGAAACGTGCAGCGCGCCACGTAGGCAGACTGGTGGGAGCGATATTATGCCCTGCGTTTGCATGGGACCTGTGGTAGTAATCGAAGACACACTGACAGCTGTGGACACCTGCATCCATTCATGCTTCATGTCTTTCCCGATGGCGATGTCACCTTTCACAATATAACTGTCCGTGCCTCAGAGCCAGAACCGTGCTACAGTGGTTTGAGGCGCGTTATAACGAACTGACGTTGATGTATCGGCGACCAACTTCTCATGATGTAAATCTTGTGGAACCCATCTGTGTCAATATCAGGCGACATCATAGCCTACGCACATCAGCGGCCCGCTATTAACGAGAGTTACATGACCTTTGCGTAGACATCTAAAGCCACATACCTCCACAAAGCTACCACAAAACTTTCGGATCCTTGACACCCAGAATCAATTATGTATTTCTTTCCAAAGACGGACAAACAAGCTATTACGTAGATGGTCACGTGTTTTTGCTCCTGGGTGTATATTGCTGCCTCCGGTGTTCTACTATGGGCGGCACAGCCAGAACAGTCTCAGAGGGGAAGAGCTGTGATGGACAGCACACACGCTGTTTACAGTATAGAGGCCTACAAAGGACGACGATTTGCAGACCTGGCATCAGTTTTCAGCGAGACTCAGCAGCGGCAGCAGCGTTCTCCAGAAGAACGTGGGCAGATGGATCGTCGAAGTATCTGTGCGGCTGGTTCCGGCGGAGGTTCGAGTCCTCACTCGGGCATGGATGTGTATGTCTGTCTTTAGGATGATTTAGGTAAGTAGTGTGTAAGCTTAGGGACTGATGACCATACCATTTAAGTCCCATAAGATTTCACACACATTTGAACATTTTTGAAGTATCTAATCATGATGATAATAGGATCCGACAACAAACCCTAGGACATTATCAAGAATTATTATGCCAGGGAAGACTACGAAGTCAGTTGATTACAAACGTTTGCACGGTTTAAAACGTTGATTTAAAGTGTTTGGAAGGTGTCAAATAGCGATAAGATCGGAAACAGACATATCTCTACAACGATCATAGTATTCTTGAAGCTTAGAAATATTCACGTAAGTTGTATTACAAGGAGAAAACTAATGCAATAGTCCGTATGTTACTGATATGTCATAAAAAAAACTCAGAAAAACATGTTTTGCTTAGCAAGCGTACATATAGTCCGTGCTGGAACGTTACGAAGTGTGAAACGGGCCGGGTTTGAAATAGTTGGGGTGTGCATAGTTCTCGACTTTCGCTAAACTGAAGGGCTGCCGGTTTCCTGTGACAAGATGGCAAGAGCCCTCCTTCCCGCAGGACTCCAGAGAGGAGCGCAGGACGCCTAGGAGCACACTTCAATCGCCGAACACGAGACGATGCAGCCCAGCCCAGTCCATATTTTAGTTCTTGTTACTGGAGTGCCCTCGTGTCGTGCCGAAGGGTAAACAGTGCTGCCACTCGTGGTGTAACGCGATCCAGCGTGCTTCCAGCCTGGATGGGGAGGGAGATCAAAGAAGCCGCTAGCTAACGTCGCCGTTAACTCGACTCCGAATTAACGGCCGTCAACTCTTGCACGGAAGCCTCCTTCTAATACTACCCACTTCAGGCTGTTATTTCCGTCTCATTACTTAACACTTCTGTGAGGAACCCTTGCGTTTAACAGAGAAATTTTCTAACGAATAAGAATGAGATTTTCACTCCGCAGTGGAGTGTGCGCTGATATGAAATTTCCAGGCAGGCTAAAACTGTGTGCCGGAGCGAGACTTGGAAAGTAGGAGACGAGGTACTGGCAGAAGTACAGCTGTGGGTACTTGGGTAGCTCAGTTGGTAGAGCACTTGCCCGCGAAAGGCAAAGGTCCCGAGTTCGAGTCTCGGTCCGGCACACAGTTTTAATCTGCCAGAAAGTCTCTAACTAATAGCTTGACCACTGGCTTCATTTTGACACTATATTTCGACATCTGTCCTACATAAACTGAAGTGACAGAAGTCATGGGACAGAGATATGCAAATATACAGATGGCCGTAGCATCTCGTATACAGTGTATAAAAGGGCAGTGCAATAGCACAGCTGTCATTTGTATCGAGGTGACTCACGTGAAGACATTTACGACGTGTTTATAGCCGCATGATGGGAATAAAACAATCTTTGAACGCTGAATGGTAATTTGTGCTAGACCCATGGGAAATGAATTTCGGTAATCGTTGGGGAATTCAATATTCTGAGATCCACAGTGTCAAGAATGAGTCGAGAATGTCAAATTTCAGGCATTACCACTCACTATGGGCAACGCGGTAGCCGACGGCCTTCACTTAACGAACGAGAGCAGCGGCATTTACGCAGAGTAGTCAGTGCTGACAGACAAGCAACACTGCGTGAAATAACCGCAGAAATCAATGTCGAACGTTCGAACACTGCGAGGAAATTTGGCTTTAATGGTCTATGGCATTGGAAGACCCACGCGACTGTCTTTGCTAACAGCTTGACATCGCCTGCAGCGTCTCTCCTGGGCTGGCGACCATGAAGACTGAAAAACCCTAGAAGACTGAAAAACCGTGGCCTGGTTAGATTAGTCCCGATTTCAGTTGGTAAAATCTGATCATAACGTTGTCAACAAGGTACTGTGCAAGCTGGTGGTGGCTCCATAATGATGTGGGCTGACTTTACATGGAATGTACTGGGTCACCTTATCAAACCTGTCATTGACTGGAAATGGTTATGTTCGCGTACTTGGAAATCATTTTCAGTCTTTCGTGGACTTCGTGGTTCCAAAGAACGATGGAATTTTTGTGGATGACAGTGCGCCATGTCAAGGGCCATTGGTTTGAAGAAAATTCTTAACAATTCCAGTAAATGATTTGGCCTCTCACATCGTCCCACATGAATCCCATACACCATTCATGGGCCATAATCAAGAGGTCAGTTCGTGCACAAAATCCAGCATGGGCAACACTTTCGCAATTATGGGCGGCTATAGAGGCAGCATGACTCAATATCTCTGCAGGAGACATCCAAGAACTTATTGAGTCTATGCGACGTCGAGCAAAAGAAGGTCTTACATGGTGTTAGGAGGCACCCCATGAATTTTTTCACTTCAGAGTAATATGTCGACGTCCATGCCAATCTTGTTGTGAGGGACCGGTTACATTAATTAGAAACGAAACTATACTCTGACCCGAACTAGATCACGATAGTTACAGAAATACTACGCTATTTTGTTATTTACTGTGACACACGCAAACAACATGCATCATAAATAGAATCGGTATCTCTCGTAAGAGTTGCCACGGCCTTGCCGCAGTGGATACCCCGGTTCCCATCAGATCACCGAAGTTATGCGCTGTCGGGCGTGGCCGGCACTTGGATGGGTGACCATCCGGGCCGCCATGCGCCGTTGCCATTTTTCGGGGTGCACTCAGCCTCGTGATGCCAACTGAGGAGCTACTCGACCGAATAGTAGCGGCTCCGGTCAAAGAAAACCATCATACCCACCGGGAGTGCGGTGTGCTGACCACACGCCCCTCCTACCCGCATCCTCAGTGAGGATGACACGGCGGTCGGATGGTCCCGATGGGCCACTTGCGGCCTGAAGACGGAGTGCTGCAGCTGCTCTCTAAGAGTCGTCAGGTGATTTTTTTTTTTCTGGCTTCTGCAGATATCTGCAATTTCGCTTTATCATTGTGTAGCTGGAACCAGCCCAAACAAGTAGTGCTCACCACGTCTTTCATGTGACGCCCATTGTCGATAGCGAGTTCCGGTTCGTTGGCCGTTACAAACAAAGCGAAGTTTTACGCATCCATTCCACAGAGTGGTCGTAGATTAGTCTAGGGCGATGTTTGTTTTATCGACATGTGTTAACATGGACAGTAAAACTCAAAGAATAACCAGTACTTCAGCAGTGTCAGCACTACCCCGCCTACCGCTGACTGCTACCGTTAAGCATGCAACGCTACTGTCCCTGTTAATAAAAAATGGTTCAAATGGCTCTGAGCACTATGGGACTCAACTGCTGAGGTCATTAGTCCCCTAGAACTTAGAACTAGTTAAACCTAACTAACCTAAGGACATCACAAACATCCATGCCCGAGGCAGGATTCGAACCTGCGACCGTAGCGGTCTTGCGGTTCCAGACTGCAGCGCCTTTAACCACACGGCCACTTCGGCCGGCCCCTGTTAATAAACATCAAGAAAACATATATCTGATTAGATTAATTTTGGGACACTCTGCCGAATGGATCCGTAAAATTCCGATTCAAAACTCATTTTATGTGTAATGGAATACGAACCGGTACTTCCTGTTGACAATAGGCGTCGGATGAAAGACGTGGTGAACAGTAATTATTTAAGCTGACTCTACCTACACAACGCAAAAACTAAATTGCAAGTATCTGCCGAAACACCAGTTAAAATGCGCCTGACGGCTCTTAGCAGAAGCACCTTGTACTTATTTTGACTAAGGACTACCAATAAGCATTATAGATCTTAGACAACTGGTCAGCCAAGTGCTGGTGCACGCGATAGGTCACAGGAGACATTGCAGGAAGTTGGCTGGGATCAGCTCATATCACAACACAGATTCCCAACAGATGTCTCAACTTTGTAGTTTACCTCTTTTATTCAATCCATTCCTTTCTGTGGCCGTGACTTAGGCCTTCTTCAGGTATCTATACTACACTCCTGGAAATGGAAAAAAGAACACATTGACACCGGTGTGTCAGACCCACCATACTTGCTCCGGACACTGCGAGAGGGCTGTACAAGCAATGATCACACGCACGGCACAGCGGACACACCAGGAACCGCGGTGTTGGCCGTCGAATGGCGCTAGCTGCGCAGCATTTGTGCACCGCCGCCGTCAGTGTCAGCCAGTTTGCCGTGGCATACGGAGCTCCATCACAGTCTTTAACACTGGTAGCATGCCGCGACAGCGTGGACGTGAACCGTATGTGCAGTTGACGGACTTTGAGCGAGGGCGTATAGTGGGCATGCGGGAGGCCGGGTGGACATACCGCCGAATTGCTCAACACGTGGGGCGTGAGTTCTCCACAGTACATCGATGTTGTCGCCAGTGGTCGGCGGAAGGTGCACGTGCCCGTTGACCTGGGCCCGGACCGCAGCGACGCACGGATGCACGCCAAGACCGTAGGATCCTACGCAGTGCCGTAGGGGACCGCACCGCCACTTCCCAGCAAATTAAGGGCACTGTTGCTCCTGGGGTATCGGCGAGGACCATTCGCAACCGTCTCCATGAAGCTGGGCTACGGTCCCGCACACCGTTAGGCCGTCTTCCGCTCACGCCCCAACATCGTGCAGCCCGCCTCCAGTGGTGTCGCGACAGGCGTGAATGGAGGGACGAATGGGGACGTGTCGTCTTCAGCGATGAGAGTCGCTTCTGCCTTGGTGCCAATGATGGTCGTATGCGTGTTTGGCGCCGTGCAGGTGAGCGCCACAATCAGGACTGCATACGACCGAGGCACACAGGGCCAACACGCGGCATCATGGTGTGGGGAGCGATCTCCTACACTGGCCGTACACCACTGGTGATCGTCAAGGGGACACTGAATAGTGCACGGTACATCCAAACCGTCATCGAACCCATCGTTCTACCATTCCTAGACCGGCAAGGGAACTTGCTGTTCCAACAGGACAATGCACGTCCGCATGTATCCCGTGCCACCCAACGTGCTCTAGAAGGTGTAAGTCAACTACCCTGGCCAGCAAGATCTCCGGATCTGTCCCCCATTGAGCATGTTTGGGACTGGATGAAGCGTCGTCTCACGTGGTCTGCACGTCCAGCACGAACGCTGGTCCAACTGAGGCGCCAGGTGGAAATGGCATGGCAAGCCGTTCCACAGGACTACATCCAGCATCTCTACGATCGTCTCCATGGGAGAATAGCCGCCTGCATTGCTGCGAAAGGTGGATATACACTGTACTAGTGCCGACATTGTGCATGCTCTGTTGCCTGTGTCTATGTGCCTGTGGTTCTGTCAGTGTGATCATGTGATGTATCTGACCCCAGGAATGTGTCAATAAAGTTTCCCCTTCCTGGGACAATGAATTCACGGTGTTCTTATTTCAATTTCCAGGAGTGTATTAAACGGCTGAAAATGTCACGCACTCTCCCTGTTCCACTTTCAGGTTGCCTATGCGACGGGCAACCAGAATTTGAAATTTGCGGTAGTTCATTTAGTTATTGCCCAAATTTATAAGTTGTAAATGTTGTCACAATCTGCTTATTGAGAGGTATAATCTTACCCTAAAGGTTTTCCGCAATACGTCAAGTATTTAAGTTAGAAACTGCCTGTATGTCTTGAGGTAACATAACTCAGAGGCCACAAATTTTCCGCACTATACTCAACCAGTATTTGAGAATGAGAGAACTCCTTCCCTCCCAATAAAATTTACACATAATCTCAAAATTTTTCTAAACTTTTTCTCCGGGGCACCCACCACAAACAAATCAAACGAAAATAGTTTATTGTTTACTACATTTTTTCTATTCCTATATACGCAATACGAATGAAAGCTCCCCGTCTGTAATCTCAGGAACTAATTAAAGGATTCTGATACGGTTTTCACTAATAGACTAACTGATTCACGAGAAAGGTTTTTTTGTAATTTTTTGTTATAATTTATCACCACAAGGCCACACAAGTCGCCTGCCCATACAAACTTGTGCTGCCCGTGCGAAGGCGAGCGCGGGCCGCTAGTACAATATAACTTCAGCATCAGACATGATCCTTTAATTTATTACTTCCTTACTATTAACTTTATTCGCAGACAGTATTTACATATACTATTCAGTGTACCTGTAAACCTCTATCATTCTACCAGGAGCGTTCTGTAAGCAATGCAACACATTTTTTCTGATATCAGGTTAGTTTCATTCAGGTACCAATACCCATCATTACTCCTCACTCTTTTGGGTAAAAAACCCTATTTTTCAACATAACCTCCTTTCAATGTGACGGACTTGCACCACCCTGCTGGGAGGGTTTGTATTCCCGCATGGTACCACTCCACTTGTCTACGTCATAGCCAAAGTACTGCTGCATCAGTAACCTTCCCACATCGACGTACTGCTACCCAGGGAGTGCATCCGTCATTGGGCCGAACATACGGAAGTCGGAAGTTTCATGATGCGGGCTGTAGGGTCAATGAGGAAGAACAGTCGGCAGCCGTTGTGGCCGAGCGGTTCTAGGCGCTTCAGTCCGGAACCGCACGACTGCTACGGTCGCAGGTTCGAATCCTGCCTCGGGCATGGATGTGTGTGACGTCCTTAGGTTAGTTAGGTTTAATTAGTTCTAAGTTCTAGGAGACTGATGCCCTCAGAAGTTAAAGTTAAGTCGCATAGTGTTCAGAGCCATTTCAACCATTTTTAACCTCTTCGCTCGGTCACTACGACAGTTTCAAGTATTTTGGAGTCCGTTTTGTTTTCGACCAATGGGATTCATCCACTGGCGTTGGGCCAGGTTGTCCTGTTCGTTTTGAACTAAATACGTTATTATGGTAAATTATCTGTTCGGATTCTGCGTGATGGAGTCCTAGGCTTGGTCGGTGCAGTATTCTGATGTTCACATCTTTCTCTACATCACGTCCATGCTGCTGAGAAAGTACTACACCGCATAAGGAGCCGTGTGAGACCAGTTCAGTTTATTTACTTTCAGCCGGTCGTTGCTGCAGAGCGGTTCTAGGCGCTTCAGTCCGGAACCGCGCGACTGCTACGGTCGAAGGTTCGAATCCCGCCCTGGGCATGGATGTGTGTGATATCCTTAGTTAGGTTTACGTAGTTCTAAGTTCTAGGGGACTGATGACCTCAGATGTTAAGCCACATAGTGATCAGAACCATTTGAACCATTTTATTTACTTTCGAGTCGGTTAGTTTATCGTGGAGAGAGTAGTCTGGCTTTGTCTAGTGAAGACCACTCCGCGAGCAAATTCGGGCTGTATACTTCCGCTCAGCGATACAGGGGCTCATAGGTTGCTAATATCTACAGTTAAGATGCTAATTATTGCACCACATACGGGATGTCGGGAAATTTCCGGTATAAACTTCTTGGACTTGTAGAGTGGAGTGAGTACATAATATTTTGAATAGGAACCCACATCCGGAAACTTACTGTTCACGTTCTACGATTGTTTCAGTTCAGCTGTTTAATTCATCCACTTCTGCTTGAGGAACTGAATTAGGTTTGACGCAGTGCAATTATTAGGTTAAAAACTCGAAAGTAAACATGACTAACCATACAGTTATCGGTTAATCACGTATGACAGTATTAACAGCTAAACATTACTTCTGTACGTACAGAATGGTTGGTTCTTTTTTTGTTCTGGAATAATGTATACACATAATATTAGATGTTCATATAACCAGATGTGCTTAAATTTGAAATGGATGTTTAGTTATGCTTCCTTTCGAATTGCTAGCTAATAATTGTACTGTCTCACACCTAATTCAGTTCCTCAAGCAGACATGGATGAGTTAAACATCTGAACTCAAAACTTCGTGGGACGGAATCGGTACTTTTCCGGACATTTATTCCTATTCAAAGTATTATGTAGTCTTTTCCCTTTGCAATCCAGCAAGCTTGTATCGGGAATTTCTGGACACCCTGTACACTTTATTACACTTCGTGAGATTGTAAATTCAGAGATGTTACCCTCTTCTGAAGTATAAAGCTTAATTTTCCAGTCAGTTGGAATTATGTGTTGTGAAGACAGCGATCCGTCTACTTGTAAAACTATGTGTTGGAATAGTAGGTTGAAATATCAACCGCGAAGCTGTAAAGTTATTTTCTTGTTTTTGATGACAATTTAGTGCTTATTCGTTTCCCTTGTATTCATTTTTTTCGGGAATCTTACCATCTTTTGTGTTCAGTTTTTTGAATGTGCCACACTGTGCGAGCGTCATTTTGTTATCTTACCTAAGCTGATTTCACAGGAACTCTAGTTAATAGGCACCTGAATAATGAGCTGCCACTGGAAATTGTTATTAATAATCGAACATCTCTGCATACTATTAAGTTTTAGATGCCGAAAACCGTAGGTCGACGCATGCTGCATTGCGGACCGCTGTTTTATCAGGCGTAATCCCGCATCTCTCAATGAGGCAGCCCTGCAGCCAGGCGACTTGCGCGAGTTTTGGTGTTCTCGTAAAGACAAGTCATTTTAGATTATGAAAACATTTAGTTTAGTACTGATTACGTGGTAAATAGGTGTATTAGTGTGCTTTTTAAGCGTACCATTAAAGGTTTTATTTTTCTTTATGTAATATAGCAGAAAACTCGAAAAGATCGTACAGTTGGGTTACAGTCATATTTTCTGTTTACAATTTGCCGCAGCAAACCTTTAGAATTTCGTTTAATTG
The DNA here is from genome assembly GCF_023864345.2 of Schistocerca serialis cubense. NCBI lineage: Eukaryota > Metazoa > Arthropoda > Insecta > Orthoptera > Acrididae > Schistocerca > Schistocerca serialis. The sequence goes on from NC_064643.1 coordinate 701,286,867, forward strand.
TTCTTTGCTCCCTCCTGCAATTTAATTGTAGCGTACCTCTTCATTATTTGACTCGCATTTCCGGAAAGTAGCGTAAATTTTAAGTTGTTGTTTCAGAAACTTTGCACTATTGTTTTTGTTTACATACAATTGCTTATAGGCGAAATTTGTGGAATCATATTTTCGTATTTATCTGTAATTTTACTGAACTATTCTTAATAAAATATTACATTTATCTTAAATGAAAAATGCTTGTTAGGTCGGGGCTTTGGTGTGACGGGTGCTGTAGATTTTCCATGTGGGTGACAGTAGTGGCGTGGGAATAGGGGAAGTAAATGAGACTGGTCAGTGGTTTTGTAGAATATGTAGTAGAGATAGGAAGATACTAGAACAGGAGGGGAAAACTGCCGTCCTTCTGGCTGAGTTAGACAAGGCCAGGAGAGATCTTCACAGGTTAAGGAGGGAGAAGTGTAAGTAGAGAGAGGGGGGAAGTGGCAACAGTCAACAGGAGGAACAGGCCTAGAACTTTGTCTGACAGTTTCGTGGTGAATGTGGAAAATAGATTTGACCTGATGCTTCAGTTAGAAGCTGGTGAGCCTCAAGCAGTTGCTGATGTAGACAGGCCACAACAAACTTTTAGCAGAAAATTGAAAAGTAAGAATGTAGGTAAATCAGCAAAGAGAAAGAAAGTGTTCTTGTTAGGTAGTTCCCACGGAAGAGGAGTTGGCCAACTTTTGCAAGATGAACTTGGATCAGAATAACAGTTCAATTTTTTAAACCTAGTTCTGGTCTGAAGCAGGTGACAGAGGATTTAGGATCACCTTGCAAAGATTTCACTAAGGAAGACACCGTTGTTATAGTGGGTGGGCCAGGTAACAGTACTGACAGAGATCCTGGGTACAGTATAGAGTCTGACCTGGCAAAGTTGCATCAGCATCAAAGCACACTAGTGTTCAGTTTGTATTTGTTCTTGGGCGCCATGACTGACCTCATTTGAACTCTTCTGTCAAGAAAGTTCATTTGGACTTGGAATGGCTGCTTATGTTGTGTGCAGGGTCACACATTGGTATGGTTCCTGTTGAGTCTCTCAATAGGTGGAATTGTACTAGGCATGGCCTTCACCTAAACAGGAAAGGGAAGGGTAAACTGTATGGGAAATTACCATGAAAGTTAAAGGGGGGAGGCACGGTGATGAGTGATAAGATACCAGTGGTTATAGGGTTCAGAAAAGACACTTTCTTAGGGTAGGGAGGACAGAAAGAAACCAAGTTTGAAGAGAGGTTAGGATCGAGACAAACCTTCAGTTTGAGAAAGAAACCAAAAAACATTATTCTAGCTTATTACATCAGCATAAACAGCTATTGGTTAAGAATTTTCAATAATCAGCAGAAATTTCAACTCCACCCAGTTTAAACTCAGTCAGTGTGAAATTTCAGCTATCTTCATTGCATCAAAATATTCGAAAACCAAGAAATAAAATTAATGAATTATCTGCATATATGAATTAGTCCTCAAACCTAACTGATATAATTTGCCTCTCCGAACATCATGTGACCACTGGTACAGAGCTTTTAAGTGTTACAGGATTTAGGTTCGCATCTCACTTTTGTAGAGAAGAAATGGAGAACAGAGAAGTTGCCACATTCATCAGGAACTGTCATAAATTTAAGAACATGGACATTTATAAATTTTACCTAGAACAGCATATGGAAACATGTGCAACAGAAGTAGAACTTCACAAAAAAACCTTCATAATATTAAGTGTATACCGAGCACCTGCAGATAACTTTAATCTGTTCATAAACCACCTTGAAGCTGTACTGTCCCATTTAACAACCAAAAACAAACAAATAGTGGTTGCTGGTGACTTAAATGTAGATTTCCTTAAAGACTCCCAATACGAATTTATCTGAGTTAGTAACACTATCATTCAACTTAGTTCCCACTGTTAAGCTCCCCACTAAAGTAGCCAATTGCTCACAAACAGCCATTGATAATATGTTTATAGAAAAATCCAATGAACAAAATTGTATTACAAAACTAATAGTCAATGGCCTCTCAGACCATGACATGCAGTTCCGTCTGTTAAATGTTGATACTGAACGGGATATAAAATCTGTTAAATCTGAGCTCAAGAGGGTAATCAATAAGCCAAAAATTGGTTATTTTAGGACACTCCTCAGAGACATTCACTGTAGTGTAGGGCTCATGGCATGAAAGAAAAATATAATGTATTTGCAAATGAAGTGCTTACCTTATTTGAAAACTGGTTTCCCCCCAAAACTAACCAAGGTTAGAAAAAAGTCTACAAAGAAGCCATGGATTACTCAAGGAATAGAGGAATCTTGTAAAACATAAAGAAAACTCTATCTGTCAATCTGAAACACTTCTGATGTTAATACTATAGCAAATTCCAAGAAGTACTGCAAAATATTAAAGACATCAAAGCAAATATATTACAAGGAAAAGTTAGTCATATCAGATAACAAAATAAATACCAGATGGGATATAGTGAAGGAGGACACAGTATAACCAGACATGAAGAAGGACAAATTACATTAACAGTAAATGATACATTGGTGACATATGTGTATAGTGTTGCAGAACTTTTTAACCAACATTTTATAACTGTTACTGAAAAGATGGGGTTGTCAGGTTCTGTAGATGCTGCTATGTAATACCTCAGACCAGACATTTCAAGTAACTTCCATAATATGAATTTGACCCTCACTACTTCCACAGAAGTAATGTCCGTTATAAAATCTTTAAAATCAAAAAGATCTAGTGGTTATGATGAAATACCAACAAAGGTAATTAAAGAATGTGATTCTGAGTTAACATATTAAGCTATTGGTGTAACCAGTCTTTTATCAGTGGAATGTTTCCTGAATGGTTGAAATATGCTGAAGTTAAGCCACTGTTTAAGAAGGGAGATAAAGAAATAGAATCAAATTTCTGTCCAATTTCACTTTTGCTAGCATTTTCAAATGTATTTAGAAAAGGTAATGTACAGTTGGCTTTATAAGCATCTTATCACAAATAACACACTGTCAAAGTCGCAGTTCGGACTTCTAAAGGGTTCTGATATTGAGAAGGCTGTCTACCATTACGGTGAAAATGTACTTAATTCATTAGACAAAAACTGCAGGCAACTGGTATATTTTGTGATCCGTTAAAGGCATTTGACTGTGTAAATCACAATATCCTTTGAAGTAAGTTAGAATACTATGGTGTAACAAGAAATGCTGCAAAATGGTTCAAATCTTATATCTCTGGCAGGAAGGAAAGAGTGTTATTAGGAAAGAGACATGTATTAAGCTATCAGGCAACATCGAACTGGGAATTAATTACATGTGGGGAACCACAAGGGTCCATCTTAGGCCCTCTTACTTTTTCTTGTGTATATAAATGACCTTTCATCTGTAACATCACCAGATGACAAGTTTGTTTTGTTTGCTAATGATAAAAACATTGCAATAAATAGCAAATCAAGTGTAGTCTTAGAAAGATCGGCTAGTAAAATATTTGTGGACATTAATCACTGGTTCCTAACCAATTCTTTGTCACTTTAAAAAACACACTACATGCAGTTCAGAACTTGTAAGGGGTGTCCCACGAGTATATGGTTAACATACGATGGCAAGCCGATAGAAGAAGTGGGCAGCGTTAAATTCTTGGGATTACAGCTTGATAATAAATTCAACTGGGAGGAATACACCACAGAATTTCTGAAGTGTCTTAACAAATCTCTATTTGCAATGAGAATTGTCAGACATCAGGGAAAGTTGGTTACTTTCATTCCATAATGTGGTAATTCATCAAGGTAAGCATAAGTTTTCCGGGCACCAAAAATGTGCAGTAGGAGTTATATGTGGTGTGAACTCAAGAACATCGTGCAGGAGCCTGTTTAGGGAACTAGGAATACTAACTACTGCTTCCCAATATATTTACTCCATAATGAAATTTATCATTAAGAATATATCACTTTTTAAAAGCAACAACTCAATTCATGGAATCAATACTAGAAATAAGAATAATCTTCACAAGGATTTAAAGTCACTCTTGTAGAAAAAGGTGTGCATTATTCAGGAACACACATTTTCAATAACTTGCCAGCAGCCATAAAAAGCTTAACAACCAATGAAATTCAGTTTAAGAGAAGCCTAAAGGGTTTATTGGCAGCCAACGCCTTCTACTCAGTTCACAAATATTTGTGTGTGTGTGTGTGTGTGTGTGTGTGTGTGTGTGTAACTGGATAACCTCTTTTGATGCTACTCAGTTGTCAGGATGAGCATTACTGCAAAGGGCATTTGACTATAAAGCATTATGTCTGGGTGAAAAACACTAAATAAATTACTTTTTCTCTCTTAACAACATGTGGGCAGGGTGGGTTCTTCCTTGGCTCAGGTATGAGGTAGACTGAAACTGCATTTTTACATGAGATAACTTTTATTGAAAGATTTGTGCAATGGTTTCCTTACTGGATTTTTCTGGCTGGGAGAGCGGCATCTGTGTCGTTTGCGAAGCCTTCTGCTGCATGAGCAGCAGTGTCTGATTACACCTGGCGGTGTGCATCTCATGTCACTGTTTCTCCAAGTTGACTGGAGATGCGCATTGTGAGGTGGCCCATTTAATGATTGAGAACAAAGTCGTGAATCGGATGGTGATACCTTGGATGTGGCCACCCAATATTTCTCTTCTCTATGCGGCCACATGTGTCAGTATTGCCTGTCTGCTAGCGGAGCGGCATGGCGGGGGAAGGCCAGTGTCCCGGACTCGAACAACGGACTCCAGCTTGCCAGTCTTCGGCTGTCAGATCTTCATCACAGCTCATAGGTGACTGCTGCTGTGAGGCTGTCTCCTTACCGTCCTCATGAGTCACCCAGGTACATAAAAATCAGTCTTCAAATACCTTCTAAATTCTGTCTTCTGGCAGCGAGGCCGCTGTTTGCTATTCCATTACAGCGGTGGACTTGGTGCTTCTGTGTATGATGTAGTCTCTTCCTGCATGACGGTCTTCAGCACTGACTGAACCGTACTGGAACTGAACTCGAACCAAAAGTGAACTGAAAACTACTGTCAGGCCCACTGCATCTCGCGTATTTATTTACTTCAATTCACTGGAAGTGAACGACTTCACGGTAATTGCCTCTTCTGTCACGTTGAAAAGCTTCTCGAAGAATCTTCTTAATGTCAGTCATTGGCTCTTGAAATGTAGGCAAGGGCCTTTGATCACATGGGACAATTGAGAAACACGTGAGCCAGTCGGGTGATGCCCTAATGGCTGAATTGAACGCTTCCGCTTATGTGGGGAGGGCGACGGTTTCTCCTGAACATGCTGACATGCAAGCGCCAGCCGTTGCCACTGCTACTCTGCCCGCTGTTTGCCAGTGTTTAACTCTTCTAAACTAAACTAAGTTTTCATTTATTTTCTAATTTCTACTTCACTTCACATTGATTTCACTAATTTATTTACCTATCTTAAGTACCTCTCAACATTCCTCCACTCTTCGGAGAAATTCGCCCTCGAATTTACCACTCGACATTCCTCCACTCTTCATACGGCAAAAGCACTAACACAAGCAATGAAAACTCTCGACATGCTTCACATTAAGTATGTTGAAAATACTTTATTACTTTACTAAAGCACTGTACGCTCATGAATCACATAGTTCACACATGAATCGTTATAATAGGTCTATTAAATCTTGATGACAATGAATAAACAAAAATAGATTTTTCACTTAGAAAATTACATAGCAACACCTGTTTAATCTACCCTATATTAATGCAAGAATATCTATTCTGCAGTATTGTTTATCTTAACATGAAACTGTGTAATAAAGACTGTAGTGCAATAAACAAAATTAATACACTAATGCTCAAAAGTAACCACTGAAGTACACCAGTTAAGAGTGTAGTATCCAGTTAACAGGGATGTGATGAAGTGGTATATTATTATTTGGCTTATTTTTTTGTCTTAAATAAAACAAAACTGTACAAAGCAGAAACACCAACACAAAGGTTCCAGATATAAACGTTCCTAGCATTATAATTTTAGTTTTGTGTTCACTTTTTAACTTTAAGACATGTTGCATCACAACATTAGCATCAATTTTACAGTGCTGTGAGTTTATGAACCTATCTAATGACTTCAGAAGGAACTCTCAAGGAAGTCATTGAGGTAGGATAAGTTTTGTGTAGGAAATGCTTGCATGGCGTTTTCTGGCCAATAAATTAGAGTCAAAGATAAATTAACATTAGTTTTACCAGTGATTGTTATGGACATACCAACCTAGTAAAAACAAAAACAAAGGAAAGAAGGAATACATTGTTAACTACAAGATCTACATGTTTCTACATTCAACTTTCTTTTCTTAAAAAATGAACCATTATCATTTATTAATTATTTACATTTATTTACTATCCACAGTCTACTATGATTCAACAAGGACATTCGCACCCTTGGTCGAACAATGTATGGTGCCATGTCTGTATGTTGTGCTGGCGTGGCCACTCTTTTTCCTTTTCGGGCACTTCCTCCACCCGTCCCAAAAGCAGACACTACTGTTGAAGGAATTACATCTGGAGCGTCCTTAAAAGATTTTAAACGACTTGCATGGAAAATAGTAGTTCGGGTGGGCAGTTGCAGTTTAACATTGACTGGTGACGTGATCTCAATAACTTGATAAGGACCTCTGTAGTTTGTTACTAATTTCTTCGTTTTTCCTTTCGCAATGTATGGGGTTGACAGCATAACCAAATGACCGATTTTGTAATTTGGATACTTAGCTTGGGCATTACCTAATCTTTCCTGTCGTTCCATAGCCTATGTATTAGATTTTTGAACCTTTTTCGATATATCCTTCATTATTCGATAGAAATCTTTTACTATTTCTCCAACTTTTCCGTTTTTCTGCCTGATTACATCAAAAGGGGACGGCATATTTCTCCCATAGACCATTTCATAAGGTGACATGCCAGTTGCTTCGTGCGTTTTGGCATTGTATACCAACACGATTATTGGTAAATACGTATCCAATTAGAATGTTGTTCGTTAATATAATAACTAAGCATCTTGCCAATTGTCCGATGAACTCTTTCTGTGTGTCCGTTGCACTGGGGGTGTAACGGAGTTGTGCGTAATTTACTTATTTTTAGTAAGTGGCGTAGCTGTTTCATTAATTCAGACATAAAATTAGATCCCTGATCTGTGATAATAGCTTCAGGTACGCCAAATTTAAGTATCCAATTGTTAACTAAAGCTTGGGCAACTGTATTTGCTTGTTGATCTGGGAGACTCACCATAGCTAGATAGCTTGAAAAGTAATCTATAATCGTAAGAACATATTTATTACCAAGTCCGTGTTGCGTATTTTCTGTTCAGTTCACGAGTCAGATGGCGTTACCAAGTCTGTTCTTTGCGGTGCTAGAATTACATATTTTGCCTACTGTGAAAATATCAGTACTTGATTAGCAATACTTAAGGTGAGTAGTGTATGCTTTTAAAAGCACACTCACACTTTTCATATTGACCCACCCTGCCTTGATATACAATTTGGGTTCTCCAATTGCTTTTACACTACAATTTCTTTCACTTAATGTTTATCGTAGCAAAGTAGTCTATTACAAATTGGGATTATTCTTACAGAAATTCTCTTTCTTGTGGGTTTCTAACTGCTTCTTCAACCACAACTTCTTTCATTTAATTGCAATGCTTATCGGTCTTTTTATATTTATTAATATTACCTCTTTTGATGAGAAGATACAACTGCATTAATGTTAGGCAAATAAACTAAAGGGTATTTGTATCTTTATTGGCACATTGGGGAATACGCTTAGTATGATTAGCTTTGTTTTATTCATGAAACTGAGTAAGTTACACATGATACATAAAGACATACATGATTCAGAAAGAGAATAAAAGAAATTTGTGACCTTTTATTACTTTTATGTTCAATATTAGAAAGGTGCAGTGCAGAGAGATGGTCAAATTTTGTGATACTGCACTGTGAATGAAAATTTGTTTAGGATGTATCTCATTTTTTCAAATACAGAGAAATACAGTGTCCCTTGAGTAACTGATTATAGTTCGAGAATTATGAAGTAAATTTATGTTTTGGCAGATGAGCCTCCTTATACCAATTTGATTGATAGTCATTTTGTGGTGTGAAGATAGATCAACATTGGTGGTTTGAAAGCAGGATGTCTGTATGAAGTGTTAATGTTAATCCTGTTCCATGTATCTAGTACTCTGGGATCGTTGGTGCTTTACATTTGTATCCTATGGTTTGAGAAAAGAGCAGGAAATGATGTTTACTTTATTTAATTTCAGGATCCATATATTAGTAAAGGGAAACATATCTCGAACTCAGTGGGTCTGTTGCAGAAATTAATAGTATTATCAATCAGTTTGGAGCATAATATTTCTTGGAGAGTCAGTTTTTGTGGGAAGATGGGTAGACTGAAAACAAAAATTCATTCACACCCCCCCCCCCCCACCCCCCTTCACCCATGGTGCATTACGCTGAAGCATTTAACTTACAGAGGTGTTTTAGGGGGCGTTTCACGATGAATAAAGGATGGTAAAATGGTTGGTAATATTCTCAATTACTTCATTCATTTATTTAATTTTTGTGTGCAAAACGTAATTGTGGCTTAGCAATTTTGTATCAGGACCTGATGCAATATTTTGCATACTGGTGGCATGTAGAGAGTACATGAGCTATTTTGGAGATCCAAGGAGTAGTTCTAATGAACAGTTTATAACAGAATTTCAAATATTTCATCTCTACAGGTGTACTTTCTCCAACTTTAAATATGTTTCATGTCATATACTTTTTCATGTTGCTTTTATGAGTTTGATGTTTATCTTTGCTTCTGAGTGGGACATTTCAGTAGTGGTTTTCCTGGTCTTGATAATTATGTGCTTTGAAGAGAATAATTGGATCAGAAAAGGAAAAAGGAGCAGTAGTGTTGGCTTAAAAGAATCTTTCATACGAGCATTATGGTCAATGTACGGCGGCAGTAGCTGTAGCGACACGTCTTAGGAAGACAGCCAGTGATGCTGTGGACAATTTTCTGCCTGAGCCACGAATGAGAATCGAATGAAGAAATCTTGAAATCTGTAGTTGATTTAGTAGCCATTTGATACGAGGCATTGAGAACACATAATCCCTGGACCCAGATAGGAAATATGTGTAAGCTCGTCTTTGTACAAATGATTACGGAACCTCGTTTGTTCAGTATAAAATGTCGAATCAAAACACATTCACCCGACTAAATTTCAAGTTGTTATTTTATTTGAGCATCCAGTTTCAGTGCTACATTGCGCCATCTTCAGCCTCCGGGACCGACGTGTAGAGAGAAACTCACTTGCTGGTCTGGTCAGACTAGGCGCCAGCACCCATTGACGTATCCGTAGACTTCTTAACACAGCGATTCCTTCGATCATCACTTGACTGTATTGACAATAGATCTACGGATACCAGTCACCGAGTGCTGGCGCCTATTTTGACTAGACCAGAGGTGGGATTCTATATACTTATATGGATATGATGTCTGTTCTTTCGGACATGTCCGAAAGAACAGACACCATATCCATGTAAGTATATAGTACTGGCAATATCGGCCATGACCTCCTTCTGTGCGGATGTACACATGTTCCCCGAAATCTTACGGGACTTGGTAAGAATGTCTTCCACGAGTAATGAGTGTGCTGTGGTGGGACACTACGAATGTAGTGTGTGGACATACAAGGTGAGAATGTGGGTCTCGCGGGAGGCGTGCGCGACATAGTCCCTGCAGTCGCACTATCCTCTGTGCCCTCAGTGGCTCAGATGGATAGAGCGTCTGCCACGTAAGCAAGAGACCCCGGGTTCGAGACCCGGGCGGGCCACACATTTTCACCTCTCCCCGATGATATATATCAGCGCCTGTCAGCAGCTGAAGGTATTAAATTAATACTAATTTTGTTAGAGGTGGGATTCTTCCCAGACGTCGGTCTGGAGACCTGGAGATGGTGTAATGTGGCGGTGAAACAGGCTGCTCAAATAAAATAACAGCTGGAAATTTAGGTGGCTGAAAGCGTTTCGTTTCGATATTTGAAACAGCAAATGGTCCCTCCTCACGTCTGAGAGCGCTGCCGTATTCCCGTGCTCCCTGAGCGAGTGCCAGCGTCTTCCGACAGCACGTGTGAGGATCGCTGTTGCTGCGAAGAACAGAGGCGGTTTTGCTGAACGAAAATATTACAGTTAACATTGCTCGAAAGAAATGGAAGAAAGAACGGATTTATGACAGGAGTGACATTACAAATTCGAAGACTTCATGCAATTCGAAAAGTAGTACTGCTGCCTCCCTGTTTCTCCTGAATACTGAATTGAAACCGATGCAATACGTTTCTGATTATCAATTTCTCGTCACAGTGTCAGTACACTTGATTTAATGAATTCATTCACTTAGTTTACTAGCTTGGTTCATTAAATATGTTTCACTAAATGACTACACATGTCTAGAGATTTGAATTTGGAACTTTTGATTTCCTGCTGACAAGTATGTATACCGTTTTTTACCTTTGTTTGTTGTTCTTACCACACACCTTATTAAGAAGGCAGTACATGTTGTGGTTAACGCTGGCATTAGCTACACCTATTCCATAACGTGTACCACGATCGGGTGGGTACTTTATGAACACTGAAAAAAAAATTTTAAAAATGTGAATTTTACAGATAACAGTCTACTTTATAAAGAGATAATAGCGTGTACGTAGGGTCCAGAATCTGTAAATGCCAAATATGATATTGGTTGTGAAAGGTAGCATCTGCTACTCGAAATCAATTTTTTAATATGTTTAACTGAAAAAATTAAAACGATTAAAACATCTGCTAGAAGTATTCATTCAAAACAATAAACATTTTCTTCGAAATATTAAAATATACAGCACATGACTAGATTACAATGTTTACAAAAGGTGGGAATAAGTTTTATCCTACTCTCTCTCACTGGCATCTGTAGAGTTAAAAAAAAATTGGAAAGGATTTGAAGGACACACTATTTTCTTTGAAATTTTAAAATATATAGCACATGACTACATTACAATGTTTACAAAAGGTGGGCATAGGTTTTCCCCTCCTCTCTCCCACTGGTTTTTTTTTTCCTTTATTGTATTTCAATTCCCCATCCATTGGGGTGGGCTGGCAGCAGCATATGTGCTGCTCTTCAACCGAAAGACATAGAACAAACAATAGAAGACATTTGAAAATAACAAAGGAGAGAATATGGTGAACATAGATATAAAAAATGGGGAACATCATGGAACGCAATAGTCAAAAAACGGGGTGACTGTAAAATGGAGATAAAAACCTGTTTAAAAGTAGCACACACAAAAGCCACACACTGCGACAAGTAAAAGAACACAAGGCACAGTATGACTGGAGCATAAAAGGTATCGATGGATGGCGTAGCACATAACATACACTGATGGCGAACCTCAAGCCAGTACACAATTAAAATCACACCTCTTGACGCACAGGAGAAACAGCACTGAACAAAACACTGACGTGGCACACTGACGATGATCAAAACGGAGGATCTGCCAGGCACAAGGAGATGAGGGAGACTGGGAGAAGGGAGGGAGGGGAAGAGATGGGGGAGATGAGCGGGGGGTGCGCTGAGGAGGACCAGGTAAGGAGGGATGTGGGAAGGAAAGAGGCAAGTATGGGGTGCTGGGTCTCAGGGGAGGGGGGGGGGGAAGGAGGAAAATCCGCTCTGGGAGAAGGAGGGAAGAGGAAAAAGGGGGCCCTGAGGAGGAATGGGGGGGGGGGGGGGACAAGGCCACGTTATAGTTGGAAGGAAGGGTAGATGTCACAGCGAAGTTCGTCATCCGGAAGGAGGAGACATTGGAAATTGCCCAGATGAAGGAGATGGAGGGTGTGGAGGTGGAGAGAGGGAGGGATACAGCGATAGAGGCGCGGCAACAGGCAGGAGGTGGAGAGGAAGGAGGAAACCAGAGGGTGGGGGGGATCAAGCCTGCGGACAATGTAAAGGATGCGGAAATGTTGGAGGAACAGGAGGAGGTGGGGAAGGGGATGAGTTCATACAGGAGCCATGTGGGGGAAGGACTCCCACTGGTATTGGTAGCGGTAAAAAAAATTGGAAATTACTTAAAGGACATACAGCAGCAGAGATAAGAGGTAACATATAATAATAAGCCGCAAAAAATAGCCCCAACGCACTGACTTGTTGTAAAGGTACTGTTCAATTCTCTGAACCTAAGATGACTTACGTAGGTTTACAATTAAGCACTAGGTAAAATGTATACCTGTTACATTACAGCCCATCGTTTGTACACGTGGTTTGACGCGCCATGTGGCAGACTGAGAGGCCTCTAGTGCCGGAGGTTCGAGTCCTCCCTCGGGCATGGGTGTGTGTGTGTGCGTGTGCGTGTGCGTGTGCGTGTGCGTGTGCGTGTGTGTGTGTGTGAGTGTTGTTCTTAGCAGAAGTTACTTTAAGTAGTGAGAATGTCTTGGGACCTTACGAATTCACACATACATCATTTGTACCCAAGCACTCCTTTGAATTACACTCAAGTATAAGTGACGCTTACGATGTCTTAATATGTCCATAATGTTTCTGTAAGTTGCATTTTATGGTTCTAGGACAGTCCGATACTAGTGATAAAGTGGTCTTTCAATTTCCATAGTGTTATGTACTAATTAATGTGCTGATCGTGATAATATTCATACGTTTTAGGTTATTTAAATCGTCTGCTGATTTTGAGTCATACAAACAAGTTAGTAGTCCCTAATGCCTATCCACTGGATGTGATGGGAAATTTCCGCGACAGAAATGCAGTGCTTACGACGGAAGTTAAGTTCCGTCTACTGCACGTCCAGTTCGTAAATCTTCTGGAGGACGAATGGTTTCCGTGGTACATGCTGCGTCTGTGTCCCTCGTGTTCCTTGCCACTCTTCTTTTAGTCACATTCTCTTTCTTCAAGTTGAGAGTGTGGTCGGATGCATTGATATCTGGAAAGAGTATATGCTCGTTGTGACTGCAGCTTCCGGGACTCGTTTTGTTGGAGACTTTCGTTTCGTGATATCCAGAAACAGTTCGTCAGTTTTCGCAATTGCTGTGACTCAAAATGTTGCGTTATATTTATAAGATTGTGTTCTATTCATACAGATGGACTGGTTAGTGTCAACTGCGTACTTAACGACTTGTAATATCAGGATATTTTTACTTCAAGCGATGCGACGAACCAAAAACAAGATACGAACAGGAACCATAACAGAAATGTCTAATCTTTGTTCAAATTTGTATCTTTCCTTGACTGGTGTTGTCCGCCGTTTTTTCACAGACCTATCGCACAGCAGACAAACGTTTTTGAGTAGAACCGCTCACAGAGAAACCCACCGCGGGATACCCCTGTCTGTAAATGAGAAGTAACCTGATAGAAGCCTTCGTTACTCCAATCTTATTAAGGAATTAGGTCTCTTCCATATATTATGTTGGGAATATCAGTTTTACTCCAAGTTTTAAGAGTAAGAAACCTTCCTTACTAGCAGTGACCCGGCGTTCTGTCGTCGAACATCTGCCGTCACCATTTAACACTGAAAATGAAAGAAAGAAAGAAGTCGGCAGGATTTTTCTCGGAATTTTGACAAATATGAACATAAATTTAAGACCAAATGTTGGCAATATGAAGCTGCTAACCCTCCGCGAGTTCGCGAGTGTACATCAGTTCAGAAAAATATCGGGACCACTGCAGTGGGTAAGTCAGACAACTTCTTACGAGACTGTCAGATATAATAAATGCTGAAACTTTTCGACTCTCGCAGCGGTGGATCGCTACGTGAAAAACAAAAGACCCGGGATGTGGACGAGGTCGTGACGGCAGCTCATTGTCCGCACAGAGCGGAGGTCTGCTCAGACATATTACTCTTTATCGGTTCCTATCAGTTTTCGCGGCGCTCGCAGCCCGCCGCGTCTTTCTTTTGTCTCCGCCGTTTGACCGCGTCGGCGATTCATTAGCCGCCGGGGAATCCCCGTACCCCTGCACCGTGCCCGGCGTTCTCCTCATACGTTACGCCTCACCCCCTCCCGACCCCTCCTAGTCTCTCCACCGCGACCCCTAGCCACCCACGCAAGAACGCCACGCCCTAACAGCTGCTGCCCGCACAAACTTTTATCTGCGCGTCTGCCCCAACCGCGGAGTCCACGCGCTGTCGTTTCATCAATTTTTCAGAAGTTTCTCGGCCGGCGGGCGCCATATTGTCGGGCTGTCTGGCCCAAATGAAACAAGCCGCTGCCCCCGCCGCGTGGCACCCGAGAAATGTCGTCGGGGCCCCTGGTGGCGGCGGCTAATCGCAGGAGCCGGGGATTAAGTTGTGCTCGTCACAATTTTCTTTCCCCTGGGTCCTTCAGAAACAGTCGGACCTACGTAGAGAAAGCGGTCCAAATTTGGACTACCATTTACTTTTTAAGGCATTACTCCCGTTCTGCTGAAAATAAATTAAAGAATGTTGCATTAACCAATAATTTGAAGTGTCCTGCTTTAAACCATTGAGGTGAAATACAAGACACTCTCACTATTTTTTCTTATTTTGGATTGTAAAAGGAAGTATTGGCATAGTGACAGCTTAGAGGTGAGGTCTAAATTCGCGGTCCAAGGAATGTTCAGTTTTCATTGAGAACACTCAGTCAGATGAATGGAAAACATGATGAAATATTTTTTTAAAAGCTCTACCAGATCATTAAAATTTTCTATTTCTTATTTTATATTTTTTTACTTTTATTTTTTTATTTTTGCTAGCTGCACTAGCTGTAGCAGTTCCTTCATTACAGGATCATAAACAATCCGTTTCCTATCCTCAGGAATATACATAGATGACAAAATATAATATGACTTAGAAGATATAATAATGGTAGCAACGAGAAAATTAACCAGAAAGACATGGGCACAAAAATGGCTCTGAGCACTATAGGACTTAACATCCAAGTTCATCAGTCCCCTATAACTTAGGACTACTTAAACCTAACTAACCTAAGGACAGGACACACATCCATGCCCGACGCAGGATTCGAACCTGCGACCGGAGCGGTCGCGCGGCTCCAGACTGTAGCGCCTAGAACCGCTCGGCCACTCTGGCCGGCCGTGGATCTAAAAACGGAGTTCAAGTAAGTTCTCTGACGAAAACCATACGGCGTGAACCCATATTTGGATATAAAATTATGGAAATACTCCGCTAGAGGGTGCAAGGATAGAGACGGAAGAAACACGATTGCGTACCAATTGCAGGCTGAGAACTGTTACACAAAAAAATTAAGCAGGAAAAAGACAGTGATTAGTATAACAAATATGTATTGGGTAATTACAGGGCACGCTATAAGAGCCAGTAAGATAAAACTAATATTAGAAGTACTATACAAACTTCCTGTGATAAAAGGTTAGTAATCTTAGGATTTCAGAGTTACCTACAAAAATGGTTACAGTTGCAATAAAACGCATTAGAGGAACATATTAAATGGTTCAAATGGCTCTGAGCACTATGGGACTCAACTTCTGAGGTCATTAGTCCCCTAGAACTTAGAACTACACTCCTGGAAATGGAAAAAAGAACACATTGACACCGGTGTGTCAGACCCACCATACTTGCTCCGGACACTGCGAGAGGGCTGTACAAGCAATGATCACACGCACGGCACAGCGGACACACCAGGAACCGCGGTGTTGGCCGTCGAATGGCGCTAGCTGCGCAGCATTTGTGCACCGCCGCCGTCAGTGTCAGCCAGTTTGCCGTGGCATACGGAGCTCCATCGCAGTCTTTAACACTGGTAGCATGCCGCGACAGCGTGGACGTGAACCGTATGTGCAGTTGACGGACTTTGAGCGAGGGCGTATAGTGGGCATGCGAGAGGCCGGGTGGAAGTACCGCCGAATTGCTCAACACGTGGGGCGTGAGGTCTCAACAGTACATCGATGTTGTCGCCAGTGGTCGGCGGAAGGTGCACGTGCCCGTCGACCTGGGACCGGACCGCAGCGACGCACGGATGCACGCCAAGACCGTAGGATCCTACGCAGTGCCGTAGGGGACCGCACCGCCACTTCCCAGCAAATTAGGGACACTGTTGCTCCTGGGGTATCGGCGAGGACCATTCGCAACCGTCTCCATGAAGCTGGGCTACGGTCCCGCACACCGTTAGGCCGTCTTCCGCTCACGCCCCAACATCGTGCAGCCCGCCTCCAGTGGTGTCGCGACAGGCGTGAATGGAGGGACGAATGAAGACGCGTCGTCTTCGGCGATGAGAGTCGCTTCTGCCTTGGTTCCAATGATGGTCGTATGCGTGTTTGCCGCCGTGCAGGTGAGCGCCACAATCAGGACTGCATACGACCGAGGCACACAGGGCCAACACCCGGCATCATGGTGTGGGGAGCGATCTCCTGCACTGGCCGTACACCACTGGTGATCGTCGAGGGGACACTGAATAGTGCACGGTACATCCAAACCGTCATCGAACCCATCGTTCTACCATTCCTAGACCGGCAAGGGAACTTGCTGTTCCAACAGGACAATGCACGTCCGCATGTATCTCGTGCCACCCAACGTGCTCTAGAAGGTGTAAGTCAACTACCCTGGCCAGCAAGATCTCCGGATTTGTCCCCCATTGAGCATGTTTGGGACTGGATGAAGCGTCGTCTCACGCGGTCTGCACGTCCAGCACGAACGCTGGTCCAACTGAGGCGCCAGGTGGAAATGGCATGGCAAGCCGTTCCACAGGACTACATCCAGCATCTCTACGATCGTCTCCATGGGAGAATAGCAGCCTGCATTGCTGCGAAAGGTGGATATACACTGTACTAGTGCCGACATTGTGCATGCTCTGTTGCCTGTGTCTATGTGCCTGTGGTTGTGTCAGTGTGATCATGTGATGTATCTGACCCCAGGAATGTGTCAATAAAGTTTCCCCTTCCTGGGACAATGAATTCACGGTGTTCTTATTTCAATTTCCAGGAGTGTAGTTAAACCTAACTAACCTAAGGACATCACAAACATCCATGCCCGAGGCAGGACTCGAACCTGCGACCGTAGCGGTCTTTGCAGTTCCAGACTGCAGCGCCTTTAACCGCACTGCCACTTCGGCCGGCGAACATATTAAATACAGAAAAGTAACCGTGCCATAGTCATACAATAATACTAGCCCGTGTATTTTAAAGAACTAATGTTATGTTACGTGAGCATCTGTCCCCCTGTCTTTCTGATTAACTGCGTTATTTTTACCATTATTATACCTTCTAATTCATATTCTATTTTTTCATAGGTGTATGCACCTGAGGATGCGGTTAAATCGCAGCTAAACCTTTTGTACAGGATCCTGTAATAAAGCAACTGCTAACAGCCAGTGCGGCTACCAAAAAGTCGTTAGAAGATTTTAGCAGTTTAAGAATTTTTAAAAAAATATTTTAATATCTCCAAGCTGCGCCCAAACCGTAAAATCACATGAATGAAAAACAATTTATTTATGAAAGGCAGTATTATAAACAGTTTATCAAGAGCGCTCTCAGATAATGTAAAAATTCTATTCACTTGATAAAAGTCGCAAATACGAATGTTTCTACCAAGCCCTGCACATTCATTGTGTGCCACCATTACAAATTACACGTGCACGTCTCCAGAAAAGATTCCGTCACAGACAATACACTCTGTATCATGATACCTGGTTTGTTTTCCCACAAGGAAGTCTAAATCACTCCAGTCGTCATCAACGAGTGGCGTGACCAGTTCATTAGTCTGTGATTCACCTAAACTATCTTCTTCCTTTTGTCGAGAGTTTCCATTTGCATTTTTTTCTTTTATTTCCCTCAATCTTCACTTTGTTGGATGAGATTTCACGCTCTTTCTCTATCTTCAGTTTATTTTTCGCAGAGTACCATTTGGGACGATTAGTAGAAACTTTTTCTTGAGTAGCACCCTTTTGTAACATTGTCCTGTAAGGAGCGCCAGTTATCAGAACATATCCTGCCCCCTTACATTTTTTGTTTGTTTTTACTTTGTTTGCCGTAGGAACAGCAGTAATGTCGTACCTCCTGAAGACTAACAGCCGATGAGGTAGAACTGTTCGGCTGAGGTGGATGGATGAAAGGGGCTGACACGTCTGATGTTTCCACCATAGGAATATCGGATGTGGGTGGGAGGTCCTAGGTATGTTGTCCCCCAACGTTCCATCTCTGACTGCAAAACTCGCCTTGGTTACATCTGTTCCGTCCCATTTCTTCGGCGCAGGACGTATTTTGCGTTGTTTTCCAACGTAAACACACTAACTGTACGAAAAAAATAATCAATCTATGCCTGCAGAAGCTTTAAATAGGGGCGGAAATGGAGTTTATCTTGACAATAATCGCCCCCACAGTGAACTGTAGTGGCAGTTTTACAGAGCAACTGGCGTAGTTTCCGCTAGGATGCAGCACCTCCCAGTACCAAATATCTAGGTAGCCTAAATTTAGACTCCAACCGCAATGTAGACCACTGCCTCTATATATAAAAAATTCACATAAGAGCTACTGGAGATGGATCCACAGAGATACAAACTCACGGGCGGTTCACGATTTTATTTCAAGGTTGGGCATAATACGTAGAATACCTGGATCCTTGTATCGGCTGAAAACTTGAAACACTCAGGTCGTTAGTACGTACGTTCCCGAATCACATTGAGATCGTAGGACGAGACGTTAACCACCCAGAAAATGATTCCGATGGTTTTGTGAGCTATGGATATAACACGACATCCTGTGAAATTATACGAAGACCCATCTCTTAACACTAACTAGAACAGATAGTGTGAAATTCCGGTCTTGCAGAAATATATTAAAGCTACTGGCAACAGACAGTCTTGGACATTTCGAGGGTGTCCATAATGAAATTGGCATCGGCAACTACGAAGCAGCTGCAGCAACAATGATAACAAAAGTATGAATCGACCTTCAAACAAATGGAAAAACTTACATGTACATTTACCTAAGTAATGATATAGTACTTTCATATCTCAAGGACCAACTTGAATCGTTTAACTTATGGTATGAGTAACTGCGCTCGAGAAGTGTAGAATAATTAAACAAATGCTAGATAGATACATCGTCTGATCAAAACTAACCAGATACCCGTATGTGATTCGGGACTAACCAATAAATGACATGCCGGTATGAAAGGGGGCGGGTGTTATATCGTCAGTAGTTAAGCAGTAACAACAGAATGGATAAGTCTGGAGAGCTCAGTGGGTATTAACACGGTCGAATCGTTGGATGTCACACGAGTAACGTATCAATCACGAACATTTCAACCTTTCTAAATCTGCCCAAGTCGACTGTTGGTGAAAGTAATTGTGAGGTGGAAAGGCAAAGGAACAACCACAGGTAAACCAAGACCAGACAGATCTCATCTAGTGACGAACGGGGACCGTCGAACATTGCGGAGTTTAGTTCCTAAAGCTCGCGTGAAATCTGCGGAAGGAATCACTACTGAGTTGCAATATCCTGCCAGTAGTCCAACTAGCACGATGACTGTGCGTAGGGAGTTAAAAAGAATGAGGAACAATATTAGAGTAGCTCCTCATAAGCCACATATTTCTATAGTAAATGCTAAGTGGCGCTTAAAATGGTGCAAACAGCGCTGGCACTGCACAGTGGATGACTGTAAACAAGTGATCTGATGTGATGACGGAGAACGTCACCTGGCATCAGGTGTAGTGCCAACAGCGAAGTACGGACACAGCGGTATTACGGCCTGGGGGTGTTTCGTGTGTCTGGGCCGCAGTCCCGTTACTGCGACTCATAGAACAACAAATATAGAAGGGTACGAACACATTCTACAATATTACACTCCTGGAAATTGAAATAAGAACACCGTGAATTCATTGTCCCAGGAAGGGGAAACTTTATTGACACATTCCTGGGGTCAGATACATCACATGATCACACTGACAGAACCACAGGCACATAGACACAGGCAACAGAGCATGCACAATGTCGGCACTAGTACAGTGTATATCCACCTTTCGCAGCAATGCAGGCTGCTATTCTCCCATGGAGACGATCGTAGAGATGCTGGATGTAGTCCTGTGGAACGGCTTGCCATGCCATTTCCACCTGGCGCCTCAGTTGGACCAGCGATCGTGCTGGACGTGCAGACCGCGTGAGACGACGCTTCATCCAGTCCCAAATATGCTCAATGGGGGACAGATCCGGAGATCTTGCTGGCCAGGGTAGTTGACTTGCACCTTCTAGAGCACGTTGGGTGGCACGGGATACATGCGGACGTGCATTGTCCTGTTGGAACAGCAAGTTCCCTTGCCGGTCTAGGAATGGTAGAACGATGGGTTCGATGACGGTTTGGATGTACCGTGCACTATTCAGTGTCCCCTCGACGATCACCAGTGGTGTACGGCCAGTGTAGGAGATCGCTCCCCACACCATGATGCCGGGTGTTGGCCCTGTGTGCCTCGGTCGTATGCAGTCCTGATTGTGGCGCTCACCTGCACGGCGCCAAACACGCATACGACCATCATTGGCACCAAGGTAGAAGCGACTCTCATCGCTGAACACGACACGTCTCCATTCGTCCCTCCATTCACGCCTGTCGCGACACCACTGGAGGCGGGCTGCACGATGTTGGGGCGTGAGCGGAAGACGGCCTAACGGTGTGCGGGACCGTAGCCCAGCTTCATGGAGACGGTTGCGAATGGTCCTCGCCGATACCCCAGGAGCAACAGTGTCCCTAATTTGCTGGGAAGTGGCGGTGCGGTCCCCTACGGCACTGCGTAGGATCCTACGGTCTTCGCGTGCATCCGTGCGTCGCTGCGGTCCGGTCCCAGGTCGACGGGCACGTGCACCTTCCGCCGACCACTGGCAACAACATCGATGTACTGTGGAGACCTCACGCCCCACGTGTTGAGCAATTCGGCGGTACGTCCACCCGCCCACCCCGCATGCCCACTATACGCCCTCGCTCAAAGTCCGTCAGCTGCACATACGGTTCACGTCCACGCTGTCGCGGCATGCTACCAGTGTTAAAGACTGCGATGGAGCTCCGTATGCCACGGCAAACTGGCTGACACTGACAGCGGCGGTGCACAAATGCTGCGCAGCTAGCGCCATTCGACGGCCAACACCGCGGTTCCTGGTGTGTCCGCTGTGCCGTGCGTGTGATCATTGCTTGTACAGCCCTCTCGCAGTGTCCGGAGCAAGTATGGTGGGTCTGACACACCGGTGTCAATGTGTTTTTTTTCCATTTCCAGGAGTGTATGTATTGAGTACAGTAGAAGAAGAGCTCGGAGACGTTGATTGTATCAGCCTGACAATGCGACCTGTCATAAAGCAGCATCTGAGAGACGATGGTTGGTGGACAACAACATTCCTCAAAGTTCTAGCATGCTCAGAGTTCCCACACGAACCCAATGGAAGAGCTTTGGGTTGCGTCAGAACGTCGACTTTGCTCCCTACCGCTGTGTCGAAAACCATTACGATCTCTCACCTCAGTGAACGGGTAGATACGCTAAATATTAATGTCCATTAATTCACTAACAGATGTCAGGATACTCGTTATTAATGTCCATTAATCAACTAACAGATATCAGGATACTCTATATCAAATAGTATACGGACCTAGCACTGCAATCCATGATTGGAGGAACCGACCATGGTGTACCGTCTCTGGAAAGAAACTTCTAATGAAACGGCGAGCAGTGCACAATAAACGTAAAACAAAGCACAGATCTGAAGGTGAAAAGATTCCTAAGGAATCACGTTTTACTCTCTATAGGGTAACGCGTGAAGCGTTCAGCAAGTATCGTTGCAGAATCTTATCGAAATACTTCTCCGAAAAAGGAATACTGGCCTATATAACTGCAGTCAGAGGCACCAAAATTAGTTTCCAGACACCGTAAGACAGAAACTGAAACAGTATATTGAAGCAAAAGCAGAGGTGCTGAACTGCGTTTCCAAATTCTGCCTTACAAAGGAAATTTAAGGAGCACTGTCCCAGGTAAATTCTTGTACCACTGTGAGAATGAATGATATAGATGTTTCGTTGGAAAACAGCTGGAATCACTTAAAAATTGAACAAATCTCCGGGTCTCAAAAGTATCCCTATCGATAACGCACAGTTTACACCCGTCTACAGTAAGAATACCAGAAGTGAGGCATAAAAATATCGTCCAATATTGTTTACAACCATCTGTTGTTGAATCTTAGAATCTTTTATGAGCTCAACCATAGTTAGGTAAATATACTGAAAAAAATGACCTCCTCCTTGCAAGCCAGTACGGTTACCGCAGTCATTGATATGCGGAACCCAGCTAGCACTTTTCCCACACCACATCCTGAACAGTATGATCAACTTCCAAAAAGTATGTGACACAGTTCACATCAAATATTGTTAATGAATTTACGACCATGTGGTGTATCACAAGCAATCTGTGGTTGGACTGAAGACTTCTTGATACAAAGCAAGCGGCATATAGAGCCACCATTATTTTGAATGAAATCGAGATCTGAGTCCAAAAAGTGGATCTTGAGCGACGTATTACATCTATCTCTTGGTATCGATCTTGCTATACAGACTCATGGTGTTCATTGCATTCACCCTCCACATCTTCATCAGATTCTAGAACATAATGTTCTGGAGGGATAGGACCAAGCAGGCCTCCTCCATGTGGTACCGGCTGTATATCTGATGACGAAGATGGATATGTTTCAGGAATGAAATTTTCACTCTGCAGCTGAGTGTGCGCTGATACTAAACTTAGTGCAAGATTGAAACTGTATACCGGACCGAGACTCGAATTCGGGACCTCTGCCTTTCCCAGGCAAGTGCTCTACCCACTGAGCTATCGAAGTACGACTCACGATCCCTCCTCACAGCTTCAGTTCCGCCAAGAAGTTTCATATCAGCACACACTCCACTGCAGAGTGAAAATTTCATTCTGGAAAAATCCCCCAGGGTGTGGCTAAGCCATGTCTCCGCAGTATCCTTTCTTCCAGGAGTGTTAGTTCTGCTAGGTTCGCAGGAGAGCTTCTGTGAAGTTTGGAAGATAGGAGACGAAGTACTGCCAGAACTCAAACTGTGAGGACGGATCGTGAGTCGTGCTTGGGTAGCTCAGTCGACGCAGTCTGGTTTAGGCGGTGGCGCGACACGGACTTGTTTCCCGGCTGCGGGCGCACGTGGACGAGAAAGTGTGTACACCGCCGGTGCTCGCGTGTGTTGTCTGAGTAGATTGCCATGGCACACAATTTTAGAAAGACTATGCTCCAATTTACGTTTGACAACAAATACGCCAGACCCAAGGCTTTCCAACTAGAGCGTTATTTGAGGGAAGAAGCTCGTTTGCCTGGTATAGACCTAATTGAAATACACCTATACATTGTAAACGGTACAACGTACGTCAACTTGACCAATGAAGCTACCTGTGAAAGAACTCTCGCCGCTGCTCAAAGAGGATTTAAACTTCGATACTCTGATGGCAATTTCAGCGATGTAACAGTAGCTCCTTCAGGCTTGGGTGTGAGGGTCATTTGTCGTTTGAATTGCCGTTTGAGGTACCAGAATCGATGGTTACTGAATCGCTTGCGACCATATGGAACGGTACTCAGTCATACGCCTGAGTGCTGCGCGAGTTTTGGCACCTTTACTGTGCTAAACGGCGTCCGACAGATGCTCGTCGCCCTTAACAAACATATCAATTCTTACTCATATATTGGAGGATGTCCAGCTATTGTGATTTACGATGGCCAGCCACGCACATCTTCTGTCTGTGGTGGAGAATGACATATCCACTCTGAGTGCATACACCGCCTCGTCATTAAACTGCCACATGGAGAAGCGTCAAAGCGAGAAGTTCCCACGCAACTGTCGATGTCGTACGTGTCGGTGGCCCGCCGGGAGGTGTTGTCGAGTTCGAAGCGTGACAAGGACGTGTTGATGCAAGAGCAGAACGAGCAAGGGGCGCATGGAGGTGACACGGAGAATGCTCCTAGACCCACATCAGCTACATCGAAATGCGTCAGAGGACGTTTCTGGAATTTATGACCACTCCGACTGGGCAGAACCAGTCGAAGAGATACAGGAATTGGCACCCTCAATTGATGACGACTCACTTTCAGGATGCACAACTTCGAACGAAAACAACGGATGGTAGCCCGTTGGCAGGCACCCCAGTGAGCACAAATTGTGGACTAGAGCCCTTGGAGTTCACAATGACATGACACGACCATGACAAAGACAACGGACCAAGCATATATGGTGGGAACAGTGAATATTAACACAGCACGTTAACTTGCAAAGATGCAACTTTTCCGGGACGTGATTTACGCCACAGACGTGGATATTCTATTGGTGTAGGAGATCTACAATGCTGTCTTTCCCGACGTTTTTTTTTTTTTTTTTTTTTTTTTGGTTTTAGGGCGCAAAGCTTCTATGGTCATTAGCGCCCGGTCCGTGACTTAGGAAACAGTAAAAAGCCGAAATTTAAAACCAGCAGCAATGGGAACGAAAGTCATAAAATTAGAGAAACTAAAAGCAGAAGGACGGCTTAAAAATCCACTACAGAAACGGGTTGGTTGTCCCCAAAAAAAGCTTCAAATGACTGACGTCATTTCACTGGCACTAATAAACTTGAGAACGCGGTCGGCTGAGCGCGTGTCATCTGCTAAAATCGACGATATATCAGGCGAAAGCTGTAGACGGGAGCGTAAAGGATTAAAATAGGAGCACTCAATTAAAAGGTGTCTCACCGTCCACAGCTGAGAGCAGTGGGGACAGAGTGGGGGAGGATCGCCGATTAAAAGATGTCGATGACTAAAAAGACAGTGCCCTATCCGGAGTCTAGTTAAAATTACCTCCTCCCGACGACGCGTTCGGGAGGAAGAGGTCTAAGCACAAGGAAGAGCTTTCATGTCCCGCAATTTATTATTGGGAAGTGTCGACCAATGCGTGTGCCATAAATGAACAACACGTCGACATAGAACGCTCCGTAGATCGGCGAAGGGAATCGATTGAATAGCTGGCCGAGGAAGAGAGACTGCAGCCTTGGCTGCAATATCGGCCGCCTCATTTCCACAGATACCAACGTGTCCCGGGAGCCAGAGGAACGCATCCGAGACGCCCCCCAGGTGGAGCAAGCGCAGACAGTCCTTAATCCGGTGGACCAGAGGGTGCACAGGATAAAGAGCTTGGAGACTGAGGAGAGAGCTGAGAGAATCTGAGCAGATAACGTACTGTATCCGCTGATGGCGGCGGATGTAGTGGACAGCCTGGAGAACAGCGTAAAGCTCCGCAGTATAAACCGAACACTGGTCGGGAAGCCGAAAGTGATTTGGGGTGTCGCCAACAATATAGGCACTCCCTACACCTAACGATGTTTCGAGCCGTCGGTGTAAATAAATGTGGCGTCCGTCATTTGTGCACATAGAGCAGCAAATGCCCGAGATAAACAAGCGAAGGGGTACCATCCTTGGGAAATCGACAAAGGTCACGGAGCAGGCAGATCCGGGGACGGAGCCAAGGCGGTACTGTACCCCAAGTTGTCAAGAAGGTTTTAGGAAAGCGGAAGGAAAGAGACTGGAGCAGTTGACGGAAGCGGACTCCCGGTGGTAGTAGGGAGGAGGGGCGGCCTGCATACCCTACATCAAAGGAGGCGTCGAAAATAAAGTCATAGGCTGGATTAGCAGACATGGAAGACAGATGGCTAGCATAACGACTCAGAAGGACTGCTCGCCGATTGGACAGCGGAGGTTCAGCAGTCTCAGCATAAAGGCTTTCCACAGGGCTGGTGTAAAAAGCTCCAGGCACTAAACGTAATCCACGGTGGTGGGTAGAGTCGAGACGCCGAAGAATAGACGGCCGAGCAGAGGAGTAGACTATGCTTCCATAGTCCAATTTCGAGCGCACTAAGGCGCGATAGAGGCGAAAAAGGACCACTCGGTCCGCTCCCCAGGAGGTACCATTCAGGACACGGAGGGTGTTGAGGGATCGCAGACAGCGAGCCGAAAGATAGGAAACGTGGGAGGACCAGCACAGTTTTCTGTCAAACATAAGACCCAAGAATTTAGCGACGTCTGAAAACGGAAGGTTGACAGGACCTAGATGTAAGGAGGGCGGAAGAAACTCCTTACGTCGCCAAAAATTAACACAAACGGTCTTACTGGGAGAAAAACGGAAGCTGGTTTCGATGCTCCAAGAGTGGAGGCGATCGAGACATCCTTGAAGACGTCGTTCAAGAAGGCTGGTCCGTTGAGAGCTGTAGTAGATCGCAAAATCGTCCACAAAGAGGGAGCCCGAGACAGCAGGAAGGAGACAATCCATAATTGGATTGATGGCAATGGCAAACAGTACAACACTCAGCACGGAGCCCTGGGGTACCCCGTTTTCTTGGGAGAAAGTACGGGAGAGAGTAGTGTTCACCCGCACCCTAATTGTCGCTCTGCCATAAATTCGCGAAGAAAAAGGGGCAGCCGACCTCGAAAGCCCCAAGAGAACAGTGTGCGGAGGATGCCTGTCCTCCAACAGGTATCGTATGGTCTCTCCAGATCAAAAAATATTGCTACTGTTTGGCGTTTCCGGAGAAAATTGTTCATGATATAAGTGGAGGGAGCAACAAGATGGTCAACTGCAGAACGATGCTTTCGGAATCCGCATTGGGCAGGTGTTAAATGACTGCGGGATTCCAGCCACCACGCTAAACGGTAATTCACCATACGCTCCAAAACCTTACAGACACTACTCGTGAGAGAAATGGGGCGATAGCTAGAAGGAAGATGTGTGTCCTTTCCAGGTTTCGGAACAGGAACGACGATAGTTTCCCGCCATCGTCTGAGAAAAGTACTGTGGGTCCAAATTCGATTATAAAGGCGAAGGAGGTAACGCAGACTATGGGTTGATAAATGCAGCAACATTTGGACGTGGATACCATCCGGTCCTGGGGCGGAGGAGCGAGAAGAAGAGAGTGCATGTTGGAGTTCCCGCAAGGAGAAAACAGTATTGTAGCTTTCGCGATTTTGAGAGGAGAAAGCAAGAGGTCGCACTTCCGCTGCACGTTTCTTCGGGAGAAACGCTGGCGGGTAATTTGAAGAGCTCTAAATCTCAGCAAAGTGCTGACCCAACGAGTTAGAAATTGCGACGGGGTCCACTAATGTGTCAAGCGCGACAGTGAGCCCAGAGACTGGGGAGAAACTAGGCGCGCCTGAGAACCGTCGAAGCCGACTCCAAACTTCCGAGGAGGGAGTGAAGGTGTTAAATGAGCTAATAAAGAATTTCCAGCTTGCCTTCTTGCTATCGCGGATGACACGACGGCATCGCGCTCGGAACTGCTTATAGCGGATACAGTTGGCCAAAGTAGGATGGTGGCGGAAAACGCGGAGAGCACGTCGCCGCTCACGTATTGCATCACGGCATGCCTCGTTCCACCAAGGAACTGGGGGGGGGGGGGGGGTCGGGGCAATTCGGAGGTGCGTGGTATTGAATGTTCCGCAGCTGTAAGAATAACGTCGGTAATATGTGTGACCTCATCGACGACGCTGGGAAAGTGACAGTCATCGAATGTCGCTAGAGACGAAAAAAGTGTCCAATCGGCTTGGGCAAACTTCAAGCGTCGCGGGCGCATGTAGGGCAGTTGAGGCTGCAGTCTAAGGACACATGGAAAGTGGTCACTCGAGTATGTATCATCAAGGGCGAACCATTCGAAGCGCCGAACTAGCGGAACAGTACCGACCGCAAGGTCCAAATGAGATAAATTTGTCGTGGTGGCAGACAAAAATGTAGGGACCCCAGTGTTGAGGCAAACTAGATCTGCTTGGTGGAAGACGTCTAGCAATAGTGAGCCACGTGGACAAGGATGTGGAGATCCCCAAAGCGGGTGGTGGGCATTGAAGTCCGCAACCAGCAAATATGGGGGTGGAAGCTGACCAAGAAGATGAAGGAGATCAGCCTGTGCCATTGGTGTGGACGATGGAATGTAGACAGTACAGAAAGAGAACGTGTATCCGGAAAGGGAAAGACGGACGGCGACAACTTGGAAGTGTTTAAATGGATTGGGTGATAACGGAGAGTTTCATGGACAAGAATCATGAGTCCTCCATGCACTGGAGTGCCTTCAACAGAGGGGAGATCATATCGGACGGACTGAAAATGAGGGAGAACAAAGCAGTCAAGGGGACGCAGCTTTGTTTCCTGAAGACAGAAGATGACCGGCGAGTAGGATCGTAAGAGGATCGACAATTCATCCCGATTGGCTCGAATACCGCGGATATTCCAGTGGATAATGGACATAGGGTGAACAGAAAATGGAGGAATGTGACCAAGGTCGCTGTCAACTCAACGACTGCTCTGAGCTTGCGACCGACAGCATGGAATGGCATTCAGCTGAAGGCAGTAGATCCTGATCCATAGGTTGGTCAGGAGCAGCTCCTGCCACCAGCGAGCGGCCGGTTGATCGGCCGCCAGCAGTGCGCCTCGGCGACACAGAAGACGGCCGAGGGCGATTTCCGCCAGGTGGTGCTGTAGATGGGACACGCCATGGTGGAGAAGGAGAGGAACTGGGTTTCTTTGTAGCCTTCATGGAAGTATGATGTTTAGAGGAAGGAGGAACAGATGGTTGGGAAGTTGCCGTACGTAAAAACTCTTCACGAGTATGCTCTTTTTTCGAAGTCTTGGTGTCTGACTTTTGGGCTCGAGATTTAGCAGAACTTGACGAAGGGTGGGCCAGAGAGTGGGCAGGCGAAAGTGGTGAGGTTGAACGGGCGATCTTTGCGCTGGCCGATTTGACGACCGTGGCACTAAAGGTGAGGTCGCAAGTCTGCGTGGCCGCCTCCTTTGTTCGCCGAGGAGAAGCAAGGACAGTGCTGTATTTTCCTTTCTGAGGCACGGTGGGCTGTCGACTGGCGAATAATTTTCGAGCAGCAAAGGTCGACACCATTTCCTTTACTCTAATTTCCGGGATGAGCTTTTCGTCCTTAAAAACGGGACAATCTCGAGAGGAAGCAGCGTGGTCACCCATACAGTTGATGCAGCGAGGGGATGGAGGTGGACAAGCACCCTCATGGGCATCCTTGCCACACGTAACACATTTGGCCGGATTGGAACAGGACTGGCTGGTGTGATTGAACCGCTGACACCGATAGCAACGCGTAGGGTTTGGGACGTAAGGGCGAACGGAAATTATCTCATAGCCTGCTTTGATTTTCGATGGGAGTTGAACTTTGTCAAATGTCAAGAAGACATTGCGGGTTGGAATGATGTTCGTGTCAACCCTTTTCATAACCCTATGAACAGCCGTTACGCCCTGGTCCAACAGGTAGTGCTGAATTTCTTCGTCAGACAATCCATCGAGGGAGCGTGTATAAACGACTCCACGCGAGCAATTTAAATTACGGTGCGGTTCCACCCGGAAAGGGAAGGTGTGTGAGGTACGCAGCTATTTTTGTGCCTGGAGGGCACTGACTGTTTCTAACAACAGGGTGCCATTCCGTAATCTGGAACAAGACTTTACAGGACCTGCAATTGCGTCGACACCTTTCTGAATAATGAAAGGGTTGACCGTGGAGAAGTCGTGACCTTCGTCAGACCAGGAAACAACAAGGAACTGCGACAACGATGGAAGAACTGACTGTGGCTGAGACTCAGTGAACTTACGTTTGTGAGCAGACATAGTGGAAGGTGAGGAAACCATTGCGGAAGAATCCCCCATGATTACTGGCGTCTCCGATGGCGCGCTCCTCCCTTGTGGGGGTCCTCTCTGAGGGCACTCCCACCTTAGGTGATTGTTCACACCTCACACCTCCCGACAAACGGATGGAGGTACCAATCGGCACTTTCGGAAGGTATCAGCTCGGGTAATCACCCCTCCCTGGGCCTGGCCGTTACCAGGGGGTACGTACGTGTCCTACCTGTCTACCCGGGGCGGGGAATTACGCGTTACCCCGTCACTGGCTACGCATGGAGGTGCGTGGGTCGGCCTTCAGACACGCACAGGGGGGAAGAAAGAGAAAGGGAAAGGAAAGAAGAGAGGTCTCAAACGCCGCAGCGGAGAAAAGGGTAAAGAGAAGAGGTAAGGAAAAGAGAAGGACAAAGGAAGGATGAAGACATACAAGCAAGGAAGGCGAAGAATGCGGTACATTTACAAGCGTCCGTCTCCGGACGTAGCCACAAACCTTACTCCCAGAGGGGGAGAAAGGGAAGGAAAGAGCCAGAGATGAGGGGGGGGGGCCAAGATGGGGGATGGGGAAGGATGCGGAAAGGGAAGGTATGCAGCCTGGAAAGGAAGGAAGGAAGGCCACATTAGCTCGGGGTCCCGTGCTCGCTACGCACTTAGCCACAAAAGAGTTGTGGATCCCTTGGGGGGTCTTTCCCGACGTGCGTGGTTACAACACTTGCCTAGCGCCGACTCCAAACGGAGGACGTGGCAGAGCGATATCCGTCCGGGAAGGGATTCCGCTGTGTGATCTCTATTACATCCCTTCGGCTCGTGATTTGCCGATGACCGTGAACGACATTCGTATTGACAACATCCATGCACCCGCCGGTCCTGATAATCGACGGGCGGGAGCGCGATTCTATTCTGAGGAGATTGTGCCCCTATTCCATGCGAGATATGACCACATCTTGGTAGGAGGGGATTTTAATTTTGTTATCGCACTGAAGGATCAAACTCCTAATAGCTCCTGCCACACATTGAACACGATCTGCCGGCACATGGCACTGCTGGACACGTGGGAAAAGATCCATGGGTAGCGAGAGGGCTACACGTTTTTACTAGCCACTCGGCGAGCACGCTGGATCGGATTTATGTTTCTGACGAATTAAGGGATCACGTGTTAGCTGCTGAACGTTTTCCCACAGCTTTTACTGATGACCTTGCATATTTATGTACATTGACCCTCCCACGGCAGCGGGTCAGGTGTAGCTGTAGTTCGTGGAAACTTAATTCATCCTTATTGGTGGATCTCGAATGTCGCCAGCGGATCGAAGAAATATGGCAGACTTCCACTCGCCGTCTGCCGATGCACCGTACTGCTCTTTTATGGTGGGTGCAATGTTCAGAACCAGCGATACGAGGAGCTCTCATAACGCATGGCAAGGAAAAAGCGAAATGGCTCCGAAATACACTTGATTATTACTACATGGTGCTCTGTGACCTGTCCTCCAGGGCCCCATCGCCCAATTTCAAGCGGAAGTCCATCGCATTCAGGAGTGCACTTTATCGATCACGAGACGTCGATCCATGCTCGGTGCATGGACAACGTCGATGGAGAACGTATTAGCATGCATGATGTGTCCGAGGGACATGCGCGTAATCACCTGCCCTTGATCACAGTGCTCCATGACGGTGATGGTCGGCCCTCGAGGTCACAACAGGACTTTCCTGCTGGGTTTCTGGAGCATCACCGCCTTCTTTTCACTGGGACATCGACAAACAATCGGGTAGAAGAATAAATTTTGCGACAGATCCAAACAGAGGTGGATAGTCCGGATGCAGAGGCGTTATTGGAACCCCTAACAGGAGACAACATACGAAAGGCACTCACGACGGGTGCGGTGCATAAATCCCCGGGACCAGATGGGTTGACAGTCGAATTATATCTCGGCTTTGCGGATGTACCGACGTCCCAATTGGTGCTGATGTATAATGAGTTAACGAGACCTGACACGGACGTTCCGTCGCAATTCATGGCGGGACTGCTTATACAAATACCGAAATCGGCGGGGAGTGACAGCGCCCAGCAATTTCGACCGCTAACAATGCTCAGTACTGACTATAAGATCTTTGCGTGGAAGTTGGCGGCACGGCTCAAGCCTGTAATAACCAAGACATTACCACCAGACCAGTTTTGTCTAGGGGTTCGGAGCAACATCACTTCTATCCTAGGCAAATACCGTGACACAATTTTCCTGACTGAAGCTTGTCGCATGTGAGCGGCATTCGTATCAGTGGATTTAATTCGTGCCCTTGACAGGATCAACCATGACTTCCTTCATTCGACCATGTCGCGCATGGCGATACCTCAGGATTTTCCTACCGTCCTCATGGCCTCCTCCGAGGCGGCCCTTCGACGGTGTGTCAATGGCAGGGAGGTAGGAACGATTCCTGTTTTCAGCTCGGTTAGGCAAGGATGTCCCTTGTCAATGATGCTGTTTGCAATAGCACTCTAACCACTCATGCAGACTCTTAGGCGGACTCTAACAGGCGTCCGACTCCGTGCGAGTTCCCTCGCGTGTCGTGCACATGCCGACGACTTGATGATTGTCGTCTGGTCGGAGAACGAAGTACATAGGTGGTTGCCCTTATTACTACATACGGAGTAGCGGCGGGTAGCAGGGTCAACATGAATAAAACCGAGATTGTGCACATCGGACGAGAGCTGGACGCTCTGCACAGTCCGCTACGACGGTCGACTTCTTGCAATGCTCAGGAGTATTGTTCACCCGATCGCTACGGCAGTCAGAGGCGGCGAGCTACCGACTACTGCTCCTGCACGTCCGACTGCGCATACGCAAAAATTCACTCCGAACTGACCAACTGCTCCAATGGGTGGAATACACTAATGTTCATCTGGCCTCGCAGCTGCCGCACCTGGCACAGGTACTGCCAGTGACACATGGTATTGCTGACATCCAAAGGATACTATGCCAGCCAAGGCATGTTGTTTAAGGTCAAATACGAGACTAACTCTCCCACACCACTCTGAAGGACTTAAAGAATGTTCGGAACAAGGCTCTAGCTCTATATCTGCGAGCGACATTACGAACATGGAACCAACGGCAACACGCCATCACATCTGCGATCCTGGACGTGCTTCTCCCGCCGTCCTCTGAGCCGCCGGTGGCGGTAGGCACAATATCGCCCTCTTTTTCTCACGTCGCGAGATTCTTTGTCGATTTTAGTTATGTTCAGTTACAGATACTTTCTACAAGGATCCCCACTACCCGTGAGATATATCGATACTTGAGGCGCCGGCCGAGGTGGCCGAGCGGTTCTAGACGCTACAGTCTAGAACGTGCGACCTCTACGGTCGCAGGTTCGAATCCTGCCTCGGGCTTGGATGTGTGTGATGTCCTTAGGTTCGTTAGGTTTAAGTGGTTCTAAGTTATAGGGGACTGATGACCTCAGAAGTTAAGTCCCATAGTGCTCAGAGCCATTTGAACCATTTTTGATACTTGAGGCGTCGTCATGGCAGCAGTGTTGTCGAACTAAAATACCCAGTGAGGAATTGGCGACAGATTTGGCGGGCTGTCCATACTCCTCTCCTCACAACGGCAGCGAGATCGTCTTGGTATACATTAGTCAACCGCGAGACAGTCAACCGCCAACGATTGCACGACATTCTCATGGTAGATTCCCCGCTCTGCCTTATATGTGGCATGCAGGATACTGACGAACATTGTCTGCAGTGCGGTGAGGCAAAGGATGTTTGGCGGCTGACGCGACGCATCATAGCACTCCTGTGACCCTCTGACGCACCGACGAATCCATGATCATGACGGACGTTTTATTTTTCCCAGACGCTCACAGAAACCGTCAGCAATCCGCTGGATTGGAGGACACGCATCGCGCTACGTACTTTCACTGACTGTGATATCGGGCATGGACTATTGGCATTATCTACTAGAACAACACGAAATCATCCGATGCCACTCTAAACACAAAACGCAGTTTGCGAACTTTCTAGACAGCATGTTTCATGACCCCCCCCCCCCCCCCCCCCCCAAGCGGTGGAAGTCCCAAGTTTACGTAGTTTCGCTTGATAGGATATTACTCCCAGTGAAGTGACGAAAATGTCACTTCGGCCAAATACTTCTTTCCTTTCTGTGATTTTTTTTCTATAATTATAAAATTAAAAAAATAATAAAAAAGAAGAATTACGTACATGTACATGTTTCTTTCCCGCTGCTTCTTCATCCTTTCAGGAGACGGACACCTTGGCCAGGCCTCCATCCAATCACGACCCCTGCGCACCTGCCCACTTATCAACTATACCTCATAAAAGAAAATAAAATAAAGAAAATAAAAATAAAAAGCAAGGTCGGCAGCGCACGTGCCCACTAAAGCCAAGGGTCCCGAGTTCAAGACTCGGCCCAGCAGGCCGGCCGCTGTGGAAGAGCGGTTCTAGGCGCTTCGGTCTCTCAATAGATTACGATCAAACACAAAGAATGCAAGACCAATCTGCGGACTTGGGGTTTCTCTGTGGACTCAGTTCTTTGTCAGCGTGGCTTTCAGCAGGTGAACAGCCACTTCCTTATCACCAACCACCTGCACCATGCAACACCTTGTGAGAGCTACACCAAATGCACTTGAAGTGTCCATTTTTTGTGTAAAGTTAGGCCAAAGTCCCATAGTGTTAAGAGTCATTTTTTTCGGTCCGGCACACTGTTTCAGTCTGCCAGGAAGTTTAGAAGTTGGATATGTCATGGTCGGCTTTTCTTTCTCGATATTCCGTGTTTAAGTGGAGGCATGGTACAATAATAAGTCACTGACAAGATTTGAAGTTTCGCACCATGTCATGGGAATTATAAATGGCACTGACTTTACTGTTTTGTTTAACCAGCAACGGATATTTACTGCACATGAAATGCAGCAAATGTACCCAAAATTTATATTCATCTGTTGGGCATTCGAATTAATGCTAATACGCTGCCTTTATTAATGGAGTCAGTTCATGTTTCTGAAAAGCAATAATCATTTCACCACACACATAGAAAAAGTTATTCACACTGTTAACTCAGTTACATAGGATCATAAAGTTGTATTAGTCGTAAATGTGAATAAGATAAACTTTCTTAAGAAAATTTAAATTACGGATGTATCTCTTCCACCCTTGAATGTAAATAAAACTTTGCACTTGGTTTCTCATTTACCTGTGTAAGTGTCACTGTATACACAGAAAATTACTGAGAAAAGAGAGCAGACAGGATCTCTAAGCACAGTTTACTCGTCCATCGTCTTGTGTAAAGTCATTACTCTCCAAAAGCCTAACAAAGTGTTTACTCCTCTATCCCCTAACATAAAGTTTTCACTTTCCGGAAACACTGTACTTCACTGTTTTTGCCAGAGTAGGAACTCGTTAGCCAATGGTGGTGGTTGTTGTTGTGGTCTTCAGTCCTGAGACTGGTTTGATGCAGCTCTCCATGCTACTCTATCCTGTGCAAGCTTCTTCATCTCCCAGTACCTACTGCAACCTACATCCTTCTGAATCTGCTTAGAGTATTGATCTCTTGGTCTCCCTCCACGATTTTTACCCTCCACACTGCCCTCCAATGCTAAATTTGTGATCCCTTGATGCCTCAAAACATGTCCTACCAACCGATCCCTTCTTCTAGTCAAGTTGTGCCACAAACTTCTCTTCTCCCCAATCCTATTCAATACCTCCTCATTAGTTACGTGATCTACCCACCTTATCTTCAGCATTCTTCTGTAGCACCACATTTCGAAAGCTTCTATTCTCTTCTTGTCAAAAATGGTTATCGTCCATGTTTCACTTCCATACATGGCTACACTCCATACAAATACTTTCAGAAACGACTTCCTGACACTTAAATCTATACTCGATGCTAACAAATTTCTCTTCTTCAGAAACGATTTCCTTGCCATTGCCAGTCTACATTTTATATCCTCTCTACTTCGACCATCATCAGTTATTTTACTCCCTAAATAGCAAAACTCCTTTACTACTTTAAGTGTCTCATTTCCTAATCTAATCCCCTCAGCATCACCCGATTTAATTTGACTACATTCCATTATCTTCGTTTTCCTTTTGTTGATGTTCATCTTATATCCCCCTTTCAAGACACTCTCCATTCCCTTCAACTGCTCTTCCAAGTCCTTTGCTGTCTCTGACAGAATTACAATGTCATCGGCGAACCTCAAAGTTTTTATTTCTTCTCCATGGATTTTAATAGCTACTCCGAATTTTTCTTTTGTTTCTTTTACTGCTAGCTCAATATACAGATTGAATAACATCGGGGAGAGGCTACAACCCTGTCTCACTCCTTTCCCAACCACTGCTTCCCTTTCATGCCCCTCGACTCTTATAACTGCCATCTGGTTTCTGTACAAATAGTAAATAGCCTTTCGCTCCCTGTATTTTACCCCTGCCACCTTCAGAATTTGAAAGAGAGTATTCCAGTTAACGTTGTCAAAAGCTTTCTCTAAGTCTACAAATGCTAGAAACGTAGGTTTGCCTTTTCTTAGTCTTTCTTCTAAGATAAGTCGTAAGGTTAGTATTGCCTCACGTGTTCCAATATTTCTACGGAATCCAAACTGATCATCCCCGAGGTCCGCTTCTACCAGTTTTCCAATTCGTCTGTAAAGAATTCGTGTTAGTATTTTGCAGCTGTGACTTATTAAACTGATAGTTCGGTAATTTTCACATCTGTCAACACCTGCTTTCTTTGGGATTTGAATTATTATACTCTTCTTGAAGTCTGAGGGTATTTCGCCTGTCTCATACATCTTGCTCACCAGATGGTAGAGTTTTGTCAGGACTGGCTCTCCCAAGGCCGTCAGTAGTTCTAATGGAATGTTGTCTACTCCCGGGACCTTGTTTCGACTCAGGTCTTTCAGTGCTCTGTCATACTCTTCACGCAGTATCTTATCTCCCATTTCATCTTCATCTACATCCTCTTACATTTCCATAATATTGTCCTCAAGTACATCGCCCTTATATAAACCCTCTATATACTCCTTCCACCTTTCTGCCTTCACTTCTTTGCTTAGAACTGGGTTGCCATCTGAGCTCTTGATATTCATACAAGTGGTTCTCTTCTCTCCAAAGGTCTCTTTAATTTCCCTGTAGGCAGTATCTATCTTACCCCTAGTGAGACAAGCCTCTACATCCTTACATTTGTCCTCTAGCCATCCCTGCTTAGCCATTTTCCACTTCCTGTCGATCTCATTTTTGAGACGTTTTTATTCCTTTTTGCCTGCTTCATTTACTGCATTATTATATTTTCTCCTTTCATCAATTAAATTCAATATTTCTTCTGTTACCCAAGGATTTCTATTAGCCCTCGTCTTTTTACCTACTTGATCCTCTGCTGCCTTCACTACTTCATCCCTCAGAGCTACCCATTCTTCTTCTACTGTATTTCTTTCCCCCATTGCTGTCAATTGTTCCTTTATGCTTTCCCTGAAACTCTGTACAACCTCTGGTTTAGTCAGTTTATCCAGGTCCCATCTCCTTAAATTCCTGCCTTTTTGCAGTTTCTTCAGTTCAATCTGCAGTTCATAACCAATATATTGTGGTCAGAATCCACATCTGCCCCTGGAAATGTCTTACAATTTAAAACCTGGTTACTAAATCTCTGTCTTACCATTATGTAATCTATCTGATACCTTTTAGTATCTCCATGGTTTTTCCAGGTATACAACCTTCTTTCATGATTCTTGAACCAAGTGTTAGCTATGATTAAGTTATGCTCTGTGCAAAATTCTACAAGGCGGCTTCCTCTTTCGTTTCTTCCCCCCAATCCATATTCACCTACTATGTTTCCTTCTCTCCCTTTTCCTACTGACGAATTCCAGTCACCCATGACTATTAAATTTTCGTCTCCCTTCACTTTCTTTTATCTCGTCATACATTTCATCAATTTCTTCATCATCTGCAGAGCTAGTTGGCATATAAACTTGTACTACTGTAGTAGGCATGGGCTTTGTGTCTATCTTGGCCACAATAATGCGTTCACTATGCTGTTTGTAGTAGCTAACCCGCACTCCTATTTTTTTATTCATTATTAAACCTACTCCTGCATTACCCCTATTTGATTTTGTATTTATAACCCTGTAATCACCTGACCAAAAGTCTTGTTCCTCCGGCCACCGAACTTCACTAATTCCCACTATATCTAACTGCAACCTATCCATTTCCCTTTTTAAATTTTCTAACCTACCTGCCCGATTAAGGGATCTGACATTCCACGCTCCGATCCGTAGAATGCCAGTTTTCTTTCTCCTGATAACGACGCCCTCTTGAGTAGTCCCCGCCCGGAGATCCAAATGGGGGACTATTTTACCTCCGGAATATTTTACCCAAGAGGACGCCATCATCATTTAATCATACAGTAAAGCTGCATGCCCTCGGGAAAAACTACGGCTGTAGTTTCCCCTTGCTTTCAGCCGTTCGCAGTACCAGCACAGGAAGGCCGTTTTGGTTAATGTTACAAGGCCAGATCAATCAATCATCCAGACTGTTGCCCCTGCAACTACTGAAAAGGCTGCTGCCCCTCTTCAGGAACCACATGTTTGTCTGCCCTCTCAACAGATACTCCTCCGTTGTGGTTGCACCTACGGTACGGCCATCTGTATCGCTGAGGCACGCAAGCCTCCCCACCCACGGCAAGGTCCATGGTTCATGGTGGTTCATGGTGGTATCCATTGCGAATTCCACTCAGTAAAACTCAAGTAAAGGTATTAAACAAACTAATACTGTTGCAGATTTTTTCTGTTTCCAAACAAAAGTAATATGAGACTGGGAGGAAGGCAGAAACTCTCTTTCACTACAGGGCACAATTTTTAAACAGACCTATGAGATTGCTGACACTTAAGCTCAACCGACAAAGTGCGTGCTCTACAGAAAGTAACAGTAAGAACCAACCAGAATGCTGGATTCTGAAAATTTAAACCAAACGTTATTTCGCGGTGTTCACACACTAACCATTACAAAGCGGCACCTGGCTATAGATTCCCTATCTTTCTAAAAAGCTCGTACAGTACTGTGATCATCCCACAGAGAAAGTCGTTCCATGTCCCGCCCGAAAAGCGAGGAATGAGGGAACTGAATGCCAGTCTGTCTACCTGAGGCTGCTACTTTGTCACAGATTAAGAACATTTCTGTGGTAGCCAGCTCCGCTTAAAATGACTTTATCTTTCGCTCTCGTAGGCTCCCATCGGTGCAATCCCTGCCGTGAAAGGGATTGTCACTGGAGTTACTGAAACTTGTTTGCCATTGTCACGAAGTGCCAGCGATCGACTATTTTTGTCACAGGATATGAGGTATTCTGAAATATATTGGGTGGCAGTTTCGGAAAAAAAACTAGACACCTAACAGTAAAATTTACACTCCAGCAGCAATATGTTCCGAGACCAGTAGCAGACAACGGCAAGACACACTCACGAAGTTACATCTAGTGGAAATCTAGATTCCACATTCCAACACAGAAGGAAATTAGCGAAGAGGCTTCAGTTGCACTCACATGGAGCAGTAGTGCAGATATCAGTGGTCTCTTTTGTACAGAAGAGTTAGGATACGTCTTAACAGCGGCTCGCAACGTACAACCAGTGCCTGACATAATGCATTGTTCGACAAAACACATCCAAATCCTACCTTCTCAGTCCTTCTAATAGACTCTGGGATTTGGGACAAAACTTTTGTTCCAACAGGGATTGGAATGTATTGTATTAGTTAAAGAGGGTAGAAATTTGCTTGGAGATAAAGAGCGTCCTATTTCAGGCAACTCTGTGATGAATGAGAAAAAGATTTCAAGGGTTACATGTTGTGCAGGCTGATACACTATGTCAGTGTGTCAGTGGCTAGTTCATTCTATCATGTGTTGTGGTGTGGTGTGCAGTCCAAAGAAGCAAATGGTTTATTCTCTTCACTTCTGTACATCTACTGCAACGAACGTTTATTTGAATCCTCTTTCCTCTAAAACCTTTTGCTGCCCGCATTTACTTCCATTACCAAACTGATAATTCGTTGATGCCTCAGGATGTGTTCCGTTAATCGATTATATACAGATCCTACAGATTACGATCTTCTCATCGTCTTGTATAGTTTTACGTCACAGTGTGTGTGTGTGTGTGTGTGTGTGTGTGTGTGTGTGTGTGTTTTACGATAAATAGAAACTAGTAATTCTGATTTTTTAACCTCGGCAGTTGTGTTCTTGTGTAAGGGGGAAACTGATGCAGACTGGGGCAATCCGTGCAGTTGTGTGAACCTCTGTGCCAGGGTACCTTAGTGGCTAATGCAGCTGCCCTGCAGGCCGGAGACCCGGGTTCGGTACAAATTTTCATCCGCCGTTTCAGTCTGTTATCAATAAAATATCTGTATCAGTCTCAGAAACTGTTTTATTTCATTTGAATTTAACAGCTTACTTAAACTATTATTCAGATTTCGAACACTTTAACGAAACGGTACACATGTTTTTCCTTTCTTTCCTTTTAACCAGCTAGAGCTCAATTCAAAATTTCTATTCCTTCCCATTGGCTCTCTCTTTTTTCCTCCAGCATTCTTTGATTAGTTCACTATGTGTCTTTTATTCTTTCTTCAGACCACAATACAGCTGTTCTCTTGCTGCTTCTGCTTGGGAATGATTCAAAAATTATACTTTGCATTGAAAATATCTCCTTTTGCTGCTTCGTCTGCTTTTAATTAGTGTTTCTAAATCTTCTCTTAACTTCTCGTATCCAGGTTTCTGTTAATTTTTTTTGCCAGGGATACATCAAGGTTTGCTTTGAAAGCCCACCTCATATAAATATAAAAAAAAAGTCAGGATTCTTTTCCTTATTGTTTCTGTTATTTTCTCATCTTATGGAACCTAACATTTTCTTCATGATTGTTCTGCCTGTCATTTCTAATTAACATGCCACTTCTGGGATTTGGGGAGCTGTACCTATCCCACCGGATTCACGACAAAAGCCGATAAGCCGTCCAGCCTGGATGTGGTTTTTAGTTACTTTCCCACATTCAGCTAAGTGAATACCGTACTGGTACCAACTTTTTGCAGCAGACAAACACTCCACACACACACTTAAGAAACGACGTCACGCTTTAACATGAGATTTACTCAAGATGCAGACAGATAGAGTACACAGATTCTACCCAGGGCGGCGTAGTAGCCTCAGGAAGAGAATCCAGCCACCAGCTGTCACTGAAAACATTGCGAAAACCTGTGTGTCATCACTGTAGAGAAACGGGAAAAGGCAAGGTCGAAAAAGGAAGGAAAAGGATGTTTACATTTTTTATAAGTATTTTTCATAATAATTATGTTTTGTTATACCGTGCGTTCTGTTTTCTAAATCTTTTCATTTATGGCAGATTTTTCCAGTGGACTTTCCTACATTATCTCTCCTAGTCATTTGAACTTAGCACCGCTTATATTAGCCTCTAAAACTTTTACTTTATTTTTTATATTTGCGATAAAAAGAATTGCACTTCATTGGCTATCTTACAAGGAAATACAGCAAAATCTTCCGCAGATGTCAGGCAGTTTACTTCAACAGAGTGCTTACTGCACAGTTTGTCTTACATATTGGGACAGTTCTTAATGTCCATTGTCGATTTCACTAAAAGGTCGAGATAATAGGTCCGTAGTACTGATGCCCTGGCTTCTCGCAAGTGCCTGTTAGTGTTGCGAGCCTTTCTGCAACTTCTTCCCCCCCATCACGTTTTTTAATTTAATTCCGAGACGTGCTCTGAGGCGGCGAGGGGTCGGGGAAGACGGCGGCAGGGGTCGATGCACCGGCGTAAGAGTGATGGGCTGTCGAACAAGATTTTTAATGAACGGCGCGCCGCCCTCTAAATCTCGTTCGCCGAGACCGCAGACAAGAGGCCGAGGGAAGCGGCTGGAGGGGGGCGCCCGCTCCTCAGATACCGTGCAGTCGGCCTCCAGGGAAAGTTTTATCAGCAGTTTTGGCGCCCCCGCTGAAGGCGGTGTTTTACGAGCCTCTCATATTTACAGCGCGCCGCCATCCCACGGGACGATGTTCTTTTTTCGCCGTTCTCTAAGCTGTCGTCCCCTTCGGAAAAGTGTGTCGTGCATCGCGCTTTATTTTATTTTACGAGCCAGGTTGCGGCGGCGAGATCCTCAGTCCCGACACGCTGAACGCTTTCCATCCGCTCCCCTCAGAGACGCCTTCTGCGTTAGCAACAGCTGTAAACGGCGACATCACGCGTTCTCCACTTGTTAACCACTTGTTTATCGCACCCGTTCCTTCTTTAAGGTCTATTTAGTCAAACATGCTCGTTTCTTTCCTTTTGTTGTTGATGTAGTCTTCAAACTTGTTTCAAACAGATTTTCACAATGCTCGTAATTTCTTTAGGATTGGTGCTTCTGAAGTTGCAGAGCGTAATTGCCATATCCCCACGGAACACACGCATAATCATACATTACTTCATGCAACTACCTGAAATCTCTAACAGTTCAACGTACAAAGATGAAACTAACATCCATAACAACGGAAATTTTCATTTAAGTATTATTTGCGGCAACAAATTTTTAGATGCAGAAGGTTTACGAATAAGCTTTCCATAATGACATTATCGAATTTTTGACATACAGGTAACTTTTTTTGTTATTGAATATTCAATTTATGTGAACACATTATCGGAAGGGGATTTTAACAATATATCACACATTAATCTTTTCCAAAGCAGAAGTCTAACACGAGATAATCTGAGTTAAATATAGCCCATGGTGCTTTTCTCGTGTGTCAAAGCTGAATGAGCCGCACGTGCGTTCACATCGATTCTAGTCGATGGCTAAACTTCTCTGATTTCGTTTCCTAGAGACGTACTTCCTGACGTCTCGCTAGGGGCAGCCTTGTGCCTTGAAGGAATTTCGATGGTTCAAATGGTTAAAATGGCTCTAAACACTATGGGAGTTAACATATGATGTCATCAGTCCCCTAGACTTAGATCTACTTAAACCTAACTAACCTAAGGACAGCACACGCATCCATGTCCGAAGTAGGATTCGAACCTGCGACTGTAGCAGCTGCGCGGTTCCCGACTGAAGCGCCTAGAACCGCTCGGCCACAGAGCCGGCGAATTTCAATGAAATGCTTGTCTCGATGTGGAGGTCTCGTCTTGTTGGCTGTACTGTACGCTACTGGAGCTCGCTCTCATACGACAGAGGTGTGGCGCCCTGTCGCTATTGCCGCCTGTTTACCTTAGAGAGCGTGCTGACGTCATTTGAAGGGGCATTGCTCCCCTCTGCCTTCGTTGACGTGGGTTGCATGTTCTTGGGTCTGTAAGTTCCCATTTCTGGGGCTTTGGTCCAGCATAGAAATAAACGGTGAGCACATCACCAACGTGTTAAGTGTTGCATGCGATTTGCGGGAGCCTCTATTCTATGATGGGCCCTGATTGCTAGAACTTGTTTTATGTTCACAGCTACAAGGTGTGCACCTATCGCTTGTGGCCAGTATTTGGCCTGCGTTTTATAAGTGGGTCGGAATCCCTGGTAATAAATGTACGAGTTATTTTGAAGACAGTTGTTAAGGGGCAATGTTCTGGCTGGCTCTAGTTCCATCATTATGCGATCAAGTGCAGAGTTTATTCTTTTAAAATCTATATCCGTACTTTATTTAGAATGCACAGGAGTTCCAACCTTGTATTCCCTATTGCATTTAAAGCGTTTGTGCACTTATGCTTTAGAATTGTATCTGCATTTGACTCTGGATGATATACTTTTCTAATTGTTTAAAAAGATTTGAATTTTCAACAGTTTGTTTTGCTTCTGTGGGCTAAACGGACAGTTTCTCTTCATCTGACGGCAAGCCCCCGGATGTGGTATGTAATTTGTATCTGTTCTTATGTGTATTCTGTACATGTTTAGGACTCTACGCCGAACCAAGCTATTGTCTGATAGGTGACACGTGTTCACGCCAGTGAACTTACCTTAGTTAGTGCATTAAATGTCTGCTCCCTTTTAAATGTGTGCTCAATCTGTTAACCAAAGCGTTTGCTTTGTGGTGACTTAATCGTTTGTAAGTTTTCGTACCTTAGTAATTTTTATTCCCTTAGTGGATTTAAAAGATTGCCTAATTTAAATATTTTTTTGAAATCTAAGAGATTTCTATTTAAATTTCAATGGTGTTTATTCTAATACCAGGATCAAAAGCTTCTTGTAATTGTCTTTTTAAACTGAAAGCAAACGCCTCTGATTTTTGCCTTTTAAATATATATTTTCTTAAGTGTTTCAGGTATTAAAGTATCATTCAAAACAATGAAAATTAAATCTCTTTTAGTAGTCTTGAGTGCCTCAGGGTAAAG
Source organism: Schistocerca serialis cubense (assembly GCF_023864345.2). Lineage (NCBI taxonomy): Eukaryota > Metazoa > Arthropoda > Insecta > Orthoptera > Acrididae > Schistocerca > Schistocerca serialis. The sequence continues at coordinate 701,330,875 of NC_064643.1, forward strand.
TTCTTCAATATTTACTAGGTCTGAGAAATCACGGTTATTGAAATTGGATATAAAATAAAAAAAACATAAAAGTATGTAATGTTTGAGTCGTATCTGCCTAGCACCTTACCACTCAGAGACGAAGGGCCCGTACCATTTTACTAACATCTCTCCTCTTAGGTTTCATTACGAGAAACAAATCTCTACGTTCGTAATGACCAGGATATTGCGTTTTCTGGTCACACTTACAACTTACTTCTGACATAAGAAAAAACGGTATGCTTGCTAAATTGATAACAGGAAACTTATCGATTAGGAAAATTGCAGTACTGGCATTGCAAACAGTAAGAGAAATCCTTTGGGTAATATAGTCTGAGTCCGTGAGATGAGCTTCGTTCACACTTAGTTCATTAATGTAATTTTACTAGGCAGGTCCTTCAACGTTTTACTCTAAACATAGTTGAATCCACTTTTGCATCTACCAGGTGGTTATAATTATACTTACACGTTATAACACGGTAATTAATTACCGTACGAGTACTAAACTTGGTAGCAGTAATGTCAAGGAGATGGGGGCAGAGAAATAACACAGAATCAATTCAACTGAAACACTTTTAACGTGCGGCACATCATACCATTACATGCTGGTACCATTACTGCTACAAAAGGTGCTCAATGTGGCGCCCGTCAATGTCCAGAAGAGTCTGAAAGCGCAGGACTGCATTTTGCACAGCAGAACGAAGCGTATCCGTATGTATGCTGGCTGCCTCTCTTGATATGCTGCGCTTCAGATCACCACATGTGTGAATGTTCCCCTGGTAAACCCTGTCCTTCAGGTAGCCCCACAACCAGAAATCACAGGGAGTGAGATCAGGTGATCGTGCCGGCCGAGCATTTAGAAACGATCGGCTGATAATTCGATCGTTTCCATGTGTGTTTCGGAGAAGCAGGAGAATTTCATAAGCGATGTGCAGTGGGGCCCCGTCTTGCACGAACATTGTTGAGTTCAATGCATCACTCTTCTGTAGGGCGGGTATGATACGCTGTAGAAGCATATGCAGTAGCGCTGGCCATTCACACGTCACGTCTTTGGTCCCTGAGCGCCAACCTGTTCAAAAAAGAATGGGCCAATGACCCGTGAAGCCACACCATACGGTGACACTTCACCATACAGAAGAACGTCATGCACAGTGACTGGAGGTGAAGATATCCACACTCATTATTCTGCTTGTTCACCTCACCCGTCAGAGAAAAATGAGCATCGTCTGTCCATAGGATGGTCCAAGGCGAGCAGTCTTCAACATCAGTCCTTTAGAGAAAGTGTAGAGCGAAGTCAACACGTCGTTGTGTGACCTGTGGGGCAAGCTGCTGTAAATCTTGAAGGGATACCATTAGAGAATGGTAAGAAGCACCTTCCGTACAGTGGACCTCGGGTTGTTGAACTTTCGTGACACAGGACGCCCACTGCCTGACGATCGGAAATTGCGCGCAGCGTTGTCTGCCATAGCTACATCGATTTCATTAACCACTTGTGGTGCAACCGTTAGTCGGCCTCTTCCTCGAGCAACGCCCAGTTCTCCAGTTGATTCGAACTTCATCGTGCCCCGCACGGCAGGTGGAGAAAGAGGACCCTTCCCTAATCCTTTCAGTCGGCGATATTCTCGAAGTGTAGCTGCAGCATTGCTGTTGTTTGGATGACAGAGCTTCACGAATAATGCCCTGCTCCTTTTTGTCCAAGCTCACGTTGACGCGTCAGTAAGTGCACTGCGACTTGTCAGGTGTGTGAGGCTGTGAATCACAATGACTGGTCACGGTACATGGTGGCCGTAGTTGGAATTGTATGGTGGCGCTGTAACGCATGGAAATCATGCACCCCATACTCTGGACATTAATGCTACCTAATTTGGTACTCGTACGGTAATTAGTTTCCGTGTTATAACGTGTTAAGCAGGGAAAGTTTAATTATAACCACCCAGTATTTTTAATGGCAATGGAAAATTCTACCTGCATTAATCTAATAGCGCCGCTGATGCTTTAGGTGAGATTGTCAGTTTTTATTTAACGATCATTCCTTGTACTGACTTTCTTAACATATACTCTTCTGCCACGTTACTGTATGATGTGCTCCGTGTGACTCACGCTTTTCTTCCTGTGTCATGTGCGACTCTGGTAGCAGCTTCGTGGCATTGTGTTTCGACTGCCAAGGGAGGTGTTTTTCGTTATTGCCAACAAGAAAATTTTGGCCGTTATCAAGTATATATTCTGCCTTAACCATCTGGACAGTTTCTTTTACCTCATCATAGATTCGCTCAATCTACTCATCATCTGTGGAGCTAGTTGGGGTATAAAATTATACTACTGTGGTGTGTGTCTTAGCTACAATAATGCGTTCCTGTTCATAGTAGCTAACCCCTATTTCATTCTGTACTTGTAACCCTTCATTTACCAGACCAGAAGTCCTGTTGTTCCTTCTGCCACCGAACTAGATCAGTTCCCACAAATAGTTAAGGGACACGAAAATGTAACTGTGATGGGGGACTGGAATTCGACAGCAATAAAAGTAAGAGAAGGAAAAATAATAATTGAATATGGAATTAGGGAAAGGAATGAAAGAGGAAGTCGCCTGGTAGAATTTTGCACAGTGCATAATTTAAACATTGTTAACACTTGGTTTGTGAATCATGAAAGCAACGTGTGCAAGTGGAATAGACCTGGAAACACCAGAAGGTATAAGATTGATTATACAATGGTAAGACAGAGAATTTGGAATCAAATTTTAAGTTGTAAAACACTTCCAGGAGCAGATGTGGACTCTGACCACAATTTATTAGTTATGAACTGTACATTAAAAGTGAAGCAATCGCAAAAATGTTAGAAAAGTACGGAGATAGAACCTAAATCAGTTGAAAGAACCAGCGATTGTTGAGAGTTTCACAGGAAGCAGTAGGCAACAATTGACAAGAAGAGGGGAAAGGAATACGGCAGAAGATGAATGGATAGCTTTGAGAGAATAGTAAAGGCAGCAGAGGATCGAATACGTAATAGACAAAGGCTTGGTAGAAATCTTCGGATAACGCAGGATATATTGAATTTAACTGATGAAAGGAGAAAATGTCAAAAAGTATTAAATGAAGCGGCAACAGGGAATACAACCGTCAAAAAAAGTGAGACTGACAAAATGGCTAAGCAAAGATGTTTAGGCGACAAATGTAAGGGTTAGAAGCATATTCACTGCGGGAAAGATAGATACCACCTACAGGAAACTTAATGAGGCCTTTGGAGAGAAGAGAAGCAGCTGTGTGAATATGAAGAGCACAGATGGAAAACCAATCCTAAGAAAACAAGGGAAAGCTGAAAGATGGAAGGAGTATATAGTGGATCTGTACACGGGAGAAGTACCTGTGGGCAATATTACAGAAATGGAAGAGAACGTAAATGAGAATGAGATGGGAAATATGAAACTGCTAGAAGGACTTCACAGACACTGAAAGACCAACATCGAAACAAAGCCTTCGAAGTAGACAACATTCCGTCAGAAGCACTGATAGCCCCCGGCGAACCATCTACGACAACGCTCTTCCATCTCGTGCCCAAGATGTATGAGGCAGGCGAAAACCATCAGACTTCAAGAAGAATATAATATTTCCATTTCCAAGGAAATCAAGGGCTGACAGGTGTGAATATTACTGTACTATCAGTTTAGTAAGTCATGGTTGCTAAATACTAACACGAATTCCTTACAGAAGAATGGAAAAATTCGTAGAAGCCGATCTCGTTGAAGATCAGTCTGGATACCGGAGAAAGGTAGGAACTCACAAAGCAGCACTGACCCTACGACGTCTCACAGAAGACAGGGTCAGGAAAGGCGAACATACGTTTATAGTATTTGTAGACTTAGAGAAAACCTCTGACTGTGCTGACTTGAATACTCTGTCTAAAATTCTGAAGGTACCAGGGGTAAAATACAGGGAGTGAAAGGCTATTTACAATTTGTACAGAAACCATAAGTCAGTTATAAGAGTAGAGGGGCATGAATGGGAGGCAGTGGTTGAAAAGGGAGCGACAGAACAGTAGCCTATCCCCGATGTTATTCAATATTTCTACTGAACAAGCAATAAAAGGAACAAAATGGTTGGAGAAGGAATTAAAGTTCAGAGAGAGCATTATATTTCTGTCTGAGACAGCAAAGGAGATGGAAGAGCAGTTGAACGGAATGGGCAGTATCTTGAAAGGAGGATAGAAAATGAAAATCAGCGAAAGCAATAAAAGGATAACCGAATGTAGTCAAATCAGATGATGCTGAGGGAATTAGATTAATAAATGAGAGACTAACGGTAGTAAATAATTTTTGCTGTTTGGGCGGAAAAATAACTGATGATGGTCGAAGTAGGGAGATTATAAAATGGAGATTGGCAATGGCAAGAAAAGCGTTTCTGTAGGAGAGAAATCTGTTAACATGGAATATAGATTTAAGTGTTAGGAAGTCTTTTCTGGAAGTACTTATACAGAATGTAGCCATGAATGTAAGTGAAAAATGCACGATAAATAGTTTAGACAAGAAGAGAATAGAAGCATCTGAAATGTGGTGCTACAGAAGAATGCTGATGATTAGATGGGTGGGTAACGTAACTAATGAGGAGGTACTGAACAGACTTGAGGAGAAAAGGAATTTGTGGCACAACCTGACTAGAAACATTCTGTTACGTTGAACCGATTTCGAAAAAACTGAATTCTGAGAAAGAACATAGGTTGCTTTAAAAAAGAAAAAAAGAGAGAGAAAGAAAGAAAGAAATGACTCCCGAGGGGGCGAAGCGAAATACTGAATGGAACATCTTTTTTGTGTCAGTGAACATGAAGCATGATAGAAAGTAAGTAACTTTGTTGCACAATGTATACATTATATAACACATAGCTACTTCAGTAGCATGATGTATAGAGGGCATTCCACATGCACTGTTCAGCAGCCACGCTGTTTGTTGGAGGTGGCGTGGAGGGGAGAAGGGGTTGCTGTGTGCACATCACGAGCTATTCTGACTAGAAACGGCAAACGTGTGAGGGCAGCCGACGTTACTGCAATAGCCTCCTTACTCACCATGAATCATCGTAACAAAACTACCCATACGCGAGCGCAGCTGCTGGTAACACCCAATTACAGATAAAATATAAATTCTGCAACTGTAATAAAAGAAAACCAAAAGCCTCTTTATCTCTGAACCACTACTTCAACCTAAATTCATCTACACCTGCTGACTGTATTCATTCTTAGGCCTCCTGCTGCAATTTTAACCACCCCACATCCCTGCCCCCTTCATACACACACACTTCTCTTCTTTACCAAACTGATGATTCCTTGATGCCTCCATGTTTGTCCTATAAACGGATCACGTCTGTTTCTTAAGTAGTACCGGTACCGTAGTTTCCTTTCAGTTCAATACGTCTTCATTAGCTCTCACATCTACCCATCTAATTTTCTGCATTCGTCTGCAAAAACACATGTCGAAAGGTTCTAGTCCCTTCTTGTCTGAATTCTTTATCTGTTACATTTCTCATTTCTACAAGACTACTTTCATAAATGACTTCCTAACATAAATTTGTATACTAACAAATATCTTATTTTCAGAAACGTTTTTCTCGCTATTTGCATTTTGTATTCTCCATACTTCAGCCACCGCCATTTCTTCTTACGTACAAATAACAAGACTCATCTACTACTTTTAGTGCCCAAATTCCTAGTGTAATACCCTCAGCATCACTCGATTTAAGTCAGTCACACGCCATTACCCTCTTTTTACTTTGGTTGATGTTCATCCCGTAACCTGTTTTCTAGAAACTATCTATTCTCTCCATCTCATCTTCCTAGTCCTTTGCCATCTCTGATAGCATCATAATATCAATGGCAAAACGTGAAGCAGCTATTTCTCATCTATGTGCTTTAATTCAGTTTCCAAATTTCTAATCGGTTTTATTTACTGTTTCGTCGATGTAAAGAATCAGATTGTTTATAGGCTATTATCGTGCCTCACTCCATTCCCAAATAGGTTTCTTTAGATGGTACTCCGGTTGCTACGATTTTATCTGTTGATTGTCGTTTTTGTTTTAATTTCTAATTGTGAAGATACGCTTGAGTTTGCATAACTTAAATGTTCACCTGTGATTATAATTTTGTCAGTCAATCCCTCTATATCGTTTAACAATTGTACATGGACGTCGTAATGCTGCTTACATAGATACGGTACTTGTAAACAGCTTTCGTAATGGAAATGAACCTGTTGCTTGTCGACAACACAGCAGATGACAGCCGAACTGCAGAGTACCTGATTCAAGAGTAATTAGTGGTTTCACCAAACAATTGTCATATGGCAGTTTTTGCCAAACTGACCTGCAACCTAATTATCATTCATTTATTTGAAGTAAGAGACTGAAGTCATAATAAGAGTAGCGCATTTGAGTATGCCTGCAACTACAGATTACTACAACGACGGTGAATCCCTTTAGATTTTGTTCTCTCTTTTTACACTCTGTAGTCTACTCCTTCTGTCAGAAAGTTATGTCAGCTGCCGTAGCACATTTCTGGGCTGAGTACAGTAGGGGTCACAAGTGTGTGTCTTTTTTAAAGTCCTGAACGAAGATGTGGTTGCCACAGCTGGGAGCTGAAAGATGTCAGAACCATCAAAGACTGTATCAACATGGGGAGACGTGCAAAACCAGCAGACTGTACAACTTCAATGCTGCTGGGAGCCTTAGTGAAAAGCAGGACACACTTTGCAAGGGAAGAATGGTGCCGCACGGAGAAACAAGGCAGCAAGGTGGGCACAATTAAACTTGAAAATTGAACCCTGATTGGTCCATCAAAATTATTTGGGTAGCTGGAGGAGAGACATGTGTATCGGCGCCTTCTCTGTTATTGGGTAGGACAGGAAGTTACACTATTGGTGTAATATAACTCCAAATCTATGCCCCTGCTTTTAGAGACAGTTTACATCATTGGTTAATCAAGTCAAAATATGTAAGGGAAGGGTCTTTTGTAACACTTTTGAATTTTCGGTTGCTTGAACCTTGTAATCTTCACCGTAATTGGATAGTGCGTTTTCGCCACTGGGAGAGCTAACACAATTTCTATAAAGCGAGCAGAGAACATTCCACCTTAGGTGGGCACCTAAATCTCTTCAATTTCATGAGCTCAGCAGCTATCTTCGTCCCCATGCTGCAGAGACTCTGTCGCAGAACGAATGCAGAAGCCACGGCCAGTCTGAGACTACAGTTAACACTTCACTCACCTGCTACAGGAAAACTATATGAATATGATAAGGCGCAGCAACTGCACATGACATTATGAGGGGGCGATAAACATGCTTATTTTGAGATTGATTTACTTAACTAAATTCACACTGACAGATTACTTGAATAACTAAGCGCTTGGTGGAGGGAACTAGTGCTTGAATATAACTTACTATGTCTGTTATTTATTTTTTGGTCATCAATTCAGTTGTTTAGTTCCATTCACAATCCCCACTGGTGTTTATGCGAGGATTTTTAAGCACTGGACCAGCATTCATATTTTCTGCCACTCCTACTGAGCTCTGAACGTGTCGATTAATGAATCTCAGACAGTCATTGTGCGTTCTAGGCTGATTGTAAATTCAGTCCATGATTATTAAAGAACCTCTGCGTTTCTGTAATAAATTCAACTTCAGTGAGACCATTACTTTCATTTGGTGGTTAGATAAAACCTTTCTGTAATACCTTTGTCGCTTCGTTTGTGAGGGCCGCCCATACTGTCACTCCAGACGGCAGAATTTTCCATTGAAGGAGTTTTTCATTAATTAATTTCGCAGGATTACGTGGGAGGGGTGATTCGCTTACTGATTATGTCATCAGCTGACACGTCTTACGAGCATCTTAGGGACGTGCTGAGAACCCAGCTGTAGTCTCACATTATCCGAGAGTGCTACGGTGCCCAGTGCAAAATGTTTAATCAAACGTTTAGCTGTCAAGTGTAACCTGAATGTGTGTGAAAACCTCTCGCTAGTAATATGAAAATTGTGTTCTAAAATGAGATTACAGATTATGACTAGAACTGCTGTAACTACCCAACTGCTGCACACAAACTTACCTATGCAAACTACTTTTTGTGTATATGATTCTAATTAATCTGAAACGCATCTGACTATACATAAATCAGACTACACATAAAGTATGGTTAACAAGAAAACTCAGAATGACATTACAGTGGAGTAATCGCACACAGTAAGTGTTATATCATGTAAATGTACTCTGTTGCTAAAACGCATCTATTAAATTTAAATGAAATTTTGGTAATGGAAACTAAACTTATTTGTCTCCCAAAAGGTTCCTTTAGGCTCTTTAGTTGCTTCTTACCTTGGCGACGGATAACTACCAGTGGAGGGAAGAAAATAATTTAATCACTGAATATAAGACATAGTTCTTCCTGGACACCAACAAATCTTTACATTACAGTTCGCTATTTTCCTTCCTAATGAAACACACTTTTTAATTAACTGAAGAGGTAGTAAGTTAATTAGAAAACTGAACACGTGACTAATAATTCACTCTGGATAGCAATAAGTAATTATTGTTAAACACAGTGTGTACTGATTTCAAATTACTCAACTAGCGCTTGCAGCAAATAAAACTTGATACAGATTACCTTTATCCCAATAAGCCGTCTATCTATAAATCGTGTCAAATCATCCTCTATCCTCACTTACGCAGGTAACATCTTGAATGCAAATCTTTGTGTGGCACATCCGCCACCCAGGCTCCTTACTCAACTATCACACAACACTCTCTCTCGCTTTCCACGACTTGACCCTACTGGTGGCATGTGCAATTCGTCCGCCTGGTTCGCCCGAACTCTACTGAATAACACAACCCATGGTAGTCAAAAAATGTCTCACTCATGTGTTCAGGAATACGAAGATGCTTGTAGAGGCTAACCTCCAAACAAACTAAAATTTCTCATGATTGGGTAAGACCGTGTAATTTGCACCAACGTGTAATTCTGACCATTCCTTAATTCTCTGCAAGGACGATAGATAGCCCCAACTCTCAGACACTTCTGTGATCGGCCATGCCAAACATATGGCACCGCCATCTGCCGTCACTCTAATACTAACAGCTGGACCGACTGGGTGGTGTGATTTCGCAAAACATGTTACTTATAAAATGTCACCGTTAATAGTCTAGTGTATTGTCCACTTTATTAGCTCAAACCCCCAAACAACTTTGCCTGGTTTTTAATAGAACTGTAAGGAAAGTAATTTCACTATTATATTCAAAATATGTTGTGGTGGTCTAATGCTATTTCTCTTGTAATTCGGTCCACACTGAAGTGTGTAATTTGGTCCACTGGTCCAAATTACACATCAGTCTATCAACTCGTGTAGTTTTCCAGATGACCATCAGGGAAGCCAGAAAAGCGAAAGGAAAATATAATAAATTAAATCATGACGACTTTGCATTGTCCTTAACAGCAGTGAACAACGGAGAAGGTGTTAAGAATTCGGCGGCAAGGTACAATATTCTCAAAACGGAAGTCAAGAGATACATTCCCCGCAAAAAGACCACTGCATGTGACGTTCGCACTGGCCGTCCAATGGATTTGTCTTCCGCAGTCGAAAGTGACCTTGTTCAGCATCTGCTACACCTAGGAAGCATGTTTTTTAGGTGCGTAATTTCAACTACCTTACTAAACATTTACCAAAAATGTACAACTAATGAAATTAAATTAACGCAAAGTTGAATTAAACTTGCCACAATCAATATTCTTCATTGATACTTCTGTTTTGTTAACCTTTTAAAACGTAGTTTTTCGTTCTTTTCAGTGCGACCAGGTGACTAGGTTTCGAAATAACGAAGGCAAATAAAATCAACACTCGCTTCAACGGGGACCAAAGATCGGCTGGTAAGAAATGATATGATGGTTTTATGAGACGGCACCTCGGACTGAGCTTCCGACAGCCGAAATTAACATCATAAGCTAGGCCATCTGGCTTCAACAAGGTAGTAGTCGATAAGGTTTTTTGGAGAAGATCGTTGATGAACATAAAATCATAGCCACAAGAATGTTCAACATGGACGAAACTTCGAACACGGTTGTGCAACATCCTGAAAAGTTGCTTGCTAAGAAACGAAAACATCAAGTAAGAGCTGTCACAAGTTGGGAACGAGGGCAAAATGTGACAGGGGTCTACCGTGTTTGTGCGTCAGGAGACTACGTGCAACCGACGCTCGTCTATCCTAGGAAGAGAATGAAGGAATCTCTTTGATTCGAAGCACCTCCTGGGGCAATAATTGCTTGCCAACATAAGGGATGGATGAATGCGGAAGCTTTCTACCGATGGTTGCAGCACTTTGTGTCTGCTGACAAAACTTCTCCAGAAGCAAAAGTCTTGTTAATACTTGATGGACATAATAGCCACACCCAAAGCCGCCATATAAATTGCTCGACAAATGGGATAATTATCTTATCGCTGCCATCTCATTGCAGTCTTTGGATGAGGCTTACTCCAAATTGCTTAATACATGCTTTGTGTCAGCAAACGCAACAAGTCTAAGTCGGAGACGACTGACAACAGATGAGATAGCGTCCTTAGTGGGAGAGGCGTTCCCTAGGGCAGCGACTATGGAAACAGCGATAATGTTCAGCGACAGTATAAATGCACCCGAGATTGGACTGTAACAAAGTTAAGTGTCTCATCTTGTTCAAGTTGTAGTAAAGTGATATAAGATTTTGTGTGTTGTTGAATCACCTCGGATCACTCCAGGAGTAAAGTAAGAACCAACCACTGTACCGACGAGTATCATTTCGTTTGGCCCAACAACGATTTCTTGAAAACGAGCTCCCAGAATTATTGGGAGAAAAGCGAAGTCTGCAGCGTCCATCCAAAAATTTTTCAGGTTGATTATTTTCTTGGCGTATAAGCAACGACAGTGCAGTAACTACGTAGCAGCTTGAACAAACAACGGATATGTGTTCTATCAGTCGGTAATGAGCAAGTAATACTAAGTACTGGACGTGGAGCTGTAGTGTGTTAATGTTTTCGTGTCGGAAACACTACATCAAATGTTCGAGACGTTCTTCTCCAGAATGTTTTGAAGAAGAGGAAAGTGTGTTCATGGTTTGTATTGCGCACCATGATTGCCGAAGAAAAACAACGACGCTTGGACGTGTACCGCGATTTGATCGAAATGAAAGACGTGGACAGTTCTTATCTGGAAAAAGTCATCTTGTGAGACGAGATTTCGTGATATCAATACCATCTTACCGAAGAAGGTCAAAATTCAGAAATTCACATGAAGGGTCAAAGCACCGATAACATAACTGGTATTCAAACCAATATGACGCCCGATTTGAAACAGTTCCACATGGTTGTATGAACGTTGTTCGCTTTGTACTCTAGAGAGAGATATTGTAGAACTCCTGAACTATTAAAACCACCATTTTAACTTTTCTCTGTTTTTGATTAATCAAGTGTCTAATCTTTTTGGACTGGCAGGGTATAAAGGAAACGTAGAAACAAAGCCAGATGGATCGTTCGGAATATGAATAGCGCCGCCCTCGTAAAAGAATGCCAAGCCGACCTCAGAAAAGCTACACGTTTTGTTCTGAAGAGAAACAGGAAGTATAACGGAGTATGACGGGGAATTTACGAAAATCAACTTGAAACTTAACTATTTGCATTTGATTAACTTCTCCCTGGAGTGTTTATTTGGTTGATATTCTAACAGCTGTGTCTCTGCAAGCAATAAAAATTGTACACATATTATATAGAACGTGTTATTCAAACTAATCTACTTTACCACCACCAAAAATATTTAGTGTTCTTCCTGAAACATAACGAATATAGTATTTATACCGGTAGTACACAGAGATTGCAGCTTTTCTAGCGTGTGGATAATGTCTGTAGTTTCTTTGCTGAATTCATTCCGGACACTTTGCAGTCTGGAATGAAATTTTCACTCTGCAGCCGAGTGTGCGCTGAGATGAAACTTCTGGCAGATTAAAACCGTGTGCCGGGCCGAAACTCGAACTCGGGACCAATGCCTTACGTGGGAAGTGCTCTACCGACTGAGCTACCCAGGCACATCTCACGATCCGTCCTCACAGCTTTACTACCTCCAACCGATACACAGTTTTGATCTTCCAAGAAATTACATTGTAGTCTGTTCGGAATGTACCGTCCTACTGAAAGGGAGGCCATTAGAGGCGAAGAAAAAACTCAGCTGGAGAAGACTGCAAATTGGAACAAGGATAGGCACTATCTACTGAAACAAACCAACAATCACGCGGATAACCTAAGTTACGACGGTCAGAGAGATGTGTGAAACACGGCCATGACGTCTGCATTCAGTATTTTTCAAAATAAATAGGGAAACAGTACACACATGGTAGCCGCACCGATATGTACGACTCATGTTCCATTCTCTTCTACCGAAGTAGGTGGTGCAGTCGTAAGGCACAGGGCTTGCATGAGAGAGCAAGGCGGTTTCAGGCCTCCGCCAGCCAACCAGTTTTAACTTCGATTACCATAGGTCGCCTCTGGTGAATTCCGAGGTGTTTCTTGAGAAAGGACATGGACTAATACCTTCCTCATTCTTACCCAGTCGGAGCTTAAACTCCGTTTCTACAGGTTTTGTCGTTGATGGGACCCTGTAACCTAATCTTCTTCTCCTTCATTATCTTAGAAGAGGATTAAGGATCCTCCAACGCACAGCAGGCTCAACGTTGCTTGCAATCAGGTTCTGGGCATCTGAAATTACGAGCATTCTTAATTTGGCCACTTCTAGTTCTTCTTTTTAACTCAAAATTAATGCCGCTTTCGACCACTTATGAAAATTTTAGACTCTTTGACATGTCGAGCGGGGCATGAAGCCGCCAACAAAACTTCCATTTTTAATACTGTGGTAGTAGCTCCCACGAGACTGGGGACGAAGTGGAAAGTTCAGTTTCGTTACGGACTCAGAGTTGTTGGTGAGGAAGAATCTCTCTTTTATCCTTTGGTACAATAAATCATATTTTGTCGTGTAAATTAATGTGAGTGTTCAGCTGACTCTGCTGGAAGAAGGCGTATATTCAGTTTTCAGTTTTGGCTTGGATCAATGTTTTAACTTGTCACACCCAATCAAGGAGGAGGCTAACCGGGAAGTCTTGATTGGAATTGCTGCCTTGGTGAAGAAAATACACTCCTGGAAATGGAAAAAAGAACACATTGACACCGGTGTGTCAGACCCACCATACTTGCTCCGGACACTGCGAGAGGGCTGTACAAGCAATGATCACACGCACGGCACAGCGGACACACCAGGAACCGCGGTGTTGGTCGTCGAATGGCGCTAGCTGCGCAGCATTTGTGCACCGCCGCCGTCAGTGTCAGCCAGTTTGCCGTGGCATACGGAGCTCCATCGAAGTCTTTAACACTGGTAGCATGCCGCGACAGCGTGGACGTGAACCGTATGTGCAGTTGACGGACCTTGAGCGAGGGCGTATAGTGGGTATGCGGGAGGCCGGGTGGACGTACCGCCGAATTGCTCAACACGTGGGGCGTGAGGTCTCCACAGTACATCGATGTTGTCGCCAGTGGTCGGCGGAAGGTGCACGTGCCCGTCGACCTGGTACCGGACCGCAGCGACGCACGGATGCACGCCAAGACCGTAGGATCCTACGCAGTGCCGTAGGGGACCCACCGCCACTTCCCAGCAAATTAGGGACACTGTTGCTCCTGGGGTATCGGCGAGGACCATTCGCAACCGTCTCCATGAAGCTGGGTTACGGTCCCGTACACCGTTAGGCCGTCTTCCGCTCACGCCCCAACATCGTGCAGCCCGCCTCCAGTGGTGTCGCGACAGGCGTGAATGGAGGGACGAATGGAGACGTGTCGTCTTCAGCGATGAGAGTCGCTTCTGCCTTGGTGCCAATGATGGTCGTATGCGTGTTTGGCGCCGTGCAGGTGAGCGCCACATTCAGGACTGCATACGACCGAGGCACACAGGGCCAACACCCGGCATCATGGTGTGGGGAGCGATCTCCTACACTGGCCGTACACCACTGGTGATCGTCGAGGGGACACTGAATAGTGCACGGTACATCCAAACCGTCATCGAACCCATCGTTCTACCATTCCTAGACCGGCAAGGGAACTTGCTGTTCCAACAGGACAATGCACGTCCGCATGTATCCCGTGCCACCCAACGTGCTCTAGAAGGTGTAAGTCAACTACCCTGGCCAGCAAGATCTCCGGATCTGTCCCCCATTGAGCATGTTTGGGACTGGATGAAGCGTCGTCTCACGCGGTCTGCACGTCCAGCACGAACGCTGGTCCAACTGAGGCGCCAGGTGGAAATGGCATGGCAAGCCGTTCCACAGGACTACATCCAGCATCTCTACGATCGTCTCCATGGGAGAATAGCAGCCTGCATTGCTGCGAAAGGTGGATATACACTGTACTAGTGCCGACATTGTGCATGCTCTGTTGCCTGTGTCTATGTGCCTGTGGTTCTGTCAGTGTGATCATGTGATGTATCTGACCCCAGGAATGTGTCAATAAAGTTTCCCCTTCCTGGGACAATGAATTCACGGTGCTCTTATTTCAATTTCCAGGAGTGTAAAATATGACAAGTAACAAGTCTGAGTAATCTGGAGCACCGTTCCCAGGCAGTCAGACCGAAGAAAGGACGAAAGGAAAATTGAAATTTAACGTGCTGTCGACAACGGTGTCATTAGGGAGGGAGCATATGTTCGATTGTGAAGAAACGTAGGGAAGGTAACATATCGTGTCCTGCGGAGGAACCATTCTTGCTTTTGCCTTCAGCAATTTAGAGAAGGCTCGAAAATTCTAAATCTTGTTTCACAGCTGAGAATTTGAACAACGCATCTCCTAAATGTGATTCCATTGTCTTAACAACTACGCGAACTCATTCGGTCTCAGACAGATGGCGTTGGGTGTGAAATCTTTCGCTACCAACAAGCATCCTGCAGGAAGAATTGAATTCACATGTTCTTCCAGGATGGGTACTTAGGTCAGCGTTTGCAGTCAGGGAAGTTAGCACAAAATCTCGAGCTTCAGCTTCTTACTGACCGTAAGAGACCTTGCAGAAGATATTCACTACAGGGGGTATAAGATGTACGTGACTACAAATATTCTAATTATCATAGTAGACATCTCATAACACCTGAAATAGTCCATCAAAAAGAAGTATCTAGGCGGTTACGTTAGTAATGAAAACGGTCAGCAGCGTCATAGATGTTTTGAAGAAGAGGCTTTACATGAGGTTGTATTAAAAGAGCTGCTATTCCTTTATCTTCCTATAACATGTGGAGCATCCAGCTAGCCATTTACTGACACGAATATGTCAGGAATACGGTCGACGGTGTAAATCACTTGTTTGACAGACACAAAGTAAAGCAAATATAGTAATCGTATAACTTGCAAGAAAGTGATCCCATGAATTATCATGGATCACAATACGACGATTTGTAGCCGTCATGTGCATTGTGTCTCCAACCCATATCTTTGTAGGAGGTCCACACTTTTCTTAGCGCATTAGAAAGCGCATCTATTACTTTTAGGTCTCTTGGTGTTCAAACGCGTACACAACTGTTCGATAATCACAACACGTACTTTGATATAAATTTAACTTTCATAGTAAAATAGTGAAATAAAACGTTCGCTTTCCAAATGTTTTCCCAAATTCAGTGATGTCTAAGGTGGAGTGACGCATCTCGAAATTCCGCTGAACGTCACAAAAGCCGTAACTCTGGCCCAAAACCACAAACAAGCATTAACAAAAATTCGATAGTAACTATAACAGAACACAATCGCACGTAATTCGAAGTTATCCTAGGTGGCCACTATTCTCTTGGAGAACACTACTTGTAAGGCGGTTAAGAGGCGACGGTTCCCGTTTCATTAAGTAAATATTTACTGATGTTGAGTCAACTATTGAGTTTTGTCTAGGTAGTCAGCTGGTTTATGTTGTATATTCTGTCATTACTGGGCAGACGATGACATGTGCAATCTGTTTCTGTGACCATAATGTCGACAAGATGTTAACGCACCGCGCGATAAGCCTGTGAGAGACGGGGCGCGATAACAAGGCCAGTGGCCATAACACCTCGTACCTGTCACACCTCAGTACCGCAGGCCCCCCCCCCCCCCCCCCCCATCCTCTCCACCGCTCCCACAGCCAAACAACCCTAAGCCAAAAATAGTATTCTTCATTCCAGAGCACACTTAAATTCGAACGGTTAACGCAAGTAACGATTTCCAGACCGACCACACTTGTACAGAAAAAAAGACTGCTCCAGACTGGAGTATGTCGTCGTATGTTTCAAAGAACAGAGGCATGGATAGAAACGTATACAATGTGAATCAGTAACAATTTTTATTTAAAATCAGTAGCATACAGACATCAAACGGTAGTATAGTCTATCTTACTTACAAAACCCTCTAAATGTCAAAACAACTTCTCGATTTCACGTGTGAAAGAATATCCTGGTTTCGTGATGAGTATTACGTGTTAATAAGGGAACAGCCCCATTATTATTTCATTATGCCGTTGACGTTCAACTGCTGGTAACCGTCGTAACCGTAAAATGTCTGGGAGTATGGGTCACAAACTGTCCCATTTGCAAAAACATAAGAACGAAAGCAATTTTCACGTGACATGTCACCAAGTAACATGGCTCGATAATACTTTGACCATACAAAGGAAGAACTGCTACAGTATGGTACAGAAGTTTACTGAAATAAAGACGCAATGACTCGAACGGAAATTATACTTTTATTCGAAGACAGCAACTACACTGAAGTCACCGCGGCGTATAATGGTCCTCTGGATATTACAGAAAGCGGGACACGGTTCTTAACAGGAATTACGACAGCCCCCAATGCATAGTCAGCAGCTACCATGCTGGCCGAAAGGTTCGTAAACGGTTCTTGTGATAGGCTGTTCCATTCGTCCAACAGTGCGTGTAATATTTTCTCGATGGTCGTCAGTGTTGACGTGGTGCAGCACGTATCCCCTCACCCCGCACGTGTTTGGTAGGATTTAATTCGGGGGAAGGGGTAGACGATTCACTTCCCCGAGTGTCCTCTCATAGTCTTACAAGATCTCTGCCTCATGTGCTGTTTTATGCGGTCATGGATTGTTATACATTAAAATGAAGTCACGGCCGGATGCACTTTTCAAATAACGCACTTGGGGAAGGTGCGCGGTGTCAGAATAACGATGGCTGCTGGTGGTGGTGTTTAGAGGTCAGTACACCCACGCAAAAGTATGCTTTTCCACACCACAACACTTGGACCACGAAACCAATCATGTTCGGCAGTTCTGGAAGTACCCTCGGATGGCGAGAGCTGCGAGCACGTAACGCACCCAGAAACATTTCCGAACATAATCGGTTTAGTGGTTCAGGTGTCATGGTCTGGGGAGGCACAGTGTTGCATGGACTCACTGACTTCCACATGTTTGTACAGGGCACACTCACCGGTCAATGTTATTCTGACCCCGGAGCATTCTTTTCAGGGGCGCACTTGGCATCTGACTTCATTTTTATGGACGGTAATGAGCAGGTGGAGGAGCACTTGGAACGAGAGCATATTGGCGAATCGACTGACCTGCTCATTCCCACGACTTAAATCCCATCGAGCACTTATGCGATGCGTTGGGCAGATATGTTGCAGCACGTCAGTATGCACCAGCAACCGTCCAGCAGTTCCCAACCGTGTTGGTGGAGGAATGGAACGCCTACGATTGGTTGGTTGGTTTAAAGGCGGGAGAAGGGACCAAACTACGAGGTCATCGGTCCCTTGTTCCAAATGAAACAACGCCACAAGGGTGAGAATAAAACGGACGAAACATATGACACAAAACGGAAAGAAAGGGAAAGCCACAAGTAAGAAGGGAAGGCAACGAGAACTAAAAGGAACAAAAGAGGACAAGAAAACAGAGAGACGCTAGAAACACAAGGGAGTAAAACATGAAAGCAGATTACAGTGGGTGGTCAACCACGAGAATAAAAAGGGAAAGCAAGCCACTCTGCAGCACATTAAAAACTCCACCCTAGAAGCACTAGGGTGGAGGACACGGAGGGACAGAGGACATGCGCTAAAACCTACATAGAAGTATAAAACCCATTCTCATGGATAAAACGTAAAACTAAAGCTGCAGTGGAGGCAATTTCGCCCAACACCGATGGCAGGGTGCTGGGAAAGTTGAAAGTCTGCCGCAGAGCGGCTAAAAGTGGGCAGTCCAGCAATAGGTGGACGACTGTCACTTGGGAGCCACAGCGACACTGAGGTGGGTCCTCGCAACGGAGTAGGTAACCATGCGTTAGCCACGTATGGCCAATGCGGAGCCGGCAGAGGACAACTGATTCCATGCGAGAGGCCTGCATGGAAGACTTCCACACATTCTAGTCTCCTTAATGACACGCAATTTGTTGTGCGTGCTGTTATGCCATTCCGTCTCCCAAAGCCGGCGAACCCTGCGGTGTTCGACACAACGCAGGTCAGCTTCGGAGATGCCTATCCCCAGAAGCGGTTTCCACGTCGCCTGTTTGGCCAGCCTGTCGGCAAGTTCATTGCCGGGGATTTCGACGTGTCCTGGCGTCCACACAAACACCACGTAATGGCGGGACTGTTCCAGGGCATAGATGGACTTCTGAATGGACGCTACCAGAGGGTTACGAGGGTAGCACTGGTCGATAGCTTGTAGGCCGCTCAATGAGTCAGTACACAGGAGAAATGACTTGCCAGAGCATGAGCGGATGTACTCAGGAACACGAGATACGGCCGCCAGCTCTACAGTGAAAACACTGCAGCCAACTGGCAAGGAGAGCTGCTCAACATGTCCTCCATGAACATATCTGAAGCCTACGTGACCATCAGCCATTGAGCCGTCGCTGTAAACCACTTCAGATCCCCGGAACACATCAAGAATCGAGAGGAAGTGACAGCGGAGAGCGGCGGGGTTAACGGAGTCCTTAGGGCCATGCAAGAGGTCCAGACGAAGCTGCAGCCGAGGCGTACACCATGGAGGCGTACGTGAACGGACCGAAAGTAGGGACCGCACGTGAATCGCAATAGTTAGTCCTTATCTGGGCCGAATGGCCTATGACAAGAACTCCTTACCAACCTCGTGGGCAGTACGGGAGCACGACGCGGGGAATGCACTGTCCTATTTAGAACCATGTCCCGCTTTTTGTAATCTCCAGTGGACAGTCTTAAATCGCTATAACTTCAGTATAATTACAGTACTGTATTTAAATAAAATTGTTGTATCTACTCCTCTCATTGCATATTTATTTTAGTTACCTTCTTTACTATACTGCACCAGTTATTTCTATACATGGTCCAAGTTTCATCGAGCTAAGTTACTTGGCACTGACATAACGTGCGAAAACTGCTTTCGTCCTTGTTTTGCACAGTGACCGTCAGGTGTATTTTCTGTGGTGTTTCGGCATATCTTTACAATTTCGTTTTTGCATCGTTTATGTGGAGTAAACCCAAATAACTTCTGCACGTCACGTCTTTAATGCGACGCTCAGTGCCGAGGAAGAACATTGGTTTGTTTCCATTTACAAACAAAATTACTTTAAAGTGGAAATTTACGCGCCTATTCTATAGAGTGGGCCCAAATTAGTCTAGTGCGATATACGTTTCATCAGTATATATTAACAGGGACAGTGCAGCACTAAGAGCATAGTGTACTCCAGTAGCGAGAGAGCAGCGTTTTTGCATGGCGGCAGCAGTCTGCGCGGGCCAGGGCGCTGCTGTCGTTGCTGGAGAACTGGTTATTCCTCTTGCACTGTCTTTTTAAACACGTATCGATAAAACGAGTATCGCGCTAGACTAATCTGAGATCGCCCTATCGAATGGCCGAGTAAAATTCTGCTTTGAAAATAGTTTTGCTTGTAACGAGGAACAAGTGAACGCTTTTCGTTGACACCGTGCGTGGCATGAAAGACGTGATGAGCAATATTTGTTGTTTGGGCTGACTCCAACTACACAACGAAAAAACGAAATTGCGGACATCTCCCGAAACACCTGAGACGGATAATAAGAGGGACATCCTATAGCCGGCCGAAGTGGCCGTGCGGTTAAAGGCGCTGCAGTCTGGAACCGCAAGACCGCTACGGTCGCAGGTTCGAATCCTGCCTCGGGCATGGATGTTTGTGATGTCCTTAGGTTAGTTAGGTTTAACTAGTTCTAAGTTCTAGGGGACTAATGACCTCAGCAGTTGAGTCCCATAGTGCTCAGAGCCATTTGAACCATTTTTGACATCCTATATAAGTTGTTGTGATTTCATATTTGTACTCACATTTTTATTTAGTTGTGCGTTTTACGAGGTCTGTTCGGAAATTAAAGAACGATAGGGTGCGAAATGGAAACAGTAGCGAAAATCCAATGAAGCTTAGCACAGATGTATAGGACAGTGTCTCTAGTATGCCCGTCAATTGTGTCACGCCGCTCTTTCCAGTTCTCAGTGCACAGTGAGCACATAAAGATGCCCAGAACAGTAGTGTCTCTCCCCATGTGTGAGGGCCTGGTGAGAGATACCGCCAGATGTCAAGTAACCCGCATGACATAGCTGTCATGTGTCTCCTTCATGACAGTTCACGGACGCACTCTACAGGAGCAATGAAGATTCTCCTGCAACGTTCTCGATCACCCACAATACAGCCCATAATTGATTCTCCATGCGTTTCATCTCTGCTCACATGAACCGCTGGCAAATGAAGGCAACATTTTGGCACAGGCAACGTGCTGCAGACCAGTGTAGAGAATTGGCGGAAGGCACAGGCTGCTGCCTTCTGTGACAAGGATATCGGAAAGTTGGTACAACCATACGAGCCATGTCTGAGTCGGAGCGACTACTACGTAGAGAAATAGCCGGAACGTGTAGCAAACTGATGCCAATAAAACATTTTTGATATTCATAATGGTTTCCATTTCGAGATCGATGGCCCTCGCACATCATCGGTACTCGGCCAAGGCAACAATGAAGCTAGTGGGCAACAGGTACCAGCACGGAATTGTTTTCATGAATCTGAGGCCAGCTAAAAGTGCGCCATTTTGAGAGGTTTACCGACAGCAGTATTTTTAGGTTACTTATTTACGCAGTTAGTAACAGCACGTTATATTTTAAACGTTTTGCTTCCAATAGACAGCAAACCAATAGTACTAGGCTGTACTCTGACAACCATCACAGGTGTCAAATTGTATGACAATAGTAGTGCAGTGTGTGAAGCAGTCATATAGTGGCGGTACATCACAATATCATTGTCAGTTACAAACGATCTGATAGTTAAAATATTAAACCGTTTCAGTGCATCGTTAGGATTCCTTCTGGACTATTCTACTAAGCTAAAACTTTATTGCAAGTTCCCAGCCTTTAGCCTAACGGACTGTACTTTATAAAGGTTTTCTGTGAAACTTTCATTATATCTGATACGTGTCAGGCTTCCGAAAGAGCGGAGGACTAGAAACAAGCTATTTGTAAGATTTGTGGGCGGCACTCCACAGATATTTAAAATGACGTGACATTTACAATAAAGACGAAGGACCAAATAAATAAGGAATCCCTACATTAAGAAATGGCAAGAATGCATACGAAACTTCATCGGATACAATCGTATGCACCCTACTAACACACACACACACACACACACACACACACACACACACACACACACACACACACGGAAGAGCGCGCGCGAGCGCGCGCTCGCCCACAGAGCTCTGTAAATCTTCAACAGTGACACTCATACGGCTGTATATAACATAATTATTTACATACAATCGCGAATTCAGCGATATGATAATTTGTACACTGTGAACAAATGAAGTCCGCCCTCAAAGAAGTTGAGTTTTCACTGGAATAAAGAGGTAAACCACAAGGGAAATGCTACCATATTATAGTTTTTCTGTTTACAAGTTGAACTATCTGTGTCTGTGAAGTAGACCATTGCGGGAGAATGTATCTAAGTTTCACTTCTAAAGATACTGCACGGTTAAATAAAAGCATAGAAAGAAATTGGAGGAACAATGTCAAAAGAAGTAGGAGAAACAGTGAAAAATCTCACATTCCTACATCTCTTAAAGATGTACCTGATAAAACCACGTTAAAAGTGGTACGTACAAGAAAGTTGAATATTATTATAACATAAAAATTGTACACTGGAGTAATTTGGTTTGGGCGAAGCAGCAACTGGAGAACCATACATGTGAACTACCTTCTTTTGATAGGGTATTTTACTACAGTCGAGCATAAATTTGTTTTGTGGCATAGCTTTCTGTCTTGGGACCGTACTTTTGCATTAATTGAAAAAAATAATAGTGGACGTCATGATTATCTATGAATAGAAGAATGTAATATCTGAAGCTTGTTTAAGTACCCTTTCATTATAAGGGAAATTAACCGAAATGACTGTTCCTGTCTGTGTTCTTGAGAGTTATGAATTCTGACCCAAACTTGAAAATTACTAGTTATATCATTGAATATCAATGCAGATAATCCCAATGCAGCTTATCTGCGTCACAAGCATCATGCCATTCAACCTAGAATACGTCATTCTCTGCTAGAAAGAAGAAAAATCAACCTTAAGTAAGATCCCTATACCTATTACTTCCTCTGTGATATAAAGACTTTCTTGCTTCATTGACAGAGAAAATGAGCGGCTTGTTGGGTTCAAAATGGTTCAAATGGCTCTGAGCACTATGGGACTCAACTGCTGAGGTCATTAGTCCCCTAGAACTTAGAACTAGTCAAACCTAACTAACCTAAGGACATCACAAACATCCATGCCCGAGGCAGGATTCGAACCTGCGACCGTAGCGGTCTTGCGGTTCCAGACTGCAGCGCCTTTAACCGCACGGCCACTTCGGCCGGCGGCTTGTTGGGGATATGTACAAATACCTTGACGTACCATGCAGGGAATTTTATGTGAACTTACCTTCTGAGTAAACAGTTCCATTTCTTTTCCCTCTGGTTAATTCTTTCCTGTTATTGTTTCTTGTCCTCTAAGGAGTTAAACTTTTTAGTTTGGAATGTAATTACATAAATACGTCTTCAATAGATTGGAAATAGCACAAACAATTGCAAAATACAGGTTTATTAACCCTTAACTATGGTTTTGACAGTTTTAAAACTGTCTTCTTTAGGAGGTATTGTACGCAGAATCACATTATCTATATCCAAAGCGGTAGTCGTAGACTCTGCCTAGTTCATGTGCGCCTCAGCCACTTAATCATCATTTAAAATACTTGATTTAGGAATAGCAACTCTACTATAGAGCTTTGTCTTCCACGGATATACTTGTGCCATTAAGCCCTTTGGGACCAGATGTTTTTGTCCTCGGGTACGACGATCTAACCGACTTTTTTCACACTGACTGATGAGTTTGGACCGAGAATTCTAGAATCTCTTTTTGAACCACGACTGTCCTCGTAACAGCATCGAAATCTAATATACAAACGTCTCACCAGGCCAAAGGTATTTGAAAGCTGTTTTCTTTTACAGCGAGGGAGAAATATCTGTTATTGTTAGATCGTTGGTTTGGTCAGTGTAAATGAACCGTTTAAAGCATCGTACCTAAGGACAAGGAAATTGTTTATCTAGTGATGACAAAGGACTTGACGTCACGTGTACAATCAGGATACTTAGAGGACCACCCCGTGACAGTTTTATATCCTGCTGAATTCTGTTTTATATTGTCTTCTCCGTCGTGTATATTACGTAAATAAATTTCGTTAATTTCATGTGCACAGTGTAAAAAATGTTGTGTTTCAAGTATTTCCTTACAAATTGTCATTATTCTAATTATTTTCTGTCATAATAATGAATTACTTACTATTCTCAATGAAAGAACACATGTATGTGAAACGGCAAACAAAAAAACCATGAGTGTAAAACGTAAAATAACAATTTAAAACATAAAACAGATCTAAGTAAAATAACTACTTAAAAAATTAATGAATTTATACATTTTAATTAGGTACGTTTGTATGGCTGTAAGGAGGTCATGTCACTTTGTTTTTTGTATGTTATAGAAGCGCACGTCAGAAAGAGAGCAAGTTACGTTACTGTCAATCTCGGGACTCCTCCTGGCACAGTGTTTGCCTCTGCGCAGTCTGATGCATTCTTAGCTGAAGTGTGGTAGGTGATGGACATAATCAGTATGCTGTGTTGACTTGTAATGGTATCTGTTAGATGAAGAAAGATTTATTGCAAAAGAGAACAAGGATGAATATGATGTATACATTGGATGGCGACAAGGATAATAATTTTGAATAATGTTGTTGTTCTTGAAGAGAGGAAGCTTGAGGTAATATTTCAGCACTCCGCAGGTAGGAATGATTATATTCAGCTAGTTAACTTGCTCAGAGCTGAAGGATAGACCACTCCACTCCTGTGGGTCATGTATTAACATATTAATTGAT
This sequence comes from Schistocerca serialis cubense, assembly GCF_023864345.2. Classification (NCBI taxonomy): domain Eukaryota; kingdom Metazoa; phylum Arthropoda; class Insecta; order Orthoptera; family Acrididae; genus Schistocerca; species Schistocerca serialis. The sequence goes on from NC_064643.1 coordinate 701,355,318, forward strand.
CAAGCTGTTTGATTTTTATAGAAATTCTATGTTAACATGGTAACCTCTTTAAATCATTGTTCACTTCGTTAAGCATAGTATTATTCGCTCCAATGTTATGCGTGAAGACCACGCGAAGATTTACTCCGTCTTTCTGATTATTTCAGATGTGTGAGGAACATACAACTGTGAGCCTGATATCGCATCCAGCCAAAGGCAATATCGAAAGTTGAATTGCGTAATAGGAGATGAACAATTTGGTTTCAGGCGATGAATGGGAACTAGAGATGCCATTGGGCTACGGAGAGTGATAGGGGAGAGGTACACGGAGAAGTAAAGGAAGGTGTATGTTGTGCTCATTGATCTTGAAAAGGCTTTTGACTGTGTCATATGGGACAAATTGATGGAAGTCCTAATGAAACATGAAGTTGAGTGGAGGGATAGACGGCTAATTAGAAATTTATATTTGAACAAGAGAGCAAGAGTAACAATATATATCTGTAGGAAATTATTAGTGAACGTTTTGATGGAAGGAGAGGAGCTTGTCTAGGGGGTCGGAGAGTGGAGTGTATAAGATTTGCAGCCGACATGGTTGTGATAGCAGGGAGTGCAAGAGAGATGGAACAAATTTTAGATGATCTAAATGCACAAATAGAAGAATGTAGAATGAAGATTAACAAGAAGAAAACGAAAAGCATGGTAACTGGAGGAAAGGGGAGAAAATGCCATATGAAAATAGGGGGAGAGGAAATTGAGCAAGTGAATAACTTCAATTACTTGGGAAGGGTAATAATGGATGATATGTATTGCTCAACAGAAATTAGGAAAAGAATTGCAATGGCAAAAGAAGGATTCAGCAGGAGACAGAAACTACTTTGTGGGCCACTAAACAAAGATCTGAGGAAAAGACTTGCCAAATGTTACATCTGGAGCGTTGCATTATATGGTAAGGAGACCTGGACATTGAGGAAGAAAGATGAAAGAAGGTTGGAGGCACTAGAGATGTGGATATGGAGAAGAATGGAAAAATTGAAATGGGAAGACTCAGTAAGGAATAAAGAAGTATTAAGAAGAGTTGGAGAAGAAATAAACATGCTGAAAGTTATCAGAAAGAGAAAACGGAACTGGATTGGACATTGTTTGAGGATGGACTGTTTATTGAAGGAAGGAATAGAAGGAATGGTGGAGAGAAAAAGGGGAAGAGGAAAAAGCAGATATCAAATGCTGGACAATATAAAAGGAGACAAATATTCTGAAATGAAAAGACTGGCTATGGACAGACGAAAGTGGAAGAGCCTTAACTAATAACAAGAACCGCTGTAAGGCAGAATACCATATTGCTACTCTGAATACATAATTCATTCTAAAAGCGTTGTCTTGGAACATCATTTGATAGCAATAGTTACTCTCCCCACCCCAGCGCTTACCATTACGCATTACCACATGTAACAGTTTGAATATGTATTTAGAAACAGAACCCTAGATTAGCCGCTGTTTGCTTGTTGTCTCCTGTTTGGTTTCTGCAACAATGCTTTCAAGAGGCGAGGCAAGTGGAAATTTTGGTTGGGGCCAGATAATTGTCTTAATTTAGTTGCGCATTCAATATAAAGTTATTGAAGTGAACTGTTACTTGTTTAGTCAAAGGTTAGCATACGAGCTAAAGTTGGATAACAGTTTGTGGGTACATAGTTTTGGTACTATGTAGACTTTTATAGAGTGGGAGGTAAATCTGGGCTAAATTTCAGACAGAACAAATATAGTGAGGAGTCAAACATTGGAATTACTCCCACAGCACACTGTGTACAGCTCATTTTCCAAAAACTGTATCCCTGAAACCAGCTTTATTACACAGGGATGTAGATGACCTGAAAGTTTGTTTAGTTTATGTTTTAACATAAGTTTTCATGCATCAAAATCAGTTAAAGGCGGCGGAGTACATTGCAAAATTTCAATTTATTACAAAAGTTGATTGCACAGTTTTCAAGAATATTAATTACATATAAACTTTTGTATTAAAAACTTTTTTCACATTGTTTCGAAGATCTTTCCTCTAAGCCTAAAATGCTAAATTATCTTTCGTGGTGTGTTCTACTCCTTAAAACTGAAACTGGGTACAAACAATAATATATGTATTGCCTTATTTTATATCTTCTACACACCACCAAGTTTATTCAAGGCCGGTTATTGACACTTCGGTATGTTCCACTATGAGTGAGTTCGACAGCCGATCGCGTCCGCTGAAAGTCTCGTCCAAGTTGAAAACCAGCACATCGCTATTGAGTCTCATACAGTTCAGACTTATTTGTTCAACTAAGCCTTCCGTGCTGAGTGGCCGTGGCCTACATTTGAAACTATTCCCTGACAACCATAATGTATAGCCTTCCCCCGTTTTCTTTCCTATACATAGCTTAACAACGCGTTTTCCGACAGATACTGCTCTCATCATAAGGTTTGCAACTTAGCACTTCAGGACATGGTGTAAAAAAGGATCTGAGGATGGTCATTACGGACTGAAACCGGTCATCGTCTAAAGAATTGATGTTGTGATCAAAGACTGGAATAAAAAACATGCGTCAGCTCATAACGTTACAGCATTCAAAAGGCTACCAACATACGACTGTGGGCCCCCGTCTTCCATCAAAATCGTCGACTTCTGTCAGTGGTCGTCCCTTCGCACGCTGCACACTACACCAGACCAAGAGTGTCAAGTTGACGCTGCTCTAGGTTGCCCGGAGGTGGTTTTGAAATGACGTGTCCGCGGTATTACTGCGTAATTTCAGCTAGAGATCCCACCACAAAGCTAGTAATGTCAGTAATGACGGAAAGTAGGCTGGCATTTAAGAGACTAGACAGGAAGAATCAATGCGCAAAAAAGTGGGACAGGGATATTTTAAGGAATTAAGAAATGCGCTTTAAATTCTCTGAGGCTATAGATACTGTGATGATGAATAGCTCAGTAGGCATTTCAGTTGAAGTGGAATGTGCAAAGGCAGCCACAGATCTTGGGAAGAAAACTAAACAACCAGGCAGGTAGCTGGGAAGAAAGCACGGGTAGCGGAAGAAATACTTCAGTTGTAACACGAAAGGAGGAATTACAAAAATTTTCAGAGAAATTCACGAATGCAGAAGTACAAGTCACTGAGGAATGAAATAATTAGAAACAGCAGGGAAGGTACGGCGAAATGACTGAATGACAATTGTCAAGAAATCGAAAAAGAAATGAATGTCGGAAGGACAAAGTAAAAACGAGGGCGGCGGAATTCCACTGATAGATGCAGAGGAGAGCGCAGACAGGTTGAAAGAGCACACTGAGGGTCTCTCTGAGGGGGATGACTCGTCTAATGACGTGATAGAAGAAGAAACAGGATTCGGTAGGGAAGAGACAGGGGATCCAGTATTAGAATCAGAATTTCAGAGCCCGTTAGAGGACTTAAGCTCAAATAAGGCAAAAGGGACGGATAAAATTCCATCGGAATTTCTGAAATCATTGGGGAAGTGGCAACGAAACGATTATTCGTGTTGGTTTGTAGAATATTATGGACTAACGATATACCATCAGACTGTCAGAAAAACATCATCCACACAAATCTGAAGATAGCAAGAGCCGATCAGTGCGAGAATTACCTCGTAATCAACTTAACAGCCCACGCATCCAAGTTCCTGTCGAGAATAATACACGGAAGAATGGAAAAGAAAATTTAGGATCCGTTGGATGACTATCAGTTTGGCTTTCGGAAGGCACCAGAGAGGCAGTTAAGTTAGCTGTTTCTAATGGAAGCAACACCGAAGTAAAATCAAGACATGTTCATAGGACGTGTCAACCTGGAAAAGCGTTTGACAATGTAAATAGGTGCCAGATGTTCGAAATTCTGATAAAAATAGGAATAAGCTATAGGGAGAGGTAGGTAATACAATACGTACAAGAACCAAAAGGGATCAATAAGAGTGGAAGACCAAGAACGAAGTGCTAGGATTGAAAAGCGTGGAAGACAGGGATGTATCCTTTGATTCCAACTTTTCAATCCACATTTCGAAGAAGTAATGACGGAAATAGAAAAGAGATTCAAGAATGAGATTAAAATTCAAGGTCAAATGACACTAACGATAAGATTCGCTGATGAGATTGCTATCATCAGTGAAAGTGGAGAGGAAGTACAGAATTTTCTGAATGGAACGAATAGCCTAATAGGTACAGAAAAAGGAAGGAGAATAAATCGAAGAAAGACGAAAGCAACGAGAAGTAACAGAAACAGCGACAGCGAGAAACTTAACATATGAATTTGTGATCACGAAGTAGACGATGTTAAGAAATTCTGCTACCTAGGCACCAAAATGAGGATGGACGGAGCAAGGAGGATATCTAAAGCATGCCAGCACTGGCGAAAAGACATTCATGGCCAAGAGAAGTCTACTAGTATCGAACATAGGCCTTAATTTGAGAATGAAATTTCTGATAATGTGTATTTGGAGCATGGCACTGCATGGCAGTCAAACATAGACTTTGAGAAGAACGGAACAGAAAAGTATGGAAACGTCTGAGAAGTGGTAACGTAGTCGAACGTTGAAAGTTAGGTGGACTGATAAAATAAGGAAAGAAAAGGTTTTCCGGCAACTCTGCATGGAAAGCAATACTTAGGGTGAAAGGGCTCTGTTGGATTCCTTTCAGTTAATTTCTTAAATCTGTTGTCATTTACGGCATACATACCACTTCTGAATTTACTGTGGTGTTTCTGACTCCATCTGGGAGGAGACTGAGCAGTGGAATGTGTTACTTTTACACATAAACAAGAACGATCTGTTACACCACTATACTTTAAAACACAGTTTATATGTAATTCATGTCACACAGTCTCATACGGAACCCACATCCGCTTTCTTTTATATACTGTATATGATAAGATACTGTCATCCCCCTTCCCTTCTGTGTGAAAGGATGAATGAACAAATGTATTTCTAGTTGCGTGCTTGATGGTAGCAGACAAGCCTGTCTGCTAAAGATCAGTAGGACCAACGTCGGAACAGGTAGCTACACTTTCTAAGAGCAAAGGGGTTTCTATTCTTGGTATGGTCCTGTCCGTCCCTTGTCATGTTGGTATAGGAAGCTGCCTCTCTCGTCACTTCCGTTTTGTATCTGGAAGCACCCTTGGTAGGGCCCACGGCAGTCTGTCTGCGGCGAGCGTCTGAAGTGGTAAGATCGCCGGCTAAGCGCGTCTCTGCTAAGTCCGTAGGACAATGGATTTCTTAAGTTGAACTTAAATGAAAATTTAATCACCTTTAGTTCAGGTTTAGATCTAAAGTATCTAATGTTATCTTAAACTGCAACGCAGTGTAATTTGAGTGAGAAGTTCAGAATATCTACCATTAGTAGATTTGTCACTACTTTGTGAGTAAAGTGGAACCACGTGTTGATGATACGTAACTAACTAAGATCATCAATCTTAAATGCGAATGTGCGTGTGATTATAACGTCTCGTCTTGACAATATTTTTCACTATAGCAACTTTTCTTTATGTTCAACCCACGTGGGGTGTTCTTTGTGAGACCAGTACTACATGCTTATAAAATTGTTTGACCCATCAGGTTAATAGTAAGGCGATAGTAACAAGTTCGAGGTTTTTCTTTTGTAATTTGTGTTTCGATGTAATTGATTTTGATTGTCAAAATTATTGTGGAGTTACACTCTTTGTGTAAACCAAGTTGACCACGTGAAGCATTTAGTGAAATCATCAAAGTAGCCCTCGGCTATTCTTTTCGGGAAGATTTCACCGAGAGTTAGTATGAATTTAATATACAAGTTTGTGGTAATTTCATGACGGACAGGATTGCGCTACGAATGTAACATCTTTGGGTGGAAATTGACTTGGTTGGTTGTGGTTAATTTCCTCTTGTATATGTTTGAACGTTCTTCGTGTGTTATTTTATGAATGCAGTGTTGTATGCAGTCTCCAAATCTTGGTTCAAATGGTTCAAATGGCTCTGAGCACTATGGGACTCAACTGCTGTGGTCACCAGTCCCCTAGAACTTAGAACTACTTAAACCTAACTACCCTAAGGATATTTGATGTGTTCCGCGAGATTACAAACTCACATTTTCACAATCCTAAATAAGGCACCAGTTTAGTTATGAATCAAGTTTAATATGCTGAAATTTTAACGGAACAATGATCAATGTTAAAATAAATGCACAAATATAAACTGATTTATTTAAATTGTCATATATATATATATATATATATATATATATATATATATATATATATATATATATATATATATCTTTTAGTACTCCTCTTACGATAACCGGTGTGATTATATATATATAATTTGGTAAGCTACACTGGATACCTTGTGAAACAGTTGCTCACTGATGCTAGGTTAACTTCCCCAGATGGCTCACAGCTTTTAACCCGCTTTTATTGTCTTGAATATCGGCAGCACTTTCAGAACAAATTGATGCATCAACATTACACATGGCGACCCTGTTCTGTGATTCCGCTAGACTCTGGAATCTCTGAAACGTTAGATTGCGAGCGTTGTATAATCTTAATTTTTTTTTTTCCCCTGCTGCGCTCAAACAACTTCTGTGTTGCTCCTGAACAGACTTTCAAAAGATTCACGGCGTTGGTGAGTGGCGTTGTGTTGTTTGTCTTCTTGTTTTGTTTTCTATATTTGTGCGTTTTATGTGTGTGTGTGTGTTTTTTTTCGCTTCTAAATTGCACTGACTTCGATCAAAGACAAATTTGTTTTGCGTGTGAAAAAGTGCGTAATAGGTTGGGTACCTTTCGTGTAACTGTCGTAATTCTTGGGGGATACATTTATTGTGATTAGTGTGATTAGTGTGTTGCGTGCCGGATATAAATTGAACTAATGCAGACACGTAACGAAGCTAAAAGTAGGCGGTCCACCAACTTAAGCAACATCGACCAAGGGGATAATTTGATTTCGAATATTAACACGTCGGACGGTTCCGAAAATGCATTGGGGAATACTTCAGAGGAAATGCAAAACAGGACGAATGGGCTCACATCAGAACCAGAAATTAATTTGCCTCCAACTAACCAAATTGACTTGGCAGAACTCATGAAAGCCTTATTGCAACAAAATAAAGAAAACGCAGAGAAATCTGAAAAATCGATCCGAGAGCTAGGCGAACAAATGACGCAGAAATCTGAAAAATCGATCCGCGAGCTAGGCGAACAAATAAACGAAAAACTAATACAGCAGACAAAGTCGACAAGTCGATGCAGAGAGTGTCCGATGATATCTCACAAAGAATAAACAATCTGGCAAGTGAAATAAAAAGTGATATTATGAAAGAATTAGGCCGTACATTTGAACAAATCGATGATCGTCTGCAAGCCTTAGAACAGGGAAAGCGGAGTCGCGATGCGGAATCGAAAGAGAGCGAGGAACAGCTACTCAGGAATTTCCAAGCGCTGAGAGAAGAATGCAAAGGGAACACCAGCAGGTACTCTCCAGGGTCCAGGAGGCGGAAACGAATTGTCCCTCGTCCGTTAGCAACACAGAAGCGGACAACAGTCAAGTGACTCGTGCAGTCGAACAGCAAGTAGAACAATTGAAGCAGACTGGGGCGGAGGACAACAGACAAATACATGATAAGAATGCGGCATTAGTGGACATCGTAGGCACGATGCAGGTGACCGAGAGCGATAACAATACTACACCGGTAGCGGTCGCAAAGACTGAAGAAGTGCGTTAGCTTCTTAGATTTCAGAAAGGACAGTTCGAAGTGAACAGGCGACACAAAGCTGTAAGAGGCGAATTACAAGAATGCGTGGCACATCTGGAAAGCCGCATGGGGTGTGATTCCGAACTCGACAATAGCACTAAAAATAGCTGTACAAACAGTGCAGAGAGGGATTCCGGCCACGAGGGAGATTTTGGCGACAGGGAAGAATGAATTTTGAGGGGCAGACATTAGGAAAATAGAAACATTCAAGGGATAAGCTGGGAGGTAATACGGGGATTTGATTTCAAACATTTCCTTACAGTGAGAAAGTTTGAGATATTTCGAAATTCGCAAAAAGGAATACATCCACAAGTATTGCTCGAGCAATTTGAATTCTGTCTTCCCGCCGACTGGGCAAGTTCACATAAGATAGAATATATGTGTGGCTATTTGGAAGGCGAACCGGCGATTCGCATGAGGTCGGCAGCGCGACACTGCAACTCCACTCAAGAGTTTCGACAAGCCTTTCTGTCCGCCAATTGGTCGGAAGTGGGACAAGATAGGGTCAAGCATGCTACCAAACTAGAACCAGTCTGGTTTCGGCAGCCCAGCACGCCTATTCGACCACATGCTGCAGGCGAATCTATTTCTATACGACCCATAAGGGCCTGCGGAACTAATTAGGATACGCATCACCAAATTGCCGATGCACTTGCGCCACGTCATTCTAGCGGGTCGATGCAAAGAGGACGTGGAAACGTTTAAAGCACTTCTCCAAGAGTTGGAATATAATACAGGAGAATGCTCGCCTAATCAGGCACAAAGTTATTACGGGGCACAGCAGCGCGACTACAGTCATGGCCGTAGTACTAATCAACGGCGTGACTGGTCGTCGCGACGCGAACGGAACAATAATCGGGACCAGCCATATAGAAACTGGGGTAACAGTCGCGAACACAGGTGGAACAACGGAAATGATCGAGGACGTGGACAAGATCGTGAACGCAACAGTTACAGCAACCAGAACCGATACTACGATGAACACGGTGGGAATAGGATTGTAGGCGGAGCACCACATGTTGAAATTGGGCCGGCTAACCCAAGACATAATCCAGCAAATGGAAATGAACAAAACTGGCAATGACAAATGATCAGCGCAGAAGGCGCCCAATCGGAACAAATGAGCGACATGGCAAATGAGTACATAGGGTATATAGAGAGGGAAGATGTTAGGGAGGACAGTGAGGAGTAGAGAGGATGGCGAAGAGAAAGAATTGCTTAGTTTACATTTGTGACATATGCATTTTGAATAATATGTTAGTAAAAATAATGATAAAGATGTTTCTATGTGATTGTTTGAAGTGATGTTTGTGGTTTTTTTCCTTTCCTTGTGCAATCAGGATTTAGGTTGGTTCAAATGTGAAGATAAAAGATTTCTTTGTGAACGAGTGAAATGCTATTTATGGTTCAATGGTTCAAATGGCTCTGAGCACTATGAGACTTAACATCTGTGGTCATCAGTCCCCTAGAACTTAGAAATACTTAAACCTAACTAACCTAAGGACATCACACACATCCACGCCCGCGGCAGGATTCGAACCTGCGACCGTAGCAGTCACACGGTTCCAGACTGAAGCGCCTAGAACCGAACAGCCACAACGGCCAGCTGCTGTTTATGGTTTTTTTGTGTAAACTGAAAAGAGTCGTTTCTGAGAGAAGCAAGAGATGTGTTGAATTAATGCAAAACTCAGGGGAATATCCGATCTGTTGGTATTATGGGTCTGGCAAACCTAGGTCCCCAGCTGTTAGTAGTATTGTTTCCGATTTTCTGCTTTCAGTGCTACTATCTACCTATTACTATTCTATATCTGTCAGTATAAGTGAGGATCTCTTACTATAGTATGTGTGCTGTATGAATATTTTAAGATAGGAGAACTCTGAGAAAGGAATGAGTAAGTTTAGAATCTTGAAAACAGGATGCAATAATACGATTGTTTAACCATTGGCTTCCCAACATGCAATGATATGTTAATATTGATGATATATGTCTTTTTTGTTCTTTATGGCTGAGTATGTAAAGTGCTGTCTGTGGATTTCGTCAGTATATTGATTCCCTTCAAGGTGAAAGAAGAATTGTGGTTTGTGTAATTTACATGACCCTGAAATATTATTGTGGTAGTCAAATACGAGCAGTTTTTCAGCAAATGGAGAATCGAACAGAAATATGGATCCTTTCTGTAGTCTTGATTGATGTTGCGCCAGAGGCTGAAAAATTATTCTGCGTTAATACTTGTCCTAGAAAAGTGATGTTTATGTGTTTTGCTGATGCTGTAAGCATTACAGCTTACTGTTTTTGCTGGTGCGGTATGCACCGCAGCCTATATGAGTTGAACAGAAGAAATTTCCCTCTTTAAGTTAGAGAAAGATTACATAATTTTGATTATGGGACCGAAGGAAAGCTTAGTTTAATGTAATAAGGATGAAGCAAAACATTTGTCATTTAAACTACAGGAGGATTCGGATCTTTTGTGTCAGTTTTAAGTTCAATATGTTAAGATGAAACTGTTTTACAGAATAGAGGAGACCACAATTTTGCCATTCATGAGAAATGAGTCCAGAATAACCACCACAGGCGAAATAATTGATTTGGAAGTGAAAGGTAACTTAAAGAAGGAACGAAATTGGAGCAAAATGGGTAAGAAAATGTAGTATAACCTATATCATGAAAATATTTTTACCCTTCTCAGAGTCATCTGTGTGATTAATTCTTGTGATAACTTAATTTTAGATGAAATTGTCTTACTGTTTTATGTATAAACATGAGTATGATAAATGTATGATTGCGAGTCTCTTATCAGGTGTGTCAACTGGTATAAATGTTTTGGCGTCTAAATAACCATTGTTCTTTTTACTATGTATATTTAAGGAAGTTTTCTCCGTATTTATTATGTGACAAGACATATGCCGCGAGCGTCAAGAAGAGGACGAATTAGAACAATGTTGTAGTGGTGTAAACACTGTGTTGACGTAGGAATGAAGTAGCTTGTTGGATTAACTAGTAGTGGATTGAACTAAAATTTTGAGTAATTAATGTTTATGGGTAGTTAGTTTGAAGAATAGACAACAGGTGTGCATGTCTGTGCGTGTGTAAATAAAATGTGAACTCTATGCTGTCCTGACCCATACTTGTGCAAGGCATAATCCTACTCATTTTAGTGAATTAATAAGTACGGTTTGATTCATTAAGATGGAAGTAAATTTTTTAAATTTGAAGCATACCACATTAGTGATGTGGATTTAGATATTATATTGTCAGTTCATTTGATTTTTATTTTTATACTGTCAAGTCATTTCAATTTTTTTTTTATATTGTCAAGTCATTTAACTTTTATTTTTATATTGTCGATTCATGTAACTTTCTTATTTGCAAAAAAGAAAAAAAATTAAGTCTCACTTTTGTTCTTAAAAATTATTATGTATTATGTATGACATTTTGTAATCACATAACTATGATGAACAATTTCTGTGAATGCAGTTGAAAACGTGAAAGTGAACCGGCTAAACTCTTACGAGACAGCGGGAGCAGCGAGGAGGAGGACTAGTTGTAAACAGGCGTGTTCCCAGCGGGACACACAGTCTCCCAGACCACTTCTGGAGCGCGCTCGACAACAAAAGATTGGTGCAGGGCAAACACTTTCCCTTGCACCTGGAGCTAATGGCCGGCCGCACCAGTGCGACCCTTCGTGGAGGCAATGACCTGAGATGGCCGAGCGGTCCCCTGCCCAGAAATCCATCTGCTGGCAACACACCACATGCACACGACCGTGACGAGATGAGCGCTGTGAAACTACAAAAGACAGGGGATAAAGGGGCGTGGAGCCTTTTGACAGGTACTGTCCAGAGAAACTTGCAGACATCAACGACGCCTATCAATATTTCCTGGTGGAAACCCATTGTCAAGCGACAGTAAATCATGGTTCGGTGTTCTCTGGTTGCTAGGGGTGGCACAAAGAAGAGCCATTAAGTGTCATCCTTGCCCAGGAATATCAACCTGGCGAGTCAAACGAGGATACCGCACGAATTTGACAACACAAACATGGAACTAAATCGAGATGTACGTGACACGGGCCACTAAGAGAAACTTCATGAAAGGGCAGAGACGGCGGGATTGCACACAACAGATGGACAAAAATCCCTACTGAAAGCTGCGGAAACGAGCCCCCCTTCCCCCTCGCTCCCCTATATTGTGCCTTGGAGCACTGGAACTACTGAGTGTGCCAGTGAACAGTGATTATATGTTTCTTACTCCAATGCATATAAATGTGTTTCTTTCTGAGAAATTGTCTCGTGTGTTTTGCAAGGGTTTGATTTATTGGTATTTCTTTTATTAGACTGCAGGTGTTTTATTTATTGGCGTTTTTTTAGACGTTGATTATTGTACTTTCAGAGCTGTTTTATTTATCAACTTTTGTTTTTGTTTGGTTTATTATATTTGTGATATTCTGTTTCGTAAATTCATTCCTGTGGCATTACTTCGTTTATCAGTCAGATAGCTATTCAGTCTCATTGGACTGTGATCGATAAGCCTTTGCATGGGGCATATTTATAGTGAGGAACCCTATAAGGGTAATAATCACAAAATTAATTGTAGTTTCAGTACAACAACACAGTGATCATTGTTTGATAACTACCTGAAATACAGATTGAGTGATTATATTAGTGCCACAAAGTTATTTTAATTCCACATATTATTAGTTTTATAAGATATAGAATTTTTTGTGGTAACCACTTGGTAAAACATGTTTTTTCTCATATTATCATTTTCTTTTTTTTGCTTTTGCAGATTGTGCATTGTAATGTTCTGCTTTATAATACTGATGTTATTTTCATATTTTTTTTAATTGCTATGGCACCTTTGCTATTTTCAAAAATTTTACTTATTAATAAACAATCATAAATTTTTCTGTGATCACTTGGCTATTGCAATGAGCAAATACTGGTGAACTCCATAAGGGTAGCAATCAGAAATTGTTTTCATATTAATGACACAGGGACCATGTTTTTACTTGCGGACCGAATTAGGACTACACTGTGTTTTAAATAGGTGTCAAAGATAGTTTTCTTTTTCTCTTTGAAATTGGTAGATTCTAAAGATGTGTTGAAATTATTGTGTTTTAGCAAATAGCTTGTGACCTTTTGCCTTTTATTTACATTTTGGTTTACATTGTGTATGAGAAGCCTGCTTGCGAATGTCCTAGCATGGCCAGAAAATTCCCTGCACAGTCTCTCCCAGAGCATTGGGGTTATGAAAGGTCTCTGTTGGATTCCTTTCATGTAAATTTCTTAAGTGTGTTGTCATTTACGGTATACATTCCACTTCTGAATTTACTGTGGTGTTTCTGACTCCATCTGGGAAGAAACTGAGCAGTGGAACAAAGAGGTTTCTATTCTTATTATGGTCCTGTCTGTCCCTTGTCATGTTGGTATAGGGAGCTGCCTCTCTCGTCACTTCCGTTTTGTATCTGGAAGCACCCTTGGTAGGGGCCCACGGCAGTCTGTCTGCGGCGAGCGTCTGAAGTGGTAAGATCTCTGGCTAAGTGCGTCTCTGCTAAGTCCGTAGGACAATGGATTTCTTAAGTTCAGCCTAACTGAAAATTTAATCACCTTTATTTCAGGTTTAGATCTAAAACATCTAATGTTATCTTAAATTGCAACGCAGTGTAATTCGAGTGTGAAGTTCAGAGTATCTTCCAGTAGTTGCTTTGTCACTACTTTGTGAGTAAAGTGGAATCACAACTGGATGATCCGTAACTCTAACTAAGATCATCAATCTTAAATGCCAATGTGGGTGAGATTATAACGTCTTGTCTTGACAATATTTTTCACTATAGCAACTTTTCTTTATGTTCAACCCACGTGGGGTGTTCTTTGTGATACCAGCACCACGTGCTTATACAATTGTTTGACCCATCAGGTTAATAGTAAGACGATAGTAACCAGTTTGAGGTTTTTCTTTTGTAAATTGCGTTTCGATGCAATTTATTTTAATTATCAAAATTACTGTGGAGTTACACTCTTTGTGTAAACGAAGTTGACCACGTGAAGCATTTAGTGTAATCATCAAAGTAGCCCTCGGCTATTCTTTTCGGGAACATTTCACACAGAGTTAGTATGAATTTAGAATACCAGTGTGTGTTAATTTCATGACGGACAGGATTGTGCTACGAACGTAATTTCTTTGGGTGGAATTTGACTCGGTTGGTTGTGGTTAATTTCCTCTTGCATATGTTTGAACGTTCTTCGTGTGTTATTTTATGAATGCAGTGTTGTATGCAGTCTCCCAATCTTGGTTCAAATGGTTCAAATGGCTCTGAGCACTATGGGACTCAACTGCTGTGGTCACCAGTCCCCAAGAACTTAGAACTACTTAAACCTAACTAACCGAAGGACATCACACACACCCATGCTCGAGGGAGGATTCGAATCTGCGACCGTAGCAGCAGCGCGGCTCCGGACTGGAGCACCTAGAACCGTACGGCCACCGCGGCCGGCTCCCAATCTTGGCTCCATATTTGATGTGTTCCGTAAGATTACAAACTCACATTTTCACAATCCTAAATAAGGCACCAATTTAGTTATGATTTATGTTTAATATGCTGAAATTTTAACGGAACAATGATGAATATATATATATATATATATATATATATATATATATATATATAATCACCGGTTATCGTAAGATGAGTACTAAAAGATTATAATTAATGTTAGTCTGGTTGGGAATTTGGTAAGCTAGACTGGATACCTGGTGAAACAGTTGCTCAGTAATGCAAGGTTAACTTCCCCAGATAGCTCACAGCTTTTAACCCGCTTTTATTGTCTTAAATACCAGCACCACTTTCAGAACAAATTAATGCTCAACATTACAAGGGAAAACTGACGAAAACAAACAGGATGGTAGGCGACCTATTAAGACATCAAGTCATAACTTCCGTGATACCGGAGGAAACTACAGAGTGGAAAAACTGTAGGGGAAGACAGAAAGTGGAATACGTATATCAGACGAACGCGGACGTAGGTCGCAATTCCTCTTGTGAGATGTAGAGATTGGCTAATTGCGTGTTATCTTTTATTTGCTCGTTTAAAATGCTGTCACCTCTCTTTTGACGAATGGTGATTTTAAATTCGTCCAAACAAGTCGAGTTTCAATGCTTTCTTTGCTAAGTCATCTCGTATTCCGTTAAACGGATGGTCTGTTTCGTACAGATGATTGACAACATCTACTTTGGCCTAGTTACTTATTATGAACGCATGTTTATGTTCCTTGTATCTGACGTTGTTCTTGTCTGTCCAATGAACTTTACATCACAGAAATAATCGTATATTTTACAAATTCCCGATCTTTCGAATGTATTTATCTTCTTACCTAAATCATGTTTCAGGTTATTCTTCAGTAGTTCATTCGTCTGGAACGCTGATTTGACATCGTGAGCTGCGGAGAATCAGCCCAGCGGTCTAAGGCGCTACAACCATGGACTGTGCGGCTGGTCCCGGCGGAGGTTCGAGTCCTCCCTCGGCCATGGGTGTGTGTGTTTGCCATTAGGATAATTTAGGTTCAGTAGTGTGTAAGCTTAGGGACTGATAACCTTAGCAGTTAAGTCCCATATGATTTCACACACATTTGAACATTATATATATTTTACATCTTGAGATTTAAAAATGTTCGTGATTGTTGCGAGGCTGTTCCATAGTACGTCGTAGTGACCACTATCGCTTTTTCTTCGTTTAGTTTGCTCTATTTGTTCATATTCGTGCAGCATTTAATTAACAATATTCTATAGATGTGCATGCACAGTAATACCGCGGACATGCCAGTTCGCAACAACTTCCGGACACCTTCAGCAGAGTCCGCTTGACACCCTCGGAGCCCACAGCGCTTTACGGCCTGGTACTGTGTGCTGCATGACAAACGACGACAACGAATACAAGTCGAAGGTTCTAATGAAAGAAGAAGACCCACAGCCCAATGTGTTTTACCTACTTTATGAACTTCGCAAATGTCTTGGTAAGGTGCTTAGTATTTTATCGTAAAGATCTGAGTCTGACAACCTGATGACGTGAATACTGTCTCTCGAAACACATTGTCCAGTTGTACGTAGGACAGAAAACGGTTGAATGTTACTAACGCTACCAGGTCTTAGGGACTAGTTCGGAAATGAAATGCAACGACTGTCGTTTTATCCCCGCAGATGTCTCCGGTATTCGGATGTGGAACGTCAGAGAACATTTAGAGGATATAGGTTCCACCTTTTTGCAAACAGGCTGTTTTTTCATTTTACCCAAACATGTTTCAACACTTCCCTGCGACAATCTGTGGGTGTTTGTTTGTTGGAGACCGTAAAAAGTGAACACATTTTGGGTTGTAATTGGTCTAACAAAGCGAGGCCTAAAGAAAGTTTTCGTTCGTTATGCTTCTTACCGTTGGTTTAAATTATACGGTTTTACAGGGCCAGCTGTGTGGTGGTAAGCACTGATAGCTTGTCAGGTGAAAAAGCAGACGATGTAAATGTGAATTTCATGTGCAAGTTAACACACAATGCTAACGTGAATATCATCGGCGAGTTAACATATACCAACGGATGGGTTAACCCACCGATGAAATTCACATTTATGTCGTTTGGTTTTCAGGCGACAAGCTATCAGTGCAGAACAATTCGTCTTGCTAAACCATATAATGTAAAATAACGGTAAGAAGCAAAACGAACTAAAGCTTTCTTTAGGCCTCGCTTTGTTAGACCAGCTACAACGTACAATGTGTTCCCTTTTTACAGTCTCCAATAAACAAACACCCACTGATGATGGCGTAGAGGTCCTGAAATATATTTAGGTAAAATGAGAAAACAGTGTGTTTCCAAAAGGGCGGAACCTATATCCTATGATTTATCTGAAAACACGGAAGGAAAGACAAGAGCTACAGATCAAAAAGATGAATATGTCAGGGAAAAGTTATACATATCGACAACTGCCTCTCAGCCCAGAAGTTTCAACAGAAGAAAACACCGCCAGCGGGAAGTCGCATTGTCTAATTGTTCAGAATAATGTTCGGCAGACCAAAGATTTAATTCCCAACTTATTTTAAAACAAGAGGAAAAATGGTGATGACAGCTCGAACCCTACCTAAGAGGCTGGCATTCGGCGTTGTAGAAACAGACTGCATGAAGTAGGAATCTCCAGTGTTGCTTGCCCAGCGATCCATTCCTTACCTAGAAGAAGAAACAAGTTACACGTCACTTTCAATTCGCAGGCATCCTACATCTAGTATAAAGCCTCACGAATCAAAAAGGTTTTTAAATACGTATTCCAAACAGGAATTTCTGTCAGCAGGAACCTCTAGAATAATAGCAGGTAGCACAATTATGGTATTTCATGTTGTGTAATTCCAGTATTCCGACAAGTCGTAATCAGGAATATTCAGTGCCTCATAGCTATATATCGTTTCTGTTTAAAGACGAAGATATGTTTTACTATTTGAGTGGAAAAATAGTTCACAATGTTTTAAGGATATTAAATTCAGATTGACAATGCCAATGAAAGGCTTTCCTCAAAAAGGTAACTAACTACACTTAAAAAATTGCAAATGTTCATTTATTTGAAATCGTTAATCATCGACACTTCATGACCGATTGCTTTGACAACGTTGGATTCTAACACAGGTGTGCTTTTAGGAATCTATTTCCTAAATATATCATATTTATGTGTATAAGCTAATTTTGACAACTTTTGTAACAACCTTTTCCTATTATTAAATTTATATAAATATATGTATTATATATGATTAAAAAATAGGTAAAGAAAAACAAGCGCATATACCAACGGAACGCTGTGTCAAAATTTCAAAGCAATCGGTCAGAAAATTTCGTCGATTTGAGACTAGGAATGTCTACTTTTTCTATATCAGTACAGACGCTTTTTCTTCAAAATGTTCATAGATTGGTTCGAAATTTTGACAACGTTGCATTCCAATGCTAAAGTGCTTTTATGTACCATGCTAGAACCGCCTTCTCGTATACAGGGTGTTACAAAAAGGTACGGCCAAACTTTCAGGAAACATTCCTCACACACAAATAAAGAAAAGATGTTATGTGGACATGTGTCCGGAAACGCTTAATTTCCATGTTACAGCTCATTTTAGATACTTCAGTATGTACTGTACTTCCTCGATTCACCGCCAGTTGGCCCAATTGACGGAAGGTAATGTTGACTTCGGTGCTTGTGTTGACATGCGACTCATTGTTCTACAGTACTAGCATCAAGCACATCAGTACGTAGCATCAACAGGTTAGTGTTCATCACGAAAGTGGTTTTGTAGTCAGTGCAATGTTTACAAATGCGGAGTTGGCAGAAGCCCATTTGATGTATGGATTAGCACGGGGCAATAGCCGTGGCGCGGTATGTTTGTATCGAGACACATTTCCAGAACGAAGGTGTCCCGACAGGCAGACGTAATATTCCAGACGAAATATTCCAGCCTATAACTCGCGACTGGGGAAGACCTAGAACGACGAGGACACCTGCAATGGACGAGGCAATTCTTCGTGCAGTTGACGATAACCCTAATTTCAGCGTCAGAGAAGTTGCTGCTGTACAAGGTAACGTTGACCACGTCACTGTATGGAGGGTGCTACGGGAGAACCAGTTGTTTCCGTACCATGTACAGCGTGTGCAGGCACTATCAGCAGCTGATTAGCCTCCACGGATACAACTCTGCGAATGGTTCATCCAACAATGCGTCAATCCTCATTTCAGTGCAAATGTTCTCTTTACGGATGAGGCTTCATTCCAACGTGATCAAATTGTAAATTTTCACAATCAACATGTGTGGGCTGACGAGAATCCGCACGCAATTGTGCAATCACGTCATCAACACAGATTTTCTGTGAACGTTTGGGCAGGCATTGTTGGTGATGTCTTGATTGGGCCCCATGTTCTTCCACCTCTGCTCAATGGAGCACGTTATCATGATTTCATACGGGATACTCTACCTGTGCTGGTAGAACATGTGCCTTTACAAGTACGACACAACATGTGGTTCATGCACGATGGAGCTCCTGCACATTTCCATCGAAGTGTTCGTACGCTTCTCAACAACAGATTCGGTGACCGATGGATTGGTAGAGGCGGACCAATTCCATGGCCTCCACGCTCTTCTGACCTCAACGCTCTTGACTTTCATTTTTGGGAGCATTTGAAAGCTCTTGTCGACGCAACACCGGTACCAAATGTAGAGACTCTTCGTGCTCGTATTGTGGACGGCTGTGATACAATACGCCATTCTCCAGGGCTGCATCAGCGCATCAGGGATTCCATGCGACGGAGGGTGGATGCACGTATCCTCGCTAACGGAGGACATTTTGAACATTTCCTGTAACAAAGTGTTTGAAGTCACGCTGGTACGTTCTGTTGATGTTTGTTTCCATTCCATGATTAATGTGATTTGAAGAGAAGGAATAGAATGAGCTCTAACATGGAAAGTAAGCGTTTCCGGACACATGTACACATAACATATTTTCTTTCTTTGTGTGTGAGGAATGATTCCTGAAAGTTTGGCCGTACCTTTTTGTAACACGCTGTATACGTCTCCCCTTGGAAACGTTATCAAAATGTAATTTTTGATTTGCTCAAAATCATTAGTCTCTGAAATTCTTGGTTCATTGCTTTGAAATTTTGACACAAGATTAAACTGTAATACGGGTGTGTTTCAGGAACCTAAATCTTTTGGGGAAGACGTTACCAAAAACCTCAAAATATATTTTTCCTATTTACTTCAGAATTTTACACATTGCTGTAATAAACGTTTAAACACACGCAGACCATGGACGACGTTTATTGAAATATATGAAACAAAATCGTCATAACTTCTGAACGGTTTGCGTTAGGACGTTCAAACTGGACTGTTGGCCGCGCGGCATGACGGGAATGGTTTGGCTTAGCGACGAAGCCCACTTTCATTTGGTTGGGTTCGCCAATATGCAGAACTGGCCAATTTTGGGGAACTGAGAATCCGTATTTCGCGATCGACAAGTCCCTTCACACTCGTAGGGTGACTGTGTCGTGTGCAATGTCCATTCACGGAATAATCAGTACGATATACCTTGATGGCTCGGTGACTGCCGAACGTCACGTGAAGGATTTGGAAGATGATTCATCCCCACTATCCAAAGTGACCGTGAATTGGACAAGATGTATTCCATACAGGACGGAGCTCGACCACATCGAGGCACGAGAGTGTTTGATGTCCTGGAGGAGCTCTTTGTGGACACCATTCTGGCGCTGGGATACCCACAGTCCGCTGGCATGGGCTTCGATTGGCCTCCATATCCTCCGAATCTGAACACATGTGACTCCTTTTTGTGTGGCTATATTAAAAACAAGGTGTACAGCAATAAACCCAAAACCATTGCTGAGCTGAAAACAGCCATTCAGGAGCTCATCGACAGAATCAGTGTTTCGACACTTCAGCGGGTCATGCAGAATTAAGCTATTCGTCTGCACCACATCATCGCCAATGATGGCAGGCACATCGAACATGTAATAATCTAAATCTGAATATGTGTAGTGACGTTTACATGTTGAGTAAAGTCACTGCAAGGCGTAGTTTGTAAGTAATTTACATTTTTTCATATAGTTAATATCACCCTATACATATATATATATATATATATATATATATATATATATATATATATATATATATAAAGTTTTATTTACGACTTATCGGTTCATGATTACAATAATCAATAATACTGCTCCTACTACTAATGAATCTGAATTTGCAATAACAATAAACAAGGATCAAGGTTTGAAAGTGGTGGGAAGAACAGATGAGCAGAGCAGTGGAAGGAAATGGACATAAATAACGAGAGAGGTGAGGGGGAGGTGGGGAGAGAGAGGAGGGAGAGGAGAAGATGGACAGAGACAGGAGGAAGGAGGAAGAGATGGATGGGGGAGGGATAGATGGTCAGAGAGAAGGGAGAGAAGGAGACTAGGTCGTATATCCCATCAGCAACGTGTGCTTTCTCCTTCCTTGTTTTCCATTTAAGCAGACAGAGCCACAGCAAAGTGTGGCCAGTTACAGTTAGTGTTAATATAAGATACAGTTTTTGTGGTGATGATGATGATGATGATGAAGAGGATGATAACGATTTCTACGATGATGACGGTTGTTATGATGGGTCCAGGGTGCTCAACAGCATGGTTATCAGTGCCCTTGTGATGAACTAAATGGACTCATGTTGCGGCAATTCGCCGACGATGTACTGTCTGGCGGTGACAACAAACAATGTGACTGATTATCAGTACACTACAGTTGTTGTTGTTGTGGTCTTCAGTCCAGAGACTGGTTTGATGCAGCTATGCATGCTACTCTATCCTGTTCAAGTTTCTTCGTCTCCGATTAACTACTGGAAGCTACATTCTTCTGAATCCGCTTAGTTTATTCATATCTTGGTCTCCCTCTTCGACTTTTAACCTCCACGCTTACCTCCAATACTAAATTGGTGGTCCCTCGATGTCTCAGAACATGTCCTACCAACCGATCCCTTCTTCTAGTCAAGTTGTGCCACAAGCTCCTCCTCTCCCCAATTCTATTCAGCACCTCCTCGTTAGTTATGTGATCTACCCATCCAATCTTCAGCATTCTTCTGTAGCACCATATGTCGAAAGTTTCAATTCTCTTCTTATCTAAACTGTTTATCGTCCATATTTCGCTTCCATACATGACCACACTCCATACAAATAATTTCAGAAAAGACTTCCTGACACCTAAATCTATACTTGATGTTAACAAATTTCTCTTCTTCAGAAACGTTTTCCTTGCCACAGCCAGTCTACTTTTTATATCCTCTCTACTTCGACCATCATCAGTTATTTTGCTCGCCAGATAGCAAAACTCGTCTACTACCTTAAGTGTCTCATTTCCTAATCTAATTCCCTCAGCATCACCTGATTTAATTCGACTACATTCCATTATCCTCGTTTTGCTTTGTTGATGTTCACCTTATACCCTCCTTTTAAAACACTGTCCATTCCGTTAAACTGCTCCGTTCAGCTGTTCTTGTAGGTCCTTTGCTGTCTCTGACAGAATTAACAGAATTACAATGTCATCGGCAAATCTCAAAGTTTTTATTTCTTCTCCATGGATTTTAAATCCTACTCCAAATTTTTCCTTTTGTTTACTTTACTGCTTCCTCAAAATAGAGACTGAATAACATCGGGGATAGGCTACAGCCTCGTCTCACTCCCTTTTCAATCACTGCTCCCTTCCATACCCCTCGACTTTTATAACTGCCATCTGTTTTCTGTGCAAATTGTAAATAGCCTTTCGCTCTCTGTATTTTACCCCCGTCACCTTCAGAATTTGGAAGAGAGTATTCTATTCATCTTTGTCAAAAGGTTTCTCTTAGTCTACAAATGTTAGAAACGAGGGTTTACCTTTCCTTAACCTATCTTCTAACATTAGCCGTAGGATTAGTAATGCCTCGTGTGTTCCAACATTTCTACGGAATCCAAACTGATCTTCCCCGAGGTCGGCGTCTAGCAGTTTTTCCATTCGTCTGTAAAGAATTCGTGTTAGTATTTTGCAGCCACGACTTATTAAACTGATAGTTCGGTAATTTTCGTAACTGTCGACACCTGCTTCCTTTGGGATTTGAAATATTACTTTCTTCTTGAAATCTGAGAGTATATCACCTGTCCCATACATCTTGTTCACCAGATGGTAGAGTTTTGAGCAGTCTGGAACCGCGCGAACGCTACGGTCGCAGGTTCGAATCCTGCCTCGGGCATGGATGTGTGTGATGTCCTTAGGTTAGTTAGGTTTAAGTAGTTCTAAGTTATAAGGGACTGATGACCACAGATGTTAAGTCCCATAGTGCTCAGAGCCATTTTTTTTTTTTTTTTTTTTTTTGGTAGAGTTTTGTCGTGGCTGGCTCTTCCAAGGATATTAGTAGTTCTAATCGAATGTTGTCTACTCCCGGGGCCTTTTTTGACTTAGGTCTTTCAGTGCACTGTCAGATTCTTTACGCAGTATCATATCTCCCATTGTCTCTTCATCTACGTCCTCTTCCATTTCCGTAATATTGTCCTCAAGTACATCGAACTTGTGTAGACCCTCTATATACTCCTTCCAACTATTTGCTTTCCTTTCTTTTCTTAGGACTAGTTTTCCACCTGCGCTCTTGATATCCATACAGGTGGTTCTCTTTTCTCCAAAGGTCTCTTTAATTTTCCTGTAGGCAGTATATCTTACCCCTAGTTATATATGCTTCTACATTTGTCGTTTAGCCATCCTTCCTTAGCCGTTTTGCACTTCCTGTCGACCTGATTTTTAAGACGTTTGTATTCCTTTTCGCCTGCGGCGTTTACTGATATTGTATATTTTCTCCTTTCATCAATTAACTTAAATATAATTTGTGTTACCCAAGGATTTCTACCAGCCCTCGTCTTTCTACCTACTTGATCCTCTGCTACATTCACTATTTCATCTCTGAAAGCTACCCTTTCTTCTTCTACTGTATTTCTTTCCCCTGTATTTGCAAATCGTTGCCTAATGCTCTCTCTGAGACTCTCATAGCCTATCGTTCTTTCAGTCCTATCTCCTTAAATTCCTACCTTTTTGCAGTTTCTTCAGTTTTAGTCTACATTTCATAACCAATAGATTGTGGTCAGAGTCCACATGTGCCCCTGGAAATATCTTACAGTTTTCTCCTACCACCGAACTTCACTAATTCCCACTATATCTAACTTCAACCTATCCATTTCTCTTTTTAAATTTTCTAACCTACCTGCCTGATTAAGGGATCTGACATTTCACGCTCCGCTGCGTAGAACGCCAGTTTTCTTTCTCCTGATAACGACGCCCTTTGTGAGCATTCCCCGCCCGGAGATCCGATTGGGGGACTATTTTACCTCTGGAATATTTTACCCAAGAGGACGCCATCATCATTTAACCATACAGTAGAGCTGTATGTCCTCGGGGAAAATTACGGCTGTAGTTTCCCCCTGCTTTCAGCGGTTCGCAGTACCAGCACAGCAAGGCCGTTTTAGTTAATGTTACAAGGCCAGATCAGTCAATCATTCAGACTGTTGCCCCTGCAACTACTGAAAAGGCTGCTGCCGCTCTTCAGAAACCATACGTTTGTCTGGCCTCTCAACAGATACCCCTCCGTTGTGGTTGTACCTAGGGTACGGCTATCTCTATCGCTGAGGCACGCAAGCCTCGCCACCAACGCAACGTCCATGTTTCGGGGGTAGGAGAGGGGTACACTAGAGTGTCTAATAAAGTCACGCATGGCCGCCTGCATGTCTGTTCATGCCCTTTTCACGGAACTGCAGTACAGTCATGATATCCACAAATATTATAAAAATGTTTGCTCGTATGTATGTATGTATGTATGTATGTATCTCTCTCTCTCTCTCTCTCTCTCTCTCTCTCTCTCTCTCTCTGTGTGTGTGTGTGTGTGTGTGTGTGTGTGTGTGTGTGTGTGTGTGTGAACTACAGGGCTGTTTTCAACCGAACATGGTACACATCCAGTATATGAAAATCAGAGCGCTTAGCGACTTGCGACAAATTTTACACATAGTTTCAAATCTTTACGAAATTGTTTCTCACTGGCAATCACTACTAAATGCTGAAAGGAAAAACGTTTAGCGCTCACCACGTTTCCGCTGTTCATGCAGTAAAAGTACCTCACGAGGTACGACGCTGTAATTTGCTTCTTCCTTACTACTAACTGTATGCGCGACACATTTTACAGACAGTATGCGTATATGCCACTGAATGTATGGATAAAATTATATCACTGTACAACACACATATCAGGAGATATGACGTCACACACAATGAGACGGTGAGTGGAACGGGCATGGACGCACAGCTATAAATAAATATCTGAGCAAAAGCGAGTTTCTCTGCCAGTAAAACACTAACAGAACGAGGTGTGGCTTAACAGAAATGCTAAACGTTTCCCTACGCTCACCATTAATAGCATCAGGAAAAGAGCCAGCCACTGGGCAAAGAAGTAAATGTTTAAGAACAGTGAAAAGATGTTAAAAGTGTTTCAATAAAAAGTTACTTAAGATTAACAATTGAAACATTAAAACGGAACTGGGCAGCCGGTGATAACTGACACTGATTGTGATAACTGCTAGGTGTGGTGAACCAGGCACACTGATCCACGTTAAAATAAATCATCCAGTAATTTGGACACGTGTCCTCACTATACACAAAACCTTAGGGCATTTCCCCCACTCGCCACAGTTTTAAAGAAAGGGCAAAACATTAAAAAAGTGTTGCCGTCTTGCCATAATATAAAACGCCATCAACTATCACGTGTCGCACCGTCAATGGTACGATACGCCACGAGTCCCGCACATTGTTGGTGGGGGTGGGAGGAGGCGAGTCGGCCGGAGTGGCCGAGCGGTTCTAGGCGCTACAGTCGAGCCGCGCGACGGCTACGGTCGCAGGTTCGAATCCTGCCTCGGGTATGGATGTGTGTGATGTCCTTAGGTTAGTTAGGTTTAAGTAGTCCTAAGTTCTAGGGGACTGATGACCTCAGAAGTTACGTCCCATAGTGCTCAGAGCCATTTGACACATTTTTTGGGGGAGGCGAGGTACTAGACAACAACGCCTGCCTGTCCTCAGTCGTGTCAGAGACACCTCTTGCCTCCTGGGTCAAAGCAACGATATTTGTCACGGAAGAACAGTATGATTCACCCGCCATAGTTTGTAACTTTGTATCTCCAGCCAATATTCTTCTGACTGGTTCGATGCGGCCCGCCTCGAACTTTTGTCTTGTGTCATCCTCTTCATCTCTGAGTAACGCTTGAGACCTACGTCCTCAGTTACTTGGTGGATATTTTCCGACCTCTGCCTTCCACTTCCATTTTTACCCAAGCATTCGTGAATGGACACTGCAGAGACGTTCAAAATCGCTACATATTTTCAGCGAGGAATATGAAATTAAAGCAAGGCTGTTATAACACAGCGCAATAAGTAAAAGAAAAATGACCTTCAGAACGTTTGTGATCATGTCTCATATTCCATAATGCATTTAAATGTAAGTACAATTACGATTATTGAGAATTTATTCATCCGCTCACACAGACAACACAACAACACTTTGTCAGGAAGTAAGTGTCACAACTTTTGGGGTCGCTGACGGAGTCAACAAGCTGAAACAGACGATCCCGACACGAAGTGTTCCGTACGTTGTCGACTTTTAACGGTCAGTACTTGGGAGCTGCGGACCGACTTACCGCGCCTTCGCTACGGTTAGTCTACTGAATGGTCCTAACACACTAATTTATGTAGGCTACTAATGAGTAATTAGATCGGTACATAGGCAGCCCGAGGAGTCGCCCCAGTGTGTTAGTGTCGGCTCTCTAACAATAAAGTTTGACCATCGCTGCCCTAAACCATTCGATGCCGATGTACTGATGGTGTCACCAACATTGCAGAGATACTAGCCTCAAGAAACGACCAAAGCATGACGTCATTAACAAAACGAAATGTACCATCAAAACGAAAGCCGACAAACCAACTGGACCTCCAGAGAAAATAGAATGGTTTTGGGGCAGGGGCTGGAAACAGACAACTGAAATTTAACAAATTTTCAACGATTAAAAGAAATAAAACTATATATCGACTAACAAAATGTTCTGATACAAAAAAAGTAACAAATGAATGAAAACAATTCAAAAAAATTGAGAAATAATTTTATATCAATAACCATTTCCGCTAAACTTTCATAGGGTTCTCTTGCGTGGATCGCCATCCTCAGGGAAGTCATAAATGCCAAGAAAAGAACATGAGCCCAGGCATATCTCAGAGTGTTCCGGAGGCGAACACCACCAGGACCTGAGTGGGGTAGCCGAGCGGTCTATGGGCGTCTTGTCACGGTCCGCACGGCTTCCCCCGTCAGAGGTTCGAGTCGTCCCTCGGGAATGTGTGTGTGTGTGTGTGTGTGTGTGTGTGTGTGTGTGTGTGTGTGTGTGTGCGCGCGTGTAGTATGTAACCTTAGGTAACGATAACATCTGCAGTTTGGTCCCATAAGACCTTACCAGAAATTTCCATTTACCACCAGGACCGTGACCAGGAACCGTAACAACAATAGCTGTACAGGAGGTGTACACCCCATTGCAGGTCTTCCCAAAACTATCACACCCATCAAACCAAATGCCAATCAACCGCGAGAACCAAACGATATATTGTAAAAATAAAAGACACGAAAAAGACCGGAAAGTCAGATACACGCTCAAAAACAGAGCAGAAACCATTTACATGATATATGATTTCCCACTTCAACGAAGGTACGAGATGAATGGCGATATTTACTACAAGTCTACACGTTCGGCTAGTACTGAGGCGTATCTCTACGGAACGATGGAAGGTGGAACGACGCCTTAAATCTAACCAGACGCCAGACAGATCTAACAATGTAGTCGTAGGGTAGTGTAAGTCATCCTCGAAGCTACTGTTTTCATCCTGCAGTCGCAATGAATGAAGAATCAAAGGGATTAAAGATACTAGGTGTCAGTGGGCATTGATTTATATCAATGGGGAAAGTTGAAAATTTGTGCAGGACTGGGATTCGAACCCAGGTCTTCTGTTTACTAGGCAGGTGCGCTGATCACTACGCCATCCGAAAACAGAGGTCAAGACATCTGCACGGACTACCCTAGCACGTCTGCCGTCACACTCAAAGTCTCAACTTATCCACACACTTCTAATGTAGTGCCTCTTCCCCATTATCCTCATCACTCGCGGCATTTCTCAGATTCAGGTAAGAGTTCGAGCTTTGTGTGCATCTGCACTCACGGGATCATTGGCCGATTCCTCTTTAATTATATACACTCCTGGAAATGGAGAAAAGAACACATTGACACCGGTGTGTCAGACCCACCATACTTGCTCCGGACACTGCGAGAGGGCTGTACAAGCAATGATCACACGCACGGCACAGCGGACACACCAGGAACCGCGGTGTTGGCCGTCGAATGGCGCTAGCTGCGCAGCATTTGTGCACCGCCGCCGTCAGTGTCAGCCAGTTTGCCGTGGCATACGGAGCTCCATCCCAGTCTTTAACACTGGTAGCATGCCGCGACAGCGTGGACGTGAACCGTATGTGCAGTTGACGGACTTTGAGCGAGGGCGTATAGTGGGCATGCGGGAGGCCGGGTGGACGTACCGCCGAATTGCTCAACACGTTGGGCGTAAGGTCTCCACAGTACATCGATGTTGTCGCCAGTGGTCGGCGGAAGGTGCACATGCCCGTCGACCTGGGACCGGACCGCAGCGACGCACGGATGCACGCCAAGACCGTAGGATCCTACGCAGTGCCGTAGGGGACCACACCGCCACTTCCCAGCAAATTAGGGACACTGTTGCTCCTGGGGTATCGGCGAGGACCATTCGCAACCGTCTCCATGAAGCTGGGCTACGGTCCCGCACACCGTCAGGCCGTCTTCCGCTCACGCCCCAACATCGTGCAGCCCGCCTCCAGTGGTGTCGCGACAGGCGTGAATGGAGGGACGAATGGAGACGCGTCGTCTTCAGCGATGAGAGTCGCTTCTGCCTTGGTGCCAATGATGGTTGTATGCGTGTTTGGCGCCGTGCAGGTGAGCGCCACAATCAGGACTGCATACGACCGAGGCACACAGGGCCAACACCCGGCATCATAGTGTGGAGAGCGATCTCCTACACTGGCCGTACACCACTGGTGATCGTCGAGGGGGCACTGAATAGTGCACGGTACATCCAAACCGTCATCGAACCCATCGTTCTACCATTCCTAGACCGGCAAGGGAACTTGCTGTTCCAACAGGACAATGTACGTCCGCATGTATCCCGTGCCATCCAACGTGCTCTAGAAGGTGTAAGTCAACTACCCTGGCCAGCAAGATCTCCGGATCTGTCCCCCATTGAGCATGTTTGGGACTGGATGAAGCGTCGTCTCACGCGGGCTGCACGTCCAGCACGAACGCTGGTCCAACTGAGGCGCCAGGTGGAAATGGCATGGCAAGCCGTTCCACAGGACTACATCCAGCATCTCTACGATTGTCTCCATGGGAGAATAGCAGCCTGCATTGCTGCGAAAGGTGGATATACACTGTACTAGTGCCGACATTGTGCATGCTCTGTTGCCTGTGTCTATGTGCCTGTGGTTCTGTCAGTGTGATCATGTGATGTATCTGACCCCAGGAATGTGTCAATAAAGTTTCCCCTTCCTGGGACAATGAATTCACGGTGTTCTTATTTCAATTTCCAGGAGTGTATATGTATGGTGTCTGTTCTTTCGGTTGGTGTGCATCTCCCCTGAAGGAATCATTGACAGTCTTCGCATTAATCATATACACTGAAGCGCCAAAGAAACTGGTATACGCATGAGTATTTAAATACAGAGAGACCTATAAACACGCAGAATACGGCGCTGGGTCGACAACACCTATATATGACAACCAGTATCTGCCGCGGCTACTGCTGCTACAATGGCACGTAATGAAGATTTAAGTGACTTTGAAAGTGGTGTTATAGTCGGCGCACGAGCGATGGGACACAGCATCTCAGAGGTAGCGATGAATTAGCATTTTCCCATACGACAATTTGACGAGTGGCCGTGAATATCAGGAATCAGATAAAACATCAAATCTCCGACATCGCTGCGGCCGAAAAAAGATGTTGCAAGACCGGGACCAACGATGACTGAAGATAATCGTTCAACGTGTCAGAAGTGCAACCCTTCCACAAATTGCTGCAGATTTGAATGCTGGGCCATCAACAGGTATCAGCGTGCGAACCATACAACGAAGCATAATCGATATGGGCTTTTGGAGCCGAAGATCCATTCGTGTACCCTCGATGACTGGACGACACAAAGCTTTACGCCTCGCATGGTCCCGCCAGCACCGACATTGGACTTTTGATGATTTCAAACATGTTGCCTGGTCGGACGAGTCTCGTTTCAAATTGTATCGAGCAGATGAACGTGTCCGGAATGGAGACAACCTAATGAATCCATGAACCCTGAATGTCAGCAGGGGACTGTTCAAGCTGGTGGAGCCTCTGTAATAATAAGGAGCTAGTGCAGTTGGAGTGATATGCGACCCCCGAATACGTCTAGATATGACTCTGACAGACGACACGTACATAAGCATCCCGTCTGATCAGCTGAATCCATTCATGTTCATTGTGCATTGTGCATTCCGACATACTTGGGCAATTCCAGCAGGATACTGCGCCACTCCACACCTCCAGAATTGCTACAGAGTGGCTCCAGGAACACTCTTCTGAGTTTAAACAATTCCGCTGGCCACCAAACTCCCCAGACATGAGCATTACTGAGCATATCTGCGATGCTTTGCAACGTGATGTCCTAAAGAGATATTCACCCCCTCGTACTCTTACGGATATATGAACAACCATGCAGGATTCATGGTGTCAAGTCCGTTAAGCACTACTTCAGACATTGGTCGAATCCATACCTCGTCGTGTTGTGGCACTACTGCGTGCTCGCGGTGGCCCTACATGGTATTAGGCAGGAGTACCAGTTTCTTTGGCCCTTCACTGTAGACATAACCCTGAAGGATGGCAAACACGACAGGCAGGACAGTTTGTTCCGAATTGGAGGCGTCCTGCCACACAAAATCAGTTTGTAAGTAACCAGGAACAAGGTAACTCAAAGGACAAGACATTCACTTAATGCTCCGTAATCAGGATCAACGAGCAAGAATAGTGGAGGTCACATATGATATGCGACCTGGTCCATCTACTCATTTAAACTAGAACCGACTGCACCTTTCCTTCCGGTAATGGTCTTGGATTGCAGCGAAGGCACGTCGTCATATGATGCACATGTTAAGGTACAAGGACGGTAATGATACACTGTGCCGCGTGAGTGTCAGAAAACGCAAATATGTAGTACAAACTGCAGCCGATGTAAGGATAGAATACATTTCACTTACCGTGGTAATCGATACTGGAACCTCTACGAGTGTGTTGAGTTACGCATTTTATGAAGATTTACGTCAGCTATAGACAATACAGTCTTTTCCAGTCCAAAGATGTAGAGTAGGTGGTGATATTGACGCCAAATCTCAGATAGTGAAGAATCTGGTAAGGTGGAGCCGTTAACGGGAAATGGAGCCTTCAAACTCACTGATAAAGCATTTATCAGAGCCTCGTATTAAGTGTTGCGATTTTATCAGCGAGAGGAACGGAATAATCGATCCCTCGTCTGGTACTTTTACATGGGACAATTTAGGTGAATGGTACTGGAATTGACTGCTGCTGAGGAGGTACATGGGAAACACCGTCAGCGTACCTGTGTTAAGTGTACGAGCAAATATTACTGTATATGGACAGTACTCTATCTGCGAAAGAGAACTGTCGCTCCAGACTGAGTCAGGTCACTGAAGTAAGCTCCATAATGGAATTTATTAGACAGAAAGTTGCCGAAATCTCAATGTTTGGATGTGCGGCAACAATTAAAACTTGCCAGTTTAAATCCAAAAAATGCAACAGTCTTTTACGAGAAACTGGGAACGATTAAAGGATATGTTTATGACTTGGATGTGTAGCCACACAAAGCAGACTGTCGTACAACCTGGACTGATTCCGAGACATCTACTGCAAATGAGAAAGTAAAAAGTGCCAAAAGCTGTACAAACGCTCCAATAAAATTTTAGACATCCTACATGAAGGTAGCTGTAGGTTAGCGAAACCCAGAAAGCATGAATATTAATGAACTTTTTCCGTACAAATATTTAAAAATGTATGTAGAATAAACCTGTGCAACATATTTGAATGTAAATACGAGGATTGTCCAGAAAGTAAGTTCCGATTGGTCGTGAAATGGACGCCACAGTGAAAACCTGATAAAGATTTGCACAGATGTGTTGGTTAGTGTCTAGTATGACCGTCGATCGCATCAAGACGCTCTTTCCAGTTGTGAGCGCACTGTGAGCGAATAAAGGTGCCCAGAACAACGATGTCTCCCGCTAAGTAGGAGGGCCCGCTGAGAGGCTTCGCCTTAATGATTGCAACCCACCTAACAACACTGCCACGCACTTCCTTCTTCATGGCAATTCTCAGCCGCACTCCCCAGGGGCAGTGAAGACGGTCCTGCAGCCTTTTCGACAGGAAGTGTTCGGTCGCCCAAAACACAGCCCTAATTGGCTCGTGATGAGTGTCATTTCTGTTCACATGAAACGCTGGATACGAAGACAACACTTGGGCGCAGGCGACGAGCTATAGACCAGCATAGAGAATTATCGGAAATCACAGGTGGCTGCCTTCTATGGCGATGGTGTTGGAAATTTGGTATAACGCTCCGACAAATGTCTAAGACGAAGCGGTGACTTTTTTTTGTGGTTTTAGGGCGCACAACGTCAATGGTCATTAGCGCCCAGACTACGTTAGGAATGCACCGCGAGGCACAAGTTTAAAACAGCAACTAAAAGGGAAAACACGATAAAAGACAGATTGACAGGCATAGGATTAAAAAAACAGCATAATCAATTGTCCTTAGACAGGTTTGTCAAGTTGATAAAACGAAGAACGCGAGCAGCTGCTCCTGGGTCATCCGATAAAATGGCATCTAGAGTACATGGCAGGCCAAGATCAAGATGCAGTGTATTAAAATCCGGACAGGACGTTAAAATGTGGCGGACCGTCAGCAATTGCCCACATGGGCACAACGGCGCCGGCGCAGCCGTCAGCAGATGGCGATGGCTGAACCGGCAATTTCCAATTCGTAACCGGGCCAAAAATACCTCCTCCCGCCGAGAAGGGCGTGAGGAGGACGTCCAAGCCGCGGGAAGAGGTTTCAAGGCCCGAAGCTTGTTGGCAGTAAGTGCAGCCCAATCGGCATGCCACAGCGATAAAATGCGTCGACAAATGACCCAGCTACAATCTGATGAACGGACACAGCAAGAAGCTGTCCGAGGCTGGAGGACCGCAGCCTTGGCCGCGGCATCTGCAGCTTCGTTCCCAGGGATACCAACATGGCCAGGAACCAACATAAAGCTAACAGGAGAACCGTCGTCCGCCAGCTGCTGAAGAGAGCGTTGGATCCGGTGCACGAAAGGGTGAACCGGATACGGATCACTGAGGCTCTGGATGGTGCTCAGGGAATCGGAGCAGATGACATAAGCAGAATGTCGGTGGCGGCAGATGTAAATAACAGCCTGGTAGAGGGCAAAGAGCTCAGCTGTGAAGACCGAACAATGGCCATGGAGCCGGTATTTGAACCTTTGTGCTCCGACAATAAAAGAACACCCGACCCCGTCATTGGTCTTAGAGCCATCTGTATAAATGAAGATCATATTAATGAACTTCGAACGAAGTTCGACAAAACGGGAGTGGTATACCGAACCGGGGGTAACCTCCTTTGGGAGCGAGCTGAGGTCAAGGTGAACGCGAACCTGAGCCTGGAGCCAAGGTGGCGTGTGGCTCTCGCCCACTCTAAAGGTTGCGGGGAGTGAAAAATCAAGGTGTTGAAGGAGGCGACGAAAGCGAACTCCAGGGGTAGCAGGGCAGAGACATACAACCCGTATTGACGGTCGAGAGAGTCGTCAAAAAAGAAACGATAAGACGGGTGGTCGGGCATTGACATTAGCCGACAGCCATACCGACAAAGCAGTATATCGCACCGGTAGGTGAGTGGCAATTCACCGGCTTCAGCATGAAGACTCTCGACGGGCCTAGTATAAAACGCTCCGATCGCAAGACGTAAACCCCGATGTTGTATGGAGTTGAGGCGGCGTAAGATGGACGGCCGTGCAGAGAAGTATACGAAGCTCCCATAATCCAGCTTGGAGCGGACGATCGACCGATATAGGCGAAGTAGGACGGTTAGATCCGCTCCCCACGACATACCACTGAGAACACGGAGGACATTTAGAGAACGGGTACAACGGGCAGCCAAATATGACATGTGGAGACCAGCTAAGTTTCCTGTCAAATGTAAGACATAAAAATTTTGTTGTCTCCACGAATGGGAGAGCAACGGGACCGAGTCGTAAGG
Organism: Schistocerca serialis cubense; assembly: GCF_023864345.2. Taxonomy (NCBI): domain Eukaryota; kingdom Metazoa; phylum Arthropoda; class Insecta; order Orthoptera; family Acrididae; genus Schistocerca; species Schistocerca serialis. The sequence continues at coordinate 701,389,071 of NC_064643.1, forward strand.
ACGGTGGGAGAAACTCTTTGTAGAGACAGAAGTTAAAACAGACCGTCTTCTCGGCAGAAAAACGGAAGCCATTGGCGACACTCCAGGAGTAAAGACGGTCAAGAGAACGCTGAAGACAGCGCTCCAGGAAACATGTACGCTGCGCGCCGCAATAGATGGTAAAATCGTCCACGAAAAGGGAGCCTGATACATCAGCTGGGAGGCAATCCATTATTGGATTGATAGCTATGGCGAAGAGAGCGACGCTCAAAACTGAGCCCTGTGGCACCCAATTCTCCTGGCGAAAGGTATCTGACAGGACAGAACCCACACGTACCCTGAACTGTCGATCCATTAAAAATGAACGAATAAAAAGAGGGAGGCGACCGCGAAGGCCCCATGTCTGCATGGTGCGGAGAATGCCCGCCCTCCTACAGGTGTCGTAAGCCTTCTCCAAATCAAAGAACACAGCCGCGGTCGGACGCTTCCGCAAGAAGTTATTCATAATGAAGGTCGACAAGCTAACCAGATGGTCAACAGCAGAGCGGCGCCTACGAAATCCACATTGCACATTGGTAAGTAGGCGTCGAGATTCGAGCAGCCAAACCAAACGAGAGTTAACCATTCGCTCCATCACCTTACAGACACAGCTGGTAAGCGAGATGGGTCGATAACTGGAAGGCGAGTGCTTGTCCTTCCCCGGCTTAGGAATCGGTACAACAATAGACTCGCGCCAGCATGCGGGAACATGTCGTTGAATCCAGATGCGATTATAAGTACGAAGAAGGAAACCTTTACCCACAGGAGAAAGGTTCTTCAGCATCTGAATATGAATAGAATCAGGCCCTGGAGCGGAGGACCGTGACCGGGCAAGTGCATTTTCGAGTTCCTGCATGGTGAATGGGGCATTATAACTTTCACGATTCGAGGAGCGGAAGTTAGGTGGCCTAGCCTCCTCTGCCCGTTTTCGGGGGAGGAAGGCAGGGTGGTAATGAGCGGAGCTCGAAACATCTGCGAAAAAGCGGCCGAAGGCATTGGAGACATCCTCAGGGGCCACAAGGACGTCATTCGCGACCGTCAAGCCAGAAACTGATGAGTGGACCTTAGTGCCAGATAGCCGGCGCAGGCTACCCCAGACAACTGAAGGAGTAAATCTGTTGAAGGTGCTTGTGAAAGTAGCCCAGCTGGCTTACTTGCTTTCTTTAATAATATGACACTGCGCACGTAATCGTTTATTGGTTGGTTTGGGGGATTAAAGGGACCAGACTGCTATGGTCATCGGTCCCTTTGTCCAAGTACTAAAAAACACCCACAGAGAATAAAAAACGAGTAACAGAATAGAGCACAGACGACACTGAACAAGAGAAACTGAGACAAAGACCAGACAAAACGAACTAAAAGAACACAGAGTGTGACGGTGGTTGGCCGACCAGAAAAATAAAAAAGGAAAAGCCAACCACTTGAAACACATTAAAAAATCAGTTTAAAACCGGAGGCCAAAGGCCAGAATCAACACAAAACAATAAGATAAAAACAGAAACACTCAGATTAAAGAATAAAAACCCCCTGCCCGAATAAAACGTAAAACTAAGTCAGCCATAGCCGAGTCATCTGTTAAAAGGGCAGGGAGCGAGTCAGGCAGTGCGAACGACTGCCTGAGCGCAGCTAAAAACGGACACTCCAATAAAACATGAACCACGGATAAAACGGAGCCGCAGCGACATAGAGGCGCGTCCTCACGGCGCAATAAGTGGCCGTGCGTAAGCCGAGTGTGCCCAATGCGCAGCCGGCAGAGGACAACAGACTCCTTGCGAGAAACCCGCAAGGAGGAGCGCCACACACCGGTAGCCCCCTTGATGGCCCGAAGTTTGTTGCGTGAAGGCAGGGCGCGCCATTCAGTGTCCCGAAGGTCCAGAATTTTGCGGCGTAGGAACGCTCGCAAATCTGTCTCCGGGAGGCCAACGTCCAGAGATGGTGCACTAGTCGCCTCTTTCGCCAGCCGGTCAACAGTCTCGTTGCCGGGGATCCCAACATGGCCTGGGGTCCACACGAAGACCGCAGAGCGGCCGCAACGCGCAAGAGTATGCAGGGACTCATGGATAGCCATCACCAGACGGGAACGAGGAAAACACTGGTCGAGTGCCCGTAAACTGCTCAGGGAATCGCTACAGATAACGAAGGACTCACCTGAGCAGGAGCGGATATACTCTAGGGCTCGAAAGATGGCGACCAGCTCAGCAGTGTAAACGCTGCAGCCAGCCGGCAAGGAACGTTGTTCGGAATGGTCCCCTAGAGTGAGCGCATAACCGACTCGACCAGCAACCATCGAGCCGTCTGTGTAAACAATGCCAGAGCCCTGATACGTGGCCAGGATGGAATAAAAGCGGCGGCGGAAGGCCTCTGGAGGGACTGAGTCCTTCGAGCCCTGTGCCAAGTCTAGCCGAAGGCAAGGGCGAGGAACGCACCACGGGGGTGTACGCAGAGGTGCCCGGAAAGGAGGTGGAACAGGGACAAGCCCAAGCCCGGAGAGAAGCTCCTTGACGCTTATGGCGATCGGACAACCCGACCGGGGCCGACGTTCCGGCAGATGGACGACTGAGTGCGGGAACAGGAGACGATAGTTAGGATGCCCGGGCGAGCTTAGAACATGGGCAGCATAAGCGGCCAGCTAACGTTGGCGTCGGAACCGCAGTGGAGGGACACCTGCCTCCACGAGTAAGCTGTCCACAGGGCTGGTGCGGAAAGCACCAGTGGCAAGGCGTATCCCGCTGTGGAGAATTGGGTCCAGCACCCGCAACGCAGACGGGGATGCTGAGTCATATGCCAGGCACCCATAATCCAGACGGGACTGGATTAACGCCTGGTAGAGCCGTAACAGGGTAGAGCGGTCGGCTCCCCGACGGGTGTGGCTCAAACATCGCAGTGCATTGAGATGCCGCCAACACGTCTGTTTGAGCTGCCGGATATGAGGCAGCCAAGTCAACCGGGCATCGAAAACCACCCCCAAAAACCTGTGTGATCCCACCACCGAAAGAAGTTCACCGTTAAGAGAAAGCTGCGGCTCCGGGTGGACAGTACGTCGCCGGCAGAAATGCATAACGCAGGTCTTGGCTGCCGAAAACTGAAACCCATGCGCTACAGCCCAAGACTGCGCCTTACGGATAGCGCCCTGTAGCTGACGTTCAACAGCTGCAATGCCAGTAGAGCTGTAGTAAATGCAGAAGTCGTCAGCATACAGGGAAGCGGAGACAGAATTTCCCACGGCCGCAGCAAGCCCGTTAATGGCTATTAAAAACAGACAGACACTTAAAACAGAGTCCTGTGGCACACCGTTCTCCTGGACGTGGGAGGAACTATACGAGGCCGCGACTTGCACGCGGAAGGTACGACACGACAGAAAATTGCGGATAAAAATCGGCAGAGGACCCCGAAGACCCCATCCATGAAGCGTAGAAAGAATGTGATGACGCCATGTCGTATCGTACGCCTTCCGCATGTCGAAAAAGACAGCGACCAGGTGCTGACGGCGGGAAAAGGCAATACGGATGGCTGACTCCAGGCTCACCAGATTGTCGGCGGCGGAGCGGCCTTTACGGAACCCACCCTGAGATGGAGCCAGAAGGCCCCGAGACTCCAGTACCCAGTTCAAGCGCCGGCTCACCATCCGTTCAAGCAACTTGCAAAGAACGTTGGTGAGGCTAATGGGACGGTAGCTGTCCACCTCCAGAGGGTTCTTTCCAGGTTTCAAAACGGGGATGACAATGCCTTCCCGCCATTGCGACGGAAACTCCCCCTCGACCCAAAGACGGTTGTAAAGATCGAGAAGGCGCCGCTGGCAGTCCACTGAAAGGTGTTTCAGCATCTGACAGTGGATGCCATCTGGCCCAACAGCGGTATCAGGGCAAGCAGCGAGGGCACTGCGAAATTCCCACTCACTAAATGGAGCATTGTAAGATTCTGGGTGGTTGGTGCGAAACGAAAGGCTCCGACGTTCCATCCGCTCATTAATGGAGCGGAAGGCCTGGGGGTAATTCGCAGAAGCGGAACTCATAGCAAAATGCTCTGCTAAGCGATTTGCAATGACGTCGGAGTCAGTACAAACTGATCCATTCAGTGAGAGCGCAGGGACGCTGACAGGTGGCCGATAGCCGTAGACGCGTCGAATCTTGGCCCAGACCTGCGATGGAGTGACATGGAGGCCAATTGTGGACACATACCGCTCCCAGCACTCCTTCTTGCCTTGGTGGATAAGGAGGCGGGCCCGCGCACGCAGCCGTTTGAAGGCGATTAGGTGGTCGATGGAGGGATGTCGCTTGTGGCGCTGGAGCGCCCGCCGGCGATCTTTAATCGCTTCAGCGATCTCAGGCGACCACCAAGGCACAGCCTTCCGCCGAGGGGACCCACAGGAATGGGGAATGGCAGATTCGGCGACAGTAACGATGCCGGTGGTGACCGATTGAACCACCGCATCAATGTCATCGGTAGAGAGAGGCTCAAAAGCGGCAGTGGAGGAGAACAAGTCCCAGTCAGCCTTATTCATAGCCCATCTGCTAGGGCGCCCAGAAGAGTGGCGCTGTGGTAGTAGTGACAAAAAGATCGGAAAGTGGTCACTACCACACAGGTCGTCATGCACACTCCATTGGACAGACGGTAAGAGGCTATGGCTACAGACTGAAAGGTCAATGGCGGAGTAGGTGCCATGCGCCACACTGAAGTGTGTGAAGGCACCATCATTTAACAGCGAGAGATCGAGCTGCGACAATAAATGCTCAACGATGGCGCCTCGACCTGTTGCCACTGACCCACCCCACAGAGGGTTATGGGCGTTGAAGTCGCCCAATAGCAAGAAAGGTGACGGCAATTGGGCGACCAGTGCAGCCAGGACATGCTGCGAGACATCACCATCCGGTGGAATGTAAAGACTGCAGACGGTAACAGCCTGTGGCGTCCACACGCGTACAGCGACAGCCTCTAAAGGCGTCTGGAGAGGGACAGACTCGATGTGCAGAGTGTGAAGGACATATATGCAGACGCCACCAGATACCATTTCATAAGCTGCTCGGTTCTTATAATAACCCCGATAGCCACGGAGGGCGGGGGTTCGTATCGCTGGAAACCAAGTTTCCTGGAGAGCAATGCAGAAGAAAGGGCGAAGGCTGATAAGTTGGCGGAGCTCAGCTAAATGGTGGAAAAAACCGCCGCAGTTCCACTGGAGGATGGTATTGTCCATGGCTGAGAAAGACGTGAAAGGACTGGGAAGGCAGTTTACGCCGCTTGTTCACTCACTGCAACCGATTCAGTACCCATACGAGAGGCATCCATGGCGTCTGAGGGACCAGCGAGATCAAGGTCCTCAGCGGACGCGAGAATCTCGACTTCATCCTCAGACGCAGAGCGCGAAAGGTGCTGTGGGGTTGGTGCCACCGCAAGTTCTTTGGCCTTAGAGGTCTTTCTCTTGGACTTCTCTCGCTGAACCTTGGGTTTCACCGGCTGGGAAGGCTTCACCGATTCAGTCTCCGGGACAGAGGAGGATCGTGAAGCCCTACGCCCGGCCGCTGGTGAGGACTTATGCCACTGGCGGCCGTCATCCTTCCCGCTGGTGGAACCCTGGGAAGGGAGGGTCCCAAGCTGGCTGGAAGTCTCGAAACTGATGGAGCTAGCACAGTTGTTGTAGCAGCTGCATAAGAAGATGTCATTCTCACAGGATGGAGTCTGTCATATTTCCGTTTGGCCTCAGTATAGGTCAGCCGGTCCAGGGTCTTATATTCCATGATTTTGCGCTCTTTCTGAAAGACTTTGCAGTCAGGCGAGCAAGGTGAATGGTGCTCCCCGCAGTTGACGCAGATGGGAGGCGGGGCACATGGATTATCGGGATGAGATGGGCGTCCGCAATCTCGACATGTGAGGGTGGAAGTGCAGCGGGAAGACATATGGCCGAACTTCCAGCACTTGAAGCACCGCATCGGGGGAGGGATATAGGGCTTGACGTCACATCGGTAGACCATCACCTTGACCTTTTCCGGTAACGTATCACCCTCGAAGGCCAAGATGAAGGCACCGGTAGCAACCTGATTGTCCCTCGGACCCCGATGAACGCGCCGGACGAAATGAACACCTCTACGTTCTAAGTTGGCGCGCAGCTCGTCATCAGACTGCAAAAGGAGATCCCTATGGAAAATAACACCCTGGACCATATTTAAACTCTTATGTGGTGTAATAGAAACGTTAACATCCCCCAACTTGTCACAAGCAAGTAACCTGCGGGACTGGGCGGAGGATGCCGTTTGTATCAGTACTGACCCAGAGCGCATTTTAGACAAGCCCTCCACCTCCCCAAACTTGTCCTCTAAATGCTCGACGAAGAACTGAGGCTTTGTGGAGAGAAAAGACTCCCCATCAGCTCTCGTGCAAACTAAGAATCGGGGCGAATAACTGTTACCTCCATCCTGAGACTTACGCTCTTCCCACGGCGTGGCCAGAGAGGGGAACGTTTTCGGATCGTACTTCTGAGCATTAAATTGAGCCCGAGAACGCTTAGAGACTGCTGGCGGCTGGCCGCCAGCGTGAGATGATGTACCACGCTTCATTGCGGGTCATCCGCCCTGATGCCACCTACTCCGACCAAGGGCCCTCCCCACGGGCGCCACCCAGCCAAAGCAAAGGCCACCTGGCAGGATGGCCGTTGCCGGGAGTCCCGATGCCCCAGGGAGATGGGCATCTACTCCTTGGCATACGTGGGGAGTTAACGGCGCAGGCATCAGTAGAGCGATCCCTGTGTTGTCAGGGGGCTACAACCAAGAGGGTACATGGCGGCCCCACCACAACGGACTGGCTACCGTGCTGGATCTTAGGTGCAAAAATGGCCAAGGTCGTCGTCGCAGTTAAAAGAAACACTGCAGAGTGCAGCGTGGTAATCGCCCAAGAGATCGAAAACGAGCGGGACACCAGTGCAACGACGAGAAAGACGGCTAAAGGTCTAATTGCACGACGGATACAGTGCACCATGTAAGGCGCCCTTCCCCAATTGGCTCGCTCTTCGGAATAATTTAGAAAGATGGAGGCCAAACCCGAGAGGGGACCATCACATAAGGCCGAAACATGTGAGACTCCTTTTAGTCGCCTCTTACGACAGGCAGGAACACCGCGGGCCTATTCTTACCCCCGAACCCGCAGGGGGACGTAATCGTTTATAATTGATACAATTCGCCACTGTAGGGTGGCGTTTAAAGGTGCGTAAAGCACGTCGACGAGCACGTAAAGCGTCTCTACATGCTGCGGTCCACCAGGGGACCGGTACGCGACGTGGAGAAGAAGTAGTGTGAGGGATGGAATATTCAGCAGCAGTGAGAATGACTTCCGTGAGGTGTGCGACCTGACTATCGCAGCTTGTGAAGGTTTGATCTTGAAAGGTCGCCCTAGAAGAGAAGAGCCCCCAGTCTGCTTTGGAGATGTTCCAACTAGTTGAGCACGGAGAGGGGGTATGATGCAGAAGATGGATAACACACGGGAAGTGGTCGCTCGAATATGTATCAGAAAGTGCATACCACTCAAACCGGCGTGCAAGTTGGGTAGTACATATAGAGAGGTCTAAATGGGAATAGTTGTGAGATGTGTCCGAAAGAAAAGTAGGGGCGCCAGTATTGAGGCAGACAAGATTGAGCTGGTTGAAAAGGTCTGCTAACAAGGAGCCCCTCGGGCAGGATGCTGGAGAGCCCCAAAGGGGATGGTGGGCATTGAAGTCTCCAGTTAACAAAAATGTTGCAGGTAGCTGAGCAATAATTTCCATCATGTCTGCCCTGGTAACGGCAGACGACGATGGAGTGTAAACGGTACAAATGGAAAATGTAAAAGTGGGGAGAGTAATTCGGACGGCAACTGCCTGCAGGCCGGTGTGCAATGTGATGGGATCGTAGTAAATATCATCCCGGACCAGCAACATAACCCCTCCATGAGCCGGAATACCTACCACAGGGGGTAGGTCAAAACGCACAGAGATGTAGTGTGCCAAGGCAATTTGATCGCATAGGCGTAGCTTCGTTTCCTGGAGGGCTACGACGAGCGGACGGTGCAAGCGGAGCAGCAACTTTAAGTCCTCTCGGTTGGAGCGAATGCTGCGAATATTCCAGTGAATAAGTGCCATCGTGAGAAGAAAAGGAAGATGAAAGAAGGGGTCACCTCGAAGGCCGCTGAGGGCCTGGCTTCGAGCGAGCACTGCCGCCGCTATCAGTAGACGGACAGTCATCGTCCATTGGTTCCATGTTTTCCATGTTTGTGTGTCTTAGCATGTAAGAAACATCTTTTAAGTTCCGGCATTAAGTGACATATATCATCTGTAAGTAAAGTGAATTATAAAGCTCATTCGAAGAGAATATTATATAGGATGCATAGGGGACAATTCCCATGAACACTGGGATAAATGGGAATCTTAGTGTAGCCGCATCTTCAGTGATAAATTTTCTTATCTTACTGTATACGAGTATAGATAAAGAATTCTGTTCTTTGAACTGATACTTTTAGTTAACGTCAGTAGGAATAAAGTAATGTTTTTTTTTCTTTGTGTGACAAAGCTATCATACTGACAGAGATAACCTTAAAATAATATAAATGAAGCAGAACTCATTTTGGAACGCTGACTAACAAGAAGGTGTCCTCAGCAGTGGGATCGACTTTTTGAAACCAAATATACGGTGATGTAGGTTAAGATCCCAGGCATCACTCTCTGCAGCTATTCACCCTGGTGGGCTGTATTTGCATGTAACTGACGAAAAAATTTCGGAATTTTGCGTGAATCTCAATAACGTTCAAAAAATCAATAAATAGCCTGGTTGAGTGGTGTAATGGACAAGATAATAGCTTCACATGCAAGATTTAATGGGTTTGAGTCTCGTCAGGAACACAGAACTTTTTTTAGATCTTTATCGAAATGACTTCAATATTAGTTTCATTCAATTAATTGGTTTGAATTTAATTTTTTTCTATTCCCTGTTACATTATTTTAATCATCTCATGAATTTCTTCATTTGTTTCACTTTCCTTTATATCACTCCTTTTCCAATCGGAATTTTTGAGAGTATGAATTTAATTATATTTCTTTATTATAATATTCAATTATCTGAAAATTTAGATCTATTAGTTAAAAATCAAAGGGCCAAAGAATCTACTTATATTGACTGTGCAGTGGTGTGAAAAATGTATTTTGCTTTACCTGATGTGCATTTTTCTTTTGCTTGGTAATCGTCATACAAACATTTAAAACATAACCTAAATTCCTGTTGGACGATGGACAAAATAACGCAGATGATGATTTAAATGAAAGAAGGCTTTAAAAGGATAACTAAATGCAAACAGAATGAGAAACAGAGATAACGAAAGCCATAATGTGGATGAAAAAACAGGATGATAAAAGAAATTAAGACTAAATTGATACACAAAATTAATTAAAAACACGAAAAAAGATTTCAAGTGGAAAAAGAATGATAGGAAGAAAAAGGAGGGTAAATGAAGATGATATTGTGATTAAAATTATTTACAAAGCAATGGAAATAAAAAATTACATATATATCACTTAACTGAATAAAAATGATGATCAAAGTCATTTCGACAAATATTAAAAAAAAATCACGAATAGCGGGATTCGAACCCACAACCTTCCGCGCGGAAATCTACTATCCTGTCCATTAAAACACGAACCCAGATTTTACCAAGCAACTTTTTTAACACTTGTGACTCGTCACACAAAATTCCGAAATTTTTTTCGTCAGTTACTCTCAGATGAGGGTCAACTAGGGTGAAGGGCTGCAATGTGTTGATCTGGGATCTTAACGTACACAATCGTGTAGATGGTTTCAAAAAGTCGATACCATCTCTGGGGACCTCGCCTTGTAAGTAAACTCCAACATAACAAAGATTCTTTTGAATATAGTAAACATATTTTGCTGAAAAGTCCGTGTGTGGCCTAAAGACAAATAAAATGCACCGTGGGTTATTGGAGCACAGCAAATAAAAGAGAAAAAGATGTTTCACATTTCGAAAATAGTGAGAGATTTGGGCTGTAAATTTCGTGGGCCTTGTGGTCATGTTTTCATCTGTGGGTCACGAATCGGGAGCTGCGGCACTCGTAGCGAATGAAACATGCACTGCTGTCCTACACAAACACATATACCACTGAAAGCAACATGAAAAATAATACAATGAGCACTGCTTTGTAAGATCTGGCCAGAGCCTTGTATCGGTGAAATCCAAATAGTCATTTGATCGTATCTAATAAAAATAATGTCAAACTCTGCACGAACCGAAGTTGTACAGATAAATAGCATGAACTCTAGTTCAAAGTGTGTTACTGTATGACCAGAGAGACGCATCGTACTGCTGTGGTGCGTGTCCGTTGCCTGTCCGAGTTCGATGCCCGCGCTGTAGACGCGACGGGGAGAAGCTGCCTGTCAGCTCAAAATCGCGTTGTATTATTGCTTGAGGGAGGCTCGCGAAGTTGCCGCGCCCAGCCTATAGCAAATATCACGGAATAACTTACGTCGACGTAACTGTAGTCTGGAGGGGTGCAGGCAGCTACGCAGGTGTACCAACCTCGCGCGCCCTATGCAGGTGCGTAGCTGACTAGCGGCGGGAGCATATCGCCGCGCGCTGATCGTCGGCGCCTGCTAAGATCGCGCAGCGACACCGTCGACCAATAATTTCTTATTATAAAACAATGTAACCAACTACCTACTGCTCAAAGCAGACGAACTTCAATTTTTTTCTTAATGAATGAAAACATCTGCTGTCAATATAACAGTATCATAATCAATAACGACAAGAGTTTTCTATGTGTGTTGTATCACATGTTGAAACTTGTGGCCGCGCGCGATTAGCCGAGCGGTCTCAGGCGCTGCAGTCATGGACTGTAGTGTGTAAGCTTAGGGACTGATAACCTTAGCAGTTAAGTCCCATAAAATTTCACACACATTTGAACATTTTTTGAAACTTATGAGAACTTGCCAGCCAAAGGTAAAGGTCCCGAGTTCGAGTCTCGGTCCGGCACACAGTTTTGATCTGTCGTGAAGTTTCACATCAGCAGAATGAAAATCTCATTCTGGAAACACCCCCCAGGCTGTGGCAAAGCAATGTCTCCGCAATATACTTTTTTTTTTAGTACTATTTCTGCAAGTTTCGCAGGAGAGCTGTAGGTGTCAGGCAAGTCCAACACCTTCCATGAAGACCCTGACATAAGCAAATCCAGTAGTATGTCACATAGCTCCGAATAAATCGTGACATTAAATTAAACAAAGTAATACGAGTAACGAGTGAGCAAATGGAATACCACAGACTAACACAAGAATGCCTAAATGCATGTCATACCTTCCCAACGAGAGACAGACGCAGTTCCGAGGGGAGAAACGTGAACAGAAGCCGAGAGCAGAACCGTGTTAAGCTGGAAGGCCCTACGATAAGGGACGGACACCCACGTTGGCAGCTAACCGCTAGGACCACCCCCCAGCCCATGTTAAAAGCTAGAGCCCTCCAGATGAACAGTATAGATCTTACAATAACACTAAAAGGACCACACCAGCTGAAAGTTGTAGCGCGAGACTTTTTTGCGTCTCTGTTACGTTGCAAACGTTAAAAACATTGCCCCACCACGAAAAGTATAACGTTTCTCACTGGATAGGCAGAATTTTTGTAAGCGGAGCTTAAGGTTAACATTGAGACCCTGATTGGTCAAGATGAAAACACAGCCAGATAGTTTTTTTAAACCAACTTCAGTAAATTGTAGAAAGGAGAAGTTAGGAGAGAGTTGCTTCCGAGACGGCGAGGTGAGTGGAGCTGTGCTGCCCGCCGCCCCCTGACGAACACCAACAAGGTAATGAACGCACGCGATGCCGCATAACAGCGCATAAAGCTTCACTCAGAACTGCAGAAGTCTCATCTGTTACACCCCCTTTTTGCATAATACTAGTGTCGATCGTCAATTAAAGCTCATGGTGTTCACATTTGCCACTTGAAGCAAAAATATCATCGCTAGTCTCACTGAACTCTTCTGAACCCTACATGTCACATGTGGTCTGGCGTCTCCTTACCAGCAACAGGTCCCAGGTTCAAACTAGTCAATTCACTAAAAAACACGCTCAGAGCGTCGTTGCGCGGAAGTGGTAGGGGGACACGACTTAGAACAAACAAACACCACGCAGAATATTAAGAGTACCTAGGTAGCTAGGTAGGTGTACCTGGTACACCATGCAACAGGAGCAGCGTGATACGCCAACATGTGCTAAGCTCAAGAAACCTAGGTTACAAACATTTAAACACACAAAAAGTACCTATATCTAGTTCGATGACGCCATTTCGCTAAAAGAATGAACAGAGAGAGAGGACAAAAATCTGACGTAGAGGTAAAATGTTAGTTTTACTTTAGAATTCACATTTGATGTACTTAACAAGCAAAAGAAGAGCTAATTGTAAAGCAAACTTTAGTTCCAAAAAATCTAGCTGCGAACAATCTGTCTCAGCGCCACGTTTGAACATCAATTTCTACAGCTTTCAATATTCGTTTCCCGTCGGCAGTTTCCGGTACTTTTCGTAAAGTACAGCGTAGCGTTCAACCGCTCAGCTATGAGCAAGCCGCCAATGCTTCACGTTACTACGTAACCATCACGGCCGCGTCCTGAGCCTGAAGTGACAATGTAGCAGCGAATCGCCCCTCGTCTGTCATTGTGGCCCATTTGAACGAGCCGCGCAGGCGCAAGCAGGGCAAACCTCGGGTTGCTTCGGAAATCTCCGCAGTGCGCTCGGCCTGCTAATGGCCAGCACTGACCGCACAGCGTAATAGATTTTAGTTCCACACAAGCCGGAATTTTCCAGAGCGTGAGAGCCAATAAGCAGTGACCATAAAAACCGATCGGTCACTGTGATTCCCTGACCTTTTAGACCTTAAGCCTAGTAATCATTTTGCGCAACTGTTTCAAATTCTGAAATTCTTAACTCTAGTGAGAAATGCAAGACAGAAATAACAATTTATATCCAAGTACCATCCCTTTAAATATAGTACAATTACTAACGATGTTAGTTCAACACAATTTCCAGAAATTTCTCTGTCCACAATATGTTGCAAAGAGCAGGCACTAAAAGAAACAGCAGAGAAACATCGTTAGGAAGATCATGTCGACTACATTTAACATTGTCTTGTGTTTGTCACTGTTCGATTACTTTGTCTACACCCTATATACGTGTAACTTACAAGGGAACCTCCCCATCGCACCCCCCTCAGATTTAGTTATAAGTTGGCACAGTGGATAGGCCTTGATAAACTGAACACAGATCAATTGAGAAAACAGGAAGAAGTTGTGTGGAACTGTGAAAAAAATAAGCAAAATATAAAAACTGAGTAGTCCATGGGCCACATAAGCATCATAATGGACAATATGAGTTTAGGAGCGCCGTGGTCCCGTGGTAGCGTGAGCAGCTGCAGAACGAGAGGTCCTTGGTTCAAGTCTTGGAATCGACTGAAAATTTTACTTTCTTTATTTTTGTATAGTTATTATCTGTCCGTTCGTTCATTGACATCTCTGTTCACTGTAATAAGTTTAGTGTCTGTGTTTTGCGACAGCATCGCAAAACCGTGCGATTAGTAGACGAAAGGACGTGCCTCTCCAATGGGAACAGAAAACATTTGATCGCAAGGTCATAGGTCAACCGATTCCTCCACAGGAAAACACATCTGATATATTCTATACGACACTGGTGACGGCATGTGCGTCACAAGACAGGAATATGTTGTCGACCCACCTAACTTGTACACTTGGCGAATGGGTAAAAAGATTCTTCTACCTTGCCCGATTTAGGTTTTCTTGTGGATGTGATAATCACTCCCAAAAAAGTGATGAAAACATAAGAGTTTGTCACATAAACTGAAAATAACAAATTAAACTTTTCACTCGATGGAAGACTTGAACCAAGGACCTTTCGTTCCGCAGCTCCTCACGTTACCACGAGACCACGGCACTCCTGCGTCCCCATTCTCCTTGATGTTGCCTATCTTCCGTTGAACTACTCAGTTTGTATATTTTGCTTATTATTTCACAGTTCCACACAACTTCTTCCTGTTTTCGCAATTGATATGTGTTCAGTTTTTCAAGGCCTATCCACTGTGCCAACTTATAACTAAATCTGAGGGGGGTGCGATGGGGAGGTTCCCTTGTTAGAACAAGTCTGCACATTAAAATACTATACACTCAGGTCTCTTAGTGGGAGGCAATTCATGCGAGTATTAAGTGACAGAGTTCTCAAATACTTTCTGAAACGTATACCGTCACGGAAAAAAATTTAAAATTATACGAAATTGTCTCAAATGTGCCATATGGTATCCATTACGTTTTTTGTTCCTTGCTAAAGGTTGCAGATGTACAGCGCTTTCATAACATTTCGCGAAATACATCTTTAATACTAGTACGATATAATGAAACATTTTTTTGTGGACATCATATGGAGCTACGCAAAATAAATGTTCCTAATGAGACACCTCATACACAGTTAGCAACATTTCTCTATAATCATCCACTCTCGCAATCGGAACTCCAGATAATTCAATTGTCGTAGATCTATTTAAGAATTCGCGAGCTCATCGCACAATTGAAGAATTACTCGAGCCACACGAAAGCATTAGCAGTCAGTTTATCAAAACTGCTATCGTAAGCAAACTCTGGCACGGATAATTACTTGTTAGAGTGTGCAAAAGCCCACCTTTCGATTCGCTCTCCGCCGATGAAACAGCGACCCGAGTTGGGAAGATGGAACACTGAAACCGACCGCGCAGTTCAGAAGCTTCGAAACCGCCCACTCCGAACACTCTTCGTTAACTGCGCCGCTTCGAATGCTTGACCCTGTCACATGACGTCACGTCTCTCACATGACCAATAAGCTTGCGGCTGTCACGTGCCAGAGACGCTCCGTGCGCAGGTAATGGGCACCACTTAGGCCGGTATTGCACTATCAAATTTCTTTGTCCAATATCTTTGTCCAATATCTTTGTCAAAGATTTTTGATAGTGTAATAGGGACTTTGTCAAATGTCGTCCAATATTTGATCAAATCTAGGGCCTCGCTCTATATTTGATCAAAGAAACCGCTTGTTTTCTGTTCACTGCAATGTGACATGTTACCACATGGAGCGCTAGCATCGCTGCAGCGTTCTGTCGTCTGTAGTGTTTTTATAACCATTGCCGGTAGATACAATTGGTTTGATTTCTATCTCACCATCTATGGCCGTCCTATCGCCCTCACTCCCACCCTTACGTACCTTGGCGTCACCCTCGACCGTCGCCTCTCCTGGACTCCCCACCTCCGGACAATCCAAGCCAAGGCACACTCCCGACTCAGTCTCCTCAAGCTCCTCTCCGGCCGTACGTGGGGTCTGGACCCCTCCACCATCCTCCACACCTATAAGTCCCTCATCCGCCCTATCCTTTGTTATGCCCATCCGACTTGGATCTCCGCCCACCCCCTACCTCTTATAAATCCCTCCAAATCCTTGAACGTCATGCTCTCCGCCTCGCCTATCGCATCCGTCTCCCCTCCCCCACGCGGCTCCTGTACGATCTCATCCCCTTCCCCCACCTCCTCCTTTTCCTTGAAAGGATACGGCTCCTGTACACCTCCCGCAAACTCGATCCTCCTCACCCGCTCATCTCCCCGATCCTCTCCCACCCCCGCCCGCTGCCGCGCCTGTATTCGCACGTCCCACCCGGTCTCCATCTCTCCACCCTCCTTACCCTCTCCCAAGGTGGCTTCCATCAGCTCCCCCTCCCTGATGATGCCCTCCTCCCCTCCATCTACCCCTCCTACCAACTTTGATCCTCCCACCCTCCGCCTGTGCTTGCTCCTCTGGGCACCCTCCCTCCCTTCTCTCCCTTTTCCCTCCCTCCTCCTTTTCTCCCCCCTCCTCCCCTGGGCCTCCCCTCCCCTGTCCCTCTCCTCCTGCCCCCGTCTCCTCAGCCATTGGCATCCTTTTTCTCCCCTCTCCCCCACCTCACCCCTGTTCACCTCTTGGCAGGTCCCCGGACTCGCACACGCTAAGTGGACATTCGCGCGCCGGAGATCACCGCCATCAGTGTTTCGTGTGTGCCGTCGTGTTTAGTGTTCAGTGTTCACCGTCACACTCCATCGTTCACCAGTGCCATCGTCATCTTCAGTGTTAGTGCGTCGTCTCATCAGTTAGCAGTGTGGATTGTCGACGAGTGTGAACGGCTCCGTGCCGGCCGCGGTGGTCTCGCGGTTCTAGGCGCGCAGTCCGGAACCGCGCGACTGCTACGGTCGCAGGTTCGAATCCTGCCTCGGGCATGGATGTGTGTGATGTCCTTAGGTTAGTTAGGTTTAAGTAGTTCTAAGTTCTAGGGGACTGATGACCACAGCTGTTAAGTCCCATAGTGCTCAGAGCCATTTGAACCATTTGAATTTGAACGGCTCCGTGTTTGTCTCTATGTGTCTCCTGTTTTATTGCCCACCGTTCTGTAACTTATGTGTCTTCTCACTGTTTTTGCTCCTTGTATATTCTATGGCTGAAGAGCAGTGTAGTGTGCTGCTGACAGCCTGCCTGTTGTACAGGTTTTAAAATAACAATAAAGTAAAAAAAAATACAATTGGTGTGTGCCGACAACTACAAAATTAATAGAGATGTCTGAAGCTGATGAGGCGCTTTACAACGTGAGGCACCCTGAATACGAAAATAGATTAAGAAGATTGGAGACCTAACCTGATCTAACCTAACCTAACATAACCCTCTCCTGTAGCAAGGAATCGGAGTGTTATAGTGAGCCTGTCTTCTGAAGATGTAGCAGTTCTTAAGTGAATATTGTGCTTTGTGATATGAGCATACACTTCATTGAGCACACACAGAAATGTATGCTCATCCATTCTTAAGTAATTGATGTACGACTTGACGTCTTCCACTGTAAGCTCACATAACAAGTTTTGTTGAATGCTTTTATCGTGTCGTCGTAAAACCCACGGCTTCACCCAGATTAGATTAGTTTTTCGTTCCATAGATCAGTGCTGAGGAGATCCTCGTGGATGTGGAACATGTCGATTTTTTTAAGCTGAAATAACAATACTAATAGTATGAATAAATACAATACATCATTTGTTTCTATTAAAAATTTCGCCAGTGGAGTAGAAGGAGTTGGCCAGTAGTAAGTCTTTCAGGCTCCTTTTAAACTGATCTTATTTCTAACTAAATTTTTTATGTTTCCTGGCAATTTATTGAAGATGAGTGTTCCTGAGTAGTGGACCCCTTTTTGAACCAAAGTAAGTGCTTTTAAGTCCTTGTGCAGATCATTTTTGTTCCTGGTATTGTATGTATGAACTGAGTTGTTTGTTGGAAAAAGAGATATATTATTTACGACAAATTTCATTAAGAAGTAAATATACTGAGAGGCAGTAGTTAGTATACCCAGTTCTTTGAAGAGGTTTCTACAGGAGGTCCGTGAATTTACTCCACAAATAATACGTATTACACGCTTTTGGACCTTGAAAACTTTTGTTTGACTTCAAGATTTACCCCAAAAAATATTATCCCATATGACATTATGGAATGAAAGTATGCAAGCTTTTTCATTTTTATGTTGCCTATGTCTGCTAACACTCGAATTGCAAATACAGATTTGTTAAGGCCTTTCTGCAGTTCTGTGGTGTGCTCCTCCCAACTGAATTTATTATCAAGTTGTAATCCCAGGACTTTTAAGACTGTCAACCTCGTATGTATGGTTCCATTTTTCCCCCCCACTTCTTTTCCGCATGTGCACACAATGCAATTGGAGTACGTAGAACTGCTGCGGTTAATAACAAGTTGTTGTCAGCCATCTTGAACTTTGACGAAAAATTTGATGACAGTGTAATACCCCTTGTAGCGCTACGTCAAAGATCTTTGTCAAATATATTGGACGGAATATTGGATCACATCTTTGATCAAATCTTTGACAAAGAAATTTGATAGTGTAATACCGGCCTTAAAAGTCCAGGCGCAAATTGAGACGCGTATAGCGCGACGCAGCGCAGCGCTCGTTTTTGTAACTTCACTGGTTCAAATGGGACAGCGCACTTTGGGACGCGACGCGACTAGGACGCGACTCGCACCTGCACCAGTTCGCGCGGCGTTCTGGTTGCGGCACAGTTTCTCGCGCCGCTCTCCACGCGAGCACTTAGGGAGGGGTGAGGCGGGGAGCGGAAGGCAGTCCTGCCATATGCTGACTTCGGCATGGCGCATATTGACGGTGGAAGTATTGCCCATCCTAAAAATGCAGTCTTACGGTATATTGAATTTTATTATCACTGAGTACTTTTTCTTTTTTCGCCGTTTGGGCGCTCCATCTATTTTCGTTAGTACATAATAATTTTGAGTTACAAATATCTGTACAGTTCCTTTGTTTTGTTTTTCTTTTGTCAAGAACAATGCACAGTTCAGTAACTGGTGGGCCATTAGCCACTGGGTCCGCCCCCGGTAGCTGAGTGGTAAGCGCGACAGACTGTCAGTCCTAAGGGGCCCGGGTTCGATTCCCGGCTGGGTCGGAGATTTTCTCCGCTCAGGGACTGGGTATTGTGTTATCCTAATCATCATCATTTCATCCCCATCGACGC
The DNA here is from genome assembly GCF_023864345.2 of Schistocerca serialis cubense. Taxonomy (NCBI): domain Eukaryota; kingdom Metazoa; phylum Arthropoda; class Insecta; order Orthoptera; family Acrididae; genus Schistocerca; species Schistocerca serialis. Next base: position 701,407,667 of record NC_064643.1, read on the forward strand.
GCAAGTCGCCGAAGTGGCTTCAAATCGAAAGACTTGCACCTGGAGAACGGTCTACCCGACGGGAGGCCCTATTCACACGACATTTATTTATTAGCCACTGCCTCCACAATGTTTTCAGATCGTAAGTAGGGACAGATGATTCATCGTGAGGGTAGTGAATAAACGAGTAAGGAATATTATAAAATCACGTGATTTAGAAGCAAGGCAGGAAAGTATAACATGGCTACCTACTTGCTGCCTGTTATGCTGACGTATCTCTACGATCTGTTGCAAGAAAGTCGAAAAGCTGTAATTTCCATAGGTATGATCCCTTTTTGTTCTCGTAAAAAGCGTCCAAGATATGAAGTATATAAGTTTCACTATCGTTACTTGGACATGGATGTAATAAGAGACTTTATCCTGTGTACATGTGGACATCACATTTCCACTGCAAGCTAGAAACAGTCGAAAAGCAGTGACAAACAATGTGTTTATTGGCTCGCCGTGAAGAGAAAAAGCATTTCAATTGTTGCACGCACATTATCAGCATTAATAAACTAATTATACAACCTGCTACACAAATGAATACAATGGTCGTTATTATTACGAAAGTAGGACTATCCTAAAAGAGTGTGGTGATTAGATATATTTAATTTGTTGATATGTACTGCTGAGAAAGGCAGATCTACTTCCATGACAATGTTTTTCGAACTCGAGCTCACAAGGCACACATGGCTAGCTTCTGCATTCTTGTCGCGTGCATTATCTCTCGATGCTGACAATACACAGCCACAGGGCTAGGAGAAATAAAGTTAATTGTTGGGTGTTATTACCGGCCACCAGGTTCCACCGTGACAGTTCTAGAATCATTCAAAGGGAGTCTACATTCTGTATCACAGAACTACCCGGACCATGCTATATTAGTCGGAGGCGACTTCAACCTACCTAGTATAGACTGGGATGTCTATGGATTCATTACAGGTGGTAGAGACAAGCCGTCGTGTGAATTACTTTTGAACACATTATCCGAAAACTGTCTTGAGCAGCTAAATCGACAGCCAGTATTTTAGATCTGGTAGCCACGAACAGACCAGACCTCATCGACGGTGTCAGTGTTGAGACAGGGATTAGTGATCGTGATGTTGTCAATACGACTATCGTTACGAAAGTTAAAAAGGTCGGACAAGAAGGCTAGTAGAGTATTCTTACTAGGAACAGTAGATAAGTAGTTGTTAGCATCCCACCTAGTAAATGAATCGACTTCATTTACCACCGAGCGAGGTGGCGCAGTGGTTAGACACTGGACGCCGGTTCAATCCCGCGTCCGGCCATCCTGATTTAGGTTTTCCGTGATTTCCCTAAATCACTCCAGGCAAATGCCGGGATGGTTCCTCTGAAAGGGCACGGCCGACTTCCTTCCCCATCCTTCCCTAATCCGATAAGACCGATGACCACGCTGTCTGGTCTCCTTCCCCAAAAACAACCAACAACAACTTCATTTACTTCCGGTGCAATGGACGTGGAAGATGTTAAAAAATATATCGGCTCAACCACTTGTTTATAGTGTGAAACTCTAAGATTGACGCGTTTCGGAAGTCAAGCTTCTATCACCAGAATAATAAAAAGTAAAACAACCTGTTAAAATTCGCTAAAATGGAACAATGAAATTGCTAATAAAATTAAAACATCGTGGCTACTTCCCTTGTTGCAGCCGTGTCTTCCAAGGTGCCTGTCCACATAGTGGTCAAAATATAAAAAACCCTAAAATGGTGTCGTCTATGGTGTTCAGCATCTAACCACATGCCTCTCTCCTCTATCGTCATAAACCGCCCGTGCGTCTTCGTTGATACCACACACCACGTAGCCAAACACGACACTGAAACGCGAGTGAGCTCACGCGCAAGTAGACAAGGAAGGCACAGAGATGTCTATACAAACAGGTAACGTATACATGTTCCAAGGACCTCATGAAAAAGGATGGTATCCTGCCAATTGCTAAAAATGTAGTTACTAAAAGAAACCAGTGAAATGTTTGAAAAAGTTATTTCTATCATCAGTTAGCTGTTTATTCAGTGTGTTCTGATTATCCACGCTATGTATCGTAATTTCCAGCTGTTCTAGTAGATCCAGCTTTTTGCCTTTGTCCTGTGTATGTAAAATAACGAGATCCTGATCTATTCCCAACATGGGGTGTCCCGTTTCCCAAATATGCGTGGCTGCAGCTGACTTTTCGAAATTATTAAGCCGGAAAGCATCGCTATCTTCTTTGTAACGTACTTTAAAGCACCTACCAGTTTGGCCTACATAGCTTGCCTTGCACGTGTTAGACTCAGTTTTATAGACCCCAGCTCCCTCATATTTGTCGCTTTCCTGCTGTAAATTATTTCTTAGTTTAAATCGCAAGCGTATTATTGGTCTGAAAAGCGGTATCAACATTAAAAGGTTTGAAAATGTTAGGCACTTTTTGCGAAATATCACCGAAGTATGGTATTGTGACTCTCGTAATACTGTTTGCGGTATTCTTCCTTTCATTCGCGCGCTGTTTAATTTATTTATAACGTTTTGGTGATATCCGTTAGCTCTGGCTAGTTGTTTCACGATGTTCAGCTCAGTCATTCTGTCTTCTTCATTCATAGGAACTCTCAAAGCTTTATCTATCAAATATCTAAAAGCAGAAAGTTTCTGGCTATTAGTATGGAAGAAGGTATTTTGTATCAACACATCAGTTGTGGTTGGTTTCCTAAATGTTGTAAAAACATGCCTACCATTTTGTTTCCTAATACTTAGGTCGAGAAATTGCAGTTCACCGTTTTTCTCTTCTTCCACAGTGAATTCAATTTTATCGTTTAATTCGTTAACTTTATTTGCTATTCCTGCAACTTCTTTTTTCCTGATACTTAGGTCGAGAAATTGCAGTTCACCGTTTTTCTCTTCCACAGTGAATTCAATTTTATCGTGTAATTCGTTAACTTTATTTGCTATTCCTGCAACTTCTTTTTCTTGTCCATCAATAAGAAGCAGGGTATCATCTACATAGCGTTTGGAGTATATAGCTTTATCCACGGAATGTTGCGGGTTAACGAGGAGTCTTTTTTCCAAATGATTTATAAAGATGTCTGCTGTGGTTCCAGATATACTGGAACCCATAGCCAGTACATCTTTTTGCATATGCAATTTATTGTTAAAAGAAAAATAATCATATTTCAGAACGAATTCTAACAGTTCGATGAATTCGACTATTTCTTGCTGAGACAGTGTTTTGTACTTAAGAAAATTTTCTTTGATGACCTTAACGCCCTCATTTACCGGCATATTCACATACAGGTTTTTATTGTCTAGAGATAGTAGGCGGGCCGTGTCAGCGATAGGCTTATCCTTAATTTCATTTATCAAAACTGAATTATTAGTGATTGAAAACTTATCCTCGAACACGAAAGATTCTTTTAAAATTTTATCGAGCGTTTTAGTAATTTTGCATAAAGGACAGTTTCTAGAATTCACAATTACTCTAGTAGGACAATTTTCCTTATGTACCTTTAAGTGGGATCTATGTCGTGGAGCTTTGGGATTCATGACGGAGCAGGGTATTTTTTCTTTTTCTGTGAAGAGGAAGAAAGTCCTCTTCAATAACTTTTCTAACTCGGCTTGTACCTTTTTTGTTACATCCATGCCGAGATCAGGATCTCGTTATTTTACATAGACAGGACAAAGCCAAAAACCTGGATCTACTAGAACAGCTGGAAATTACGATATATAGCGTGGATAATCAGAACACACAGAATGAACAGCTAACTGGTGGTACAAATAACTTTTCCAAACATTTCACTGGTTTCTTTTAGTAACTACATTTTTAGCAATTGGCAGGATACCAACATTTCATGAGGTCCTTGGAACATGTATACGTTACCTGTTTGTATAGACATCTCTGTGACTTCCTTGTTTACTTGCGCGTGAGCTCACTCGCGTTTCAGTGTCGTGTTGGGTACGTGGTGTGTGGTATTAACGAAGATGCACGGGCGGTTTACGACGATAGAGGAGAGAGGCATGTGGTTAGATGTTGAACACCATAGGCGACACCATTTTAGAGTTTTTTATATTTTGACCACTATTTGGAGATGCACCTTGGAAGACACGGCTGCAACAAGGGAAGTAGCCACGATGTTTTAATTTTATTAGCAATTTTATTATGCCTGGTGCAAGTTCCAGTTTAGCGAGTTTTAGCAGGTTATTTTACTTTTTATTATTCTGATGATGGAAGCTAGACTTCCGAAACGCATCAATCTTAGTGTTTTACACTATAAACAAGTGGTTGAGCCGATATATTATTTAACATTCACAACCACGACCTTACATCCAGTATGGATAAAATCAAAGGACGTGGAAGAATTATGGGCAAATTTCAAACACATTGTAAATCACGCATTGAAGAAGTATGTGCCGAAAAAGTGGGCTACGGACGGAAAATACCCACCGTGGTTCAACAGCGCAATTCGGAGAATGCTCAGGAAGCAAAGACAGTTGCACTTGCGGTACAAGAATGATCTGGAGAATGAGGACAGGCGAAAGTGAGTAGAGATTCGTGCTGCTGTAAAAAGAGCGCCACGCGAAGCATACAACCACTGCCACTGTCATACCTTAGCAAAAGATCTTGCTGAAAACCCAAGGAAATTCTGGTCTTACGTACAATCGGTAAGCGGGTCGAAGGCTTCCATCCACTCACCCACTGATCAGTCTGGCCTGGCAACGGAAGACAGCAAAACGCAAGCTGAAATTTTAAATTTAGCCTTTGAGAAATCTTTCAGGCAGGAGGATCGTACAAACATACCGCCGTTTGCGTCTCGCACAGATTCCCGTATGGAGGACCTAGTGATAGACATCCCCGGGGTTGTGAAGCAGCTGAATGGGTTGAAAGTAAATAAATCGCCAGGTCCTGATGGGATTCCAATTCGGTTTTACAGAGAGTACTCTACTGCATTGGCTCCTTACTTAGCTTGCGTTTATCGCGAATCCCTTGCCCAACGTAAAGTCTCGAGCGACTGGAAAAAAGCGCAGGTGACGCCTGTATATAAGAAGGGTAGAAGGACGGATCCTCAAAATTACTGACCAATATTCTTAACATCGGTTTGTTGCAGGATTCTCGAACATATTCTCAGTTCTAATACAATGAATTTCCTTGAGACAGAGAAGTTGCTGTCCATGCATCAGCACGGCTTTAGAAAGCATCGCTCCTGCGAAACGCAACTCGTCCTTTTTTCACATGATATCTTGCGAACCATGGATGAAGGGTATCAGAGGGATGCCATATTCCTTGACTTCCGGAAAGCGTTTGACTCGGTGCGCCAATGCAGACTCCTAACTAAGGTACAAGCATATGGGATTGGTTCCCAAATATGTGAGTGGCTCGAAGACTTCTTAAGTAATAGAACCAGTACGTTGTCCTCGATGGTGAGTGTTCATCGGAGGTGAGGGTATCATCTGGAGTGCCCCCAGGGAAGTGCGGTAGGTCCACTGTTGTTTTCTATCTACATAAATGATCTTTTGGATAGGGTGGATAGCAATGTGCGGCTGTTTGCTGATGATGCTGTGGTGTAGGGGGAAGGTGTCGTCGTTGAGTGGCTGTAGGAGGATACAAGATGACTTGGTCAGGATTTGTGATTGGTGGAAAGAATGGCAGCTAACTCTAAATATAGATAAATGTAAATTAATGCAGTTGAATAGGAAAAAGAATCCCGTAATATTTGAATACTCCATTAGTAGTGTAGCGCTTGACACAGTCACGTCGATTAAATATTTGGGCGTAATACTGCAGAACGATATGAAGTGGGACAAGCATGTAATGGAAGTTGTGGGGAAGGCGGATAGTCGTCTTCGGTTCATTGGTAGAATTTTGGGAAGATGTGGTTCATCTGTAAATGAGACCGCTTATAAAACACTAATACGACCTATTCTTGAGTACTGCTCGAGCGTTTGGGATCCCTATCAGGTCGGATTGAGGGAGGACATAGAAGCAATTCAGAGGCGAGCTGCTAGATTTGTTACTGGTAGGTTTGATCATCACGCGAGTGTTACGGAAATGCTTCAGGAACTCGGGTGGGAGTCTCTGGAGGAAAGGAGGGGTTCTTTTCGTGAATCGCTACTGAGGAAATTTAGAGAACCAGCATTTGAGGCTGACTGCAGTACAATTTTACTTCAGCCAACCTATATTTCGCGGAAAGACCACAAAGATAAGATAAGAGAGATTAGGCTCGTACGGAGGCATATAGGCAGTCCTTTTTCCCTCGCTCTGTTTGGGAGTGGAACAGGGAGAGAAGATGCTAGTTGTGGTAAGAGGTACCCTCTGCCACGCATTGTATAGTGGATTGCGGAGTATGTATGTAGATGTAGATATGTAGATGTAGATTGTGTTGTGCTACAGATAAATCGTTTATTTTTCTCAGTAAAAACTATTTTATTCGCAATCACACATTGTCAGTTTGGCAAGCCGTAGGTGAGTAACCAGCATATGGCATGTGCCCATCATTCCGCCTGAAAGAACGCTCATCATTATTTTAATACTGTTCACATCAAGAGAAGGAATAAAATACTTTGGTAAGTTTCAAGTTTCCATTCCAGTCGCTCGGTGTTAAAAATACGATGGATTATAGGGATTCAACCAATATTCCAACAGAATTGGCAATTTATTTTTGTGTGAGTTGTTTACCTTTTTTCATTCGAAGAAGCATAATCATTTATGAGTAACGGCCACATTTCTCTTCTTGATAGCTTTAATTGTGCTTCCTTTCTCAAAACACAGTGTAATTTGCACAAACTCATTTCACGGCAGCTGTAGCGACAGAATTCTGAAACACAGTGCCTCATCAAAAAAGTAATTGGCAATCACAGAGCTCAATAGCTTACGGAAAACCTCATAGTGTCGGTTTGCAGTAACATAAGAGAAGAAATTCCATGTTTATTTTCATACTAGGAAACTCTTGTTTCGAAAGCTGTCGATAACTCTTAAAAAATTACAGTCACTGGAGTGAAAAAATAAAAAGGAAAGTGTAAGTAGTGATATATCACGATAGATAAGAACGTTCAGTGTGTTTACGAATTGCTATCATCCGCCCAACTTTCGTTTCGATGTCTCGAGCGGTTTAGGAGATATGAGAGATATTCAAGTATTTCATGCTCACGAACGTGATACCGGAAGTGAGCGCGCTACATAGGACCCATTTTCTCGATATCGGTGGCAGATAGATCTCTCCTCCCAAGTCTAAACAACAATTAAATATGTCAGCTAAATTTCATACGCAGCAACATATCGTGTAATACCAAACGCAAAATCGTAGCGGGCCCTATTTTTCATTGCAAACTTTATGAATTTTGCGTAGTGTCTTACTAAAATGTGTATACCATAATAAGTATGACCATTAGCGAGATGATGGGCACTTCGAAACGAAGCTGACATATAACGCTACATGCAAGGTCGCCTACCGCCACACCTCAAGGAATCTCCCCCGTCCTTTCTAGCTGCCCATGCTACGTTGTACAACGTCCTCCTCTCCTGACCTGTGGAAGACATCCCATGTCCTGCTGTTCCCTTAACCCAACAAACCCCCCCTCTGACACCCCTTCCTACCGTTCCATCTGCCTCACCTCTGTGTTCAGTAAGGTCTTCGAGTCTATCCTCTCCCGCCATATTCATCACCACCTTAAGCAACACCACCTCCTTCCCCTTACCCAGTTTGGCTTCTGGCCCTCCTTCTCAGCCAACGGCCAGCTCCTTAACCTTACTAATCTTCTTTCCCTCCAACTTAACTCCAGTCGCTCTGATATCTTTGTTTCCCTCGACTTTCAAAACGCGTACAACAGTGTCTGGCATCCCAGGCTCCTCATCAAACTCCAGACGTATGCTCTCCCTATCAATTTCGTCAGTTTCCTTGCTTCATTCCTCTCCTGTCGTACCTCCTACATCACTATCCACAATTCCAACTCCCATACTTTCTATCCTTCCACCCACGTGCCCAGAGGCTCTGTCCTTTCCCCTCTCCTCTATCTCCTGTGTACTGCTGATATGCCAAAACCTCCCCCACCTGTTCATCTCCTCCAATTTGCTGCTGACACTGCCTTCGTGGCCCTTTATCCTACCCTTCAACAATCCCAAGACACCCTCCAATCCCACCTTCACCAATTCACGAAATCGTTCCTTTCTATCAATCCCTCAAAGACCCAGGTAATGAGCATAGGCCACACCACCCAGACCTTCCATGATTTCTATCTAACCATTTATGGTCATCCTAGCCACCTCACTCCTACCCTAAAATACCTCGGCCTCACCCTTGAGCACCACCTCACCTTGACTCCCCATCTTGTGATCCAACGCAAAGCCCACGACAGACTTCGCCTCCTGAAACTCCTGTCCACCAGTATATGGGGACTGCATCATTCCACCATGCTTCACACCTACAAATCCTTGATCCACCCCATCCTTTGTTATGCCAGTCTCTCTTCGATTTCTGTCACTCCCAGATTCTATAAAGCCCTCCAAATTCTAGAATGCCATGCACCCCACCTCACCTTCTGTATCCACCTTCCATCCCCCACATGCATCCTCTATGACCTCATCCCCTCCACCCCCCACCTTCTTTTCCTTAAACACATCCGCACCTTGTATATCATCTGCCAACTCGATCCCCCCACCCCCTGGTGTCCTCCTTCATCTCTAGCCCACTGTTGTGCCTTTACTGTTGTGTCCCATCCTCTCTCCATCGCCACATCCTCCACCTCCTTTCCCCTCCCAGATGATGAGCTTCACCCTAACATCCACCCCTCCTACCAACCTTCCTCCCCCCTACTCCCCAGGGCTCCCTCTACCCACCTATTCCCTTCCTTTGATGGGTTTTCCCCCTTCTAAACCGCCACCCTCTCCCATGCCCCCTTTCTGTGTGTCTGCATTCCCTCCTGCCTTGTCTTCCCGCTTCATCTCCTGCCGCTTGGTGCTCCTCCTGCCCCCCTTTTCCCTCTTCATCCTGCCCTCCCCACAGCTCCTTCCCCTCTTTTTCCCTCCTCTCTGGCTTCAGCATGTCCCTATGAGCGGGTTTTGTTCTTCCTGAGTCATTTCCAGTAGTTTTTTAAGTCTCGCTCCGTGTGATTTTTATACTGTGGCTGACTTTTATCTTGTGTTTGTCTCCAGTGTATTTTAAATGTGCAACCAGTTGCCAATTGTCTTCTTTTAGCTTTATGTCGACTTTTTAACAGTCCCCCCATGCGTGTCCCCATATTAGTGTATATTTTAACTCCCGTCATCTCCATTTACTGTGTTTTTATGCCCCACTTTTATCCCCTTTTTTATGTAAGTGTTCCCCTTTTCATGTATTTTTGTAAACCAGTTTGGGTAAAGAGTGGTTGACTGTGCCACATCCAGCCCTCCCATGCCCATGTGAGGCAGGGGAATGAAATAACAATAAAGGAAAGGAAAAGAGCATTCATAGGCGCAGAATGAGAATTCTGTATGCAGCATCTGCTGCAGCTCAAGTCACGTAATTTTGTGATGGCGCATTTTTGCCTTTATAGCACTTAGTACTTTGTGTTATTGCTTCACTGTTACAGACAGATCACCTTCAGAAGTACTGTGGAACTTTGTATATACATTTGACAGTCATCTTAATAATCACATACGAGGAACTTAAGTTGACTTAAAGACGTGAAGAGCAATACTATTGTGCTTTTTCGCCACAGTATCATAGCTCAGATTCCACTTTATTTGCGATTTTTCGGTAACAGGATATGGAGCGACAGCCAACAATTTTTTTTTAATTTTTTCATTGCACGTAGTCAAATTGTCGAATCTCTGTTCCAATAATTATGTTCCAATAACACTGTATAGAAAACTGTCTTATGCAGAAATACTTAGATACACACAACGGTTTGAAAACCTGCATAAATTGGAGGAAATTGATGAGTCTGTCACATATAATTTTTTTTCTACATATTAACACAGCACCAATACATACACACTGACAGTTTTCTCAAACACACTTGTAGATTTATTTATATGGCAATTCTATCCTAAACATATGGCCACAAAATCGCAGAAATTATCTCCACCATACAAGACTTTATAGTACTGTGTGTCGTTATGTTTCAACATCTGAAGTGTCTCACTCTAATATGACATTTACAATTGTACATATGTAGTACATGCCTGTGAGAAATAACTGGTCCTCCTTTAACATACTTCTGCTTACATCCGTAGCAACGACAATACTGCTGTTACTTAAACTCAAGCGTGCAGAAACATATATTAAGCAAGGCGAATACGTGTAATGTTGTAGACAAGCAGCGTCGGGTCAGAATCACGTGACTGGCCTGATTTGATGTTGAGAACATGCGCAGTAGGTTATTCTCACTCCATAGCTATTTATAATCTATGGGCTCAACACGCAGGCGTCTGGTTCGTGGCGATAAACCGCCTGTGATCGGTCGCTCGCTTCTGCCAAGCCAAACACGAGCGGCTTATCAAGAAATTTCAACCACTATTTCGAATATCACTCTGCGGTCAAGTTCCGATAGTGAAATTTAGCCGCGATGCTTAGCAGCAGCAGCTGCAGCTGATCTGCGTATGTCGACTAATGCTCGTATCGAAATAAGGAAAAACCTGCAGTTGAAAATTGTTAATTTTGTTTTGGAGCGCTTTTATTAGGTACACATTAATATGCGTATTATCTATTCTTTTGGACATGTCCGAATTTATGTGCGTCAGCAGCCGTGCGTATAGAATGGAAGAGAAATTTTCATATCTCAGTTGCATTCGTCCATTGCCTTAAATGCAGCAGCGAAATGAGAAAACTTGTGCTGGAGTGGAACTCAAAACCGGATACTCCGCTTCTCTAAATGGTTCAAATGGCTCTGAGCACTATGGGACTTAACATCTGTGGTCATCAGTCCCCTGTCCGCCCCCGTAGCTGAGTGGTCAGCGTGACGGATTGCCGTCCTCTGGGCCCGGGTTCGATTCCCGGCTGGGTCGGAGATTTTCTCCGCTCAGGGACTGGGTGTTGTGTTGTGTTCTTCATCATTTCATCCCCATCCGGCGTGCAGGTCGCCCAATGTGGCGCCGAATGTAATAAGACCTGCGATATGGCGGCCGGACCTGCCCCGCGAGGGGCCTCCCGGCCAATGACGCCAAACGCTCATTTCCATTTCATTTCCATCAGTCCCCTAGAACTCAGAACTACTTAAACCTAACCAACCTAAGGACATCACACACACCTATGCCCGAGGCAGGATTCGACCCTGCGACTTTGTAGCAGCCGCTTGGTTCCGGACTGAAGTGCCTAGAACCGCTTCAGCCACAGCTCATATGCAGACAGAGGAGCGTATTGGGGACAGTGGCGTGGACGGGGTTGAAACATTCGCACCGAGTGACATTTGCATGGAGTGACACTTGTTCGGAGCCTGGGGCTCCCGTCTGCCTAACCAGCTTTTCACGGGTGCAGGCACACAACGAAGTTTAACAGTTCAGCACAGGTGCTCGTGCGAGGTGCCTGGCACTCACACCACAGCCGTGAGCAACCGTGTATCGCTTCAGGGTGGCTTATTAACATGTTTAGTGACATGTCTGGTTTCAAGACTGTTGTATTAACGAGAACTGACAATGAAATTTAACATAATGTGAAAAGGCACTGAAATTCAACATCTCTTTCAATATTTTAATGACGCAATGTGCGGTGGCCAGCTAAGTGAGAAACAAGGTATTTCTTACAACGTTGCAGTCTTATGGTGACTGCCGTTTTAGGACTAGAATTGATTTGACAGATTTAAATGTCGTTACCATTTTATTTAAACGTCAAACATAAAAAGACTCAATATCAACGAATATTACTTAGTTATGGTTTTCACTGAAGAATGGTTGTCTGGTCACCCTTTTTGACAAGACAAGCTCTTAAGTTGAAGTCTGCGAGTGAGCTTCTGTGGCAGAATCTCGTTCTCTTCAATAAGTAAAAATGCAGCATGTACACGTAAGTCTAAATATCAATATAATCGAAGCTGCAGACTTGTAAAGTCGTGAAAATTTACATTGAGGGAACAGAAGTCTAGGAGGCTGCTTTTACTGTCAAACTAATCACACACACGTCACACTGTTGCTGTAAAAGTTCTAGCTGCAGCCCAGTTCCCACGCCGTCGACATAACCCGAAACTCAGTAAAATTGCACAGCCCTTTGCAAACTGAAACGTACTACAGGAACTTGATCTAACTACAGATTTATTCGTTGAGCGCTTCTTCTCAAAACAAAAACGCATTTTCATAGTGAAAATATTGAGACCTTTATTTCTCCACTCCCATATGATGAGCACTTTCTTCAATCATATAGCTTAGAAGCATTTTCCTTGTTTCTTTTTTTTATTTATTTTGATTTTTGCACTTCAGCTTCTCGCTGGTCGTCATCCAAGTGTCCATAAACTTTTGAATGGAATCTATTGAAATGTTGTAAACTGGAGTTTTTCGCTGTTCAAAGTTTGAAGAACATTAGTAGAACACTAGGTATATCAAGACACATCACATTAATAAACATATGGACTAAGCATCCTGCTCTGATACGTTGATACTCAAGTGTCCTACCGCTTTCAAATTTCCAAGCTGACAATTATGCTACTTTTCATCCCCTTAAAAACAGCAACTCTCCGTTTTAAGGGAAGACTCCACGCTAAAAATTCAATTTTGTTTAAAACTAAATTTAATAGCTAAGTTCCATGTTTGGAGTGCCTACTCTTAGATCCCAAAACGATTTCACTGTATTCGAATTACAAGTAGATCTAAGAAGTGTTTTAAGTACGGACATACTAAAGGGCTATGGCACCGAAAGACGCCGAAGATAATTTTCGTTTTCTATCATCATCAAAAAGAACCATATTTACTCCGAACTTGCCATAATCTGAAACTGGCAAAAACAAGTCGCAATATTTCCAGGAAGCTGAAGCGAAACAATTGGAAGCCACTCGCTGGAAATCAATTAATTTGCCCATTGACTGTGTAAATACAAATTTAGGGAATACACTGAAGTTCTGTTCAGCAGAATCAACAACCTCCAAGAAAAAAGGCATTTCCTTACAATCCGGTAACTGTACCACTGCACCTCCTCAAGAAGACTGTGAGTAGATTTTTACTCAGAAAATTCAAGAAAAAGACTACCCTGATCTTGAACTTACGAGAAGAATCCTCATTTAATAAGGTAGAAAAACGTTATGGTGAATTTTAATGGGTATGTGTCCAGCAATAACATTCAATTTTTGATAAAGTGTTAAAATCTATTTTACCATAAGTTTCTTTGTCTCCAGTGCTAACTTCTTTTTATCATAAACATTAACCAACCTGAATGAAATGTTTGCAGGAAGTGTTCTTGATATGTTTGCATACTTACGTGCATTAATATTATCGAAAATGTAGTTTGTTTATTTTATCATCACATTTATGTACCGATAATTACAGAAAATTTACGCCTGAAATTGAAATAAACACTGGAATAAAATTATTAATAATTCTCAAAGACTAAATACACAGAACCGTTGAAATATGTTTTATGAATGTAGTTACAAAGTCTGGTATGTGAAAATTGTGGCGTGAGTTCCAAAAGCTGGTTTTCAACAATACCAGTAAAATCATATTAAAAATTCAGAACTCGAAAACTAATGAAGTTATGGACTTCTAAACTTAGTTATTTCTACATCTTTACAAAGGAGGCACGATTTTTAAACTTGGTTGCTATCGGTGAAGTAGAAGAAATGTTAAATTTTTGACTCAGAGATGCAGGGTTCCATCCAGGCACGTTAGTGTTGATAGCTCTAAAAAAAGGTTTGCATGTTTCTCGCTGTTTATTTGCCAGCAAACCGTAAACAACTGGAATGGTATTTGTTTCCTCCCAAGGACTATTAAGATCCCCAAACTACTTGCTCTACCTATTGAACGTTCAGTCTACATAGAGTGATTCACATCTGTATAAACGGGCTTTTGCCTTTTCGCTGGCAAACACCAGTATTCTGTCATTCGGTCTCCTATTATCATCTGCAAGTAAAGAATTATTTTCTTGGAAGAATATTCCTCAAGAATCGGTGGGATTGTGTATCATTCCCATATATGTTCGCCTAATGCGGTGTAAGAATTGTTTCGCATTTCTGTGTGATGGTAACGATGTTACTGAGTCCTAGCATCGATTGAAGAGCTGCCTACTTTTTCAACATATCTGATAACACTATAGTGTCTTTTCTTTTGCCCGCTTCTTTGCTCTGGCAAAATGTTTTCGCACTTCATTTGCTGCTTCATCTGAAATACAAATATGGCTACCTTCCCCTAACACTGTGTTGTTTTTGGTGGATGGTATTCCGTTGCATTGATTTTTTTTTTAAGTTTACACAACGCCAGTAAGTTAGTTCCTGTTTGTTTGCAAAGTTCACTGTATATGATACGCTTTGTAAATCAGTAAAGGCTTCCCTTTGGTCGCCTCGGTGAACTCCAATACCTCAGCATTAAAACACGGAACTCTACTTCTTGCCAGTCAGAGGCCAGCTGCAGTATTGAACTCTGGGAGAAAGTCACTCACACAACGAAATGGTGCGGGGGCAGGGAATTTTGTGTAGGAAATGGACTTTGGTCACCCCCACGTACGTCGCAGGTATCGGCGGACAGGTAGATGTACCCTACTTTTGGAGCACCCTGTCCACTACCTACAGTGTTCTGGGCTCCGTACAAACGTCAGCACATTCCGTCTCCGTAAAAGTGTCACTCCATGCTAGTGTCACAAACTCGTGCAAGACAATAGAGGATGTGGAAGGAGTGGTAAAGCGTGGGAGGGAAGGAGACTTACGTGATGTTTACATCAGTGATGAAGGGACGCATAGGAGTTCTGTAGAGGCTTTCTTTTGAATGATTTCGGTCGACTGTTGGTACACGGAATTTCAGTGATTTAATTGGGTGAATTTAACAGTTCCAAACCACGAGGAATTGATCTCCAGAGCGCTAATAGAAGCATGGGCAGCAGGGAAGTCTGTGACGTCAGCATGATGAAGCAAATATAAGATAGAGGGTGATATAAGATTGTTGACCGTGTTTTGAGCAGCCGTGACTGGACGGATCCTTGGGAAACACCTGTAGTTTGATGAAAATTCAGAAGTTGGTATTCCTTAAAGTTAGAAAAGATGAATGGTTAGCTAGAAAGAACGTTAGCTAGAACGATGTAACTGACTATAAGGGCGTGCTACGGGAGTTCGAAGAGGAGGCCAGAGTTGTGGGTATATTTTATGTCTAGGGATGGCAAGAGGCAAGTTACTGCCGATACAGGAGGTGGACTAGGTGTAGTGATGGCAGCCAGATGAAATGAAATGAAATGGCGTGTGACTAGGGCCTCCCGTCGGGTAGACCGTTCGCCTGGTGCAGGTCTTTCGATTTGACGCCACTTCGGCGACCTGCGGGTCGATGGGGATGAAATGATCATGGTTAGGACAACACAACACCCAGTCCCTTAGCTGAGAGAATCTCCGACCCAGCCGGGAATCGAACCCGGGCCCTTAGGATTGACAGTCTGTCACGCTGACCACTCAGCTTCCGGGGGCGGACGGCAGCCATATTAGACGATGAGAAGAGAGGTTTTGTTCAACGTGTTGTGGATGC
The DNA here is from genome assembly GCF_023864345.2 of Schistocerca serialis cubense. Lineage (NCBI taxonomy): Eukaryota > Metazoa > Arthropoda > Insecta > Orthoptera > Acrididae > Schistocerca > Schistocerca serialis. The sequence goes on from NC_064643.1 coordinate 701,423,286, forward strand.
ATTTAACGAGCGGGGATTCAAGGGCCTTGCTGAAGACTCGGATAAGGCTGACGGTTGGGTAGTAAATAGTTTCACTAGACGGTTTGTTGGGCCTTAGAAAAAGGAGAATCTTTGTGGTCTTTCGTGGCCCTTGGTTAAATCAGTACAGGACTATTCAAAAACAGGAAACAGATTTCAAATATTTGTTGTTTACAAACTACAAAAAATAGAGACACAATTCGATCGTTTGTGGAATGAGAAAAGTTCAAATATTTATGCATTCAATGTGTGCACCATGTTGTAGAAGCACCACCGTTTAGGATAGGGAAAGTTAGTTTTGTGCGATATTTGGAGAACGAAGTTACAGCCAGGTGCAGGCCGGATTGCAGTAAGTTACGCATACCAGCAGTTGCGAAGGCAAGAGCAGTTGATGTGAATAGTAGTACTTTCAGTCACGTTTTGTTGTAACAAGGAAGTGATGTAGGGATATCTTTTAGTTTTCGTTGCGCAACAGGGTGACTTCCGAACAGGTGAGAATATCCTCTAAATAGGCATTCCAGTCATCTCAAGGTTGTACTTGCGGATTAGTTTGAATGAGATGTGGTGGGGTTGTGGACGTTGGTGTGTGACATGGGTTATGTTTGATATTAGCACAGTGTCACGGACTCTTCGAATTGGATGTAGGACCTCTGCAAGTAAGAGTCTAAAGATATTTGTGGATACTGTTATAATAATGGGAGTAGAATTGCTTTGAGGACGGATATGGAGAAAGGAAAGTATATTGACGCCACCGCTTAAGCTGAACTTGAGAGAGGCTACTGAATATAAGCAAAGGAACAGACGCTCTTAAGATATGAAATAGCAATAATTCAATTTTCTGCAGGGTTGCGTAAGGGTTGTGACCGCACAGGGATGTGCTTACGTTAACCAACTCCGGCTCTGGCCGCTGGGGGTTCTTGTCATTTTATTCAACGTTGTGGGAAGATATTCGGATGATGTGGTGGGGTTGCAGGAAGGTTACATTGCGGATCATGGAAGTTTTTCTCGGTGCCGGTATTGGTGAGCGAGATTTTGTTAAAGTTTGGGGGAGCGGATATTGGAGAGATGGAGAAAAGGTTGTTGCTATGCTGTCGAGCAATTATTAAAGTTAGGGAGGTAGAACTGTAAGTCAGGGTGGGTGGGGTTACGGGTGGGGAGTAGGAAATTATTGAACTAAAGTGACGAAGTGAGAGTGCTTGTGGGAGTAGACGTACTGTATCATGGGCTACCTATTTATTTCCTGCATCTGACAGGGGAAGTCCACACGTAACATGTCATATACAACAGTAGTGTTGAGTGCTGGGAGCACACCACCTGAACTAGCTCGACGTTCATAACGGCTCCTGGACGAGGACGTTAAAGAAGTCTGAAGCTACTTGTTTGTGATACGGAAGTGGATAAGATAGTAGAATTAGATGCCGAACTTTACTACCCATAGTGACATTCGTAATGTATCAAAGATATTCAGCGACGCAACAGAAATCTGGACGTTGTTGCTCTCTGTGCCTTTTCAGGTTTGTGGTCTCATTTCCAACAGGCGATTTAATGTAAAAAAATTTAGCTCGTTACCTCGGATTTGCGGAAGATATGATGATACATTTTGTTTAGAGCCACGATCTTTCGAGTGGTAGGATTCCACCCACTCACTCATCCCTTATTGTGCTAATTTTTTCATTTCTAGACCTACCAGCTTCCACTCTGTGTGTAACATATTTTCTCTCCATCTCTTTCCTCTCATCTGTTATTCTGGTACCAAAGAATTTTCCTTCTGATGCGATCCATAGATTTCTCTCTTCACCTGTTATGTGCGGCACCATTTGGCTCTCTATTTCATCTGCATACTTTATTTTTAACATCCTCCTGTGGCTTAACGTGTAAAATGTTACCACATTCTTCTCTTTTAGACTCCTCAGTGAGGGCATTTATGATTTACGCCAGTAAATAAGTGAGCTCTGTAATATAATTTTGTGAACGTCAATATTAGCGATATGAGCACATAAATGTAAATAATACAACAACGAAAGGAGTTTAAATGTAATTACCATGTGGATCAGTACCAATGTTAGATCTGTTCAAGTTCATATCTCCTTAAGTCAGCATGACATATCCCTGATTCATCTCAAAATGTTCATTAGAGCATATATCATTTACTTTTCTGGGGTTTACATTTATGTCATTACGTGTATTACTGCTAAAAGTGTTTTGTGACTAAAAAAATGTTTAGCATTAAGACATTTGAAATTAGTGCACGACTTCATACAGTTTCCGCTCTTCACCGAAAAAATATATTCCCATGACATCGGTTATCGTCTGTAATTGTAATTTTTTTATTTGGTGTGCTGTGTCGGAAATTGCATCTTGTAGTATCTCTTTTTAATTACGTCTGTACAAAGGTGTGTCCACTTAATGGATTCTTGTCATTATTCTGAAGGAAGTGTCACTGAAGGGCATATTCACCTTACTAAAACATAACGTTTTAATTAACTGATTGTCTTAAAGTTGATCCTGCTTTCTCCTTATGAGGACTATGGCTACAGTTCTTGATTGTGCAAAAAACAGTAAAATGTTTCCTGGATTATGACTCTTTGGTGAACCAGTAATAATAAAATGAAATTTAACTATGTACACTTTTAACCTTATTATCAGAAATAAATTTACATATTTACATGTTGAAACTTCAAAATTATCCTGATCACATACAATATAAATAGTTACGTACCAAATAATGAATTTTATTTAACGTAGTTTGAAATGCAGCTAGCCATATGTCTTGGCTCTTTTCTTTCAACATGATAATTAATTTAAATAGTGAAGAACGAGGAGTTAGGGTCTAACAATAATAGTTATGAAAAGTATATATGACTGCATTTATTGTATTTGCTGAGTTCTTGTTGACTTCTTGTCTTAATTAGCGTTTTCACATATGACGTGGTGCTGGGTGTACTCTCTGCTTTTCTGGGAGAGCTTGAGAATCACATGCACGATGAAGTCAAGAGAAGCGATACGGGGTCTTACAAAAAAAAAGTGGGGCTTGGTGTGGAGCTGAGACACAGGCATTCACGGAAACAAAGTCGGACCATGCTACAGGTAGAGATAGAAGCACTTCCAGGCAAAAACTGCATCGCTGTCGGCTTCCTGGCGGACCGCTGGTATTGTTGAGTTTTATGGTAGATTTCTACTCCGGCCGAGCAGATAGATATGGAGTAGGAGAAAGAAATTGTATCACTAGGGGGCTGGTGCTAAGAATAGTGCCTTCAGCACCGATTAACGTTGTACGTTCATTTATGATCAGGCTGGAGTACAGTAGAACAGACAGTCCCCTCTTAAACAAACAAACAAAAATCTTTTTAGATCGCTGCTCCATCTGGTTTCATAGCTTCCGTTATTTATTCTAAGAAGGGTTTGATGCGGTTGATGTGGTGCACACCAGAAGATCTCTCTGACTTAAATGATCACTAACACGAACGCATTCGTACGAGCAATTTTTGTTATTCTTACATAATGACAAGAACATTTTATTTTTAGCTTAATGACTCTGGTTTCATGGATTCTGCTTTGCATCTATTGGTTTTCGGCATTGCTGATTCAGCGTAGTAAAATTTTGGATGGGTTATGTTCTATATTAATGAGATTTGTGATATATTATGATGAAGGAGAAAGTTGGTTGTGATGTCGTTCATTTACTTTCGTTTAACATTATAATCAGTAAGTGAGATGCAATTTCAACTACAGTAGTCTAAAAGTAAAGCAATTAGCAACAGGGAACAGGATCGAGTTATGAATTACTGTGATTCGTGAGAGAAACAGATGAATTTTCCCACAGAACAACTAATTCCTGTCAGCAGCAATAATGAAAGTCGTGTGACAGATAGCACATAGGCAGAACATGTAGAAAGTAAAGTGAGCAGTAGTAACAGCGAGGGGGAAGGTGAGGTCTCACAACTAAATGCAGAAGTGGTAATAACTATTGACATTTGTGAAAAAGAGAGCAAGAGGCCGAACGTGTCAGTGAGAGCAGATCCTCCATTGCGTTTGTATGTATCTTCGAACATATGTAGGGAGAAACAAAAGATGATAGTTTTGGCATCTAGAATTTGTGAAGGAAGTGAGGAAGAAAGACAAGGAAATGGGCGAAAAGGTATGGAACAAAGTTGAGGAAACAGAGGGAGAGACAAAGTAAATTTGGAAACTGGAAGAAGAAAGTAAGAAAATGAAGCAGAATGCAAAGGACGTAGCACACAAAGCTGAGAAAGTAGTGATGGAAGCGAAAGAAGAATCGAGAATAATAGTAAAGTAAAATCACGAATAGATTTTAAAAACGTCCAGTAGCGTTGAAAACGTGGAGTGGAGACTGGGGTAACTCTTGGATGTCTAGCAGAGTCATTCAGAATTGAAGGAGTGGCACGTGAAATTAGAGAAATGGGTTTGTTTATAAGATGCACGTTGGCAAGGTCTAGAAGCCTATTGACAAAATGTTAGAAGCGACAAATCTGTTATGAGTTGAGTATTTTGAGATAATAAAAGATGAAATTTCCGAAGTTGGTACAGGCTCTGATATTACTAACATGGTATCAGTAGCGGAAACACAAGAGTTACAGTCACTTTTTGCATTCAAGTTACACAGAAAATTGGCTAGTGTTGTCATTAAGAAAACAAATATAAAAGGAGCCATGGTGGGCAAATATACAGAATCAAACGGCCAGGGCAGACTATACTGGTTTGTCAAAGACACACTCTGACAGAAATTTCTTGGTGGTACACAGACCAGCCATCCATTTACTTATTGCCATGGATTTCCTCAGTGACTAACACACAGTGTTAGATCTTGGATGAGATGAGGTCATTTTACAAAAGGGAGCAAAGATCCAAATCTATTTCAGAGAGTAAGCCATTTGTGCTCAAATCCTGGCGAGTTATATAAAGCTTTCTCTTCATCTAGAAAAATACGTGGAAATGAGTGTGAACTGGAACAAGAATTGAGAAAGACAATAAGAAGAAGACAAGAAGGTGAATAAGAGAGCAGGCAACAATTATAGCTGGTTGGAGTAGATGAATGACATCGAGTCATAAGGAAGATAAGAATTGTGAAGAACACTATTTGCAAACGGAGGTGTATATTTGCCGACACCAAGTACCATCAGAAATTTTCAATATGCGTTCAAGGTAAAAGGACATTCCAAGTTTTGTTACCTCCATACCCTGTCTCACTTCTATACAAGAATATGAAAATGTTAAATGAGGGAGTGATTGAGCTATAGTTTCCACTTATTATAGTCCGTTGCAGGTTGTCGACTGGAAAGATGGGTTCGTATGCCTCATACTGGACTATAGATAAATTAGCACCATAATTGCATTAGGTTCCTCACTGCTTCCACCTTTAACTACCTTGAAGAATCGTACATCACTCAAGAGATTGAGGGAATTAATCGATTATCCACCAAAGACGAGACTGCATTATAGATAAATTAACACCATAATTGCATTAGGTTCCCCACTACTGCCACCTTTAACGGTCTTGAAGAATCGTACATCACTGGGGAGATTGAGGGAAGTAATCGATTATCCGCCAAAGACGAGACTAAAGTGTCGTAAATTGGTTGGCCAGGTGTTGCACACCATAATTGCATTAGGTTCCCCACTACTGCCACCTTTAACGGTCTTGAAGAATCGTACATCACTGGAGAGATTGAGGGAAGTAATCGATTATCCGCCAAAGACGAGACTAAAGTGTCGTAAATTGGTTGACCAGGTGTTGCACAGAATAAGAGAAGTAGGAAGGAAGAGAAAGAAAGGGTTGGCAAGTGTGAGAGACTAGCAAGTGGGCCAGGAATTCCTTGTTGGTGGCCCGTTGACACTGAAAAGAATTTGTGACACAATTTCTTCTTTTTATTTGCAAGTTGGAAGAATTTAACACAATGTTGCTTCCCCATCAAAACATGGTCGTGCTGCAGCCCGGGATGACAAAGCCATTGTCATCTGCAAGTGGACCTTGTGCACTATGAGTGCGCTCCTCACTGGTCGTGTTGGTGTTATATCACAAGAAATGAACATTCTTACCAACACCTATTACTATATAATGTGTCTACAGTACTATGATGCAAACTCACCTTTCTTCCATATGAAGTTTTATAAGTTAGCCACTGTGTATCACAACACGGTACTGTGCTAATTGGCCATAACCTATTACTATTTATTTGTTCTCTTACTGAGAATACCCCACATACACTTAGTACTGATCAGCACACCCTATTCGGTTTAAACACTTGAATACAGGGACTTACCTCCTCATGCTACTCCATGACTAGGTACTATTCAGGTCAGTGGAGTAATTAGCTACTCACCATCTTGGTACACAAGTGTTGACAATGTGCGCAACAAGCACCATCAACGGATCACTGATCCTTGGGAAAAACCACAGACCATTTGTTCCTTGCCACTTACACATGATGTCATGGGGTCGATACTGTGGGAAAATGAAGCAATGAACCAGTAATATTTTGTCCAGTGATGTCTCACCTGTCATCACTGACGGCCCTCTTTGGACCATATGTGGGTGGACCTGGCAATGATAACCTGCTGTGTACTGCCGACGCTGATCCTGCCAGGTGCATCATGCCCACACTGCAAACCATGACTTGAGGGAGTTAAACTCATCCAAGGCCCGCCCCCTGTACACTGTGCATTCATGAAGCCTCCGCCGAAATCGCGAGACAATGGAAACATCCCACATTACTCATGTGAAGATATAGAGTGATTTCAGCCACAGACCATTCCATTCTGTTATGCGTTCTCCTTCAGCAGACGATTTGATGACTAAGTTTTTTATTATGTATTATTTTTCACGTTGTATTAATATGTATTACGAACACATTGTCATTTTCACGTTATACCTTCGAACGAATTTATTTTATTATTTTATAAGGATTTATAAACCAACATTAATAAGAATCAGCACTGTTTGTTTGATCTTTTTGGTATTTGACACTATAGCATATTAGATAAAATTTTGAATTATCAGATCTCCCACAAGTCCTTTTTACAAATTTCGTGGCACACTTAAAGCTTACAATTATTATTGTCATTATCATATTTGAATAATTATACATACTTAGTGTTCACAGACCACATTATACAGGGTTATTACAAATGACTGAAGCGATTTCACAGCTCTACAATAACTTTATTACTTGAGATATTTTCACAATGCTTTGCACACACAAACAAAAACTCAAAAAGTTTTTTTAGGCATTCACAAATGTTCGATATGTGCCCCTTTAGTGATTCGGCAGACATCAAGCCGATAATCAAGTTCCTCCCACACTCGGCGCAGCATGTCCCCATTAATGAGTTCGAAAGCATCGTTGATGCGAGCTCGCAGTTCTGGCACGTTTCTTGGTAGAGGACGTTCAAACACTGAATCTTTCACATAACCCAACAGAAAGAAATCGCATGGGGTTAAGTCGGGAGAGCGTGGAGGCCATGACATGAATTGCTGATCATGATCTCCACCACGACCGATCCATCGGTTTTCCAATCTCCTGTTTAAGAAATGCCGAACATCATGATGGAAGTGCGGTGGAGCACCATCCTGTTGAAAGATGAAGTCGGCGCTGTCGGTCTCCAGTTGTGGCATGAGCCAATTTTCCAGCATGTCCAGATACACGTGTCCTGTAACGTTTTTTTCGCAGAAGAAAAAGTGGCCGTAAACTTTAAACCGTGAGATTGCACAAAACACGTTAACTTTTGGTGAATTGCGAATTTGCTGCAGTAATGCGTGAGGATTCTCTACCGCCCAGATTCGCACATTGTGTCTGTTCACTTCACCATTAAGAAAAAATGTTGCTTCATGACTGAAAACAAGTTTCGCACTGAACGCATCCTCCTCCATGAGCTGTTGCAACCGCGCCGAAAATTCAAAGCGTTTGACTTTGTCATCGGGTGTCAGGGCTTGAAGCAATTGTAAACGGTAAGGCTTCTGCTTTAGCCTTTTCCGTAAGATTTTCGAAACCGTCGGCTGTAGTACGCTTAGCTCCCTGCTTGCTTTATTCGTCGACTTCCGCGGGCTACGCGTGAAACTTGCCCGCATGCGTTCAACCGTTTCTTCGCTCACTGCAGGCCGACCCGTTGATTTCCCCTTACAGAGGCATCCAGAAGCTTTAAACTGCGCATACCATCGCCGAATGGAGTTAGCAGTTGGTGGATCTTTGTTGAACTTCGTCCTGAAGTGTCGTTGCACTGTTATGACTGACTGATGTGAGTACATTTCAAGCACGACATACGCTTTCTCGGCTCATGTCGCCATTTTGTCTCACTGTGCTCTCGAGCGCTCTGGCGGCAGAAACCTGTAGTGCGGCTTCAACCGAACAAAACTTTATGAGTTTTTCTACGTATCTGTAGTGTGTCGTGACCATATGTCAATGAATGGAGCTACAGTGAATTTATGAAATCGCTTCAATCATTTGTAATAGCCCTGTACAAGTATTCTTTCTCTAGAGTTACTTTTAGGATTTTTTTACCGTATGGAAATATCGTTTCTCTCATACAAGGAAACACAGGTAGTTAGAAGGACGTAACTGTGAGGGTACAGGGTGAATCACCGCAAAAATTGCGGGAATAGACGCGCGGTATCCACAGAATGGATTGCTAGAATGGATTGCCGATAAACAGGTTGTAATAATATTTAGAAAGTGTATTTTTGTGTAAACAGACAATTTTCAAATGGACAATGCTTATTGCCATTAACAGGCTCAAAGTAGGGTAAATTAGAATTTCAGTGCTGTTTTTTTCTGCAGGATTGTAATGCGAGTCGTTTACGAGATACCGTGGTATGAAAAGTTTCCATTTCGACCCTTGTGTGTGCCATTGAACCTGCGTAGTTGCTGGGTGCGATGTTACTATGTTTGCTTACAGTGTGGCTGTGTGTTCCTTGAGTGCACTGCGACTTGACAGTCAGTTAGCGCTTGGCAGTCCAAGCAGTAGGTCGAGAGTGAGCGATGGGATTTACCAATGCAGAAAAAGCCGACATGCTCATGGTGTATGGAGAGTGCAGGAAGAATGCAGTTCGTTCTGGTGTGGTGTATATGGCAAGATACCCCAGTACACGTCAGCCATCTCGGCAATTACTTATCAGCCTCTTCAGCCAGTTATATGATAATGGTAGTGTAACACCTAGAGAAATTAACAGAAGGAATTAAGTGATGACATAAGGGGAGGAAATTAATGTTGTTCCCACTGTTGCAGTTGGTCCGCACGTTAGACACCGCACAATCGCACAAGGAAGTGGCATCAGTCAGGCAAGTGTTAAAATGGCTCTGAGCACTGTGGGACTTAACATCTGAGGTCATCAGTTCCCTAGAACTTAGAACTACTTAAACCTAACTATCCTAAGGACAGCACACACATCCATGCCCGACGCAGGATTCGAACCTGTGACCGTAGCGGTGCACGGTTCCAGATTGTAGAGCCTAGTACCGCTCGACCAACCCGGCCGGCCAGGCAAGTGTTCTACACATTCTCCATCAGCAGAAGTTCTATCCCTATCACGTCTCTCTCCATCAAGAGTTGCATGGAAACGCTCATGAGAATCGTGTTAACTTCTGTAAATGGGCATTGAGACAAGATAATCCATAATGAGATTTTCCCTCTGCAGCGGAGTGTGCGCTGATATGAAACTTCCTGGCAGATTAAATCTGTGTACCGGACCGAGCCTCGAACTCGGGACCTTTGCCTTTCGCGGGCAAGTGCTCTACCAACTGAGCTACCCAAGCACGACTCACGCCCCGTCCTCAGAGCTTTACTTCTGCCAGTACCTCATCTCCTACCAGTAGCGAAGCCGATTACGAGTGCTAAGTTTGAGTCTAAGGAAGAATGATCGTAGTGTTGTACTTCAGGCAGCCAGTGACAGAGACAACAATCTGCTCATCTTGCATACCAGAACGTTATGGCAGTCTCAGATCATAATTCATTCTGGGCAATGCAATTACCTATTCCACATCCATAGGAGTATTACTAGACGGAAGTGTGTGTGTGTATATGTGTGTTTTCTTTTTTCGATTTAACATTCAGACAAGAAGTCACTGAAATCGACCAGCAGAAATTCGTGAGATATTTCAAAGCACCAGTGGTGGTTATAGGTGTCCGTTTATAACTTTCGGAATAACTTTGTCAGCCAGAAGATTTCCTTTACATGAAGCTAATGGAACATTTTTGCATTTTTTAATTTAGTTTGTTGCCAGATAGTCAGATGCTTTTCTGCGTTTGTGCTTTGACTGAATAAATTAACGTGCTCATTCCGATTTTATCTTTGTTAGCACCATAAATATTTTCATTTCTGTTACTAGGCAATTTCCCCCCCCCCCTCCCCCCTCCCCCCATAGGATCTACAGCTAGGTCCTCAACATTTCATTGCATTAATTAATCCATCTGCCTACAGTGATTTTTTGTATGTCTCATAATTATTTTTCCCATTCAGATTTTTACATTCTACACTCGCAGAGTTTGCAAGTTTTATACGAACTTTCTTACTTATAACTAAAATTATCTACATCCCCTGGTATCAAAGGCTTAAAATGTGTATCAGACTTGATTACATCATAGTCTTCAATAACTTTCCACATTTGGTAAAACCTGAAGTTGTTTAAGAGCTAAAGAAATTGTAGTGTCAGCTCTAAAGAAAGAATGCACACTTTCTTCGTTTTCTTATATTCACACATTATGCACAGGTGACAAAAAGGGAAAGCGACTTGTTACATTCCCACTTTGATGTACTGTGCACGATTAGAGCAGATGAAGAACTCTTTATCCATTTCATTCACATCAGTCAATTCTAGACCCAAAAATGAATTGTCTCTATTCAATATCTGTGCAATATGTCCACTTTGCAGCAAAATTCCAATAAATATTGTGTAGGTGTAGGCGACTCTTTTAGAGAAAACCACATTAACACAGTGTTCAAAATAGTATCGAATATTTTGAGGAGCGATTCTACCCACGAAATAAAGAAGTATAGTAAACATTGGTTGTGAAATGCACTGGTTCTTCTCCGATACTGTGAAACTCGCCTCTTCTGCTGCAAGTTTTTGGTTTACCATATGCTGGGAGGAGGTAATATGTACCAAAACACGTGAAACATGTCCAGTGAATATGGGCTCTAAAATGCATACCTTATGAGCCATGAGCTACGGTGAAACACATTTCTACTGAACATTTCTGCGTGATTTGGTCCACACTGCTTCCTTCAAAAATATGGAAAGCGAATATCTTGTTGTAGAAGTTATGTATTTCATAGTACCAAAAACGAACAAATCCTCTTAGCTCATAAGGTATGCATTTTAGAGCCCATGTATATCAGACTTTTATTCTTGTTTTGGTGGGTAAAACCCCGTCACAAAATATTCGACACCTTTTTATAACACCATGCATAATGATACGTGCATCACTGCCCGCCCTTCGTCAGCTAACTCTTAAGTACTACTCATTACTATATAAAATTGTTTCAACTGATCAAAAATGATAGCTTTACGTCTACATACACTCCTGGAAATTGAAATAAGAACACCGCGAATTCATTGTCCCAGGAAGGGGAAACTTTATTGACACATTCCTGGGGTCAGATACATCACATGATCACACTGACAGAACCACAGGCACATAGACACAGGCAACAGAGCATGCACAATGTCGGCACTAGTACAGTGTATATCCACCTTTCGCAGCAATGCAGGCTGCTATTCTCCCATGGAGACGATCTTAGAGATGCTGGATGTAGTCCTGTGGAACGGCTTGCCATGCCATTTCCACCTGGCGCCTCAGATGGACCAGCGTTCGTGCTGGACGTGCAGACCGCGTGAGACGACGCTTCATCCAGTCCCAAACATGCTCAATGGGGGACAGATCCGGAGATCTTGCTGGCCAGGGTAGTTGACTTACACCTTCTAGAGCACGTTGGGCGGCACGGGATACATGCGGACGTGCATTGTCCTGTTGGAACAGCAAGTTCCCTTGCCGGTCTAGGAATGGTAGAACGATGGGTTCGATGACGGTTTGGATGTACCGTGCACTATTCAGTGTCCCCTCGACGATCACCAGTGGTGTACGGCCAGTGTAGGAGATCGCTCCCCACACCATGATGCCGGGTGTTGGCCCTGTGTGCCTCAGTCGTATGCAGTCCTGATTGTGGCGCTCACCTGCACGGCGCCAAACACGCATACGACCATCATTGGCACCAAGGCAGAAGCGACTCTCATCGCTGAAGACGACACGTCTACATTCGTCCCTCCATTCACGCCTGTCCCGACACCACTGGAGGCGGGCTGCACGATGTTGGGGCGTGAGCGGAAGACGGCCTAACGGTGTGCGGGACCGTAGCCCAGCTTCATGGAGACGGTTGCGAATGGTCCTCGCCGATACCCCAGGAGCAACAGTGTCCCTAATTTGCTGGGAAGTGGCGGTGCGGTCCCCTACGGCACTGCGTAGGATCCTACGGTCTTGGCGTGCATCCGTGCGTCGCTGCGGTCCGGTCCCAGGTCGACGGGCACGTGCACCTTCCGCCGACCACTGGCGACAACATCGATGTACTGTGGAGACCTCACGCCCCACGTGTTGAGCAATTCGGCGGTACGTCCACCCGGCCTCCCGCATGCCCACTATACGCCCTCGCTCAAAGTCCGTCAACTGCACATACGGTTCACGTCCACACTGTCGCGGCATGCTACCAGTGTTACAGACTGCGATGGAGCTCCGTATGCCACGGCAAACTGGCTGACACTGACGGCGGCGGTGCACAAATGCTGCGCAGCTAGCGCCATTCGACGGCCAACACCGCGGTTCCCGGTGTGTCCGCTGTGCCGTGCGTGTGATCATTGCTTGTACAGCCCTCTCGCAGTGTCCGGAGCAAGTATGGTGGGTCTGACACACCGGTGTCAATGTGTTCTTTTTTCCATTTCCAGGAGTGTATTTGTGTTAGTGGTGGACATGGTAATTAGAACGGATAGTTCAGAACCCTACTCATGATGGAAATATATTAGATCTAATGACCAATCAACGGATCTAACTTCTTTGAGACTATCCTTAACGAAACTGGTATCAGTGTTCATGACGCGGTGATCGCAACACTGAATACCAACAGAAAGTGTAACCAAATGAAACAGAAATATTTATATGTTCAGCATGCTAGACAGAGTAACAATAGTGTCATACATACCTCAGTGAGGAGTTACGAACTTTTATCTCCGGATAGGAGCACGTAGAGGAGCTGTGGCTCAAGTTTAAAAGAATAGTTGATCCTGTGCTTGGGTAGGCACGTACCCAGAAGGACAGTTACTAATGCGAGAGATCCTCCATGGTGTACAATCATTCTAAGAAAGCTTCTTAAGAAACAGAGACTACTGAATATAGGTATAAAACAAAGCATAGGGCTATATATACAGAAATTGTGAATGAAATACGTTTCGCAGTCAAGAGGGAAATGCGTGAAACCTGCAATGACTGTTATAGCCCTAAGAACTTTTACAGTGGGACGTACCCTCTGCCATGCACTTAATGGCAGCTCGCAGAGTATAGAAGTAGATGTAGATTTATAACGTTAAAAAGTGAATGAGCCCGAGGCATACCAAAGAGCAACAACTGTACTAAATTTCCTTTGCATTCACAGAAGACGTTGTTAATTGTCTCATGTGACAAAAATGACACCATTTAGAACAAATTTCGTACCAGAAATATTTTCGTAACTGATGACGTTTGTTACCATGAACTCAGACATCAACTGACCAAAAATACTAAAAAGGGAGCACCGAGATTAATTACAACATGGTAACCGACATCTGCATGCCGCTAATATGAGAAAGAACGGATATTCCTTTACGACAGCGTAATACAACCTTCATATGAGCACTACCTCGCTGCGTCAGACTTCCATCATCAGCGTTTTCTATCCAAAATTCTTCTAGAAAGCGTCTTGAATACAAAAGATCCATTTCATAGTTACCGTGACGACATTAAGCCCACACGGATAGTTTCCTTCAGAGATACAATCTAGAAACTGCGTTAGCGTTGGGAGAGAGTCGAGGAGATGGTTCAAAAGGTTCAAATGGCTCTGAGCACTATGGGACTTAACATCTGAGGTCATCAGTCCCCTAGAACTTAGAACTACTTAAACTTAACTAACCTAAGGACATCACACACATCCATGCCAGAGGCAGGATTCGAACCTGCGACCGTGGCGGTCTCGCGGTTCCAGACTGAAGTGCCTAGAACCGCTCGGTCACCAGCGCCCGGCACGAGGAGATGCGATTAATTTCTGCATAATATTCTTTTAAAACACAATCTTTCATCACAGCCAGTATTTGTTTCTAAGTTTTGACTAACCCAATAAAGAGAGCGGATCGTTTCCTACAACTGATTAATTTAGAAATAAAAGAGTAGATCTAATATTATGACTGTATGTGACCTGTTAGTGAAACTTGTAACTGGCAACTACCGTCCGAAATTTTTTCTAACATCTCACGGTCAGCGCCAGAGTATGTAATAACGGGAAAAAGTAGTTAGGAAAGTCCAATTTTCTAACTAAATTTCCATCAACTGTTGACTCCATATTTCACAACTTCGTACCTCATTGATAAGATGTCGCCCATTGCTTCTACGCGACGCACATATTCGACTAGGAAGTCACATCGCTTCTGAAAAATTTACGGCACCTTAATTAAAATTATGTCAATATTTTCAAACAGTTCTTGGAATGTCATCCAGACGCATCGTTAAAACCTTGTTTGCGAAGGAAACGTTTGCTCGCTGCCGAATGATTCACGATAACTATTTTGTCTCCGTGTAATAAGGCGGCGAGACATTCCCTTGCCACAGACAGAACATTTCGTGCGACCATTCATAAAACAAAGTGCAAAGCAATATTCCCGGTCGCAGCTGTCGAGGTGCTGAAAATGCAGATTTGAGATTCACGGAGGAGGAGGAGGAGGAGGATGAGGAGGGGGAGGGGGGGATGGTTAGCGGCTGCTCCAGGCTTCCGTGCCCTCTTTCCCCGAACCCGGCGGAACTCGCTCGCGGGAGCGGGAGGAAGAAATAAAAAATAAAGAGAAACCGGTAGGAAGATTTTAAAACTCATCAAAGTCCGGAAGGGTGGCAAGGAAGAGGGGAATGAAGGGAGTTGGGGGTTGGGGTAGGGGGTGAGGCAGGGTGGATGGGCGGGGGAGGTAGTGGGAGGAGCACAGGAACGACGTACGAGCTGGTTAATATTAACATCGGCCGCCAGGGGCGCAGCTGGCGCGCCTCAGCGATTACGTAAACAAAGTGGCCGACCGGGGTTAACGGCGGACGTAATGAAAGCAGCGGCCGCTCTGGCCGAGGCTGGGTGCAGGCGCCGGCGCGGGGCCGCACGCAGATGCGGATCCTCTTCCCCACACCTGCTCCAGACTCTATGGATCTTGTCCAACGCTCCGCGTGTATGTCCTCCTGAGGCCAAAGTTCCTGTAACGCCAACAGTTCAGAGGGTCACGCCGCATCCGTGCCCACCCGGAGTGCCTCATTGATGGTATAATTCAGGTTGCTCAGCCGCGCTTTGTTTCTGTTTTATGCACAGTACTTCGCAAACTGCGACATGGTCAAGAATATAGAAGAAATTTCCTTTGCTTCACGTCTATGTCCACAAGTTTTTTGTCATCATACTACCGGTTTCGGTCTACAATGACCATCTTCAGATGTTTTATGAAAACATGTCCTAATATACACTACTGGCCATTAAAATTGCTACACCATGAAGATGACGTACTACAGACGAGAAAGCTAACCGACAGGAAGAAGATGCTGTGATATGCAAATGATCATCTTTTCAGAGCATTCACGCAAGGTTGGCGCCGGTGGCGACACATACAACGTGCTGACATGAGGAAAGTTTCCAACCGATTTCTCATACACAAACAGCAGTTGAGCGGCGTTGCCTGCTGAAACGTTGTTGTGATGCCTCGTGTAAGGAGGAGATATGCGGACCACCACGTTTCCCACTTTGATACAGGTCGGATTGTAGCCTATCGCGACTGCGGTTTATCGTATCGCAACATTGCTGCTCGCGTTGGTCGAGATCCAATGACTGTTAGCAGAATACGGAATCGGTTGGTTCAGAAGGGTAATACGGAACGCCATGCTGGATCCCAATGGCCTCGTATCACTAGCAGTTGAGATTACAGGCATCTTATCCGCATGGCTGTAACGGATCGTGCAGCCACGTCTCGATCCCTGATTCAACCACCTGCACGAACAGTTCCACGACGTTTGAAGCAGAATGGACTATCAGCTCGGAGACCATGGCTGCCGCTACCCTTCACGCTGCATCACCGACAGGAGCGCCTGCGATGATGTACTCAACGACGAACCTGGGCGCCCGAATGGCAAAACGCCATTTTTTCGGATGAATCCAGGTTCTGTTTACAGAATCATGATGGTCGCATCCGTGTTTGGCGAGATCACGGTGAACGCACATTGGAAGCGTGTATTCGTCATCGCCATACTGGGGTATCACCCGGCGTGATGGTATGGGTTGCCATTGCTTACACGTCTCGGACACCTCTTTTTCGCATTGACGGTACTTTGAACAGTGGATGTTACATTTCATATGTGTTACGACCCGTGGCTCTACCCTTCATTCTATCCCTGCGAAACCCTAAATTTCAGCAGTAAAATGCACGACCGTATGTTGCAGATCCTGTACGGGCCTCTCTGGACACAGAAAATGTTCGACTGCTGCCCTGGGCAGCTCATTCTCCAGATCTTTCACCAACTGAAAACGTCTGGTCAATGGTGGCCGAGCAACTGGCTCGTCACAATACGCCAGTCACTACTCTTGCTGAACTGTGGTATCGCGTTGAAGCTGCATGGGCTGCTGTACCTGTACACGCCATCCAAGCTATGTTTGACTCAATGCCCAGGCGTATCAAGGCCGTTATTACGGCCAGCGGTGGTTGTTCTGGGTAGTGATTTCTCAGGATCTCTGCACCCAACTTGCGTGAAAATGTAATCACATGTCAGTTCTAGTACAATATATTTGTCCAATGAATTCCCGTTTATCATGTGCATTTCTTCTTGGTGTAGCAATTTTAATGGCCAGAAGAGTAGTTCCCTGTCATCTGCTTGTGGTGCAGCGAAGTGTGCCGTTATACGTACTCGTTGCCTGGAGTCACGTCAGTAAAATTTTTATCTGTCTGTTGGCGAAGGCGTCCTGGAGCAACCTTCACTTTTGGTTTTCCTTTAAGATGAGGGTTTGGTTGCTCTACAGTTTTTACACTTTGAAGGCTGATCGGAAGGGCGGCAGGCAGGTTCGTAAGCTTCCTCCTGTCCGTATTGTTCTAAAAGGTTCATTTTACACCGTCTGAAGTAAGGCCTTTGGAAATCTGTATCTATAACAGGCAGTGGCGACTGCATTGCCACCGGCGCCGCTCCAGCCAGTCAACCCCCACGCTATTCGTTCGTTTCTTTCGTCTGTCGACTCGGCTGAATCGAGTTATCGAGTAGTTGTACTTTCCTATGTAGCACGCGCATTCGGGTCATCATATCATACACGTTTCTGTCTGGCACATACATAGCTAGCAAATACCTGCGGGAATAGTAGCGGCCATTCTAGTGATCTCGATACGTTTTTCTGTCTGGCATTTGTCCGAGAAAAGTCGCGAATATTCTACTGTTTTCTTGTACAGAGAACCTTCCATACGTAGCGTTATAAATACAGACTATTCGCCAAACAGGAAGCTAGTTTACACTCAGAAGCAATAATATTAAGACTGAAGAATGAATAAGTGAAAAGTCCTTGTATCAAGTGCAAGTGTGAAGATTATTTCAAGAGTGAGAGTGATCAGTTAATTGTGAAGTATTGTTCAAATGTCCAAATGTGTGTGAAATCTTGTGGCACTTAACTGTTAAGGTCATCAGTTCCTAAGCTTACACACTACTCAACCTAAATTATCATAAGGACAAACACACACACCCATGCCCGACGGAGGACTCGAACCTCCACCAGGACCAGCTTCACAGTCCATGACTGCAGCGCCTGAGACCGCTCGGCTAATTCCGTGCAGCTGTGAAGTATTAATAATAGTAATTCATAGTAATTTCTCGGTAAAAATATTGTTACGAATCTCTTATCAATATTATTAAGAGACTCGTAACAATATTTTTACTAATAACGTAACAATAAATTGGACTGGAATACTCACTTTCAAATTCCGAAGGTGGCAGCGGTAAAATACAGGGAGCGAAAGGCTATTTACAATTTGTACAGAAACCAGATGGCAGTTATAAGAATCGAGGGGCATGAAAAGGAAGCAGTGGTTGGGAAGGGAGTGAGACAGGGCTGTAGCCCATCCCCGATGTTATTCAATCTGTATATTGAGCAAGTAGTGAAGGAAACAAAAGAAAAATTCGGAGTAGGTATTAAAAATCCATGGAGAAGAAATAAAAACTTTGAGGTTCGCCGATGACATAGTAATTCTGTCAGAGACAGCAAAGGACTTGTAAGAGCAGTTGAACGGAATGGATGGTGTCTTGAAAGGAGGGTATAAGATGAACATCAACAAAAGCAAAACGAGGATAATGGAATGGTTTCCAATTAAGTCGGCTGATGCTGAGGGAATTACATTAGGAAATGAGACACTTAAAGTAGTAAAGGAGTTTTGCTATTTGGGGAGCAAAATAACTGATGATGATCGAAGAAGAGAGGATATAAAATGTAGACTGGCAATGGCAAGGAAAGCGTTTCTGAAGAAGAGAAATTTGTTAACATCGAGTATAGATTTAAGTGTCAGGAAGCCATTTCTGAAAGTATTTGTATGGAGTGTAGCCATGTATGGAAGTGAAACATGGACGATAAAAAGTTTCGACAAGAAGAGAAAGGAAGCTTTTGAAATGTGGTGCTACAGAAGAATGCTGAAGATTAGATGGGTAGATCACATAACTAATGAGGAAGTATTGAATAGGATTGGGGAGAAGAGAAGTTTGTGGCACAACTTGACTAGAGGAAGGGATCGGTTGGTAGGACATGTTCTGAGGCATCAAGGGATCACCAATTTAGTATTGGAGGGCAGCGTGGATGGTAAAAATCGTAGAGGGAGACACTAAGCAGATTCAGAAGGATGTAGGTTGCGGTAGTTACTGTGAGATGAAGAGGCTTGTACAGGATAGAGTAGCATGGAGAGCTGTATCAAACCAGTCTCAGGACTGAAGACCACAACAACAACAACAACAACAACAACAATTTCCCATACCTAACTCGTATTACGGATATTGATGCGTATATCTCCGGTAATAGCGACTTTCGATAAGATTCCTAAAAACCTATTGTTACTATATAGGCTGTCTATGGAAAGCACTAGAAAGGATCGGAATCGTATGTATGTATAATCAGTTTAAATAAAACGTTCTTAAACTTTGGATGTGACTTGATTATTTTTTATTACGGTAGAAGTAAAGGTAGCTCAAGATATCATTAGCGCCCCCTCCTTGAGGTTTTTACGTATCAGCCACTGATGTCAGCGGGGTGGACTTGTCCTTTTGGGTTGTTCATCTACATCTGCGTACATACTCCGCAAACCACCGTATGGTTCGTAGAAGAGGGTACCTCGTGCCACAGCTAGTCATTTACTATCATAGAATAAATTTCATTTATTTCCCGTCTATGGTCACAAATTTTTTTTCATCAGACTACCGATTTCGGTCTATAATGACCATCTTCAGATTTGCATTACAAAAATATGTCATAATGTATTGGAGCCATAGTGGAATCGTCAAAAGCAAAATACATAATCAGTTCCAACATCGTCACACATATGTTAATAATAGTATACACAAGAGTCATCTTATCAGCAGCACTACTGCCAGTATGGCTCCACCATATTAGGAAACGTTTTTATAAAACACATCTGAAGATGGTCATTGCTGACCGAAACTAGTAATCTGAGGACCTACAAGTTGGGTGACCGTAGAAGTGAAAGAAAATAAATTCATTCTACATTTTCGGGTCACCGTTCCATTCGCGACCATGTCGCAGCTTGCGAAATTTACAGTCCTGTTCCGCTCGAAAATAGAGCGAGGGAAAAACGACTGTCTGTATGTCTCCGTATGAGCCCTAATCTTTCTAACCTTATCTTCGTGGTCGTTGCGCGAAACGTACATTGGCAGCATTACAACCGTTCTCTAACTTTTCTATGCAAACGGTCACAGATTGCTGATTACGCTTTACGTCAGATCGTTTATATATATACAGAACAACAGCAATCCCACCATTCTTCCTTGGGGCGCTCCTGACGATATTGTGTCGTATCAACAGTCCCCGTCCAGGAAAACGTACACTAGTGGCTATTAAAATTGCTACACCAAGACGAAATGCAGATGATAAACAAGTATTCATTGGACAAACATACTATACTATACGAAGTGTTGGCAGAAGTGCCAACACCGTGTTTCTAGAGGAGGCCGAAATGCACGCGTTTAATTACACGCAGACTGGCGTGTGGACTGGAACAGGTCAGACAAATAAGACTAGCAAAACAGGAGATAACTGGTATAATACTTAACTTTAATCCACAATTGGTAAACATTGGTCTGACGGTACAGGCATCACAATATATATAGCAAAGGATTATGGCGCCTTGCTAGGTCGTAGCAAATGACGTAGCTGAAGGCTATGCTAATTATCGTCTCGGCTAATGAGAGCGTATTTGTCAGTGAACTATAGCTATGAACGTCGGCTGTACAACTGGGGCGAGTGCTAGTAAGTCTCTCTAGACCTGCCGTGTGGTGGCGCTCGGTCTGCAATCACTGACAGTGGCGACACGCGGGTCCGGCGTATACTAATGGACCGCGGCCGATTTAAAGGCTACCACCTAGCAAGTGTGGTGTCTGGCGGTGACACCACACTATAACTGACATGTGATTATATTTTCACGCAATTTGGGTGCATAGATCCTGAGAAATCAGTACCCAGAACAACCACCTCTGGCCGTAATAACGGCCTTGATACGCCTGGGCATTGAGCCGAACAGAGCTTGGATGGCGTGTACAGGTACAGCTGCCCATGCAGCTTCAACACGATACCACAGTTCATCAAGAGTAGTGACTGGCGTATTGTGACGAGCCAGTTGCTCGGCCACCATTGACCAGATGTTTTCAATTGCTGAGAGAGCTGGAGAATGTGCTGGCCAGGCCAACAGTCGAACATTTTCTGTATCCAGAAAGGCCCGTACAGGACCTGCAACATGCGGTCGTGCATTATCCTGCTGAAATGTAGGGTTTCACAGGGATCGAATGAAGGGTAGAGCCAAGGGTCGCAACACATCTCAAATGTAACGACCGCTGTTCAAAGTGCCGTCAGTGCGAACAAGACGTGACTGAGACGTGAACCAACGGCACCCCATACCATCACGCCGGGTGATACGCCAGTATGGCGATTACGAATACACACTTCCAACCTGCGTTCACCGTGATGTCGCCAAACACGGATGCGACCATCATGATTCTGTAAACAGAACCTGGATTCATCCGAAAAAATGACGTTTTGCCATTGGTGCACTCAGGTTCGTCGTTGAGTACACCATCGCAGGCGCTCCTGTCTGTGATGCAGCGTCAAGGGTAACCGCAGCCATGGTTTCCGAGTCATCTCGACTGCTAGTGATATGAGGCCGTTGGGATCCAGCACGGCGTTCCGTATTACCCTCCTCAACCCACCGATTCCACATTCTGCTAAGTCATTGGATCTCTGCCAACGCGAGCAGCAATGTCGCGATACGATAAACCGCAATCGCGATAGGCTGCGATCCGACCGTTATCAAAGTCTTACACGAGGCACCACAACAACGTTTCACCAGGCAACGCCGGTCATCTGCTGTTTGTGTATGAGAAATCAGTAGGAAACTTTCCTCATGTCAACACGTTGTAGGTGTCGGCACCGGCGCCAACCTTGCGTGAATGCTCTGAAAAGCCGGCCGGTGTGGCCGTGCGGTTCTAGGCGCTTCAGTCTGTAACCGCGTGACCGCTACGATCGCAGGTTCGAATCCTGCCTCGGGCATGGATGTGTGTGATGTCCTTAGGTTAGTTAGGTTTAAGTAGTTTTAAGTTCTAGGGGTCTGATGACCATAGATGTTAAGTCCCATAGTGCTCAGAGCCATTTGAACCATTTGAACACAATGCAGGATATGCTTTGTGAGTGGTCTGACGACTCACTGAATACAGAACTTGGTGTGTCGTTGTCAGCGTATTCTCAGATACGAAAGCAGAACTTCAACCGAAAAAACCTATAAATGGAGACAACTATTATTGCTGGATTAGACCATTGGCAGTCAACAATGGTAAAGAACCATGAAGGTAAAATATGTAGAGATAAGTGTCCGGAGCGATATTAGACTGTCTAAGATTCTGTTTGTTCTATATCGTGTCTCCTTACCACTTTCGCGCAACGACGCTCTGAGCGTGTTTTTTAGGGAATTGTCTAGTTTGAACCTGGGACCTGTTGCTGGTAGGGGAACGCCAACATTAATTGAGGGAGTAGAGGACCGACATTGTAATCTGCAGTTTGTAAGCTTCGCTAGCTTTATTCCGTCACTGACATTTGAATTAGGTGAACGTCTATCGTGTACAGATGATATACACTAAAGCGCCAAAGAAACTGGTATTCAAATACAGTAATATGCAAACAGGCAGAATACGGCGTCGTGGTCGGCAACGCCTATATAAGACAACAAGTGTCTGGCGCAGTTGTTAGAGCCGTTACTGCTGCTACAATGGCCGGTTATCAAGATTTAAGTGAATTTGAACGTGGTGTTATAGTCGGCGCACGAGCGATGGGACACAGCATTTCCGAGGTAGCGATGAAGTGGGGATTTTCCCGTACGACCATTTCACGAGTGTACCGTGAATTTCGGAATCCGGTAAAACATTGAATCACCGATATCGCTGCGGCCGGAAAAAGATCCTGCTAGAATGGGACCAGAGACGGTTGAGAACGAACGTTCAACGTGACAGGAGTGCAATCCTTCCGCAAACTGCTCCAGATTTCAGTGCTGGGCCATTAACAAAAAGCGAAACATCATCGATACGGGCTTTCGGAGCCGAAGGCCCACTCGTGTAACCTGGATGACTACACGGCACAAAGCCTTACACCTCGCCTGGGGTCCAACATTGGACTGTTGATGACTGGAAACATGTTGCCTCGTCGGACGAGTCTCGTTTCAAATTGTGTCGAGCAGATAGACGTGTACGGGTATGGAGGCAACCTCATGAATCCATAGACCCTGCATGAGGAAAGGGGACTGTTCAAGCTCTTTGAGGACCTGAAGTGGTGTGGGGCGTCTGTAGTTGGAGTGATACGTGACCACTTATACGTCTGGATATGACTGACAGGTGACACGTACGTAAGCGTCCTGTCTGATCGCTTGCATCCATTCATGTCCATTGTGCATTCCGACGGACTTCGGAAATTCCTGCAGGGCAATGCGACACACCAGAGGTCGAGAATTACTACACTGTGGCTCCAGGAACACTTCCGCTGGCCACCAAACTCCCAAGACATGGACATTACTGAGCATATCTGGGATGGCATGCAACATGCTGTTCAGGAGAGATCTCCACCCTGTGGTGGTAAATCCACCCTAATCAGCCAATTGTTGTTGAGCGGGAGGGCCGGACCATATAAGCAACAATCACAGTTAACAACAACAGTTTTAGTAACTTTTCTTTGGCCGAATAAAATTTTATCTTTAAAATTCAAAATCCTTACAAGCACCGACAACCGCCCTATTCAAACAACAGCATTAATCTGTAACCAAGCATTAAGTGACTTGTAAGTTAATTAAATTCTATACACAGTAATGCTCCCAAAAGGAGACTAAAATAATGAGATAAAGTTTAACCAACAATGGATATCACAATTTTTCTAACACAAAATAAAATACAAACAGATACGCCCCTTCATGACACATTTTCAAAACAGGTTTCGTCACATAGGTACGGGCTAATCAAGTAGCAGCAGGGGGCCCCACTGGACCCAGACCAGAGACGGCTAGACCCAGCATCCACAGCAAGCGGGCGAGCGGGACAGGGTGCCGCACACAGTACACTATAACACACTGAAAAAAAAAAAGATTTTAGAGGCCGTGATACTATACAATTTCAGAGAAAGTGATTTGGGGGGGGGGGGGGGGTGGAGAAAACGGCAAACATTAATTCCTCAAACGTAAAATAACCACGATATATAAAATGATAGCCTATTTCACAAACATTGAAATAAAATAGTCAAGAGTGAATCAATGACTAATGCCCTTGACGTAACTTTGAAGGATGAGGGCGAAGAGCATAATACCAAGTCAGTCTAGAAATTTAAACTACACTAGTATGTTAACATATGCCCACTGAATCTGGAGAGCTCATATAAATTACCCCTTAACAGAATACTGATAAACTTAAACAGTAAAGTAAGGCTACCACTTCACTGTTTACGAGTGAACAAGTAATGCAATTAGATAACACAGAACGTACAGATTCAATGTTAAGCCTGTGCTTTGAACCAACTACACCAACGTCCACACCCCTCACTGTACCAGGAAAAATATTACAGTTTCACTACACTGGCTTATGCCGTCTGTCACTCCGAACGGCAATAGTAGCAATTAATACACTTCCCTTGCTCGGAATGTAGCACATCACCAAAATATAGATAAAGCTTTAACCAAACACAATAACACGTGCTTGCTTAAACAGCACTGAACAGAGGGGACCTTTTGGTTGGCAAGACAACAGTTTCCGTTCATGGTGCCGATACTTGGGAAGCAAGGATCAGTATAATATGCGCACCAAAAACCAGACGAGCAACTCTCACCAAATCTTTTATGAAATCCTTTACAGATCCACATCAGGGCCGCACGACTCGGTTCGGGTAATGAGGCCGAGTCCAGTCCCCACACTACAAGCCAGGTTCGGCCTTGCAAACGTGTCAAACACACCACAACCTCTACGTCGTGCACCGGCCTGCTCAACCACGCTCGCCTCCGATTCTCGCACGCCACGCGGCTATCCGGCTGTCCCTCTCTAGCGCCACACGCCCGTCGCGGCCAAAAGCCACGTCAAACGGCCGAGCCCAAAGATCGCACCATGCTGACCTGATCGATCAATCGATACGAGCCGGCAGGATCACACCCGTTCGTACTGTTACGGATTTATGGACAGCCCTGCAGGATTCATGATGTCAATTCCCTCCAGCACTATTTCAGACATTATTTAAGTCGATGTCACATCGAGTTGCGGCACTGTTGCGTTCTCATGGGGGCCCTACACGATATTGGCAGACGTACCAGTTTCTTTGGCTCTTCAGTGTATATTTACGTAACGATCTGGCGATACCTTCAAATGAACAATAATTTCAATCAACGCAAGATGTAAGGAAGTATAACAACTATGCTAATGTCCCTGTCTGAAATTTGCACGGCGTTTTCAGCAGCAAACGAGCTGGGGAAGGGTGACGTGAGAGACGGGTGGAGCACGGGAGGACTGGGGAGGACTTTTGTCTCTTTTTAGTGCGAGCCGGCGGGGGTCTGCACTCCGCCGACTGCGGACGCAACTGGTGCATCAATCATGAAGGCGAGACGTAATCTTTATAAATGTTGGGGCCGGCGCCACAATGGCCGCCCCCGCACACCACCGCATTACACTCGCGCTCGTCCGCCTCGCCTCCGCGCCCGAAACAAAAGCGCGCCGCCGACCCTCGGCCGGCCGCTTAACAGGTATTGTGTGCTGCGCTGCACCGCGGGGGACCGGCAGTCGCGAGCCCGCGAAATGCCACACACCGGCCCAGCTCGAATTAGTGCCGATGCACATACCGCAAATTCACCTGCCGAGAGAGTTACGAAAATCATTGCTATCCGCCAACTGTGTTAAGTATAAGAATTGCAAAGAGTACGTAGCCAAATTTACACCCGCAGACACATCAGACATCTACATACAGTATATTTCTGTACTGTGCAAGGTGGCTTTTGGTGTGTGGTCGAGAATACTTTGTGTAGCACGCTCGCTTCTCCGTTACCTTGTAAGGTGTCAGGCAAATCCAACACCTTCTATGAAAATCCTGACATGATAGCGAATCCGGCAATATGTCACATAGCTCCGAATAAATCCTGACATTAAATTAACCAAAGTAATACGATCAACGAGGGAGCAAATGGAATACTACAGACTAACACAAAAACGCTTAAATGCATGTCATACCTTCCCACCGTGAAACAGACGCAGTTTCGAGGGGAGAAACGAGACCAGAAGCCAAGAACAGAGCCGTATAGGCCAGAAGGCCCTACGATAAGGAACACCCACATCGCCGGCCGACCGACAAGAGCACCCCCCAGCCCATGTTAAAAGATAGAGCCCTCCAGAAGATCAGTATAGATCTTACGATAACACTAAAAGGGCCACACCAGCTGCACGTTTTAGCGTGAGACTATACGCGTCTATGTTACGTAGCAAACATTATCACCATTGCCCCACCATTAAAAAGTATAACGTTTCTCATTGGATAGACAGAATTTTTGTAGGCGGAGCTTAAGGTTAACATTGAGACCCTGATTGGTCAGATGAAAACACAGCCAGATAGTTTTTTTAAACCAACTTCGGTAAATTGTAGTAAGGAGAAGTTACGAAGGAGTTGCTTCCGAGACGGCGAGGTGAGTGGAGCTGTGCTGTCCGCCGCCCCCTGACGAACACCGACAAGGTAATGAACGCACGCGATGTTGCATAAGAGCGCATAAGGCTTCACTCACAACTACAGAAGTCTCATCTGTTACATCCCCTTTTTGCGTAATACTAGTCTCGATCGTCAATTAAACTTCGTGGTATTCACATTTGCTACTTGAAGTTAAAATCTGAAACGCGATTATTTTTCTGTTATATAATTATTGAGAAGCCACATCAGCCACTGTAATTTACGAAAAGTTAAATAAATAATTGAAGATAATTGAGTGTCACTGCAGACAACTTTTGATAGTTCTCTCTTTTATGAAACTTAATTTAAACCTAGAGTATAGATGTGATATGGATAGGTCATCCTTCGATCCATTATAGAACTTGGAAACCCATTCAGGGAATATTCGTTCACATTTTTGTTGAACGCAGTTGGTTTTTATCATCCTGTATTAAAATATTACCTTTTATCAATAGTGCAATTTATAAACAATGTTATGTGAGTAGAATAAAAATTCCAGTGGTAACCTTTACTGCTGTTTCGA
Organism: Schistocerca serialis cubense; assembly: GCF_023864345.2. Lineage (NCBI taxonomy): Eukaryota > Metazoa > Arthropoda > Insecta > Orthoptera > Acrididae > Schistocerca > Schistocerca serialis. The sequence goes on from NC_064643.1 coordinate 701,450,558, forward strand.
CGTTATTTTACATGCTAACTAGAAAGAGGAAAGCCTTGAACCCCTTCCACTAAACTTAGTTAGTATTAGGATTCTTCTAGGGGGAGCGCAGTGGAGCCGACGCTGAAATCATTAAGTATTTCATTATATCATCGCTAGTCTCACTGAACTCTTCTGAACTCTACATGTCATGTGTGGTCTGGCGTCTCATTACCAGCAATAGGTCCCAGGTTCAAACTAGTCAATTCCCTAAAAAACGCTGGAAGAAGGATTGTTGGTAAGCCCCCTCCCTGTGAGCTTGAGTCTCACCGATTCTACCTTCACAGTTTTTTTTCGTGAGATACGAGGTGTTGAGAAAAGTAATGAAACTGACAACGCTGGAGTGATCTGGCAGCGTTGTGTTGTTCTCCTTGTGTAGACCTGTGTGTTCATCCCTTCCAGATGCTCAGTCCGAGTTGCAGCTCCGTGCAGCCATCACGTGATTTGTGAGAGCTTCATCAGTGATGTAATTACGCATATGAAACAGCGGAATTCCGAACTATGATACGAAATCAAGTTTCATGTTATATTTGTGGAGCCGTGTGTGTGTCTGTCCCTTTAAAAGTTGGATAAGACCTATGGGAAACTATCCTTATCAAGAGTACAAGTTTTTCGTTGGCACAAATTATTTTTGGAAGGCCAAGAATACGTTGAAGACAAAACTCGCTCAAAGAGACCTTAAACTTCAAAAGCCGACGAAAACGTCGAACACGTGCGTGCTCTTGTGAGATTGTTCCTCCAGGACAAACTGTCAACCAATTAGTTTAAAAAAACGTTTTTGAAAGTTTCTGAAAAGTGGCGAATCTAGTGAGAGTGGACATTTCAAACAAGTGGATGCTACACCATGACAACGCCCCATATCACATGGTCACTTCAGTCACGAATTTTCAACCTCAAAAGGCATCCCTGTTGTTCTACAGATCTCTCCTCCCCCCCCCCCCCCTTTCCTAGCCCACTGATCTGAGTTCTTGTGACTTTTCCTTTTCCTGAAATTGAAAAATGTCTAAAAAGGATGTCATTTTTGGACTTCGGTGCCTTTGAATGCTGCTACCAAGACTGGGAACAACGACTCCACCGGTGTATAGCTGCCGAACGGAACTTCTTTGAAGGGGACAATACTGCTGTTTGAAAAGAATAAAATCTTTGGAGGATAAAAACTCTGTCTTGTTACTTTTCTTACAAACCTTGTTTAGGGTGACAATTATTGAACTATGTGAAAAAAAACATAAATTAATTACAGACTACGCCGTGCACACACGTTATTAAACATGTGAACCTCTTAACAGGTATTCGTATTTAGGTTATGACATGTTCGACATGCCTGTCATCATTGGCGATGATGTGGCGCACACGAATAGCGAAATTCTGCATGACCAGCGGAAGCGTCGGAACGTCGATGACCTCCTGTCTCCTGAATGACTATATTCAGCTCAGCAATAGTTTTATTGCTGTACACCTTGTCTTTAATATAGCCCGACAAAAAGGATTCGCATTTGTTCAGATCCGGAGAATATGGCGGCCAACCGAGGCCCATGCCAGTGGTCTCTGGGTACCCCAGAGCCGGAATGCGGCCCCAAATTGCTCCACCAGGACATAACCCTCCTGATTCGATGGGGTCGAGCTCCGTCTTCCATGAACCACATTTTGTGGAAATCAGGGTCACTTTGGATAATGGAGATGAAATCATCAACCGCGCGACTGCTACGGTCGCAGGTTCGAATCCTGCCTTGGGCATGGATGTGTGTGATGTCCTTAGGTCAGTTAGGTTTGAATAGTTCTAAGTTCTAGGGGACTGATGACCACAGATGTTAAGTCCCATAGTGCTCAGAGCCATTTGAACCATTTTGATGAAATCATCTTCCAAAACCTTCACGTACCATTCGGTAGCCACCCTGCCATCAAGGAATATCGCACAGATTATTCCGTGACTGCACATTGCACGCCAGTCACCTGTTGAGAGTGAAGAGACTTCTCCATCGCGAAACGCGGATTCTCAGTCCCCGAAATACGCAAATTTTGCTTATTGACGAACCCATCCAAATGAAAGTGGGCTTCGTAGCTAAACCGAACCATATAGCCCCATCGTGTTCCGCGGTCAACCGTGCAGTTTGAACGTCCTAACGCAAACCGTTCAGAAGTTATGACGAGTTTGTTCCATATAGTTCAATAACTGTGCCCTGTATATGTGGGAGGAAGCAGTATACGGGTTGACTCTTCCAGTAACACACGCTCTTGGAAGTTTAAAAGAAAGTCAACACGCTGATGCACAACGCACTTCTCGTAGTACTTGCCACTAGAGTTGGATGAGCCTCGCCTTAAAGCTTTCGCGCTTTCCAAACGAACCTTTGATGAAATGCGCAGCTCTCCTTTGGATCTCATCCACCCTTCTGTCAATCCTATCACGTAATTGGCCGACGCTGACCAGCAAAACTCAGGTATCGATCGAACGTCGCTTTTCTAAGCTGCATCCTTCGGAGGTGGAGTAAACTTGGTCAGTATTCTTCCAGTGAAGCCCAGTTTGACACTTGCCTTTCCTACGATTAGTTTTATACGGTTGTTCCACTTCAGATGGCGCTATAAGTGTAGTCGTAGATATGACTGCTTCCAGATATTGCCATCGTACAGTAACGGGTCTTTCCGTCTATTTATGCACAGTAGGTTACATTTGTTAATGCTTTGGCTTAACTGTCAATCTTTGCACCAAACATCGATCCTCCACAACTGCAGTTTTCTCGCATTGTCATTTCTGTGTTCGTAGAAGTACATCCGCAATCAACCTCATGAAGCTTCCAAAGTTACCCGCTAGATCATTTTTGAAAATATTGTGAACAGAAATGGTTTTGTAACACTATGCCGGGGGATGCCCGATGTTACGTCTGAAGATTGTCCCTGTCACCCTGTCAACAATGAGGTTTTGTGCTCTATTTTCCAGGAAACCTTCAATCCACACATATTATAAAAATCTACGTATGTATGTGCGCATGTACGTTACAGATTTCCTCCTAAACTACTGGACGTATTTCAACCAAATTTGGTAGGCCTGTCACTGATTGTCTGAAAAGAATCGATGTGGGGTATGAACCACCTACCTATGAAATGGATGGTGTTTGGAGTGAGATAGTAATGTAGGGCACGACATGCGAAAAACCATACTTTACTCAGACAGTATTTGGTAATGGGAACACCTAGTGACTTGCGACAAACTTGACTCGTAATTTCAAACCTTTGCGAAACATTTTCTCGCAGCGGCCCCCACAAAATGTGATCGCGATAGATTTTGCAGACAGTATTCACATCTACCGAAGAATTTATGGGAAAAATTATATCATTATGCGACACACAGTTCAGAAGTTACGATTTCATAAAATCTGAGAAGCATGAACAACTGCCTCAACATACATGACGTTTCTGTTTATTGCTTCTTTGCTACCATCTCCAGTAGCAACACATTACGCAGACAATATGTACATACGTTGCTGAAAGTACCTACAAAATTATGTCACTGAACGATACGCAGTTCAGAAGATACTACGTCATAAGCATTGAGCACTGTGAAAACGGAAGTGCAAGGTGAAATTCGCTACGGATACAGGTGAATCATGTGTACAAATTGTGTAAAAGATGTTAAGTATGTGTGACGTGAGCATACACGGACAGGGTCATGGGCCCAAATCTGCTAAATCCTCGCCTCGACATCAACCAAACTTGGTGCACATCCTACTTACTGTTTGGAAATCAATACTGTGCGCGTAAAAAGGAGCTACCCCCCATTGCAATAGGGATGATAACGTCGAGAGAAGTGAGTGGAGGAAATGAGCAGACAGAGAGAGGCAGGAGAAGATGGACAGAAAGTGAAGAGGAGAACATGGACAGAGAGTGGGAAGAAGAGAAAATGGGCAGAGAAACGGAAGAGAAGGAGATGGTCAGACAAAGAAAGCGCAAGAGATGGACAGAGAGAGGAAGGAGGAAGAGATGGACATAGAGAGGGGTAAGGAGGAGAACCACAGAAATAGGTGGAGGAAGAAATGAAGATAAATGGATAGATAAGAGGAGAGGACAGACAAAGAGAGATGACGAGATTGACAGAGTGAGGTGGGAGGAAGAAATTAATAGAGAGAGGGGGAGAGGAACTAGTAGAAGGATGAACTAATACATACATGAGAAACACGGCTACTCAGGTAGTTCTGTGATAAAGATGGTCTCACATTCCCTGCGTTCGTATTTTGTTCGTCAAGTGAAAATGTGGAACTCTTTCCAACAACGTCCGGAAGTCAAAAAATACAGCATCGACCTGAATGCCGGTATTTGATGCCGCCTTGGCCTCGTGGACAATCAGAATGAGTCAGATTTCATACGATCCGAGTTTGAAAAATCAATTTTGATTTCTGTACAGATTTTTTATCTTCAGAAAGATCAAAATACGCTATTATAAGACGTGATCCGAAGTTATGGAACAGGCTGACGGCAGCAATATAGACCTACAGCTTTGGCGGCCAGCTCATCGATTCGTCTTGGAAACGGGATTGACCAGCACATGTCTCCATACGCTAGAAACGCTTCATTCCTCCACCAATCAATGACCGACTACTGGTAAAACAGGAATAAGTTATTTCCCAAACTTTATGTAGAACTGCCTACACATCAAACCAAGTAAAAGTGGCGTTTCTGTGAAGAAACTTCTTAATTTACGTTCCCTCTAACGGTCATTATTTCGAAATCTGTCATTCTGTACAATCATCTTCAGTGCAGAATTTTGGGGAAAATACGAGTAAATATCGTGAATTGTAAAGTTCCCAAGACATATTGCTTTATTCTGCGCCATTTCTTACTTCACCGTTGTGTTCACGGTAGTAACAAGCGTCCTATACTTTAAAGCAGATCAAGTAAGCCAGTGCGGTCCATGTCGAATCAATGACACGTTGAGTGACATAACACAGCATTTAGCCTTTTTATTTATGTAATACACTACTGGCCATTAAGATTGCTACACCAAGAAGAAATACAGATGATAAACGGGTATTTATTGGACAAATATATTATATTAGAACCGACATGTGATTACGTTTTCACGCAATTTGAGTGCATAGATCCTGAGAAATCAGTACCCAGAACAACCACCTCTGGCCGTAATAACGGCCTTGATACGCCTGGGCATTGAGTCAAACAGACCTTGGATGGCGTGTACACGTACAGCTACCCATGCAGCTCCAACACGATACTACAGTTCATCAAGAGTAGTGACTGGAGTATTGTGACGAGCCAGTTGCTCCGTCACCATTGGCCAGACGTTTTCAATTGGTGAAAGATGTGGAGAATGTGCTGGCTAGGGCTGCAGTCGAACATTTTCTGTATCCAGAAAGGCCCGTACAGGACCTGCAACATGCGGTCGTGCATTATCCTGCTGAAATGTAGGGTTTCACAGGGATCGAATCAAGGGTAGAGCCACGGGTCGTAACACATCTGAAATGTAACATCCAATGTTCAAAGTACCGTCAATGCGAAAAAGAGGCGTCCGAGACGTGTAAGCAATGGCACCCCATACCATCACGCCAGGTGATACGCCAGTATGGCGATGACGAATACACGCTTCCAATGTGCGTTCACCGCGATATCGCCAAACACGGATGCGACCATCATGATTCTGTAAACAGAACCTGGATTCATCCGAAAAAATGGCGTTTTGCCATTCGGGCGCCCAGGTTCGTCGTTGAGTACATCACCCCAGGCGCTCCTGTCGGTGATGCAGCGTGAAGGGTAGCCGCAGCCATGGTCTCCGAGCTGATAGTCCATTCTGCTTCAAACGTCGTGGAACTGTTCGTGCAGATGGTTGTTGCTAACGTCCCAATCTGTTGAATCAGGGATCGAGACGTGGCTGCACGATCCGTTACAGCCATGCGGATAAGATGCCTGTAATCTCGACTGCTAGTGATACGAGGCCATTGGGATCCAGCACGGCGTTCCGTATTACCCTTCTGAACCAACCGATTCCGTATTCTGCTAACAGTCATTGGATCTCGACCAACGCGAGCAGCAATGTTGCGATACGATAAACCGCAGTCGCGATAGGCTACAATCCGACGTTTATCAAAGTGGGAAACGTGATGGTACGCATATCTCCTCCTTACACGAGGCATCACAACAACGTTTCAGCAGGCAACGCCGCTCAACTGCTGTTTGTGTATGAGAAATCGGTTGGAAACTTCCCTCGTGTCAGCACGTTGTAGGTGTCGCCACCGGTGCCAACCTTGTGTGAATGCTCTGAAAAGCTAATCATTTGCATATCACAGCATGTTCTTCCTGTCGGTTAAATTTCGCGTCTGTAGCACGTCATCTTCGTGGTGTAGCAATTCTAATGGCCAGTAGTGTAGTTTAAAGATTCCTACATTTTGAAAACTTATCAGTCTTGCGACTGGTTCGACGATAAAATCAATCTTTTGCTTTGATTCTTGAGTTTCTCCCGGCGTATTTGATAATCAAAATGTCCTCGTGTGTACTGCCGGTCTACAGTGTCCAACGGGCACAATATTTCGACGATCATACATGTCGCCATCATCAGGTAAACTGACGGACTGAGCCGTCAGTCCGTCAGTTCAACTGATAATGGCGACATGTATGATCGCCGAATCATTGTGTCCGTTGGACACTGTAGACCGGCAGTACACCCGTGGCTATTTTGATAATCTTTTGCTTTCTTGTGCTAATGTTTCCTACTCTACGTAACTATTCCATCCAATATCAACTATAATTTGTTTTCAATTTAATATTCTCTTAGTCAGGCATAACATTTTCTCCCTTCTATCTCTCCATCCAGCTGCGGGTCAAATATTCCTGTATGCCGTAATGCCCTAACCCTTAATAACTACTCCCTTCTTCTTGTGACTGTTTACCACAGACTTCTAAAATCATCTATTCTTTACAGTAGTTCCTTACTTTGACGCTGTTCGACAGAACCACACTTCACATGCTTCATTTTCCTTTTATCCGGATTTTTGCTATCGACATTTCACTTTCATACGCTGGTGTGCGCCAGACTTAGTCTTTTAGGAATTTCTTCTTTCGTTCCATATCGTTTTTGATATTAGGAGACATATTCTATTGAAAAAAAATACCAATGTACTTTTTCATTCGTTCGTTGCTTCGGCCGTCCAATTTAATCCTTTTCCCTAGGCTGTACAATTCTTTCACGTGTTTCATTACTATATTACTTCCAATTTTGGTATTAAGAAATTTTTATTGCAGCCGGCCGAAGTGGCCGTGCGGTTAAAGGCGCTGCAGTCTGGAACCGCAAGACCGCTACGGTCGCAGGTTCGAATCCTGCCTCGGGCATGGATGTTTGTGATGTCCTTAGGTTAGTTAGGTTTAACTAGTTCTAAGTTCTAGGGGACTAATGACCTCAGCAGTTGAGTCCCATAGTGCTCAGAGCCATTTGAACCAAATTTTTATTTTCCTTCATACTACTCCTCTCGCCATCGTCTTTTCCCTGTTTCTCTTTAAGCCATATAGTGTGCTAACTATGTTGGTCTTTTGGCGTTAAACAGGTGTGTAAAGCTTAAGGACCAAAGCAACTTTCACTTGATGTGTCAGTACCACGTAACATAGCTCTATGACACTTGGACCATATATAGAAACAAATTACGCATCGAAGTACAGTAGGTAACTGACAGAAAGACGCCGTGAGACGAGCAGAAATGAAACAAAACAAAAAGAAAAGTGTGTGAAATCTTATGAGACTTAGCTGCTAAGGTCATCAGTCCCTAAGCTTACACACTACTTAGCCTAAATTATCCTAAGGACAAACACACATACCCATTCCCGAGGGAGGACTCGAACCTCCGCCGGGACCAGCCGCACAGTCCATGACTGCAGCGCAGTAGACCGCTCGGCTAATCCCGCTCGGCAGAAATGAAACTGTTATTGAATGAAAATAATTACAGTGAAATGACAGCGAACTATGCTGTTCCCCTGGGCATTACAAAAGGTGGGTCATTGTTTTTAATTGGATATGTGGTCACAAAGGACTGCAGAGCATGTACTACAACGTGTTCCAGTGCTGCCCACAAGGTCACTAAAAGATGGGAACGTTTAATGCACTGAGGGAAATTGTCAGACACGATCAGTTTGTTAATCCAGATGCTATGGTGCGGGGAGGCGTTACTAACCTCCAAATCTTTGAACAGAGTACCCCCATCACTCAGAGCTACTGTAACACTATACATTCCCCATATTCGTCTTTTCAGGAGTGCGTTCGGACCTGATATCATTTTTATTCATGAAAATGTACGACTGCACAGATTTAGGAGCTTTTGGGAAGAGAGAATATTCGGCGAATTGATTCGACAGCGTTTCCCTTGACTTAATCCCATCGAGCACTTGGGTAGACATACTGCAGCACGTCCACATGCAGGAACGACCATCCTGCGCTGGTGGAGCAGCAGAAGGCCCCACCACAGGAGCTCCTGACCAGTATTGTGACCAACATGGGGGCGTGCGCTGCCATCCGTGGCAACAACATACCCTGTTACGAACCACGTCCTTCCTTTTTATAGCGTCCTTGTGATGTTGTACTTCTATCACTTCTTCGTAAACCCGACCAGAAGGTTTATGTTCGCAGCGAACTTAGGCACTGACATGTGATCCGAAATTTTCTTTCACTGCTTTTATTGCGTCTTCAACGAGCAAGCTGTCAATGAGTGGTGATAAGTTGCAATAGTGTCTTGCACTCTTCACAACAAGAACTTGTCCTACATCACCTTCCATTTCCGCTACTCCGACTACGGTTTTGCAGATTATACGTTTGTCCTGTGTTTCTGCCCACTCTCCTATCTATTGCGACCATCTTATTCAACCCTGTCAACAGATAACTCTGTATCCACATGTGGGGCGGCGAGTGTTTAAGTTTGTAAAATTATTTGTAGACTGTAGAAACGTTTCCCGGCCGATGCACCATATGTGGGGCGGCGGATGTAAGTTTGTTATAAATAATTAAATCTGTTTGCTGTATAAACGCTTGCGTGTTGAATCAGTTCTGGCTTTTGGAATGTTGATATTGCTGTCTTTTGCCGTTCTCAACACTGGCTCTCTATTTACTCCGTGACCCCCAGAAAGTGATTTAATAAAACTTGGAGCCAGTAAATAGATATCCTAGTGCCCACTTTACCTGAGAATGTTCTTATAGCTGCAGCTTATAGCTCTGAGGAATTAGGAGATTGTCCGGGATTTCTAATCAAAAACGGTTTTCCAAAATAGTTGAGTATATTCTGAAATTCACTAATAAAAACACAAGTATCCCTACAACCTAACTAACAGAACAGTTCAGAGTCTAATGCGCTGATGCAACTATAAATGTCCGTATCAAATGTTAAAAAGAATGCTCGCCATAATTTGATGAAAATACTTCATCAAACGCCACGCTAAATATTTGGTAGAATGTCTGTCCCGCGACGGCACGTGAAAAATACGACAATACGCAAACTGAAGCTAGTTAATGAAAATCATCCCAGAATTAACACTTCACATAAAATGTCTTCATGGTTCCGCGTATCTCTAGTAACTTAATACGGCACCCGAGGCGGTTTGCAGCAGATACACTGATGCGACGCGACTACCGACACAGATGGCGTGTCATTCAGCGTCTGGAGAGAACTGGGGCCTTTCTTCCTCGCGCAGTGTTCTTATATATAAAGCCGCGGTGCGGACGGCTGAGGGATCGCCTGATCAATTCCGCTCTCCCGACTAGCCGCTGGGCTAGTAACGCACCACTTCAAGTTACATAATAATTTATAGCTTCTTTGGCTGATGGCCGCGGAAGCTCTTAATTTAAACGTGCATTCAGCACGCAGGTAAGTATTGATAATAAAATTTTGACGTGGCTAAGTTGAATACTTTGGGCGAGAGAATTAATCTAATTACCCTGCACGCAGCAGATGAGCTCTGAACTGTCCCTTTTGAGATCCGCTATCGCTATAATTTTATAGGTATTAAAAAGAAACTTTACACATCTTCATAATCATAGCGGACCTCCAACCTATTTAAATCTAAACATCCTAGCCTTATTTACTAGCCTACTTAATCTATCTTGCTTCCTTCAGTTTTGAGATGAAAACCACAAAATCATAAATTTCCACTAAAGTCTTAATTTGTGAAATCCAAAGTACTATTTTTATTAAATCATTATGAAAGATGAATCTAAATATAAATTTTGAAGTCTCTAGCTCTGTTCTGTTGCGCCAATGATTTTTCCAGAAAAACGTCCAAATCTCGGAAATGGCTGAAGTTATCGAACTGATATTTAACACACATTAATTTAGTATTATTTCTGACATGCTATAAAAGTTTTAGTTCATTTGCTTGATTTTTAAGGTATTGCGCAACATTTATGACGTCAGAGCTAGTTACAGCAGACTGGCTGGCACACAATGGAAACTGATGTGAATTTACTACAGCGTGAGTAGGCTGCTTCCCTACATCACCCTCTACTTAAATTTTTTGTTTATGAATGTTAATGAATGAAAAAAAAAATTTAATTACAAAAAGGGAAGCAAGAGTACAGTTTAACTTCCGATGAAAAATCAAAATTGAAATATAAACCTGTAGAAACATTAAAGAAAACTGATTACCTACATTAATTATTTAAATTGTAGGCATGTTCACTGCCTTTTTAAACAATGTCATTACTCAAAATTGTTAAGCAAAGTCAATGAAATATTTTGGCATACATATTGCCTTAGACAAACAAACACATACAAATTGAAAAATTATGAAAATCTTAGATCCATTAAATACATTTTTACATACACAAATTCAAAGAAAATAACATGACACATAAACAGATGATTATCTCTTAACAGTCTTTTCTAAACCTGAAAGAAAAAGTTCACAAATAATTTTTACACACGTGGTTGTAGCCGCTTTGGCTGGCGTCCTACACTTCCATTCACAAGGGTAGAGGAGGGGAAGTTGCTATGGTGTGCGTCCTTCACGTTCTCTCTAAATTACATGGGGAAAAGGGGAGGGGACACTGTGAGTTGTGTCCAAGTCACTCCACGCTTTCACGCAGCTATCAGGCTGCCATTATCTGGTTTGTCCTGTAGAACAAACAAAAAGAGTGCCTCAGACTCTGTTCACTTAATATCTAAGGGTGGGTCACAATGAAATGGGGATATATACATTTTATCCTTCAGTATGTTGCTGGCACAAAGTTAACAGAGCTTTTTCAGTATTACTCTCGCGGTTACTTAATTGTCATAATCGATAAACAAATGGCTCAAAACGCCGTCAATGACGTACTTGAGAAAATTTATGCTCCTAAGGCATACAGTCATAAATCATATTTAATCTGAATTTATTATTTCTGGGCCAGAACACTGAACCAATGCTCGGTACATTCCTGATACATTTGTATTTTAAGCACTTAACTGACTCATCTTTGATTACCTTATTCTTAGAGATAGTATGAGTATGATTAGTGGTTGTTTTCTCAGCTTCTTGTACAGGTGAGTAACTTTTGGTAATAGTACAGTTGTGAGTGTTCAAAACACACTACGTTTAGTTGACTACTAAATCCACTTATTGGTCCTCTGCTGTTGTCAGTCCCACATCTACAATTACGTACTTACTTACTTTGAAGTGTATTTATGCTGAGCTAAAATAATGTTTCACGTCTGTCAGTATGTTATTTATTTACTTCGCTAGTGTATGTACTTATTTAACACTCACTCTATTATTATTTAAAGCATAGGATAGCACATTTATTTCATATCTTTAGTGTATTGCAGCTGATCAGTTTGCTCACGTGGCAATCCATTTCCACTCAATCGGACGCTGAAACCACAGGTAGTCTCTCTCAGACCTACCACTAAACTGCATCAAGTAATTATGGACGAACGTAATGCTAAATTCCTTAAACCGATAGGACACCATGAGCTGCTCTGTCTCATCTAACATATGGGTACCTATGGTCGCATTCACGCCTCCAACTCATAACCTCAATATGTGTAGGTGTATCCTGTCACACACTACACTAAAATAATGGCCAACTCCAACCTTATAAATACTTCAGGGACGTGTCCTTCACGTCTCAACCACAAACACTGCTCAATTCTATTACACTGCCTTTCCTTGCTACACCAGGTGAGTTCATCCTTACAACTTATCTGCATATTTTTCATAACACTAAGCAATCTCTTTTATTACTAATTAGTTAGCTCTACAGCCTACACTAGGTTTCACTACCACTTCAAATCCTGCTTGTACATGAATTTATACATCTTTTTAAAATATTGTTAGTGGACCATTTCCAATAAAACAACACTTTGTACTTACTACATTACCAGGGTACTATACATAATTGTTACTCAAATACATTTTATATCTTAATTACGTCATACTTCTCTATTGTTTGTCACTATTAGGTTTGTCACATTAGGTATTTTTTTTGTCACTAATCGGTAGATAGAATGGTTACATAACTCATGGCTTGATAGCCATGACAGAAAATTTTCATGTCTGGAAAGAAGAAGTCGAAATTTTTGTGGATAGGAAAGATGAAGAATGAGTGAGACCTGAAAGGGAAAGAAGATCTCACACAGCTGGGACTGCACAGCTGCCACACTGTGTAGAGGTTACAGAACAACCTCCTCCCTACAGCATTCATTAGCTTAATGCTGTAAAGAAGAGTTATAACGGAAAATTTTATGTGTTGGAAGAAGATGTCGAAATTTTTGTAGATAGGAAAGATGAAGAGTGAGTGAGACCTGAAATGGGAAAGAAGATCTCACACAGCTGGGACTGCACAGCTGCCACACTGTGTAGAGGTTACAGAACAACCTCCTCCCTACAGCATTCATTAGCTTAATGCTGTAAAGAAGAGTTAGAAATTTTAGGTGGATAGAAAAGATGAAGAGTGAGTGAGACCTGAAAAGGAAAGAAGATCTCACACAGCTGGGACTGCACAGCTGCCACACTGTGTAGAGGTTACAGAACAACCTCCTCCCTACAGCATTCAGTGGCTACCTATGAATCTGACAGGTCGATCTGAAAATACTTTATGATGCCTTTTTAGAACCTGTCTCAGTTCTTCCTTCTGATTGGCTGAAATCCTATCGATTTCCTGCAATTTAGTTTCCATTTTGTCTAAAATAATTGCTTCTTCTTCTTCTTCTTTGTTTGGCTTACTGTTACTAAGATTAACACCTTCGTCCCAATATCTCCTATTTTTCAGAACTCGTATAGGCAGCTCCCAAGTTCCATCATCAGTCACTACATGCTTATCACTAAAAGGTACTATAATTACTCCGGTTATTGGCAAGACCATTTTCAACTGGCTTCCTTCAAAGTCAACAACACTCTGATATTTTGACAAGAAATCTATGCCAATTAAAACCTCAATACTGAGATTGTTTACAATTAAACATGGATGATCAATTAAATTACCATTAATGTTAAAGGGCAGTAAAGCTTCTTGCTTTACCGTTTTTGAAACCTTGCCAGTAGCACCAATTACTCTTAGTCCTGATACCCTCATTACTGTAAGTTTGTCTTTACCAGGCAATGCATCAAAGAAGGACTGAGATATTGCACTCACCTCACTTCCACTGTCTAAGAGACAACGTACATTGATACCCAACATATTCACTATTATTATAGGGTGGCTTATTCTAGGTTGTACAGGTGGTTCCTCACATTCATCTAGTAGTTCCTTTTGGATTTGTCTCCAACTAAAGTGATCGACATCTGTCTTCATTACATTTAGGTCACAGTGTGTAGGGGTTTCCTGAATTACATTTTCAGCTGCCTTTTCCAGTCGGTCTATTAATTTTAAATCGAAACACCGCACGACTTCATTACATTTAGTTTGCTGAACATGACCCAAATTACTGTAGTCTGAGCGATTCTGCGCCTCCAGACCGGGCATAACATTAGTTACAGCTAAACCACTTTCACCATTATCGTCGGTTTCCTTCTCAAGTGACAACTGGTCACAGCTACTGGGTTCATCGACCCCAAACAGCCTACCCTCTACATTCCCACTTATCTCCTGTCCTAAATCTATTAGTACATTATCAACATCCTGCACAGGCACTTTAGATAAGAGCACATCATCCTCATCGTAAATATAAGCATGAATTTCTTCTGCTTCTTCACCTGACAATTCAGTATTCTGTAGCTCCTCCCTATCGTTACTCTGCTGAGCCTTCTCTTTCTCTTCCCACTTAGAAAGCGTCTCTAACACGGTATCTATCAAATACTGTGAGTGATCTAATATTTCTGTTGTATCCTTAGGTGCTACCGACTTTTCATCCACATGTTCAGTTTGAGTATTCTGATCTGTCTTACCAATTCCCTTAACTACTGGCTTAGGAAAAGTAACCGCCTGGTGAGCGCCAGTGTCCTCATAGACGGGAACTAGTTTTCCTGCCTCGGCCTACTGCTGTTTCCTTTAGTTTCATTATAGTTGACTGGCACAGCATTACTTTCCGTACTGTTGTTTACATGCATATTTCTGTTTGGAACAACATTATTATCCCTTGGACGCCATTGTTGGTTCGGATAATTATTTCCCCAATTCCTACCTCTCTTAGGATGGCGAACACCTACTGTTCTGATGTTTACAGTGCCATTTTGCTCGTTCCTAAAATTACTATTATTATTATTGGCATTACGGTTATTACGTGCTTGCTCCTCATTGGCAGCAACACGTTCTACACGTTCCAAATATTCAATGAAACGATCCAGATTGTCTCTATGGGCTGATATAATTCTAGTTTGCCAGTACCATGGCAGTTTGGCTTCCAGACCTAGTATAATCATTTCTGGTTTTAGCTTTTCCGCCAAATGTGACAAACGTGAAATCCATGACCTAGCAAACTCTTTAATAGATTCCTTGCCTGCATTGAAGCGTTTTCCACTCCAAAATTCTCTCAACACTTCATTTTGCTTATTGCTAGACCAATATTCATTAATAAAAGCTGTTTTAAATTCCGCTAATGTTTTACATTTCAACATAACATCAGCTGACCAACGCATGGCGTCACCTGCTAAATGGCTTCTAATAAATGAGATTTTCTCTCGCTCAGACCAAGTTGGTGGAATCACATCTTCAAAATCGTTCCAGAAATCTAGCGGATGGATATTTTTATCTGGATCGAACCGCAAGAACTGCCGACACCCGATAAAAGCGGCGTTTGCAGTTACAACTTGTTGTATACTACCATTACCAGAAGTTACTGAAGCTACTTTACTCTCAATGTTAGCAATGTTAGTACTGATATTTTCTACTCTCAATTCAACATTATCTACTCTTTGTACAATATGAGTAGTATCAGTTTTAATTGCATCTACGTCTGCTTGACATATGTTTACTTTAATATTAACATCTTTAAATCTATCTGAGCACAGTTCAGACTCCGCCTCGATCTTTTCTGTTAACTTGTGCTCCAGCTTCGCATCTTCCATTTGGAAGTCTTTGCGAACCTCAGCGACTTCGGATTTTATTGTCTTATACATTTCAGAAAACTGTTGAGCAACCTTTTTCTTAATATCCTCATGATTGCAATCAATTTTGTAATTCAAACTGTCTAGATCCTCTTTCAACTTATTGCAACCAGCCTTGAAGGTATCGTCCATTACCTCCAATCGTTTATTAAAATTTGTTTGGCTGGCCAAAATTTCAGACTTTAATTCAGCGTTCATCCTAGCATTACTGGCTGACATTTCAGCATTACTGCTTTTGACCTGTTCACTTATTTCAGACTTTAATTCAGCTGTCATTTGTGCATTACTGGCAGCTATTTCAGCATTATTGGATTCTAATTTATTGTTCATTGCCTCAAACCGCATATTAAAATTTGTTTGACTGGCAGCTATTGCTTGTAATATAACATTTAAATCAACAGCCCCAGCATCTTTGGGTTGCTCACGAGCTGGCTTTTTATCACACTCAGGTGACAAAAAACTAGCTCCAATACCAGAATCATCAAAACCAAATGAAACTTCTGATTGATTAGTCATCTCTAACTTCTCCTTCTTAAACTCTACCATTTCTGATGACTGTTTCGTATTAATTCATCAGAGAAACTATCATCCAATAAATTTACAATTTCTACTTTCCGCTTTACTACAGGGGTCTCTATTATTGAATCATTGCCCCTTCCCACACTACTGTCAGGAGACAATACTTCATATTTCACTTTAACATTACTACTTTCATGCATATTTACACTCGAACCGTTGTCTGTATTTACAGTTCCCTCAACAGACATAGGTTCTGATTTAAGTTTAACCTCAGCTTCTTTTGACGGTTCCATCGCCGACAGTCTTTTAGTGCAGGTTAGTAAAATTTTTAACAGCTTTTCACTTAACTTAGTTCCTTCTGCACGACGTATGGCGTTGCCGGCGCGGCGTACCAGGATTCCTGATGCGACGTGGCACGTTGAACTGCAGACGGCTCTCCGACGGCTGTTGTGTGTTTGCGTGGCCCGCAATTGCAGGCTCTGCGCCGGCTGCTCCAGCGGACGACTGCGGTGCGGCGAGACTGGCTTCTCGCGATGCCGGCAGCACCGCTAGACTCAGTGCCAGCTCCGTCAATCCAGATGCGTTGTTAATCCAATTGCGTCGTCCACATGCACACGTAACACATTCACTGTTTTATACTCAGTTGCGTGTCGCATTTCATTCGCGAATCCGAATAGTTAAAAATCACTTTCACTTAGTTGATTTCCCGGCCGATGCACCATATGTGGGGCGGCGAGTGTTTAAGTTTGTAAAATTATTTGTAGACTGTAGAAACGTTTCCCGGCCGATGCACCATATGTGGGGCGGCGGATCTAAGTTTGTTATAAATAATTAAATCTGTTTGCTGTATAAACGCTTGCGTGTTGAATCAGTTCTGGCTTTTGGAATGTTGATATTGCTGTCTTTTGCCGTTCTCAACACTGGCTCTCTATTTACTCCGTGACCCCCAGAAAGTGATTTAATAAAACTTGGAGCCAGTAAATAGATATCCTAGTGCCCACTTTACCTGAGAATGTTCTTATAGCTGCAGCTTATAGCTCTGAGGAATTAGGAGATTGTCCGGGATTTCTAATCAAAAACGGTTTTCCAAAATAGTTGAGTATATTCTGAAATTCACTAATAAAAACACAAGTATCCCTACAACCTAACTAACAGAACAGTTCAGAGTCTAATGCGCTGATGCAACTATGAATGTCCGTATCAAATGTTAAAAAGAATGCTCGCCATAATTTGATGAAAATACTTCATCAAACGCCACGCTAAATATTTGGTAGAATGTCTGTCCCGCGACGGCACGTGAAAAATACGACAATACGCAAACTGAAGCTAGTTAATGAAAATCATCCCAGAATTAACACTTCACATAAAATGTCTTCATGGTTCCGCGTATCTCTAGTAACTTAATACGGCACCCGAGGCGGTTTGCAGCAGATACACTGATGCGACGCGACTACCGACACAGATGGCGTGTCATTCAGCGTCTGGAGAGAACTGGGGCCTTTCTTCCTCGCGCAGTGTTCTTATATATAAAGCCGCGGTGCGGACGGCTGAGGGATCGCCTGATCAATTCCGCTCTCCCGACTAGCCGCTGGGCTAGTAACGCACCACTTCAAGTTATATAATAATTTATAGCTTCTTTGGCTGATGGCCGCGGAAGCTCTTAATTTAAACGTGCATTCAGCACGCAGGTAAGTATTGATAATAAAATTTTGACGTGGCTAAGTTGAATACTTTGGGCGAGAGAATTAATCTAATTACCCTGCACGCAGCAGATGAGCTCTGAACTGTCCCTTTTGAGATCCGCTATCGCTATAATTTTATAGGTATTAAAAAGAAACTTTACACATCTTCATAATCATAGCGGACCTCCAACCTATTTAAATCTAAACATCCTAGCCTTATTTACTAGCCTACTTAATCTATCTTGCTTCCTTCAGTTTTGAGATGAAAACCACAAAATCATAAATTTCCACTAAAGTCTTAATTTGTGAAATCCAAAGTACTATTTTTATTAAATCATTATGAAAGATGAATCTAAATATAAATTTTGAAGTTTCTAGCTCTGTTCTGTTGCGCCAATGATTTTTCCAGAAAAACGTCCAAATCTCGGAAATGGCTGAAGTTATCGAACTGATATTTAACACACATTAATTTAGTATTATTTCTGACATGCTATAAAAGTTTTAGTTCATTTGCTTGATTTTTAAGGTATTGCGCAACATTTATGACGTCAGAGCTAGTTACAGCAGACTGGCTGGCACACAATGGAAACTGATGTGAATTTACTACAGCGTGAGTAGGCTGCTTCCCTACACACAGATCCTAGGAAAGGTACCTCAATTTCTTTCAGTTTGCCTTACATTACCAAGCGCAATGTCAGAACTGCTTCTTTGGTTCTTGAAACCAAATTAATCATCGTGCAGTACGTTTCCATTGTTACTATTTTTCTCTAAATTTGCAATTGTCGACTGTCAGACTGATAATACGATAGTATACACATTTATCTGTAGGTTACATCTTAAGTGATCTGGTGACCATGATTTTATGGAAATCTGATGGTAGGGCACTCGTTTCTTAGATCTCTGACACGAACTAAAATAAGCTTCTAGTTTTGACACCACCCACATCTCTTAGCATCATGGAAGATATATCATAGGCTTCTAGTAACTTGTCTGAGTTCAGATCGTTCAGTGAGTCGTCACCTTCTGAAAGCACTACTGGATAACCTATTTTCTCCTTTTCAGTTTCCTACCCCTCCAACTTCTGTCACTTTGGAACAATTTGGACTCTTCTTCTCTAACATACATACGTTCAATGTACTCCTGCCGTCTGTTTGCACATTCTTTCGCGTTTGGTAGGGGTTTAATCTATGCAGCTCGTAAATCAAGGCCTTTAAGTTGTATTTCTCCGAAATTACGTTTAATCTTCCTGTATCTTGTGCCGACATTTGCTTCAGTTATGTCTTTATCAGGTTCCAGTTTAGTCTGTTTGAACTTTCCGTTAATTTTATTCCTAAGCTACGTAAACTACAGGCGGCATATCTCGTTCTTAAGATTCTTATATTTTCTTTTTTAATCCACAAGCTACAATATTTTTGAGTCATCCGTGGCTTCTTTGGCTTTGTTTTCTTTGTACCAGCGTTGATTTCTTCCGTTTCAATTATTTCCTACATTACTGTACTTCACTCTTTTCTTCCTGCTGAAATGTTGCCGGCCGCTGTGGCGAAGCGTTTCAAGGCGCTTCAGTAGGGAACCGCGCTGCTGCTACTGTCGCAGGTTCCAATCCTGCCTCGGGCATGAATGTGTGTGATGTCCTTAGGTTACTTAGGTTTAAGTAGTTCTAAGTCTAGGGGACTGATGACCTTACATGTTAAGTCCCATAGTGCTTACAGCAATTTGAACCATTTGAACTGAACTGTTCTCGACGATTTCCATACTCTGTTGGTCACTGCTCCAGAGAATTTTCACGTGATTTCATGCTGCCCAGAATTTTCAGTATTCGGTTTAATCGTATACTCATTTTTCAACTTCTGCAATTCTTATCTACTGTTCACCATGACTGGTTTATAGCCTGACTGCGAACCTGATTTCTCTATCGTTGTAAAAATGTGATGCAGTCCAAGAGTTGATGTCGTCCAATGTCTCCTACTCTTTTACAAGTATACAGTCTTCTCTTATGATTTTGAAACTTATGACTGACCTTACTAGATGCCTCTCCTCCTCTGTTTACCCCTGCACAGTCACTTCACCTTCCTCTGCATCCCCTATAATTAGGTTCCAGTTACTTAGAACTATAAAATTCTCATCCTCTTGCACGTATTTCATTGGTTCCTCTATTTCCTCATGTAAACTCTGAATTTTCTCATCATCAGCATCTGATGTGAGCATATACACCAAAAAAGTAATGGCTAACGTTGGCTTCAGCTTCAGTCCTCGTAAGAATAATGCTGTCACATTGTTGTTCACAGAAATTCATCCTATTATCTACCTTCCAGTTTTTAACGATGCCAGCAGCTGTTAAACTATTCATTGATACCGTTTTTATTACTCTATAATGATCTGGCTAGACTCTCTATCCTCTTCACATTTCATTCAGTAATTTTTGTCAACTTAAGCCTTTCCATGTCCTTTCTCGTATTCTTCAGCTTCACGAAAATTTTAACACTTTTAATATTCCATGCTTCGATCTGTATGACATTAGACTCATTTGTCCTCTTCCCAGTATCCATTTCTTTTGGAAGTTACCGGTACCAAGCTCAAGGTGATGAGGGTTTACATTCTTCTACTTTTTTCAAGTTAACAAATTGTGCGAGCTCATAGCTATATTTCATTTATTAAAAAATAAGTATTTGATTGATGGACACCCACTAATTCAATGCAAGTACTCTTAAAGACAGTAAGACCTATAATTAGTCCGAGTATTGCCTTTGTTTTGTTTTTGTGCCACGAATATTTATTCTGGAGTAAGATCTATGTTGTGTAACAGGTCTCTCAAGATGAGTTTTCACTCTACTGTGGAGTGTGTGCTGGTCTGAAACATTCTGGCAGATTTAAGTTGTGTGCCGGATCTACACTCGAAACAGATGCCTTTGCATCTGCTTTAAGAGGATGGACGGCCTCCTCTGTGGAGCTGACAGAGTCCAGTAGTGGTGATAAAAGAAAAAGAGGACCTCTACTGAGTCATTTTTCCTGCAAGGACAGTGGGACACCAGGCATAGAACACGGAAGACAGCGGAGGTCTCTAAGCGGCGATCCTTGTAACCCTCAAAGGAAAATGAAATAGAAGCAGTTCCCGTGCTGGCGTTCTGTAGTCTACTTTCAAGATTTTTGAATTTATTCTAGATTTCCTTCACCTAGCACTGTTTTCATGTTCTCCCTCTTCTCATTTGCAGAAGTTCTGTTTCCCGTACGTTGATTTTTCCCCCGTAAGCATTCTGCTGTACTATTTCTATCACACCCTGTAGTTCTTTTTCAGTGATTGTAAATAGGATACGGAAGGTCACAAAAACCTACAATACGCCTCAAAATTTACCAGACACAAATGGTTTTCTCTTTCTTATATTACTGGCAACTAGTTCGGAACGGGGGTGTTACAAGCACTATTGAAATATATTTGTCCTTGACACTGTACATGATGCTATGGCCACATATTAACGTTAAAGAGCATCAGTAAACAGATTTTTCTATTTTAATAAACTTGATAACCGAATTTAATTGAAAATGCGTGTGTTCTGTAACACCTCGTTATGAGAGGCGACAAAAAGGCAATAGTTATACGCATTGCGTAGAGGTCAATTCGCAGCAACAATGGGGCAAAAGGGCAAAGATAACAATTGGAGTTGCTGTAATGAGTACTCAGAAGGTCGTGTTGTATGGACAGCTGAACTTGTTCGAAGTGCCTATAAAGCAAGGTAGTCATCAGAAGACACGCTAACATTGGCAGGCCGTTCAAAATTAGGCAGAAATCTGAGATACTTGGGAGGGCGAGCAATACTCGCAGCTCATTCATGCAATATTTCAGAATGAGAGCACTTAGCGACTTGCAGCATACTTAACATATAATTTCCAATTGTTATGAAATTCTTTTGTCGCTGACTGCCCCCCACAGTACTATGAAAGGAAAAGTGTTTATCGTTGCTACATTTTCACTATTCGTGCAATAAAATTTCAATAACAGACAAGGCGTTTTAATTTATTACTTCCTTACCGCCGACTCTATTCGCCACGCAGACAGTATCTATATGTATATCACTGAAAGTACCTGCAAAATAATATCATTGCATGACACATTGTTCAGGAGATATGACATCACAGACATTTAGATGCTTGAAAAACTAACTCCTGCTTACAACGGCGCACATAAATCTTGAGGCATGACGTTTTAATTTATTACTACTTTACTACTAATTGTGTTCGCAATACACTTGGTAGACGGTACCTACCTGTATTAACGTATGTACCAGCAAAATTTCATTGTACGACGTTATAGTTTAGTAGTTAGGGTGTAATAATTTTGAGATGTACTTAGCAGCTTGCAGCTATTGTAAACATTATTTCAAACCTTTCCTTAAGTTTTTCTCGCTTGCATGCTTAATGTCAAGTATTTAACGAATTACCTCTTTCGTAATCAGACGTTTAAAGCTGTTTCACGCATGCTGGCTCGATACTTAAGGAATCAGGAGTTTACTGCTATTCATTCTAACGAAAAATTCTGTCCAGTGTACAAACTGGACAGCGTGGATATACAGTAATGAATCAAGATGATTGTTGTACACGTGTTTACACTGTTTCCAAATTGCCATTATTTACGTCTCCATTCAACTGAAAACTTGTAAGGGACGGAATTTTATTAGAAACGTTTTGTACTGTTTGTACATAAGGAACTGCATGTGGCCTTCGAGTAGGAGAATTCTGGCTTATCCTGTAAACATTATCAAATGGCCATACAATACTCCCTTTGGGTACTCCAGAAATTACGTTTATGCCTACATGAGTCTATTTCACTCCGCCAAGAATAACGTATTGAGTTCTGGCTCTTAAAAGCTATTGAATCCGGTCGAAAATATGCTCCGATGCTCCCTAAGCTCGCATTTTGTTCACTAAACGGCAGTACTGGACTGCATTGAAAGCCTTCCGAAGGGAAGGAATACGGATCAACTTGAGCGCCATTGTCTACGACGCTGTGGATTTCTTTGACGATTTGCGTTGCCAAGATCTACGTTTACAGAATTCATGTTGGTATTTGGAGGGGTGACTTCCGTCCTCCACAATCGTCGTAATACGTGAGCACGGAACATGTTGCATAATGCCGGTGATGTTGGCCGAGCGGTTGTAGGCGCTACAGTATGGAACCACGCGACCGCTACGGTCGCAGGTTCGAGTCCTGCCTCTGGCATGGATGTGTGTGATGTCCTTAGGTTAGTTAGGTTTCAGTAATTCTAAGTTCTAGGGACTGATGACCTCAGAAGTTAAGTCCCATAGTGCTCAGAGCCATTTGAACCGTTTGTTGCGTAGTACAACAGCAGATTGAAGTCACCGATATAAGCCTATTATTATGTGCATAAGTTCGACGCTGTTCTCGAATACAGGAATGACCTACACTGTGTTACAATTGATTGGTACCCTTCGTTCTTCCAGCAACTTACGATATACGAATTTCCACAAAAAAAAAAAAAAATGCACTTCTGTAGAGTCTTATACGTATCTCGTGCAATACATAAGCCTTTCCGAACTCGGATGTTGTTAGTTGATTTTGTTTTCTGCAATCACTTGTCTCAATATCTGCCATTCCAGAATTCGTGCGATGTTTGAACGGAGGGACCCCATCGTGATTTTCCGTGGGACAGAATTTTCGAATAACGAATTCAGTATTCCTGCTTTCTCTCTGCATCTTCTGTTAGGATAACATTACATTCACCGAGTGACTGAGTATACGATTTGGAGCCCCTTACTGACTTTACGTGTGAACAAAAGTCTTCGCTTCTTTAGACACATCGGTTGGCAAAATTTTACTTTCGACTTCACTGAACAAAAAAATGGTTCAAATGGCTCTGAGCACTATGGGACTTAACTTCTGAGGTCATCAGTCCCCTAGAACCTAGAACTACTTAAACCTAACTAACCTAAGGACATAACACACATCCATGCCGAGGCAGGATTCGAAACTGCGACCATAGCGGTCGCGCGGTTCTAGAGTGTAGCTCCTAGAACCGCTCGGCCACCCCGGCCGGCTCACTAAACACTTCTCCCATTGCTCTTAGTATGCTTATTTTGGCTTCGTTTAGTATTTACCTGTGATCTAGACTCTGATTTTGCTTAAACCTATTACGAAGCTCTCTCTTCTTAAGCAGTAACTTTCTGAGTCGGCTCTCGTGCCACAGAAGCTCTTCATCTTTTTTCACAAACTTGCA
Source organism: Schistocerca serialis cubense (assembly GCF_023864345.2). Classification (NCBI taxonomy): domain Eukaryota; kingdom Metazoa; phylum Arthropoda; class Insecta; order Orthoptera; family Acrididae; genus Schistocerca; species Schistocerca serialis. The sequence continues at coordinate 701,474,496 of NC_064643.1, forward strand.
CGGCACATACTGGTGGCCGCGGCAGTGCGGTCAAATCATTATGGGGTTTTTCGAAACACGCATTCACACTGCGAGCTGTGTGACACGTTGCTTTGCCCTGCTGATACGTGCCATCGCGGAGACAATATACCTCTCTTCTCCGGCCCGAATCCTTCCGACGACTGGAGCAGGGTGTAATATTTCAGACTTTTCGTATCGTACACGAAAACGGCCATTTGCCCGATTGCGCACAAAACGAGATTCATTTGAAACGGCTGAAACATCTCTGTGAAGTCGTTTCATAAGACGCTTGTCGAATTCGGTACAACTTATTCACTTCACTACCTGATTTTAGCTCAATTCATGAACTCTTCCAGAAATAAAGAGCACTCAAATAAGGCATATTGAATATTATATGTGTGTTTTAATGTGGAGTTTCGGTTTTGTTTTGTGGGAAATGCTGAGTTGGTCATCGTCTGCTGGGAGCAGACTATGTTGCTTCTCGTTCGAAGGAGAGCACATGATGACCAACTAGGTTTCCAATACCTGAACAGAGAGGTTTACCCATCTTAGTCGAAGGCTGTGTCGAAGCCTGTTTTTGTGTGTGAGGTTGGTGACGGAGGGCTACCCCTCTGGTAGCTTCCGGTGCACGGGGCCCTAGATAATCTCGAAAGAGAAAGAGGCACTCTTTGGTGAACGCTTGGTGAGTACGAATCGTAGCTCTTAAGGGAGGTTGCAAGTGATAGGAAGCAAGTTGAGTTATGACTTTGTTATGTTTAACTGCTGAAATACTTAAGAACTTCAGCTTAACTGAAGCGTGTGAAGTGAGTTATTTTTCCGAATGTGCCATAATTACATTGTTTTAAATAGGCGATTTTTGGGTGTTTGAGTCAAAAGTGTGGAAGTTACTTTGTTCATTTTGAACAACGATGAAGTAGAATTCCAAACGGTAAATCTGATATGGAAAAGCTGGTTAAGATCACTTCAACCGTACGTGAGTGTAATACTGTGTCGAAGCGACTATGATTTTTTAATGATTTTTAATCTTATATTTTGTGGATGTTGCTTTTGTCTTTGTGTGTCGATTTTGTGCCACGTTTTTGGTAATCGCTGACCCTTCTGGTCCACCAAGGCACCACAATAAGCTTTATTTTAACTGTTTGCTTATTTAACGAGCAATAATTTCAGCAGGAATATCTGTTCTTTCGCGTGCTTTCTACAAAGCAGCACAACAGTTAGATTCGGAATGCACCACGTGCTCCAGTTCGGCCGTTTGCAAGCAGCAGACGCAGTTAGTATGTTGAATAATTATCGCACAACGTCGTGCATTGGTTAAACCTCTGTCCAGACTAGTGAATGCGTAGAATCGTAATGCCAATCTCACTGAGATATTTTTATGGTGTGAATGGTTCAAAATGGTTCAAATGGCTCTGAGCACTATGGGACTTAACTGCTAAGGTCATCAGTCCCCTAGAACTTAGAACTACTTAAACCTAACTAACCTAAGGACATCACACACATCCATGCCCGAGGCAGGATTCGAACCTGCGACCGTAGCGGTCGCGCGGTTCCAGACTGTAGCGCCTAGAACCGCTCAGCCACACTGGCCGGCAGGTATGAATGCATAGGAGATGATAGTATAATTTTGTCCCAGCGCTGTTTTCTGTGTTTCTTCTTGCCGTAGTGAAATTGTGCTCTGTTACATTCTCACGTAATACGAGGGCAGTTCAATAAGTAATGCAACACATTTTTTTTTCTGAAACAGGGGTTGTTTTATTCAGCATTGAAATACACCAGATTATTCCCCAATCTACACAACACTATTTTTCAACGTAATCTCCATTCAATGCTACGGCCTTACGCCACCTTGAAATGAGGGCCTGTATGCCTGCACGGTACCATTCCACTGGTCGATGTCGGAGCGAACGTCGTACTGCATCAATAACTTCTTCATCACCCGCGTAGTGCCTCCCACGGATTGCGTCCTTCATTGGGCCAAACATATGGAAATCCGACGGTGCGAGATCGGGGCTGTAGGGTGCATGAGGAAGAACAGTCCACTGAAGTTTTGTGAGCTCCTCTCGGGTGCGAAGACTTGTGTGAGGTCTTGCGTTGTCATGAAGAAGGAGAAGTTCGTTCAGATTTTTGTGCCTACGAACACGCTGACGTCGTTTCTTCAATTTCTGAAGAGTAGCACAATACACTTCAGAGTTGATCGTTTGCCCATGGGGAAGGACATCGAACAGAATAACCCCTTCAGCGTCCCAGAAGACTGTAACCATGACTTTACCGGCTGAGGGTCTGGCTTTAAACTTTTTCTTGGTAGGGGAGTGGGTGTGGCGCCACTCCATTGATTGCCGTTTTGTTTCAGGTTCGAAGTGATGAACCCATGTTTCATCGCGTGTAACAATCTTTGACAAGAAATTGTCACCCTCAGCCACATGACGAGCAAGCAATTCCGCACAGATGGTTCTCCTTTGCTCTTTATGGTGTTCGGTTAGACAACGAGGGACCCAGCGGGAACAAACCTTTGAATATCCCAGCTGGTGAACAATTGTGACAGTACTACCAACAGAGATGTCAAGTTGAGCACTGAGTTGTTTGATGGTGATCCGTCGATCATCTCGAACGAGTGTGTTCGCACGCTCCGCCATTGCAGGAGTCACAGCTGTGCACGGCCGGCCCGCACGCGGGAGATCAGACAGTCTTGCTTGACCTTGCGGCGATGATGACACACGCTTTGCCCAACGACTCACCGTGCTTTTGTCCACTGCCAGATCACCGTAGACATTCTGCAAGCGCCTATGAATATCTGAGATGCCCTGGTTTTCCGCCAAAAGAAACTCGATCACTGCCCGTTGTTTGCAACGCACATCTGTTACAGACGCCATTTTAACAGCTCCGTACAGCGCTGCCACCTGTCGGAAGTCAATGAAACTATACGAGACGAAGCGGGAATGTTTGAAAATATTCCACAAGGAATTTCCGGCTTTTTCAACCAAAATTGGCCGAGAAAAAAAAGTGTTGCATTACTTATTGAACTGCCCTCGTACTTACTTTAATATTTCTAGTCAGGCTCCAGTTAAGTTTAGTTAGGATGTGCAACCAAATACACAGATACAATAAATAATCTACGTGAAAGATAAATTCTGTGGTGTTGATCTTACCCACTTACTCCGATTTCCAGTCCTGCATTAATCAAGTTGCTTCATGTACGACATGGAGTGCTATTTATCAGGCTACTTAAAGAAATATTCATACTTGCAATTAAATTATTAAAGTAATTAAACTAATAATTTTCCACCTCGGTTTTTTTTCTAATTGGTTAGAAAGGGCTTGGGCTGGAAGCGACCCTGAATTTCTGAATTTTTATCATCATTTGTGTGAGAGAAGCAGCTAGAAATGGCTCGATGAGAAACGTCGTAAAGATAGTAATACGTTACAAGGCCAACTGTCTCCACTCAGCGGTTATCACGCAGCGGTAATCGCGCGCGAATTCCAACCTTCGTGACCAATGAGCAGCAGCCAGCATGGGTGCATGGACAAGGTGACTGCTGCGGAGCCCCATTCATAGCAACGTTCGCTGAATGGTCGTCCAGGAGACGCTGCTGGTTGCTACTTCAGTCGTCTGGGAGGTGGACTGCTCAACAGTTGCGCTTCAATTCCCCGGGAATCAGCTGAAAGATTGCCTCATTGCAGGCTGCTAACGAAGGTAAGAGCATATGGAATATGTTGCCAGGTATGTGAGTGGCTCGAAGACTTCTTAAGTAACAGAACCCAGTATGTTTTCCTCGACGGTGAGTGCCCATCAGAGACAAGTGTATTGTGAGGAGTGCCCCAGGGAAGTGTGGAAGGACCACTGTTGTTCTCTGTATACATAAATGTTTTGAGGGAAAGGATGGGCAGTAACCTGCGGTTGTTTGCTGATGATGCCGTAGTGTATGGTAAGGTGTCGAAGTTGAGTGACTGTAGGAAGATACAAGACGATTTAGGCAAAATTTCCGGTTGGTTTGATAAATGGCACCTGGTTCTAAATGTGGAAAAATGTAAGTTAACTGCGGACAAGTGGGAAGAGCAAACCTGTAATGTTCGGATATAGTATTGCTAGTGTCCTGCATGGCGATGTCAAGGCCGGCCGAAGTGGCTGAGCGGTTCTAGGCGCTACAGTCTGGAACCACGCGACCGCTACGATCGCAGGTTCGAATCCTGCCTCGGGCCTGGATGTGTGTGATGTCGTTAGGTTAGTTAGGTTTAAGTAGTTCTAAGTTCTAGGGGACTGATGACCTTAGAAGTTAAGTCCCATAGTGCTCAGAGCCATTTTTGAACGGTGTCAAGCCATTTAAATATGTGGGCGTAACGATACAAAGCGACATCAGGTGGAACGAGCGTGTGAGAGCTGTGGTAGGGAAGGCGAATGGTCGACTTCGGTTTATTGGTAGAATTTTAGGATAAACGGCTCTGAGCACTACGCGACTTAACTTCTGAGGTCATCAGTCGCCTAGAACTTAGAACTACTTAAACCTAACTAACCTAAGGACATCAAACACATCCATGCCCGAGGCAGGATTCGAACTTGCGACCATAGCGGTCGTTTGGTTCCAGACTGTAGCGCCTAGAACCGCACGGCCACTCCGGCCGGCGAATTTTAGGAAAGAGTGGTTCACCTGTAAAGGAGACCCCATATAGGACACTGGGACGACCTATTCTTGAGTACTGATAGAGTATTTGGGTCCCGTACCACGTCGGATTGAAGGAAGACATCGAAGCGATTCAGAGGAGGGCTGCTAGATTTGTTACCGGTAGGTTCGAACAACACCTAAGTGTTGCGGAGATGCTTCGGGAACTTAAATTGGAATCCCGGGGGGGGGGGGGGGGGGGGGGGGGGGGGGGGAAGGCGACGTTATTTTCGAGAAACACTATTGAGAAAATTTAGAGAACTGCCATTTGAAACAGACTGCCGAACGTTACTACTTCCCCAACATACATTGAGCCTAAGGACCACCAAGGTAAGATACGAGAAATTAGGGCTCAATCATACAAAGGTATGTAGATAGACGTTTTTTCCCTCGCTCTATTTTCAAGGAATGGCAAGTAGTGGTACGGGATAAAAAAATTGTTCAAATGGCTCTGAGCACTATGGGACTTAACATCTGTGGTTATCAGTCCTCTAGAACTTAAAACTACTTAAACCTAAGTAACCTAAGGACATCACACACATCCATGCCCGAGGCAGGATTCAAACCTGCGACCGTAGCAGTCGCTCTGTTCCAGACTAAAGCGCCTAGAACCGCTCGGCCACACCGGCTGGCTAATACGGGATACTCTCCGCCACACGCCGTACCGAGGCTTGCGGAACATCTATGTAAATGTAGACGAGTATCTATCTACATGCAGAATTCTCCCATACACATAACCGCAGGCGGGGGGTTCGCCCTTGTCATCTATGGCCCATAGTGCGCCTTAAAGTGCCTCAGGGCCGGTTTTGAATAGCGCTATTTTGCCGTGCACGGTATAAATTTGCCTCGGCAGCACCGAACGGTTTACAAACCTAGCCGTTTCGGGTATGCTTCCACCCTTGACCCCAAAGCCAATAATCTGCACTTTCGGAAAGCAGATAAATAGCTCCGTTTCCGTATTACGAGAACGACTCCCCTCCTCCATCCGCCACCCCCCACACCCCTTAATATACCCTCCACTGCTAAAGCTGGCACCTGCCTTCTGTGTGTGGTTACTGCACGCTGAAGTCTAACATACGCGATGTTCACAGTAATGTATATACGTACAGCATTACAGAGATATTTTAGCACCGTTCCCCTCAACTTTAAACTTCAAGGGCCGCGCGGAGTGGCCGCGTGATTAGAGGCACCATGTCAATGTTTGCGCGGCCCCTCCCGCCGGAGGTTCGAGTCCTCCCTCGGGCATGGGTGTGTGTGTGTTGTTCTTAGCATTAGTTAGTTTAAGTAGTGTGTAAGTCTAGGGACCGATGACCTCAGCAGTTTGGTCCCATAGCAATTCACACACATTTGAACATTTTTAAACTTCAAGGAACATTCGTGTTTTGCGACATTAGCAACATGCATGCACTCGCCCCTCAAACTGAGTTTGGACTGGGTGTTCAGCTGAGAACGGAACCAGTAATTTGATGTAATTCGTTTCCTGTATTTGGTCCCATGCTGACTGTGGGATCTGATGACGTAAATTTCACTTTTCCAGAAACGCGGATAGCATGACGTGTTAGTCATACAGTATTTCAGAGTCCATATTCTAAGGAGCTCACATTTACGTTATTCATTTGTGCATCTACATTGCGGAGTTCATTGTTCAAATGGTTCAAATGGCTCTGAGCACAATGGGACTTAACATCTGAGGTCATCAGTCCGCTAGACCTAGAACTACTTAAACCTAACTAACCTAAGGACATCACAGACATCCATGCTCGAGACAGGATTCGAACCTGCAACCGTAGCAGCAGCGCGGTTCCGGACTGAAGGGCCTAGAACCGCTCGGCCACAACGCCCAGCGGAGTTCATTATGTTATTTCTTTTATTAATTTGAAAATTCGACCTCATCGAATGAGGAACTCTCATTTTTCCTTCTTTCAAGGCTTCCTAGCGATTTCAATCAAAATCATGTTAGTTTTCTGTGTTTTTATTTTTAAGAGTAACTTCGCCTTGAGATTTCATGTTGATTTTTAAAACTTAATAAAAATTTGAAACTTCCTGGCAGATTAAAAGTGTGTGCCGGACCGAGACTCCAACTAGGAACCTTTGCCTTTCGCGGGCAAGTGCTCTACCAAGAGCACTTGCCTGCGAAAGGCAAGGGTCCCGAGTTAGAGTCTCGGTCCGGCACACACTTTTAATCTGCCAGGAGGTGTCATATCAGCACACACTCCGCTGCAGAGTGAAAATCTCATTCTGAATAAAAATTTGTTAATTGTGAAATCGAATTCCATTTGTGAACACTATCTCCCGCAACTTCTAGCCATGGTTCGGCTATCCTTTACTTAACAAATACAAACGTTGACGTTTTAACGTAACGGTTTTTCCTTTGTGCACAGTGGCCAAATAATGAGTGGCAGGGATACACAATATGGAAAAGTGTTTAACCAGGTGACTAGTGGCTAGAGCTCGCACATTTTACAGTAGTGTTCTAAAGCAGTTGCTAATACAAATTAGTTTGACAATGCTTCAGAATTTCTTCCGAATTTGCTCTACGTCTTCACCCAAGAGCCGAGTAATTACTTGACGTTCACTACTCGGGCACCTGCCATTCGTCGCACAGCAGCCCTGGCTGTCAGACGTAGATGTCTGTGACTTGGGGCCGCTCCTGTGGAATGTCGACGTTTGCGGGCACCCCTGTGGCCCCCGACTAGGCGACTGCCTTCTGTCGGGCCGGCAGACCGCTACAGCCCTCGAATTTCAAGTGTGTTTCCTCGGGAATCCCCGTAATGAGAAGATGGAAGAAGGACGGGATGGGGAGAGGCTGAGGGGACGAGAGCTGCTGCGAGAGGGGAGCGGGTACACGGAAATAAAATAAAATAGAAAAGAAAAGGAAGAGGCGAAGGAAAGTCGACTACTGGCGGAAGAATTGTGTTGGAAGGGGTGCGGGAGCGAGGAATCCAGCGGCGCCGGGCCAGAATCACAAAGCCCAACCTGTGGCCAAAGGAGCAGCCGTGGGCCCGGCAGGTAGGGCGCGCCGGAGCCGTGCCACAGTGCTGCCACCGGCGCGGCGCCGAGTTTCCCCACCCAAGTCACGAACTATGTGCCCGCCAAGCCGGCAGCGGGGTTGCGCAAATTGTTAGGAGAGGAAAGAACCGGTGCTAGCCGCCAATTGGCAGGTTCGTGCCTGCCGTGCACGACTTGAACTAGTCCAGCCCTCGGCGAAAGCGTAGACTCTCATAACGGAGTAAAAGATCATAGGAACTGCAGTATGGATGACATTTGCACGGAGTATTAAAGTTACATCTAAGGCTCTTCACCTCTTAAGGCGGGGTAGGACGTGAAACGGGCCGACTTGGAGCAGGAGAGGCACCACAGGACGTTTTAATTTACACTGTCTATACTTTTACAAATAAATTCATAAAACTTTGTTAGCATGACCAGGAAGGATTCAGGATTCACACTCATAGCAGAGGAAGTTCGAAAGCATGCCAAAACAAATTTTGTTTACATGTGAAACTTCATCATTTTTTTCACTTGGTATTAGCTGCATTTGTTGCTGTAGGTACACTTTTCTTCATAAGTAAGAGAGATTCCTAGATGAATTTTGCACAGCATACAAACAATACTTACAGGTGTATGAAACTCTAGAATTTCACAAATCTGTTAAAAACTGTGGTGAAAATTAAGATAATTAACTATAAAATTCGAGTTTTCTCTAAATACGAAGTTTAAAACGTAGCAGCCCATTCATTTTTCCATAGGTTAAATAAATTCTAGAGTTTCATACACCTGTAAGTATGGTTTGTAAGCTGTGCAAAATTCATCGAAGAATCTCTCTTACTTATGAAGACAAGTGTACCTATAGTAACAAATGCAGCCAACAATAAGTGAAAAATATCATGAAATTTCACATTTAAAAAATATTAGTTTTTCGTGTTTTTGAACTTCCACTCCTATGAGTGTGAATCCTGAATCCTTCCTGGTCATGCTGACAAAGTTTTATACATTTATTTGTAAAAGTATAGACAGTGCAAATTAAAATGTCCTGTGGTGCCGCTCCTTCTCGAAGTCGGCCCGTTTGACGTCCCACCCCCATTAAACGAATGCTGGAATAGAAGGGTGCTACCTGAATCGTGGAAGACAGCAGAGGTGATACCAATCTAGGAAAGTGGGGGAAGATATCTCTATGAGAACTACAGAGAAGTAAGCATACTAAATGTTTCTAGCAAGCTATACATAGGATACATTAATAATTGAATGAGACAGAATACTGACGCCCTTCTAACGGAGGAGCAAAACGTTTTTGGAAGGTTGCAAACTTGCAGTGATGATGTCACCACTGCACGTCATTTAATTAAAAAACTACCAGAATACAACCTGGTGACTCACATCTCATTCATAGATTATGAAAATGCTTTTGACAGAGTGAACAGAAGCAAACTTCGGATGATCACGGAGAAAAGAGGGTACGCATGTCCTTTAATACATTATGGGAACACAGAAATTATAATAAATACAGCGAAAGTGAAGACAGGGCCAATGAACATCAAAAGTGGAGTGCAAAAGAGGTGTAGCGTTTCACCTTTTATATTCACTGTACGAGTTGTAGGACGACGTCGTTAGACACTGGAAACGGGAAATTAAGTAAAGTGCGTAAAGTGTCATATTAATACCAGGACCGAACGAGGAGGCGCAGTGGTTAGACACTGGACTCGCGTTCGGGAGGACGACGGTTCAATCCCGCGTCCGGCCATCCTGATTTAAGTTTTCCGTGATTTCCCTAAATCGCTCCAGGCAGATGCCGGGATGGTTCCCTGGAAAGGGCACGGCCGACTTCCCTCCCCGTCATTCCCTAAGCCGATGAGACCGGTGACCTCGCTGTTTGTTCTCTTCCCCCCAACAATCCAATCCAATCCATTCCCAAGTGAACTGTAACTGTATTAATACCAGGTGAATACGCTGCTCTTTCTCGATGAGCAAATAATTATCCTGAACAGCGAAAATGACCTTTAGTTTTCAACACATCCCCTAAATCAAATATGTAAGAACTATCATCTCAAAATTTCACTGAAAAACCTTGAAGTAATTGAGTGCAAAGGGAAATTTCCAGTACACTCCATGAATGACACCAGATAAACAATCAACGGAACAGGTATCATATTTTAAGCTCTTAAGCTGTGAAATTAACAATGAATATGAAAATGACGTCAGTAATAAATAAGTTTCAAACGATATGTGGCAGAGTACACTGAACACAGGCTGATCATACAAGGAAGGATAGCAAGCTAACATTTTACGAAATGATCCCTGCCTCTATTCTAATGCAGTACATGAAAGCGAATCTAGCATGTTAACTAAGGAAGTAAAAGAAATATATAGTCCGATGAAACGAATTATTTAAGAAAAGTTAAAGTCCTCAAAAATAAAATACAAAACAATGTTGTAAGAGAATAATTTAATACATATTGCTTAAATGAAAAATGTAGAGTAACTATGCATATAAAGGAAACAATTTGTCAATATAGAGTAGTTAAACAAGTAATAAATTACAAAGCAATAGGAAAAGAGATGTGGGGCGACTGAGGAACAGATGGTTGCAGTCAAGACACACAAACTGTAAGCGAACTCCATGAAGCGAACAAGAAGATAAAGAATGAGAACACTTGAGGTCAGAATTTTGCAGCATAGGTTAAAAGGAAGAAAATATTTTTGTCAAGAGAGCTATTTAGTCGCTTTTACTACCACAATTTCTGAAATTTTCTTCTACATCTACACTCTGTTGATACAAGCAGTTCGCCCCTTAAGATTAAAGAGTGGAAGCAATTGACTGAGTCTGCGTTATCAATACACTATTTTTACATTTAATGATATCACGAATAAATAGTATCATTTCTCATTTAACTTAACCAGACCAACTGCCTACACGCACTGCATTCATGAAATGTATGTTTACTAGACCAAATATTAATACAGAACGTAATTATTAATGAGGACTCAGATTAAATAATTTTTAAATCAGTTTAACATCAAAATAAGACTAAATCAGAACAACTCGATCCAACCACCGGATTCGTAAACGAACTTCCAAAATTACAGTATTAACACCAAGAAAAAATTATTAAATAGGAATTGAGATTAATAAAATTCAGATGGATTTACATCATAATCAAAACAGCAATAGCGTGACGAAAGGAGAGGGTGGAGGGGAACTTCAGCAATATATTTAGTCTAAAAGATCAACCCTTCGCCATCATTGCCATAAAAATTAAGAATACTTGCATCCTTTCGAAACTGAGTCCACATGTGCACATTCAAGGCACAAGAAAATAACACAGAAACTAATCTGAAATACGTCAGCGTCAGAAACAGTAGTATTGGAAACAGAAAATAGCCGTAAGCTACTCATAGCGCACAGTATAACAGGGCCATTAAGCATACACACAAAATCACGAAGCAAACCGACTGTGCAACTGGTACCATACAAACGGTACAAAATTTGTATACTATACAGCAAACAAATACACTGTAGGCCGACACACCACATCATCAGCTATAAACACAGGCTAAAGTCGCACAGTCGGTGGATAGTTGTTAGATAATCACAGTTTTAGCAAACCAGATTACGGTATCTGTTAATACAGAACACAGCTGTGTTGCTTGGCACAGCTAGCTACATACACATGATGGACATAGTACGCAGTCCAGTCATATTAGTATCACTACCGCACGTTTTCGACGTGAATGGGCAGTAACAGCTGACAGACGACAGGTGGCAGCACTAGCAATAGAAGGTATACAATGCGTGTCGGGGGAACGAGGGAACAGTGCAGTCGTAATACAGAAGCGGAGTAATCTATGTGACGTCCAAAACGGCATGATTAGTGGATTTCGGGCCGTGGGTGGAAGCATTTTGAGAAACGGCTTAACTCGTTAACTGTTCGCGTGCCCCTGTGGTTGACGTATACCGTGCATGGCGAAATGGCGCTATCCAAACCCGGCGCTGAAGCAACTGTGGTGCACCACGGGCCAAAGATGACAATGGAGACCGACGGCTGCGGTGATTGTACGGGCGAATAGGCGGGCAACCGTTGAGCGAGTGACCGCCCAGATAAACACAGGGGCTGCCAACCGTGTCTCATCAACGACCGTTGCTGCGTGCGGGCCTCCGCAACAGGCACCTGGTTCATAGATCTATGCTGACTGCTGTTCATCAGAGATCAAATCTGGAATTTGGACTCCAATACCGCAGCTGCACGTTCACTGAGTGGAAACAGGTGACCTTTTTCAGGAGAATCACGTTTAATGCTCCATCGTGCGGGTGGCTGTTGTCGTGCGCGGTGAGAAACTTCTGAAAGAAAACACCCTGCAGCAACAGTCGGAAAAAGTTTGGGCTGCAGGAGGGAGCTTTATGACCCGGCGAATGGTTTCGTGGCATTTCCTGGGTGATCTGGTCATTCTGCATGGCATAGTGGATCAACAGAAATATGCATCTATCCTTGGGCACCATGTCCACCCTTACACGTAGTTCATTTTTTCCCTGGCACATTGCCACCTACTGAAAGGACACCACAATGTGGCATACAGCTCGCAGTGTACGTGCAAGGTTCGAAGTGCACCAAGGTGAGTTTACCCTGCCTCCCTGTCCATCAAAAGCCCCAGCCTTAAACACAATCGAGCCCACCGGTGTGGCCGAGCGGTTCTAGGCGCTTCAGTCGGAACCGCGCGACTACTACGGTAGCAGGTTGGAAACCTGCCTCGGGTATGGATGTGTGTGATGTGCTTAGGTTAGTTAGATTTAAGTAGTTCTACGTTCTAGGGGATTCATGTCCTCAGATGTTAAGTCCCACAGTGCTCAGAGCCATTTTAACCATTTGAGCCCAATCGAGAATTAGTGGGACCACCTTAATAGGGCTATTTGTGCAAAACCAGCGCAGCTGGTAACGGCGCTGCAAGCGGCTTGCCCCACCCTTCTTTCAGTACCTTCCACAAACACAATGACCCTGTTCCCGCACATCCACGGCGCAAAATTCGGTTGTTCAGGCTTTCGACAGGTGGCCACATTAGTGTGACGGGACTGTGTGTAACTCCAAGTCTATAACATGTAAAGATCACCAACACACCACTACAACTATCCACAGGTTACAGGGTTTCAAATACACTACTGGCCATTAAAATTGCTACACCACGAAGATGACGTGCTACAAACGTGAAATATAATTGACGGTAAGAAGATGCTGTGATATGCAAATGATTAGCTTTTCAGAGGAATTCACACAAGGTAGGCGCCGGTGGCGACACCTACAACGTGCTGACATGAGGAAAGTTTCCAACCGATTTCTCATACACAAACAGCAGTTGACCGGCGTTGCCTGGTGAAACGTTGTTGTGATGCCTCGTGTAAGGAGGAGAAATGCGTACCATCACGTTTCCCTCGTTGATCAAGGTCGGATTGTAGCCTATCGTAATTGCGGTTTATCGTATCGCGACATTGGTGCTCGCGTTGGTCGAGATCCAATGACTGTTAGCAGAATATGGTATCGGTGGGTTCAGGAGGGTAAGACGGAACGCCGTGCTCGATCCCAACGGCCTCGTATCACTAGCAGTCGAGATAACAGGCATCTTATCCGCATGCCTGTAATGGTTCGTGCAGCCACGCCTCGATCTCTTAGTCAACAGATGGGGACGTTTGCAAGACATCAACCATCTGCACGAACAGTTCGAACAGTTCGACGACGGTTGCAGCAGCATGGACTATCAGCTCGGAGACCATGGCTGCGGTTACCCTTGTCGCAGCATCACAGACAGGAGCCCCTGCGATGATGTACTGAACGACGAACCTGGGTCCACGAATGGGAAAACGTCATTTTTTCGGATGAATTCAAGTTCTGTTTACAGCACCATGATGGTCGCATCCGCGTTTGGCGAAATCGCGGTGAACGCACATTGGAAGTGTGTATTCGTCATCGCCATACTAGCGTAACACCCGGCATGTTGGTATGGGGTGCCATTGGTTACACGTCTCGGTCACCTCATGTTCGCATTGACGGCACTTTGAACTGTGGACGTTACATTTCAGATGTGTTACGACCCATGGCTCTAACCTTCATTCGATGCCTACGAAACCTTACATTTCAGCAGGATAATGCACGACCGCATGTTGCAGGTCCTGTACGGGCCTTTCTGTTCGACTGCTGCCCTGGCCAGCACATTCTCCAGATCTCTCTCCAATTGAAAACGTCTGGTCAATGGTGGCCGGGCAACTGGCTTGTCACAATACGCCAGTCACTACTCTTGATGATCTGTGGTATCGTGTTCAAGCTGCATGGGCATCTGTACCTGTACACCCCATCCAAGCTCTGTTTGACTCAATGCCCAGGCGTATCATGGCCGTTATTACGGGTAGAGGTGGTTGTTATGGGTACTGATTTCTCAGGATCTATGCACCCAAATTGGGTGAAAATGTAGTCACATGTCAGTTCTAGTATAATACATTTGTCCAATGAATCCCCCTTTATCATCTGCATTTCTTCTTGATGTAGCAATTTTAGTGGCCAATAGTGTATGCATCACTCTGCAGGCCCACAACTACGGCCACCTGTGCGGGTGACCACACACAAACCACGTCCGCTCTCGACTTGTGGTCAGAGTTCTACCGGTGACCGGCCAGCAGAGTCAACACTCTTGCACCGCTCACAATCCTTTCTCTCAGACCTCTACACCAGCAGAAAAACACTTCCTCTGCCAGAAAGACCAGACGCTAGCCAGTGGTCAAATCACATTCAGCAGTGCCAACCTACGGAACCTACGCTAGATAGTGCCACACTTCGTAAACCACACAAAGCGACGAAGCGTTTCGCTTCTAAAAAAAAGGAGGAGACCTGTTTGAAAGTAGACAGCTTACAATCTCAAGAGCTATTGTTCAGCTTAAACGGAATTTCGTTGTATATAATGTGGCTTGGATGAAACGCCGAAATAAGAGGCTTAATTTAGAATAGCAGGGAAACCGATATTCAAATCGTGGCTGGCGACTATATTGTAAGGTGCCTGTATCAAAAAAGTTCCGATGCACTGGCTCCACTAGCAAAAAAATTGATGCAGAAACAGCAATTGCAAGGAGGTAGTGGTCGTCGTGGCTTCACACAGAGACATAAAAACTACATACTTCGCAGAACTGCTGAAAATAAAACGAGCACACTTTCAGTTCACAAAAAACATATTATATTCTTCCAATAATACCACAGGTACTGCGCCTCATAGAACTAATTTTTCCAACTGTTTGAACAATAACTTATAATAACTGCAATAGCACTGGTTTGGCATAAGCATGTCAGTATAGAACGCTTACAACACAAAGACTGACTATATCCCACTGTCATATCGGTGTTAATTCCTGAGCGAACGACAGGGGTCGTGGATGCAGAGCCTCTTGTTCTTAGACCAACATTATCCGCCTCTGGCGCATCCACATCAGTCTTTCACGTACTCCATTGGCCGGAAAGCGAAACTAGGTAGCAGTTCGGACGTTCTTAAAAGTAGTAACATGAACAAATTCTTATAGACAGATTGAAACATGTAGGTTTGAAATATAAATGATATTATGTAACTGACTGTAGTCTGAAACACAATTGTCAGAATGAGAACGGCATGTGAACGTGTAATTCGTCTCGTAGCTTATGCCCTTTGCCTTGTACTGAACTTTTCTGGCTGCGAGAATGAAAATTTAATTTAGCTGCGCGAACGTAAACTGTCAATAACTTTAAATCAAACCAAAACTGCATGAATTGAATCACACAAAAACTGAATCTGATGTCACACTATTGATTTGAAATTGGGCCTGGTAATAAAACAAAACTCGATCAATTTTAAAATAAAAGTCCCTGTGCCTAATGAATGCTATCCCTGAAATAATAAAATTTCTTACTTCTATGTACTATAATTTGTTTTCCTTATTTTTGCTACCTGAATATATGATATTTCTGTGTCTTTACATATTGTAATTGTTTTACTATTTGTATATATATATATATATATATATATATTTACGCATTTATGTCGAAGTATAATTGGTTTGTTTCGTAAATATTATTTGTATATTTACGCTGGGTCTTGCCTAGGAAAAACTGCTATCGAACGATTACATCGATAGGTCGTGTGAAGAATCAAAGTGTGTAGGATCTTTGGGAGTGTTAACTCTGCCGCGTGGAGCGCGGGCAGAGCATGAGAGAGTCCGGCTGGAGTAGCGAGTGGAGCAGGTGTGTTGTGTGTAGCTCCCGCGAGTTGCCGCGCTTTCGGGGTTTGACAGCATGTAATTGCGCTCGATTTGCGATGATAGTTTCTGATACGGTGTCGCGGACGGGATGCATTAGCTGGCGCACATCAAGAGCCCGTTTCGTCTGGTTACCGTGTTGAGAAGAAGGCGCGCCAACATCCAGCTTCTGCAACAGCGACGGCCGACAATGAGTGACTGTCGCCACCTCCTCGATCGACGGCTTCAAACCTTCAATCAACCAACAAGGAAGACTAAAAGCACGTAAAGTTTCAGAACTGTATGGCAGACCTCAGCTTTTCAAATTGTTCCGTTTGCCTCGCAAAATTACAGCAACTTAGCATGAACTTTTGTTGCTCATTGTCCCAATTGCATTACCAAGCAGGGTCCCTTCCTTTTCCGGAATGAACCCTAGTGTCGTTGAAATTCAAACGCCAGCATAATTCCATTTCACTGCTTTAATTTCAAAGTTCACTTTAAGTATTCATAGCTGGCTACAATATTTAGGTTACACGAGCACAAATTAAGAGTGCGAGTTTTGTTAGCATATTTTAGCTTACCTGTGACTGCAGCTCAGCTTGGTACGTACTAAATTTTACTATTGTTAATTGTTCAGAATCATTTAATTCAAGTTCAAAGTTAAATCTCTTGTTTCTAAATTGCGTAGAGTCAAGTTGCTTTTGAAATGATTGTTGAGGTAATCCAAGACTAACCGTATTTTACTGGATTTCGATGTGCTTAAGAAAGAAAGCTTCTTATTAATATCAGTCACTAAATTAACTTTCGATTTTCCGGTTTTATTAATTCTTTTGCTAAATTAAGTCAGAGTGTAGCGAAATTTATTACTTCTGACAAACTTTCAGTTTTCACACTACACGTGTCAACCTTCAGTTGCCACGCTTCTAGTGCTAATTATATGTGTAATAACCTTTCCTTTCCAGTTACTTTAGTAATTGTCCTTGGGAATGGCGACCGTGATTTCCCCCAAATCTCAAATATCTAATTACCGCTAGTTAATTGTTAACGTAACGGCCGCACATTTACTTTCTTTATTAACTTTACCCCTTCTCAAAATTAATTTCCACCAGTTTCATTTGCATTTTTCCTTTCATTTAGATGTAACCCTTTCCTCCCTCTTTACCGATAGATTAACTTCGGTGACGATTGCTTTTCCCAAATTTCCATTAGGTACACGCGGTTTAATTTTTCACTGTCATTAAGGTCGATAAGTGAGGGGGAGGTTACACGTGGCGACCTGGTGACAGGACAATCTTCAGTTTTGAGGTTGTTCTGGACACGAATTTTGCATTGTGCAATTCTAGTAACAAAGTACTGATTACGAAATGGTCGATACGTCAGCGAGAATATTTATGTGAGGAATCCTAATTAGATTTGAGATTTGGCATTTATATTGAAAAATATTAAAATGAGTGAAGGCAACAATTACCAAAATTTGGTAGACTTGGATACGGAACAATCGGTCGAACAGTGGGAAACGCGCACCGCGGTACCCATTGTTCAGGGGCAGGCGGCTAGCATGAAAGACGCGACCGCCGAAACACAACAAAGAGCAGAAATGGAATTCCAAACATTAGAAAATGTTTCGGAATCGGAAGTGAAAATCAAATCGGAATCCCTTGATGACGAATACGGGGGGACAATTAAAGAGGAAGCCGCTACGGAAGTAAAACCGGTAGTTTCCGGGAATTTAACTGATTTATTGAATGTTTTCATTAACGAAATCAAGAGTCAATCGGCAGAAATTAAAGCTCTGTCTGCCAAGCAAGACGATCAGGCTGCCAAGCAAGAAGCTCAGGCTGCCAAGCAAGACGATCAGGCTGCCAAACAAGAAGCTCAGGCTGCCAAGCAAGAAGCTCAGGCTGCCAAGCGAGAAGCTCAGGCTGCCAAGCAAGAAGCTCAGTTTGAAAAAATTGAACGAAAGCTAGACGATCAGAACAAAGCTATTAATGCTGTTAATAACAATGTTGGAGTTGTTAACACAAAAGTTGATAAAATCAAAGAAGATATTGTTGTGATTAATACCGAAATCGGTAATCTTAAACAGGAAATGAATGGCGTTCAGGCGGAAATTGCGAGCATAAATACGCGTTTTAATTCCGAAATTAGCAGAATCGAGAAACGTGTAGGAGAAGCAGTTGCTCCAATCATCGAGAATAAGGTGACGGAACAAATTCAATTAGTGAGAATAGAGGATCAACAGAAGATGGAAACTTTAAAGGCTTTAGTTTCCGAAGTAGATACCAAAGTGAGGAAGCAGGCTAATACCTGCGAAGAGAAAAAGAGGGAAGTGGAAACGCTTGCGACAACCACTTGCCAAGTGATTACGAGAGTGTCGGAGTTAGAAAAGAAACTTGAAGAAAAACAGAGCTATGTGCCAATCTGTGCACATAGTTCGGAATTGTTGACGAAAGAGGAGCGGTTCGACCCCTTGAAAAAAGGCGGTATACACGCGACGGATTTCATTAAAAATTGTGAAAGAGTTTTACCCAGATCATGGACTAATGAGAGAAAAATTAATGCGGTTATTGATGTGTTGGCTGGTGATGCCAAGCATTGGGGCTTAAACCTCAACATTACGAACCTGACTTTTGACGAGTTTAAAAATTTGTTTCTGGCTGAATACTGGTCAGAGCAGAAACAGCAAGGTGTCTGGCGTGAATTTGTCGTATCGAGACCTTTCGATGCGAATTCGCGCGGCTCGATGAAGGAGTTTTGTGAGGGCTGGATCCGCAAGTTGGAATATTTGCGTGATCGCCGCACGGAATCCGAAATAGTCTGGGAACTCTACAAGAAGCTTCCAGATGATACAAAACGCTACGTAGGAAGCAATTACAGGACAATCAATGATTTCCTGGAAAGAGTTGAGGACGAGGACAATTCGCGCAATAATCGCGACAGTGGTAGAGGCCGTGGTAACAACAATGGGTACCACAACTACGATAACCATGGGAATAATGCATACCGCAACCATGGCAGCAATAACAATAATGGTTCGGACCGTAATAACAATCGGTACAATGCAAATAATAACAGGAATAACGGAAACCAGTATCATACTAGCGTGATACGGGCTTCGCGCAATAGTAATAACGTCAGAGGGTGTGATAAGCCGCCTCAGCAGCATCCGGAGAGCGTATCTGCTGGGACGATACAGGGAAACCATTAGCCGCGCCGGTGAGGGGCCGACCGGGCGTGGAGAAGTTTTGGCGGCCCAATAACAGTAGAAAACCGAGGTGTCGTCGTTATGAAAATTCCGTATGGAATAATCAACGGCGGGAGAGTGTGCCAGTGTTAGGAGAAAGGAGTGCGCCCACAAGTAGTAGATCAGCTGTATACACGGCAGTAGAAAATACATTCACTGTCAGTGAGAACAATTTAAGTAGTGTTCCGGAAATAGATTATAAAGTGGCAGCTGTAACACCCACAGCAGAACTGGAGATTGAGTTTAAGAATGATTCGCAATTGTTGAGAGAAGATCAGATGTCGGATAACACGTCCGTCATTGAGCGAGGGGATGCAGAGAGGGATGAGGTCTGGTTAAGGCAGTTCGGTCTCTTATACGACGAACTAAGAGATTATAGGGGCCTGTACGGGATAAGTGGTTATGGAGAGCGCGGGCAGGATTTGCCGCGTCTCGTCCCACAGGAAAATAGTATTTGTGAAGTGATAGAAAGTTCTGGCCCAAACCGGCAGACTTTACTAGAAATAGTTGATGTTAATGGGGAGCACGAGCAAGATGCGTCGTGTTTCGTCCCGCAGGAGTTGAATGTTGAAGTAGTAACGGAAAGTTCTGGCCCTAACCGGCAGACTTTACCGAAAGTTGTAGTGGTAGAAGTAGCCGACCCTTCCGACGTCAACCTCCAGTTTAAACATTGCGAAAGTATTGAGGAGAAAGATTACGAGAATTTTAGTGATAGCCGGACACGATTGGTAGAAAAGCATGTGGATTACAGCGTGTATGAGGTTAGAGTTGACATTATATGGTCAAACGATAGCAGTGTGGGTTGCGCAGATCTAGCGCAAGTAATTGCAGAGACTACTGGGCACATTCCTCCAGGTAGATTGGCAGATGAGATCAATCTGGCCAAAGAGGAATCAACGAAGGTGACACTTAGTGAAGTGATAGCAAAGCAACACTCTCTAGTTGACGAGTTACAGGAAAAGGTTTCGGTATTGGAGGCGAAGCTACAGACTAAGCCTCAGGACAAACGTGTTGAAATTAAAACTGTATGTGAACAGAGGCTGAAAAAGCCGCCAGATAAACCGGATTTAGGATCAAAGCCGGATGGTTTTTTCTGGAATGACCTGGATATAGACGAGGATTTTCTGTGGGAAAATAAAGAAACAGTCGAGGACAAGTGTAGACAGATAGTAGTGTCTGTTAATATGCACGACCTACAACTAAACGTGTTGATTGACACCGGTGCAGAATTGAGTGCTGTACCTGGGAAAATATTTGAGTTACTGAAAGACAGACCTGGTATCGTAGTTATGCCAGTAACAGGAGTGAAAATTATCGGTGCTACTGGGAAGGCCAGTAAACCGGTCACAAAACAGATTTTTGTCAACTTCGAGATATGTGGGGCACGATTTGAACAAGAGTTTCTCGTCGTGCCAGACTTAACTACGGAAGTAATTATCGGGTTAGATTGGCTATTAAAGTACCGTGCAGTGATTAACTGCGAAAACAAAACTTTGACATGTATGTCACTAGATAAAACAATGGTAGTTGGTTTTGACGAGGCAGGAGACGGTGTGCATAGGCAATACCAGCCTATACACATTGTTAACTGGCCGGATGACACTGACGTAGGAATGAGTTTGAACTGCCGTAACATGAGGAATCTCGGCATTGACAAAAGTGTAGAAAGTGAATTGGAAGAGATAATCAAATTCCCTTCACGGATTAACATTAGTATTGGTGTGAAAAAAGATCGTTTGCGAGAAGTAATGAAGCTTAAAGCGATGCTCGTATACGTCGTCATGACGCTAAAGCGCGTTTTGCTAAGTTTGCGATCGGAGACTTAGTACTTGTAAAAGCTCATGAGAAATCGAGCGAGATAGACAATGAAATCTCTAAATTTAAGTTTGTTTATAATGGACCATATAAAGTCATTGGTATACCTCACACAAATGCTTATTGCTTAGAGTATCCAAGCTCTGGAAAACTATTAGGTATACGGAACATTGTAGACTTGAAATTGTACCGACCTAGGATCGATTAATACCACACAATGGGTAATTTATACAGTATGTAAAATAGAGTGTAAGATTTAACGATTTGCTAGATTGCCATGCTTTTGACTGACCAAGGTCATTAAAGAAGTTGTAATTAATAAGTAATTAATTTTGATTAATCAATTTAATTTTAATCATGATCTAATCAACTGAAAAAACCAAGCTGCTAGTTTAAGTTTTCAGCTGAGTCACAGTAGATTAAGGAATGTAAATATGATTTTGTAACTTGCTGTAAGATTTAATGAATGTGTGTTTTATTAGTCACTGCCGATGTACTTAGACGCTGTTTTAAGTTTCAGGCTAGTACATACGTGTGATGATGGACAGTGTTGAGTTATCCACTGTGATAGTATTAAGGGACTCCTTGAGATTACTCGGGAGTGAGTTTTTCCTAAAGAATTCAGTGAAACGGACGTTCTGGAAATGCCGTTACACAGGGCGAGTGAGATCAAGCGTGCCGCACAGGCGGGTGCAACAATACTGGCGAGGAGGAGTCGCTGTCGGCTCTTGTGCCGTTGTCGGCTCTTGTGCCGCTGTCGGCATTCTTTGTACTTGCGAGTACGGAAGGCGGAGTTGTTTTTCTTCCCGGACAGCTGATGTGAAAGAATTCTGCTGTCAATATTTATGTTTTTTCGATCTGAGGTGTATTATTTTCTTGTGTAGCGTTAAGTGCAAACTCATGACGAGAATATTAATTATGAAAAGTTTATATAAAATACGTATTCTATGTAATTAATTATTAATTTGCGTATTTTGATATACCTGTTATCTATGACCATGTAATCTGATTAATTTTGTAAATAGTATTCCATTTCTTGATACTGCTAGGAATTTTGATTTTTTAGAAGAGCTAAACCATTTTCTATGTTTTCTATGAATTTTAATATGTTGTCAACCTGTTTCATTTTGTGCAAGATGACAGAGTGGAATAAGATTAGGAGTGTCTCCAATCAATTATTATGGTCTAAAAATTGATTTATGGTTAATTAGACGAATGCTAAATTTTGTTGATGTTTTGAGCATATGCATTTCCGCTGTTTGTTTTTTGGGACATTTTCTGAGTCTGTTTAGGTTACACGAACATCCTCAGACAATGTAGGGCACGTGTAACGCCGGAAATACATATCCTCCTATGTCCATCTATTGTACTATAATTTGTTTTCCTTATTTTTGCTACCTGAATATATGATATTTCTGTGTCTTTACATATTGTAATTGTTTTACTATTTGTATATATATATATATATATATATATATATATATATATATTTACGCATTTATGTCGATGTATAATTGGTTTGTTTCGTAAATATTATTTGTATTTTTACGCTGGGTCTTGCCTAGGAAAAACTGCTATCGAACGATTACATCGATAGGTCGTGTGAAGAATCAAAGTGTGTAGGATCTTTGGGAGTGTTAACTCTGCCGCGTGGAGCGCGGGCAGAGCATGAGAGAGTCCGGCTGGAGTAGCGAGTGGAGCAGGTGTGTTGTGTGTAGCTCCCGCGAGTTGCCGCGCTTTCGGGGTTTGGCAGCATGTAATTGCGCTCGACTTGCGATGATAGTTTCTGATACGGTGTCGCGGACGGGAAGCATTAGCTGGCGCACATCAAGAGCCTGTTTCGTCTGGTGACCGTGTTGAGAAGAAGGCGCGCCAACATCCAGCTTCTGCAACAGCGACGGCCGACAATGAGTGACTGTCGCCACCTCCTCGATCGACGGCTTCAAACCTTCAATCAACCAACAAGGAAGACTAAAAGCACGTAAAGTTTCAGAACTGTATGGCAGACCTCAGCTTTTCAAATTGTTCCATTTGCCTCGCAAAATTACAGCAACTTAGCATGAACTTTTGTTGCTCATTGTCCCAATTGCATTACCAAGCAGGGTCCCTTCCTTTTCCGGAATGAACCCTAGTGTCGTCGAAATTCAAACGCCAGCATAATTCCATTTCACTGCTTTAATTTCAAAGTTCACTTTAAGTATTCATAGCTGGCTACAATATTTAGGTTACACGAGCACAAATTAAGAGTGCGAGTTTTGTTAGCATATTTTAGCTTACCTGTGACTGCAGCTCAGCTTGGTACGTACTAAATTTTACTATTGTTAATTGTTCAGAATCATTTAATTCAAGTTCAAAGTTAAATCTCTTGTTTCTAAATTGCGTAGAGTCAAGTTGCTTTTGAAATGATTGTTGAGGTAGTCCAAGACTAACCGTATTTTACTGGATTTCGATGTGCTTAAGAAAGAAAGCTTCTTATTAATTTCAGTCACTAAATTAACTTTCGATTTTCCAGTTTTATTAATTCTTTTGCTAAATTAAGTCAGAGTGTAGCGAAATTTATTACTTCTGACAAACTTTCAGTTTTCACACTACACGTGTCAACCTTCAGTTGCCACGCTTCTAGTGCTAATTATATGTGTAATAACCTTTCTTTTCCAGTTACTATCGTAATTGTCCTTGGGACTGGCGACCGTGATTTCCCCCAAATCTCAAATATCTAATTACCGCTAGTTAATTGTTAACGTAACGGCCGCACATTTACTTTCTTTATTAACTTTACCCCTTTTCAAAATTAATTTCCACCAGTTTCATTTGCATTTTTCCTTTCATTTAGATGTAACCCTTTCCTCCCTCTTTACCGATAGATTAACTTCGGTGACGATTGCTTTTCCCAAATTTCCATTAGGTACACGCAGGTTATTTTTTTCACTGTCATTAAGGTCGATAAGTGAGGGGGAGGTTACAACCCCTTACCCTCCAAACTGCTTTATATTCTTGCAATGTTATGTGTGTTATTATTTTTAACAGTTTGCGTGATTTAGTTAAATTAGCAATGGCTAAAAAATACTGTCTGAACTATTGGAGAAAAGAAAAACACGTGGTGCATAGGTTACTAGTGTTTTCCTATAACTTTAATTAATACAACAAATATACATAACAGAGCTTTTAGTCGTTAATAATTGATCCCCCTTCACTATTTCAAAGAGTCTTCGGATTATACGGCAACTTTTAGGTTCCACGACTGTAGAAATCACGTGGTTTTGAGGTAAACACGTCGAGTCATCTTGGGAGCACATTTTCATCCGGAAAGGATGTTCCTTGAAGGCTGTTCGATAACAAGCGGAAAAGATCTGGTGAAAAAGGTGGGTGGGAAAGGATCTCCAAACCCAAATGCTCTCTGCCAGTCTAGTAGAACGCAGGCAGGTATCATGCCGGAGCAGCCTAACTTCACGCTGTGTTCCTGGCCGTTGTTCTACATCTACATCTACATTTATACTCCGCAAGTCACCCAAGGGTGTGTGGCGGAGGGCACTTCACGTGCCACTGTCATTATCTCCCTTTCCTGTTCCAGTCGCGTATGGTACGCGGGAAGAACGACTGCCGGAAAGCCTCCGTGTGCGCTCGAATCTCTCTAATTTTACATTCGTGATCTCCTCGGGAGGTATAAGTAGGAAGAAGCAATATATTCGACACCTCATCCAGTAACGCACCCTCTCGAAACCTGGACAGCAAGCTACACCGCGATGCAGACCGCCTCTCTTGCAGAGTCTGCCACTTGAGTTTGCTAAACATCTCCGTAACGCTATCATGCTTACCAAATAACCCTGTGACGAAACGCGCTGCTCTTCTTTGGATCTTCTCTATCTCCTCCGTCAACCCGACCTGGTACGGATCCCACACTGATGAGCAATACTCAGGTATAGGTCGAACGAATGTTTTGTAAGCCACCTTCTTTGTTGATGGACTACATTTTATAAGGCCTCTCCCAATGAATCTCAACCTGGCACCCACCTTATCAACAATTAATTTTATATGATCATTCCACTTCAAATCGTTCCGTACGCATACTCCCAGACATTTTGCGGAAGTAACTGCTACCAGTGTTTGTTCCGCTATCATATAATCATACAATAAAGGATCCTTCTTTCTATGTATTTGCAATACATTACATTTGTCTATGTTAAGGATCAGTTGCCACTCCCTGCACCAAGTGCCTATCCGCTGCAGATCTTCCTGCATTTCGCTACAATTTTCTAATGCTGCAACTTCTCTGTATACTACAGCATCATCCACGAAAAGCCGCATGGAACTTCCGACACTATCTACTAGGTCATTTATATATGTTGTGAAAAGCAATGGTCCCATAACACTCCCCTGTGGCACGCCATAGGTTACTTTAACGTCTGTAGACGTCTCTCCATTGAGAACAACATGCTGTGTTCTGTTTGCTAAAAACTCTTCAATCCAGTCACACAGCTGGTCTGATATCCCGTAGGCTCACTTTGTTTATCAGGCGACGGTGCGGAACTGTATCGAACGCTTTCCGGAAGTCAAGGAAAATGGCATCTACCTGGGAGCCTGTATCTAATATTTTCTGGGTCTCATGAACAAATAAAGCGAGTTGGGTCTCACACGATCGTTGTTTCCGGAAACCATGTTGATTCCTACAGAGTAGATTCTGGGTTTCCAGAAATGACATAATATGCGAGCATAAAACATATTCTAAAGTTCTACAACAGATTGATGTCAGAGATATAGGCCTATAGTTCTTGGATTGTGTCTGCTAGATCTCTCAGTTCCTGACAATAAATATCAACAGTGATCGTTACACTTCGCGGAATCAGTTGGTAGTACAACACACCGTTGCTGTTCTAGCAGATGCAAAACATTATCGTTTGTGGATGCGCGCAGGTCTTACGGGGAGTTGCTGGTTTGTTTGGATTCGACCATTGCTTTTTTTTTAAATTTTGTTAGCATAAACACACTATTTCTCGTCACAAGTTCGATATAAAATAGGAATGATCGGTGTTGTTCACGAGCCAGTTGATGACTAATAAGAAGAGATACACATATTGTTCAGGTGGCTATTAATAACACAGTTAATTAGAACACTTTGAATAAGTAATACTTTATCAATCACAAGAAAACTGATCTCTGCCCGCCAAGCTCGGCATTCGCTAAGAAACTGCACATTAGAGCTCGCGGTTCACAGCACACTAAGTGAGCCACAATTATGAGTGACGAATAGAAATAAGTTCAGATTGGCCTTACTGTGACTCCACTACAGTCACTAGATAACACAAGTTCGTAGCCACTTGTTGACACAGTTCTGATAGCGCTGGCATGTAGGCACAGTTCACAAGAGACGTCTTCCCTCCCCAGCAGCTGGCTCTCGCTGTCCCACAGCGAGTAGGCAGCACAACGACGTAGCCCCGACGGGAACTTCCTGGAACTGGGCAGCATCCGACCGCGAACAGGACTGGCCTCTTGGCCTCTTGCAACACTATTCTAGGGCAGAGTAGCGGCCGTTGCGCCTCGGAACTACGGAAGACACGGCTTTTTCCTAGCGGTTCCTTGGTGCCTCGTGACATCGCCTTGCCGTGAGGCTTCTCTGCGGGGGTCGATACTTCTTGCGCCGTTCTTAATACTCGGCGACACCACTGTATTTCTCCACCCCCCCCCCCCCCCCCCACTTTCCTCCCCACCGCAAACATCGGCACCAGCGTCGTGAATGGAGATAGGTCACTGCGGCAGGTGGGAGGACGAAGAACCGTCGTAGTTGCGGAGGTAGGTGGCGAAACTTCAGTCGGCGCCGAACTCCCATCAGCGTCTCGGTATCCACCATGCGCGTAGCTGGAAACGTCGACCGGAAAACCAACCACAGGTTGCGCGCCGGCGGCCGTAGGCATAGAGGCAGAGGACGGGACAGGCTGTTCACTGGAGACGGCGTCTGGGCCCACTGGATCGTCCGACCGGGAGAACGGGCGTGACCCTGTTGCCAGCTGTCACCACGAGTGCGACACTGGCGGTGGCGCCAGGTCGACGTCTCCCGCTGAGGATACGACTGTGCTGTGTGCTGCCGGAGGCGACATCTGCGACTGTGACAATGGCTGCTGCATACCTGGCTCTGTGTTGGATCTGTGAACAGAAAGAGAGTGGCAGAATCTCTCGATTGGATTGGCCGAAGCTGATTCCGATACTACCTGTGCAAATCGGTCGGACCGTGAATGGCGCAGGTGGAACGGGAAAACACCTCAGACACTGTGGACGCTCCCAAACACATTAAAGAACACTGACTGCTGAGATCAAAATTGTGACTGGGAAGGAAGGCCATATGGTCTCTGTGGTGGAGATTGTAAAAGGAACAGAGTCCTATGGCGTCGACTATGCTGGACCCTCCTGTCTCTGGACAGGGAGCGATACAACGACAGAAAAACCTTCAGTGCCTGGTCCTGCGTGTGAGTGGCTCGCAACTTTATGTGTCTGTGACTTAAAGGTCCCTACAAAGCGTTTAGTTTCGCCAGTCGACTGCGGATGAAAGGGTACTGTAAAGACATGCTGATTACCATTGCCTGTACAAAACTGTTCAAACTCCCGAGACGTGATCTGCAGCCTATTATCCAACACTTCAGGTAAGCCTTCAATGTAGAAAATCGATATAAGAGCTGATACTGTGCTGAGTCATGTGATGGACTTCATTGGAGTGATGTAGGGAAACTGGCCTTTTCCTCCCGATTCATCAGTTCTCTGACATGTTTGATGAGGCCCGCCACGAATTTCTCTCCTTCATTTCAGAGGAGCACTTGCAACCTACGTTCTCAGTTATTTGCTGGATGTATTCCAATCTCTGTAGTCCTGAACAATTTTCGCAATCTACAACTCCATTTAGTACTATGGAAGTCATTTCCTGGTGGCTTAACAGATGTCCTATCATCCTTCTCCTTGTCACTGTTTTCCTCATATTCCTTTCCTCTACTATTCTGCGCAGAACCTCCTCATTCCTTATATTATCAGTCCACCCAACTTGCAAGATGCGTCTGTAGCATCACATCTCAAATGCTTCGATTCTCTTCTGGTTTTCCTACAGTTCAAGTTTCACTGCTGTGCTCCAAACATATATTCTTAGAAATTTCTTCCTCAAATTAAGTCCTATGCTTGATACTAGTAGACTTCTCTTTACCAGAAATGCCCTTTTTGCCAGTGCTAGTCTGCTTTTGATGTCCTCCTTGCTCCGTATGTCATCGGTTATTTTGCTGCCTAGGTAGCTGAATTCCTTAACTCCATCTACTTCTTCACCAACGATCCTGATGTTAAGTTTCTGCTGCTTCTCAATACTTTCGTCTTCCTTCGATTTACTCTGAAACCATATTCTGTACTCATTAGACTGTCCATTCCATTCAGCAGGTCATGTAATT
This sequence comes from Schistocerca serialis cubense, assembly GCF_023864345.2. Lineage (NCBI taxonomy): Eukaryota > Metazoa > Arthropoda > Insecta > Orthoptera > Acrididae > Schistocerca > Schistocerca serialis. The sequence continues at coordinate 701,502,855 of NC_064643.1, forward strand.
CTTCTTCACTTTCAGCCGGGATAGCAGTGTCATCAGCGAATCGTATCGCTGATACCCTTTCGCACTGAATTTTAATTCCACCCCTAAACCTTTCTTTTAATTCCACTATTGCTTCGTCGATGTACAGATTGAGCAGTAGGTGCGAAAGACTACATCCCTGTCTTAGACCATTTTTAATAAGAGCGTTTCGTTCTTGGTTGTCCACTCTTAATATTCCCTCTTGGTTCTTGTATATGTTGTGTATTATCCGTCTCTCCCTATACCTTATCTCTATTTTTCTCAGAATTTCGAGCATCTTGCAAAATTTTACATTATCGAACGCTTTTCCCAGGTGGACAAATCCTATGAATGTGTCTTGATTTTTCTTTAGTCTTGCTTCCATTATCAGCCCAACGACAGAATTGCCTCTCTAATGCGTTTACTTTTCCTGGAGCCAAACTGACAGTCATCTAACACATCCTCAATTCTCTTTTCCATTCTTCTCCATATTATTCTTGTCAACAACTTGGCTGCTCGAGCCGTTAAGCTGATAGTGCGATAATTCTCGCACTTGTCAGCTTTTTCAGTCTTCGGAATTGTGTGGATGACATTTTTCCGAAAGTCACACTGTGTACTGCCAGACTCACACGTTCTACACACCATTGTGAATAGTCGTTATGTTGCCACTTCCCCTAATGATTTTAGAAATTCTAATGGAATGTTATCTACCCCTTCTGATTTTCTTGATGTAAAGTCCTCCAAAACTCTCTTAAATTCTGATTATAATACTTGATTCCCTATCTCTTATAAATCGCCTCCTGTTCTTCTTCTGTCACATCAGACAAATCTTCCCCCCTCACAGAGGCCTTCATTGTACTCTTTCCACCTATCTGCTGTCTCCACTGCATTTAACAATGGAATTCCGGTTGCACTCTTAACGTTAGCACCCTTGCTTTTAATTTCACCCAAGGATGTTTTGACGTCCCTATATGCTAAGTCAGTCCTTCCGACAATCATTTATTTTTCGATATCTTCACATTTTTCATGCAGCCACTTCGTCTTACCTTCCCTGCATCTCGTATTTATTTCATTCATCAGCGACTTGTATTTCTGTATTCCTGAATCTCCCTGAAGATTTTTGTACTTCCTTCTTCCGTCGATCGTCTGAAGTATTTCTTCTGTTATCCATGGTTTCTTTATTGTTACCTTCTTTGTACCTATGCTTTTGTTTCCAGCCTCTGTTATGGCCCTTTTTAGAGATGTCCATTCCTCTTCAACTATACTGCCTACTGGACTATTCTTTATTACTGTGCCTACAGCCCTGGAGAACTTCAAGCATATCTCGTCATTCCTTAGCACTTCCGTATCCCACTTCCTTGTGTATTGATTCTTCCTGACTAATCTCTTAAACTTCAGCCTTCATCACCACTATAATGTGATCTGAGTCTATGTCTGCTCCCGGATACACCTCACAATCCAGAATCCGATTTCAGAAGCTATGTCTGACGATGATTCAATCTAACTGAAATCTTTCCGCGTCACCCGGTCTTTACCAAGTCTACCTCCTCCACTAGTGATTCTTGAACAGAGTATTTGCTATTGATAGCTGAAATTTATTACTGAACTCAATTAGTCTTTCTCCTCTCTCATTCCTTGTCCCAAGGCCATATTCACCTGTAACCTATTCTTTTACTCCCTACAACTGCATTCCAGTCCCCCATGACTACTAGATTTTCATCTTCGTTTGAGTATTGTATTGCCCTTTCAATATCCTCACATACTTCCTCTATCTGTTCATCTTGAGCTTGCGATGTCAGCATGTATACCGAACTATCGTTGTCGGTGTTGGTTTACTGTCGGTTCTGATAAGAATAACCCAATCACTGAATTGTTCGCATTTCTCTGTCGTACCTTCCTATTCATAACGAATCCTACTCCTGCTATACCATTTTCTGCTTCTGTTGATATTACCCAATACTCATCCGTCCAGAAATCATTGTCTTCTTTCCATATCACTTCACTGATGCCTACTATATTTAGAACTGAGCCTTTGCATTTCCCTTTTCAGATTCTGTATCTTCCCTACCACATTCAAGCTTCTAACACCCCTCGCCCCGACTCGTAGAACATGGCCCTTTCCTTGTTTATTCAATCTTTTTCTCATTGTCGCCTCCCTCTTCGCAGTCCCCTCCCGGAGATCCGAATGGGGAACCATTCCGGAATCTTTTGCCAATGGAGAGATCATCATGACACTTTTTCAATTTAGGCCTCATGTCCTGTGGATACACGTTATGTGTCTTTAATGCAGCAGTTCCCATTGCCTTCTGCATCTCCATGCAGTTGATCATTGCTGATTCTTCCGTCTTTTGGAGCAATGTCCCACCCCCAGAACGAGAGAGTGCCCTGAACCTCTCTTCGTTCCTCTGCCCTCCTTGACAAGGCCCTCGGCAGAGTGAGGGTAACTCCTTATGCTGGAAGTCTTCGGCCGCCAGTGCTGATTCTTAAACAAAATGTAAGCGGTGGCACGTTTTGATTATGAATCAAAGACACTACCCCTACCAGAAACTTCCTTTATGCATCGACAAAGTCTAGCCAGCATATGTAAAAGGTAAACTCCGTCCATACGCCCTGGCGGGCCCAGCGGTACCGACCGTCCGCCATGTCATCCTCAGACCACAGGCGTCACCGGATGCGAATATGGTGGGGTATGTGGCCAGCACACCGCTATCCCAGCCGTATGTCAGTTTCCGAGACCGGAGCCGCTACTTCTCAGTCAAGTAGTTCCTCAGTTTGCCTCACAAGGGCTGAGTGCACCCCGCTTGCGAACAGCAGTCGGCAGACCGGATGGTGACCCATCCAAGTGCTAGTCCAGCCCGACAGCACTTAACTTCGGTGACCTGACGGGAACCGGTGTTAACACTGCGGCAAAGCTGTTGGCAGCATATGTACCACTATGGCGCAGCAAATCTGTGTGTAGGTATCGCCAAGGTCCGTCTGCAGGCGACCATTCAAAGTACCGCTGCACACATTGCAAACTGTGAAGTCACGCCCTCTTTGTTTACATCCATTTCCGGCAACGTACAGTGGTGCCTTGGCAGCTGATTGGTTTAGACAATACCCTAATATGGTCTTTGCAACAACCGAAGAACATTGCACTTGAGGGACAGAGGGATTATAACTCTTGCATCGCCACTTTCAGTGTGTATCAGGAGGAAGCCCATCTGTACAGAGATGGCGCACTGATGAGCAACGTAGTGATGAACCGTCGGGTAGTGGAGCTCCTTCAGACTTCATGGCCCAATCACGATTAATAAACTTGAGCCACGTTAGGTCTGATGCTGTCTCCTGTGACACACGGCGGAACATGACCGGAAAATCTTCCAAACGCCGGATTTCTTCTATATCAGTGTGATGATAGGAGTCCTCAGAGGAATCAAACGCAGCACTGGAGCCAATAGGGAGCCTCAACAGGAGGTCAGTGTGGGAGTGTTTGCTAGTGGGCTGACATGACAACTCATACTGGGAATTGGACAGGAGAAGGGATCACTATTGTAACTTCCGGGCTGAACGTCCAAGGAGAGGCTGGGAGGACCCAAACAGAGCCGTCAATGGCCTGTGGTCCGTAACTAGAGAAAAGTGGTGGCCACACAGATATTGATAGAAGTGTCTGACCCCATACATGATAGCCAGGCCTCATTTTCGAGTTGACTGTAGTTGTGTTGGGCCTTGGTCAACGACTTTGACACGAACATAATTGGCCCCACTGGGTGTGACAAAACCAGCACCAGTGCTATTACATGAGGCATCTGCTGCAAGTTTGACAGGCTTGTTGGGGTCAAAGGGGACCAAACACTGATCACTTAGTAGTGCGTCTTTCAGCTGCTCGAAAGGGGTCAGACATTCAGCCGACGGTACAAATTGAACACCCTTACGGCACAACCAATTTAGAGGCAATGTTATCTGAGCACCATTTAGGATAAATGGACGTAATAGATTAGCCTCCCCATTACAGCTTGCAATTCTGATTGATTGGTTGTCGCAACAGATGCGAATGGCCACTAAGAGCAGCTGTAATGGATGGATGCCATGCGCATTAATCACGTGTCGAAGATATTCTGTTTCAATGAGAAAGAAGGAACACACAGAACGGCTGCATGTCAGTCCTGCTTTGAAGAATACTTTAAACACTTCCTCTAAATTTGTTAAGTGTTCTGCTGGCATACAACTAAAGGCAACTATTCATCTAAATAGTTAAAACGAGAAATTACTTAAGACGTCAGTTGTTCAAGATATCTTTGAAAATATCTGGGGCGGAAGTGCTAACGAAGGGTAGCTGCTGAAACTGGAATAATCACTTGTGTATGCCGATCACAAAAATCTTTGACACTTCAGCTAAAGGCAGTAGCAGGCAGGCCTCACGGATTTTTGGAAAGAAATAATCCTGACTAAATTTTTCCATCAAATCCTCACGGTGAGGCGACGAAAAGAATCAACAATAGTTTGTGGATTGAGGGTTGATTTAAAGTCTGCACAGAGGCTCAATTGGCGTGTCAGTTTAGTAAGGACCATCAGGGGTGACCTCCATAGCCTGGCTGACACTGGTTCGATGACGTCACTGTCCTGCAACAGCTGCAACTCTACAGCAACCCGGTCCCATAATGCACGAGCAACAGGATGAACATGAAACAACTTGGGCTGCGCATTGTCCTTCAGTGCCACATGGGCCTCGAACCCTTGGACCTTTCCTAAACTACCATGGAACAGGGAACTGTACTTGTCACATAATGCGTTAATATTGGCCAGAAACCCAGATGAATTAATTTGTGACACCTTTCCGTGAACTGACAATCCAAATAGATCAAAGCATCCATCTTAGAAATAATAGTAGACATGCGAGAGTACAGCAAGTGAAATAACACTGTTTCAGTAGTACGGTACCACAGAATGTGGCTGCTTTGCACTGGAACAGGTTGTCCATTGCATTCTGACAACAAGTTACATTGTTGCTGAAGCTGTGGGCTACCTAACCATTCACACGTAGTACTACCTGACTGGAAATTGGCACATCTGTTTAACACGTACAACCGGACATACAACTTGTTGGATTGCCGATTGATAGGTTCAAAGTTTGTGTCCTGGAAAACAGGTGAAATAACAACAGGATAATGGTACCGTTGAGCAGCAGACGCAACATGCACCTCATCAGAATTGCTGTCTGACATGGAATGTGAAAGCTGCCTAACGCAATCTATACTTAAACATACCGTCTGTATGTGGCCTTGTGTGCCACATGCGAAACACTTGGCTTTGTGGCATGGGCACTGTGCCATATCATGAATTTGAAAGCAACGCAAGACTTCAATGATTGTGCGGCTGCGCCGCGGCCCGATGTTGCGACTGGTGTGAGCGTGACCTAGACGTCGGGCGACATCTGACCTGAACGTGGTGGAGACTGGCCCCTCAATTGTCTTACTCTTGACAACAGATATAGCAGATCTGAATGTATACTTTCCCGGCGTATACAGCTGGCGAAGAGTTCTCGGGCTTCCAGCCGGGTGGCGGTGTCTTCAAACTGCGACGTTTCGACGCTGCTGCTTTCATCTGATACTTTCCCCTCTCTGGGGAAGTGTGAGGGGGAGTTTGTAGCCTTTCGGCTTTTACTCCCCTGTGTACTTGTGTGTGTGATTATTTCTGTACTTTTTTGGTGTCTGTGAAATGTGATGATTGTTCTGTGTGAGTCTGGTACTTGCCTGAGGTTTGGTGAGATAATTTTAGTAATTTGGGTAGGAGCAGGATTTGGGAATGGTTGTTGGGATTTTTTCTCTTCGACTTAGTCGTCGAAGATCGTCATGGGGCGATGGGTTAATCGTGGGACATGTCATACCGACCTAGGGAGTGGATGAGGGCGTTTCCCGACCTGGAAGTACCTTCATAGAAGGCCCTTGCCAGGTCTTGAAAACGCTCTCTCAGGAGTGGGATTTCCGCAGCGGCATGCAAATCGCCAATGGGGAATCCAAGAGGTAAACGCAGTGCCCTCCTGAGGGCGCGGTTCTGCAGCCTCTGGAGTTTGTCCAGGTGCTGCTTCGCCGCGTATCCCCAGACAGGACACGCGTATTCCATGACTGGCCGGATCAGGGCCTGGTATACGTTCACTCCTACTGAGCAGGAAAGGGAGCTGGATGAGTTGAGGATTGGGTACAGGATGGGCATTCTGGCGCAGACCTTCCTGTGGACCTCGTCTATGTGGGGTTTCCACGTAAGACGAGAGTCCAAGGTTACGCCAAGATACTTGGCGGTTCTGCGCCAGGGGAGTTGGGTTCCGTTTAGGTGAAGGTGGAAGGGGGGGGGGGGGGGCGTTGAGGAGGTTCGCGCCTTCCGAGCCTACGGGTAATCAGCATTGCCTGCGTACGTTTCGACGAGTGACATACTCATCATCTTCTGGCGAAGTGCCGAGACTTTGCGGATGCCGGTCCCTTTATACCTGCGGTGTGCCGACCACCACCTGGCCGCGGGAGGCTGGGTCCAGAGGAACCGGAGGGCGGGGTGGAGGGGGAAGCGGGTGCGCCGTTCGTATCTCCGTCAGAGCATTCTCATCGCGTCTCGTGAGCTGGACGGTTCTTGTTGCGTTCCTGGCGTATTGCGGCTAATGCTGGATTCCAGGCCGCGCTCAGTTGATAGCCTTCGTCCCTGTTCACAAGATTCTCGTGGACCCGTATTTCTATTGATTCTTTGATGACGCTATCCCAATAGCTCCCGGCTCGGCACAACACTCTGGTGTTTTCGAAATCAAAGGTGTGGTTTTCTTTGATGCTATGTTCAGCTATAGCAGATTTCTCTATCTGTCCAAGTCGAACATGCCTGATGTGTTCCTCGCACCTTTTAGAGATGCAGCGCTGCGTTTGACCAATGTACTGCACACCACATTCGCAGGCAAAGCTGTATATACCAGGTGTGTTTAGTTTGAGTGGGTCTTTAGCTGAGCCCAGCAGCTCTTTCGTCTTCGGCGGTGGTCAGAAGATGGTATTTATGTTTGATTTTCTTAATAGCCTCCCGATTTTGGCTGATGTGGGCCCCAAATATGGAAGAAAGGCGAGTCTCTTGTTAACTTCCTCTTCCTCTTCCTGAAATTTGTCAGCGTGTCTCCTCTTGAAGGCCCTGCCAATCAGTGTTTCACTGTACCCGTTTTTCCGCAATACCTCTCTTAGGTGGTGTAATACGTCTGAGAGGCTTTCTTTGTCACAAATGACGTGCGCCCTATGTACCAAGGTGGGCAGTACTGACTGGCGTTGCGCCGGATGGTGGCAGCTGGTTGCATGGAGGTACAGGTCTGTGTGCGTCTTTTTTCTATATACTGAATGGCCCAGCGTGCCATCCGCTTTCTTCCTGATCAGTTTGTCCAGGAATGGAATACAGCCATTCTCTTCTACTTCCATCGTGAAGGTGATAATCTCATGAATGCCGTTTAGGTGGTCCATAAACTCCTCCAGTGCCTGCCTGCCATGCTGCCAAATCACGAAAGTGTCGTCCACATAGCGGAAGAAGTGCCTGGGTTTACGGCGAGCAAAGTCTCGGCACTTCGCCAGAAGATGATGAGTATGTCACTCGTCGAAACGTCGCAGTTTGAAGACACCGCCACCCGGCTGGAAGCCCGAGAACTCTTCGCCAGATATAGGAGATGCTTGAAAATCATGCTCAGTTACATTGACAATGTCCTGTGACTCAATAACTGACAATACCATACTACGGTCACGGTTTCGACGCTTTAGCATCACAGCACCAATACGAGAATCCAACACGTTCTGAATAATCGCATCTCTCATCGCAATGTCGCTGTAAATTAATCCATATCAACACTAAAAGTGACGTTCTCCAGTAAGGCTACGACGTTCTGTTACCCATTGTTTGCAGGACTGTCCTGGCTGCCGTCTTAATCTGAAAAACTTATGACGAACAGCCGCTACAAGCATTTGTGTTTGAAACTGACTGGACAGTTTCTCAGCTAACTGGTCTTATGGAACCTTATGAGGCTGGCGATCTGGAAACAGTTGTACTACCAACCGGAATACATCTGAGCCTACGAATAAGAGAAAATGGTAAATACTCTGATTACCTGTTACGCCGTAGGCGCTAAAATGCGCCGTTCACTGCGCAACATAATCCGTCCAGTCTTCGCTTTTGCCCAAAAAGTCTCTGAATTTAAGCGCTTGATCCATTTGTTGAAATGTTTCCAAATGAACTGGCTAGGGTAGTGGTCGTGGTGCCGCCACAATTTCTTACAGTGCTTGTAATAATTGTTCAGTCCTTTGTCCCTGCAACTGTATAGTTTGCATTAAAGATACACCCGGCAGACACATGGTGAACACTCAGTATAACAACACACACAAACAGAAAAGTAACACTGCTACAAGAGAAGGTTAGTTACATAATTTGCCACGGTAAGTTAAACACCAAGCTGCATTCTCAGCATCAGTTTACTTGTTGTGTCCGACTTTTCAGACATTGAGGTGGCTTGCAGTAACGTAATTAACTAGGACGCTCTGAATAAGTGAAACACTGTTAAGCACAACAAAACTATTTTTGCTGGCCAGACTCGGATTTAGCTATGAAACTTCACACGTGGACTTGTGGATTAGGACACACAAAATGAGCCACTATTACTGAGTCATGAATTGATAAACGTTCAGAATGGCGATACTGTGGCTTCAGTACAGTCGCTAGAAGACACAATAGCTCCACTCACTATTTGCATATGACAAAATGACAATACGTAAACTCAGTTAGCAATAGTGAATTACAAATAAACAATGACAGTCGATAAATAAACCCATAGCAACTGGAATAGCAACATGCAAAACAAAAACACTACAGACTTCCGCACCAACCTTATAGCACCAACTTAATAGCAGTGCCTCACTTCTGTTTGGGTTCTTGGCGTCATCTGACTAGTCTTAAAGAGGAAAACTAAATTATCTGGTTCATTCTCCATCGTATCCTAGGATACATGGCATTAGCCCTTGCAGATTTTATCACTGTGTGCCACGGTAATGGGGATAGCTTAAAATGTACTTTGATGGTGTTGCAAATTGGCCATGTACTTTTTAAAGAAGATATACCAGCTTTATCACTGCCCGATTTACTGAAACCATGCAAAACCAAAACGAACGTGACCAGACGGGATTCGAACTCTGGTCTTTCTTAATGCAACCAAGTCACTTCGTTTTGTGAGATGCGGAAGTCAACAAAGAGCAAATGTTAGCCGACTGAATACGTAGCTTCTCTAAAGACCCTGAGGTCCCGTTAACTGCGACAATGTTGTCAGTTTGGTAAAGTTACCGGCTTCCCAACTGTTGTCAAAAGGAGGAACGTCATTTAGTAACAGCACTGGTGCCTCCTAAACTGAAAATTATGCAAATAAACCTTACGGAAGCAAGCAAAGTATTTTAGGCACAGTTTATAACAAGCTATTTATCTTGAATCAAAAGAAATTTCTAAGTTCGTTTTAAATGATGAAGTGTAATACCTCACCATATGATCGTTTACGAAGAACTGTCCAGTCGCTTACACCACACTCAAGTGAAAAATACTTACAAATAATTTTATTTCACAGTAGGGAAGAGTATTGTACCTGGAGAACAGTGTACGCTTACATGATTTTGACCCCTCTAATGACTTGTTTTAGAATCACATGCAATAAAATGTACTAGAGACTGACATAAGCAGCTCTTGGCATCATCTGCTCTTTTTATTGGACCACGTAAGACTTGTGGTGGGTGTTTGAATTGTCTGCCCCGTCATGTCGAGTTAGCAGTTTCCTGTCAAGTTTAGTAGAGAGCGCTGCTGGGTTAAAAGGGCCCTACCGCACTGTGACGCCAAGCAATGTCTGCTGGCAGAGCCGCCAAACAGGAAAGTATGGAAGGTGATAGAGCCTTCCACACCTGTGCGCCCTATTCTGTATCTTCCGGCCGCTTGCAAGGTGCCGGGGATAGCAGTGTATTTAACACTAAATTCTTCTAGAGTCTTCATATGGAAATGATGCTCTAAGCCCCCCCCCCCTTTTCTAGCTCCGGCTTTTACTGTTCCACATGGATTAAGAAGAAACGCGAACTGACTGTAATAGACCCTGCAAGTGGAGTAGAAAGAGTTTGACACCTGCAATAATTTACTTACATGTTTGTTGGCGAGCCAGAAACAACTGACAGTCAAAACCTGGAGAAAGTCTAATCTCAAGCACACGCAATAGAAGGTCGTAAACTCAAGCACACACACACACACACACACACACACACACACACACACACACACACACACATACACACGCTCACATACACGCACCAACCCGAGCCCCCGGTACCGTTGGAAAATTCACTGCAGTCTTGGCAGGAAAATTCCCGCGTTTTCTGCAAAATCATAACTGTGACTGGCTTGCTCAGTTGATAGCTCCGTGTCGTAACAAAATTGGCGCCAAGTATCTCCATTGATGGAATAGTAGTGCTTCTCCAATAGAGTGGAATTTTCAGCCGATTTTCGAGTGTCTGAGGTGGTATGCCTTTACAATGCATACAGTGACTTGCCCCTTCTCATATTTATATCTTACTCTGAGTAATTCGATTTGGGGAAGTATGGCCGAGTATTGTCATTACAAGGCTAGTATTGAGAACATAGAAGATATGAATATTTTCCTCTCTAATTGCATGTGGTGAAAAGTTGGTATTGCTTCACATGCAGACTTCCCACGCAGTGTCTCTCCGTCACCCGAGTGATCCGGTGACTGGTGGGTTCCTCTGAGCTTGAAAGGGTTATGCCGACTGGTGTGAGGGAGTCAAGTGGATGCTGTCCAGACGCCGATATTGTCATAAGATCGGGGGCCACACGCCCACAGGGGCCTGTAGGAGAGGCTGGGGTGAGAGATTCCGTTACTTCGCAGAAACTTTGTGAAAACGTTTTCTGACGGGCTACCGACGAGGCGTGGGAGTGACTTATGCTGCTCTATTTGTAATTTCAGTATAGCACGCCCTGAGCCTTTGGGATATTTTACATGTTTCTGATGTGGCTTGACTCATTTACTCGACCCCTTATGTTTTAAAGCTTTCTGATGTGTTGGCAAATGTGCCAACACCTTGTAGATAGAGGAGGCCGAAATGTACGCTATCTAACGCAGACGGGCGTGAATTCTGGAACAGGATAAGTATTGAATGCTAATAAGAAAAGTATGCAGCTACTCGAATACTTAACTTTTATTTATCCTTGTTGTGAATACAACGTTCTTGATGAGACATTTCATACGATCACTATCAAACTATGTAAGGCTAATGGCGCCTTGCTAGGTCGTAGCCATGGACTTAGCTGAAGGCTATTCTAACTGTCTCTCGGCAAATGAGAGAAAGGCTTCGTCAGTGTAGTCGCTAGCAAAGTCGTCGTACAACTGGGGCGAGTGCTATTCCGTAACTCGAGACCTGCCTTGTGGTGGCGCTTGGTCTGCGATCACACAGTGGCGACACGCGGGTCCGACATGTACTAAATGGACCGCGGCCGATTTAAGCTACCACCTAGCAAGTGTGGTGTTTGGTGGTGACACCACATTCCTCCCCCGCAAATCGGCGAACGGTCGTGTTATAAGGCTTCCGCCCGCCGTGGGGAGGACCCCATGTTGACGTATGCGATTAGGTGGGGAGCCTAACAACAGGCGAGGCTGTGCCACCCGCACCCGGGCATTCGGTCCGAGGGGAGCTAGGAAACGCCTGAAAACCTAGTCCAGGGTGCACGTCAACATGCACGTAAAGAGACCGGAGGGGCCGAAGGGCCGATCTCCATTGCGTCGGGGTATCCGGCGCGCGAAGACGCCATGTGGTCCGGAGCGGGCAAGAGTTCCATGGCGGAGGACAGCTGGTCACGGGAAGCGATCGGTGGCGCGTGACCCAGGGAGGCGCGTGGCGGCTTCAGCGAAGCGTCGAATGCGGGCGGCGCCGGCGGGAGAACAGGCGGCGGCGGCGGCGGCGCGTCGCCATGGGGCAAAATGAAAGGCATCGTCGGTAACACCTGGGGATGAGACGAGCCAGTAGATGGGTCCCCAGGGCGCTGACCGGACGGCACCGTCGCTGAAAGCAGACGGGGAGCGGCAGAACCCGTGCGACGACAGAGGCGCAGCTGATTGAGATGCCGACGCACCTCACCAGAGGCCCCCAAAACCAAATACATCGCGCGGCCGAGGCAGCGAAGAATGCGCCCTGCGAGCCAACGCCGAGAACCTCGATAGTTGCGATAAAATACAACGTCGCCTGGAGCAAAAGCAGAAGTCTGCCGCTGCACAGGAACCTGATGCGGCGGATGCAACAAAGACATCAAGGTTCGATGAGGACGACCGTGGAGCAACTCAGCCGGCGAGCGACCATCTCGGGGCTGAGAGCGATACGATGACAAAAAGAGCAACAACGCGTCCTCCCGAGAATGCGATTCTTTCAACTTCAACATCTGTGACTTGAAAGTCCGGACCAATCGTTCAGCGGCACCGTTCGACTGAGGCGAAAACGGCGCGTATGTCAGATGTTGAATACCATTGGCCTGGCAGAATGACAAATTCTGCGGACATGAATTGTGGGCCATTGTCGGAAACAATAGTCTGCGGAAGACCTTCAATGGAAAAGATAGCAGACAACGCTTGGATGGCGGCAGATGACGTCGTGGAAGACATCCGGACAACAAAAGGAAAATTACTGAAGGCATCTACCAGAACCAACCATCGAGCATTCCAGAATGGACCAGCAAAATCGATGTGCAAGCGTTGCCAAGGGGAAGTGGCTTTTGGCCATGCAAAGACTTTCCGCGGCGGTGTGGATTGTTGTTCGGCACACGCCATGCAAAAAGAACACATATTCGTAATCGCAGCATCGATTCCGAACCAAGTACAGTACTGACGAGCAAGTTGTTTCGTTCGCACTATACCCCAATGTCCTGGGTGAAGAAGCCGTAAGACAGAGGACTGTAACGAACGTGGGACCACGACTCTGGACTGATCATTATCAGAACGCAACAACAAAACACCACGTTGAACAAAAAGTCTCTCCTTATGAGCAAAAAATCGGCGAACCAACGGATCCTCGATCCGAGACTTTGACAAAGGCCATTGCGTAGCAACAAAACGCAAAACGGTAGCAAGGACAGGGTCAGCAGCTGTGGCTGTAGCTACACGACGAAAATCAATCGGAAACGATTCGATCACATCATCAGTTTCTGCATCAATGAACATGCAAGCAAGTTCGGAAGAATCGAATGCTTTATCCTCAGCAACAGGCAAACGGGACAACGCATCAGCGTTTCCGTGCTTAGCAGTGGACCGATACAAGATATCGTAGCGGTACTGCGAGAGAAAAATAGACCAGCGAATAAATTTCTGCGCTGTACGCGGAGGCACAGGCTTGGTCGGATGAAAAAGCGACGTCAAAGGTTTGTGGTCTGTGATGATGGTAAAGTGACGACCATACAAGAAATCATGGAACTTAGTAACACCAAACACGAGAGCCAAAGCTTCTTTCTCTATCTGCGAGTAATTTCTTTGCGCAGACAAGAGCAATTTTGACGCAAGGGCAATAGGGCGATCATGCGATCCAACTTTGTGCGCAAGCACAGCACCGATCCCGAAATCCGATGCATCTACCATCAACAAAAGGGGTTTCTGGGGATCGAATGGCGTAAGGCAAGTATTAGAAAGCAACGCCGATTTCAACTGGCGAACAGCGCGTTCGCATTCCGTCGTCCAGAGAAACGGAACACCTGTACGGCGTAAGCGATGAAGCGGAGCTGAAATGGAAGAGGCATTGCGCACATTCACTCACACCTTGTGATGCTAAATCGTGTAATGTTCTTGCGACCTCAACACGCAATGCGTGGGGAACATTGCGCGCTCTGAAAAATTTCGGTTGCGCGTTTACTTTCAGTTCCAATTGTGCTTCCTAGTTCTTAGCGCAACCAAGGCCCGGTGCAAAAATGTCGGCAAATTCTTCACACACACGAGAAACACTGTCTGAAGGCACAGTCTGGTTCACTGATAGGTCCTGATTTACTACAGACAAGTTAAACAATTGAAATAAATCTAAACCAAACAAGTTCACTGCAGTAGAAGAACGAAGAACGTAAAATGACACAAGTTTTGTTTGTCTCTTATATGTCGCAAGAAGGGTGCACTGTCCTAACACAGGGATCTGCTGTCCTGAATAACTTTTTAACTGAACATTTGCGGCATGCAACGGAGGATTGCCCAGTTGTTTGTACGTGTCGTGATTGAGCAATGAAACTGCAGCTCCGGTATCGAGCTGGAATGGGATCACTTTGCCATTAAAGTCCAAATCTACAAGAAGTTTATTGTCCTGCTGACGACAAGAGCGACTGTCTCGTGCAATTTGAACTGATACAGGCACAGCATCACTTGCTAATTGACGCGATTTCCGGCGACGTCGACGCACACTTTTTGTGGGACGAACACAGCCAGTGTGGCACTGGGTGGAGTGGAATTAACTACATGAATGTCCATGGGCGAAGGTTCACGAGCCTGAGTGTCCTTGGTTCGATTCCGGCGCGAAGCAAGGGGCCTGGAATGGTTGTGATTGTCTGATCTGAGCTTTCGCTGGCAAACACTTTGAACATGTCCTTTCTTAAGACAGAAAAAGCAAATAGCTTGGCGTGACGGGCAATTTGCACGCGAATGTCTAGTAGCACACCGTGGGCATGATTTCATTACATTTGTACGCTGGCGCGGCACACCTGGTTTAGAGGGTGGCGGCAGCTGCATAGACGTGCGCGAGGGCAGTTTACCTGGCCTCGTCATTTTCTAGTGTACCCAATTTAATTATTCATTTACTTGTCCACAAACAATACACAGTATCTTACATTATTTCTACACTTTTCAATCTATTCTGATAGAGAAGAAGGAAAGAAGATAGTAAAAGTTCTGAATGATGAAGAGGAAGGTTGGCAGTACGAAAAGAAACGGAAGTAGTGCTGGCAACGACTCGGGTCCCTGGTGCTCGTCAGGCACCTGACAGTGCAAAGAGTGCATCTCCCCTGAGGGTTAACAACCCTCATCTGAGGACATGTACCTTTAAATAAACAACATAGTGTAAACATAAGCCCTTTCTGGTCTTTAAGTATAATAGGAACGAATTATTATCTTGTGGAGTTCTTTGCACTTTCATACAGTTATCATAATCGTCATTATTCAAAAAGTTTACAGGTTTCTCACACTACATGGTCCTATCTTCATAATTACACTGGCATCAATAAGTATTCAATTGGAAACAAACAGTTCCTCAGCAAAGATAAACAGTACACTACAATAAATAAGCGACAACCTGCCACAGGCCTCAAGATCAACAAAACAATAATTCACTTTCAGATAACACTCAGATACAATAAAGTCATGCATTATATAAACATTGTATATACGTACAGAATCCTGCCCCCAGTCTCTTTATTAACAAGGCTGTCTTTTATGGTTCATAAAACAGTCACTTAGGTCTGGTGGCTTTTTAGGTCTCCTATCTTCTACATCTTTCACTAACCTATTCAGATCTTGCCAATGTTTTGTTTCATCAGGTGGCTTTTTAGGTTTTGGAATTTCAAACTCTTCAGCAAGGCACAACATCTCCTGTTCTGCTCTTATTTTATCAGGCGGTTCCTTTTGTTCCTGTACTTCACACTTATTCAAAACATTAGTTAAAGCTGGCCCCGATATAGTGTTACCAGGAAGTTCTTTCTGTTCCTGTAATTCACACTCTTTCAAAACATTTGTTAAGGCTTGCCCCAGTATAGTATTATCTGGAGGTTCCTGCACATTATGCCCCTGTGCTATACTACTTAGTGATTCCTTCAGTTTTGGCCCAGTTCTACTTTATGTATCTTTCTTTGGAAAAATGTCGCTAATTTTCTCATATCCTCTTTCAGTAAAAGTGTATTCACTTTCGTTTACACCTCAAAATTCATCTTCACTGGAGTCATCACTACTCTCTTCCTCACCATCAGATTCACTTACGTACTCGACTTTTGAACAATAGGGAAAGTTAGTATATTCATTCTTATCTGTATTCACCCACCCTTCATCATCTGAACTATCACTGATTTCATTTTCGTCATCAGATTCGAGCAGGAAAGCAACTTTTAGACAGTGGAGCAGATTATCACTAGATGTTTCAGCCACCTCGTTTTTCGACTCATTTTCTACACGATGCACACCGTTTGGACACTCAGGTACTTCTGTTGTATCACTTTGAACGACTTCAGCCTTAACTTCATACTTAGTATAATCGTCATATACTTCGATAACCTTCATTTCATTTTCTTCCTTACTATCAGTTTCAGACAATCGTGCAAAATTCCTACTAGACCCTTCTGCATTAGAATCACAGAACACCTTTCCATCAACAGTAACTTCAACTGTACTGCTTATAATGTCATGTTCACTAACGTCCTCCTTTACATCACTTTCACCTATTATTAGCGTCTTTTGCGTAGCATGTTCTACCTTCTTTTCCTCTTTATTCATCATAACCTCCCTCACATCTACGTCTTTTACCTCAGACACATCATTAACAGTACAAATATTCCCCATTTCACTCGCCTTCTCTGGCTCTCATTTATTCTTTAATGCTGCCTTTTCGCACGATTCCGATATTGAGTTATCTTTATCATATGACATACTAACTTTATTTCCATTTTTACATTCATCTATTACTGAAACCGGCCAACGGAAGTGTCCGATCCCGCCTCTTCTGTTTCTCTCTACGGCAGCCATCTTGTTCTGACGTCTGCCATTTGTGTGTGCTGCCAAGTGCAATGTACGGTGCTCCAGCAAGCGCTGCCCCGAGCACAGACACGTGACTTCGCATTGGGCTCGCCACTACGTACGACTCCGCGTACGTCTTCCATAGGCGCGTCCTTAACCTTCCCGCCCTGTAGTTTACATCTTTCCTTCTCGAATCTGTTATTTGACATCTTTTCCTTGGGGCCAAAACAGGTTTCCGCGTGAATCGGGCCCGTAACACACGCGGTTTTCAGTTTTCCATTTCGTCTCTAGTTTGGAAATTCCGCGCCGTGTATCCTCTGCCGCGCGTGTCGTATAATTTCCCCTACCTGTCGCACGACCTCTTTGAATCGTGTTTACACGAAATCTATAGTTTTCAGGTTGTTCGTTTTGGTCATTGGTTTCTCGCGAATAATTGTTGTTATGATGGGGACGGGACTCGCGATTTCTTCGCCAGTGATCTTCATCCTCTACCCTGTCCAAAAAGGCAGAAAAACTTTTATGGGTACTCTCAACATATCGTTTAGAATCCTCAGGCAGTTTCTGCCAAAGAACCCAAACGATCTCGGCTTCAGTCCTCCTAGCCTTCAGATGTATCAACTTTCTGTACCATGATTCGCAAAACTCTTTCATGGTTTGCCTACCTTTGATATCATACAGTCTGGCCATTAGAAACTCACGCCACAACTGGTCTTGTTTTTGTTCTGACCAATACTCGTCAATAAATTTTTGTTTAAAGCTTTCAAAAGTCATATGGTTTGAATCCAGATTCAACCCCCACCTTTTTGTTTCTCCCGTTAATGCACTGATTACAACATTAATTTTTTCCTCGTCAGATAAATATTCAGGAAAGTTTCTTTCGCAATTCTTTACAAAATCAAGAGGGTGCCATCCGTTATGTCTCTTTGAAGGGTCGAATTTTTTCTCGCCCTCTAATATTTTACTGAAAGGGATCCTTTCTGTAAAATGTGTAGGTTCTGTTTGTATTTTTCTTTCCAAGTCATACATTTTGTCTTGGATTTGTGAAGTGTTATGGTCACACTTCTTTTCGCAAGTAGTTAATTCTCTACTTGTTCCTGTTACAGATTGTTTAATCTGTGCAAATTCCACGTTACATTCTGTTTGTATTTCGGATTTAATACCGAATAGCTTTTCATCCACTTTAGTACAGACTGAGGGTTCTATTTGATCTTGAATTTTAATTACTTCAGTGTCAAATCTTTCGTTAATGTCATCAATTTGTCCTTGTACATTGGCAATATTGCCATTGATGACAGTAATTTCGCTTTTAATACTTTTGATTTCATTACTCACAGTTCCTACCCTTGAGTTGACTTCTTCAATGTGTTTGCTAAGTCTGGTACCCTGCATTTCCATTTGTTTACTTTAGTGCTGCATTTTGTTGCCCCAGTGCTACGATTTGTGCATTAATATTGTCACTGTGTGCTGCAGTTTGTGCCTTAATATTGTCATTTTCTGCTGCATTTTGTTGTCCCTGTGCTGCAATTTGTGCAGACAATTTAAATGACAGATACACTAATTTGCATAGAATCAAACCATAACATCAAAGTTTTTCACAAAGAAAGGAGTATACAGTTTTGTGTTATCGATTCAAACAAACACATTTACAGAAGCTCAACGATGTAATATTAAATAAAACAAAAGGCAAAATAAATCCGAACAGCATTATATCTATGGTGTTACATACTCATTTAAGTGCTGTACAATAAATTAAAGCTATTTAGAACATAATGTAAATTCTTCAGTACCAGAATTTTACGGCGATTAAAATTGTATACCTTTTTAAAACTAGTTGTATGAGTTGTGGACGGCTGAGCCACTCTTAGTAGGTAGTGCACCAGCTTGTGTGAGGGGTATTCAATAATTAATGCAACCCATTTTTTTCTGAAAGAATGTTGATTTTATTCAGAATTTCAATACACCGTGTTATTCCAACTCGTTTAGGTAGAAAAACCTATCTTTCAACGTAATCTCCGTTCAGTGCGATGGGCCTACAACACCTCATTCGGAGGGCCTTTAACACTCTCGCCCACTACTGTTAGTTATGCCATAATTTCAAAGGCTGGAGACAGTATGTATAATGAAACTATGTTGTTAAACCAATTATGGTATAAATAAGCAGTGCAGTATTACCCTCTGAAAGAAACTTTTGTTGTATTGGCCGTGATGTAGCTAAAGGAGGTGGCTTATCGCAGGTGACTGTCAGAATTTCGAAATTGTTCAACAAGTAACAGATAAAATTTACTTAATCAAACTGTCCAAATAATAAAGATAACGGTCGCCAGCCTAATTAGGCATAAGAATGTGTAACATTCCTGTTCAAAAAAATAGATTTAAGTAACTTCAATGGATAGACACAGCATATACTTTCTCACATGAGAGTGCAATGAACCCAGTAACAAACATATTTTAACGTTAAAGAAAGTGCTGACAGCTATAGCAGAACAAACCTATTTGCATAAGCACAACATATAATGACACACACTTTTGATTTCAGGGCTTAGTCAAACTGAATAGTTTCAATAACATTACTATTAAAGTTTACTGCAGAATTATATAATTGGGCATGATTTTAGTCTCTCTTTACCAAATACTTTTCTACCTGACATGAAAATTAAATGGAGTTCACTAGCTAACAATTTCTCAAAGTTCTCTGAAGAAAAGAAGTTACTATTTTTATAGGTAAAGCTCTTTTTGTTAATAATTTTCTATCAGTGAGCACAAAAGACAGAATATGGATCCTGTTAAACTGGCAATATACTCTTTAAGACACATAAGGAGCAAGAATTTAGCAAATATGGATATATAACTTTCAACAGTGATGGTTTCTAACATTTACTGCACTGGGACATAAACTGACATAATTATAAGACAATGACTCACCTTTTAGCATTTTTCAACAGGCTACACTATGATTCTTTACTATGCAAAACACTATGAGCCACAGTTTTGAAAACGCTTACTTTTGAAACTGACAGCAAATTGTTTTAGTACCTGTTTTTATCATTTCATTACTTTAAAATCAGCTACTCACTTTATGCTTTTTGAAAGCCCATACACTTTGAAATAAGCAGTTTCAGCTGCAAAAGTACCTTTAGCAAACATCATTTACTATTTCACACACTTTTGCCAAATTAACTTTGAATTTAATTACTTTCTTCTTACTATATTTAAGTGGCATTATTTAGTTAGCAACTGGACTTTAATATTTTCACAACTCGTACACTCGTTAATCACATTTAGCATGGAAAGGACCCTGAGTGGTTATGTGACTGGGGATAATTCAAGGTAAGATTTCAAAGTATAGTTTTTGATTTACCTTATTATTGGAAACATATAAAACATACACATAAACTGATCCTTCACTTTACATTTCTACAACTCCTTATTTCCGTTGCAGTAATTGCGCAATGTGGTGGCGAGCATGTCCTGACAGGTGGATCAGCAGTTGATAGTGATAAAGCTCTGTCATTTCTTTGTGGCGGTGGTAGATACCATTTCCAAAACAGAGCTATCTTATTAATCCATCCATCCGAGGCTTTGGTACATTGGAAAACGGGACAAAAAGCCTCTCTCGGCACCAGCACACCCACTGTTGTTACATGAGTTGTTGGCGGCTCAGTAGTTGTGTCCGACTAATTCTTGGTTCCACCTTTATATCCCTGCCAACCACATTTTGCGCGCGCTGCAACTTTTTGTTCTAGAGGGGAACCACAACACCTTTTATACATATAAAGAACTAAGAACCCTAAGTGAGGATCAGTATATACGAAGTAGGAACAAGATATTTTGCACTAATTGACAATTCTACAAAAAATTATTTAAACAAAATTATTCAATCTTAAAGCTAACCAAAAGAGATTATGTGAGAAAGACAAAACGTATCATTTGCTCGAATTGTACATATTACATTGATTACACTTCCTACACTCTAAAAGACATCAAAGTTTTTAACAGAGAAAAGAGAATACACTTTTATACAGCATTGAATTAATCATACAATAATTACAGAAGCTCAACGATGGGACGTTGAACAAAACAGAAAGCAAAATAAATCAGCTGAGCATTAGAGCTATGGTGTTGCAGCCTGTATGCCCGCATGATGCCGCCCTACTGGTCGACGTCGGAGCCAACGTCTTGCTGCATCAGCTTATTGGATGTGTCAGTGTGCTGAAATATAAGGTAATCTATAACTGAACTTATGTACCTACCTTGATTTTTCTCCTTATCGTAACACCTCTCAGGTTCCTCTCCGTTTTCAATCATCCACGTACTGCTTCCGGCCGAGTGCATTCTTTTTCGGCCAGACAGATGGAAGTCCTTCCCCCATGAACCATGGACCTTGCCGTTGGTGGGGAGGCTTGCGTGCCTCAGCGATACAGATGGCCGTACCGTAGGTGCAACCACAACGGAGGGGTATCTGTTGAGAGGACAGACAAACATGTGGTTCCTGAAAAGGGGCAGCAGCCTTTTCAGTAGTTGCAGGGGCAACAGTCTGGATGATTGGCTGATCTGGCCTTGTAACATTAACCAAAACGGTCTTGCTGTGCTGGTACTGCGAACGGCTGAAAGCAAGGGGAAACTACAGCCGTAATTTTTCCCGAGGACATGCAGCTTTACTGTATGATTAAATGATGATGGCGTCCTCTTGGGTTAAATATTCCGGAGGTAAAATAGTCCCCCATTCGGATCGCCGGGCGGAGACTACTCAAGAGGACGTCGTTATCAGGAGAAAGAAAACTGGCATTCTACGGATCGGAGCGTGGAATGTCAGATCCCTTAATCGGGCAGGTAGGTTAGAAAATTTAAAAAGGGAAATGGATAGGTCAAAGTTAGATATAGTGGGAATTAGTGAAGTTCGGTGGCAGGAGGAACAAGACTGTTGGTCAGGTGATTACAGGGTTATAAATACAAAATCAAATAGGGGTAATGCAGGAGTAGGTTTAATAATGAATAAAAAAATAGGAGTGCGGGTTAGCTACTACAAACTGCATAGTGAACACATTATTGTGGCCAAGATAGACACAAAGCTCATGCCTACTACAGTAGTACAAGTTTATATGCCAACTATCTCTGCAGAAATGTATGACGAGATAAAAGAAATTATTCAGGTAGTGAAGGGAGACGAAAATTTAATAGTCATGGGTGACTGGAATTCGTCAGTAGGCAAAGGGAGAGAAGGAAACATAGTAGATGAATATGGATTGGGGGGAAGAAATGAAAGAGGAAGCCGCCTTGTAGAATTTTGCACAGAGCATAACTTAATCATAGCTAACACTTGGTTCAAGAATCATAAAAGAAGGTTGTATACCTGGAAGAATCCTGGAGATACTAAAAGGTATCAGATAGATTATATAATGGTAAGACAGAGATTTAGGAACCAGGTTTTAAATTGTAAGACATTTCCAGGGGCAGATGTGGATTCTGACCACAATCTATTGGTTATGAACTGCAGATTGAAACTGAAGAAACTGCAAAAGGTGGGAATTTAAGGAGATGGGACCTGGATAAACTGAAAGAACCAGAGGTTGCAGAGAGTTTCAGGGAGAGCATAAGGGAACAATTGACAAGAATGGGGGCAAGAAATACAGTAGAAGAAGAATGGGTAGCTCTGAGGGATGAAGTAGTGAAGGCAGCAGAGGATCAAGTAGGTAAAAAGACGAGGGCTAATAGAAATCCTTGGGTAACAGAAGAAATATTGAATTTAATTGATGAAAGGAGAAAATATAAAAATGCAGTAAATGAAGCAGGCAAAAAGGAATACAAACGTCTCAAAAATGAGATCGACAGGAAGTGCAAAATGGCTAAGCAGGGATGGCTAGAGGACAAATGTAAGTATGTAGAGGCTTGTCTCACTAGGGGTAAGATAGATACTGCCTACAGGAAAATTAAAGAGATCTTTGGAGAGAAGAGAACCACTTGTATGAATATCAAGAGCTCAGATAGCAACCCAGTTCTAAGCAAAGAGGGGAAGGCAGAAAGGTGGAAGGAGTATATAGAGGGTCTATACAAGGGCGATGTACTTGAGGACAATATTATGGAAATGGAAGAGGATGTAGATGAAGATGAAATGGGAGATATGATACTGCGTGAAGAGTTTGACAGAGCATTGAAAGACCAGAGTCGAAACAAGGCCCCCGGAGTAGACAACATTCCATTGGAACTACTGATGGCCTTGGGAGAGCCAGTCCTGACAAAACTCTACCATCTGGTGAGCAAGATGTATGAGACAGGCGAAATACCCACAGACTTCAAGAAGAATATAATAATTCCAATCCCAAAGAAAGCAGGTGTTGACAGATGTGAAAATTACCGAACTATCAGTTTAATAAGTCATAGCTGCAAAATACTAACGCGAATTCTTTACAGACGAATGGAGAAACTGGTAGAAGCGGACCTCGGGGAAGATCAGAGTGGATTCCGTAGAAATGTTGGAACACGTGAGGCAATGCTAACCTTACGACTTATCTTAGAAGAAAGATTAAGAAAAGGCAAACCTACGTTTCTAGCATTTGTAGACTTAGAGAAAGCTTTTGACAACATTAACTGGAATACTCT